>NC_041398.2:214830749-215543249 GCF_900747795.2 Erpetoichthys calabaricus | reverse complement strand
AAATGAACAAGAAAATAAGCATTTCCCATGTGATGTACTATATACATGCTCATGTATTTCAGTCTGATTCCTGGCAACGTAATTGACTAATCAAAATCTGTGAAAAAAAATTAAGTGTTGTTAGTAACTTCTATTAGTAATCCAATAATAGCATTTGTGTGTACACATGGGTAACCATTTATGTGAACTAGGAATGCTCATATAAGTAGCATAACAGTAGACCAAGGGTACTATGAAAATGCCTATGTAGCCGAAAATTGAAATGTGCTTGATAAGATAACTGTGAACTTTCTAAGGTATTGCTGTGAGTAACAGCACACAAGAAGGTGAAAATGGGTGGTAAGCCTTAAAATGCACCGGGACTTCACTGGTCAGTCACAGAAACAGGCCTCAACCCCAGGCAGTTTGACCCTGAACTCAACAGCCAATCTTCAAGATCTGACTTAAGTTTCAGCCAAGGATTATTTGACGTTTGGGTCTGCTTAGGATGAAGCCCACAGGTGGTAGCTGGGGACTGACTGCCCAGGATAAGGCTGTTATGTATTATTGTATGTATATGCACTTTGTTATTTTTGTTGTTTTTGAATAATTTTGAATGATTGTTTTATTTTTATGTATTTTCTGTTGTCCTTAATATTGTGTATTTTCACTCTAAATTTTCTTACGTTCCATCATTTATTACTTGTGTATTATATCTGTCAATGTTTTTATGAAGTTTTATGAGTAGATCCTAAGGATGTGGGATCACTGTTATTTTGTTCTCGGGGGAAGGACTTGGCAGTGAGTGGATATTTCTTTTCTTTTTATTTTTGGTTTATAGTATTTTTTTTTCTTGTTTTTGGATTTACTTTGATATTATATATTGGGATTTGTTAATCTTGGATTGCATCTTAGGCAAATTCCTTTTGTATGTTTTATTGCTATTTGTCACTTTTTTGGCTTTTGTTAACAAATTCAAGTTACAAGTTATAAAAGGATGTTCTTTGCATTGTCTCTACAAACCAGAGTTTTACAGATTCTGTCTTCCCTTTGTAGGATATTTTTGCCATATTTTGTGACTTTCATTGCATTTTGAACTTTAAAAGCCAGTTCCCCATTTCAGTTGGCTTAGGCTGAAGCCCAACAGTTAATAGTTGGGGGCTGATTGCCCAGAATAAGGCTGTTATGTATTATTGTATGTATATGTATTTTTGCTGTTTTTGTTGTTTTTCAGTAGTTATATTTTATTTTTACGTATTTTCTGTTGTGCATATTATTGTGTATTGTCTCTTTAAATTGTCTGTGCCCCAAGAGGTAGGAACCCCTGATATCACCACTTTGGAGCCCTTCTTCAGGCTGTTTAAATTGGGAGTGGGAATCTTTGGTTCAAGGAGTTTTGAAAGTATTGTTGTGTGTTTGCTTTTAATTTTCTGGCTTTTTAATTTCTTTTTACTTTGTAATAAGGATTCTGGTCTGTGATTGAATTTTTTCTTAGCTATGGATTGCCTTTTTAGGCAACTCATTATGGGGCTGTACCTTTATTTTGGGACCTTTTTATAAAGGTTTGCCACCTCCCAAATGTTGGGCCTGCTCCAGCTAAAGCCAGCAGGTAGTCTTAAGGACCTGGCTAAAGTCAGGTGTGCCTCTGCTGGGCAGGGCAGGTAGGATTTTGTCCTCCTTCCTAGCTTGTCTTTGGAAGCCTTGTAGGAAATTCCCATATTATAGCAAAGGCCATACTTGACTTGTGTTTTTGGGACTTGTAGAAGACCCATTTTGCCATGCTTTTGAGTCCTATTCACAACAGTTTACACAGTCCAAAAAATATTGTAATGTTCAAAAATGCACAAGGGAGTGGAAACCATAAAACCTCTGGCTTGATGAGTCACAAAAAACAAAACGTTTTTATAAATAATGAATGTATTAATATTAATAACAATAAGCACAAAAAAAGGCTTCAGAAACTATAAAATGGAAGCAAGAACTCCAGTAACCAGAAAAATCCAACAACAATAATACCTACAGTCAGTGACACTCTGTTCCACCTGAATATTAAGGAGAGGGCAATCTCTTAGAAGTAATATCATGGAGGCCTACCTCTTGTGCTGTTTCACCCACAAAACACAAAGAATGTAGCCTTGAGTAATTTACATGCTTTTTTTCAGTTTTCTGCCAAGCTTTTGGGGAAAAATACTTCGAGAACAGTATGTTTAAGCATTGATCCAATTAATCCATCCTGCTAAAGGAGCAGGAGCACTTATTACTTACAAAAGTGAGCTTCAAACAGGAGGGGTGAAATTATATAATGCTGTATTGTCCTGCAGACATATGGTTCCTATTGTTAAATTAAAATTGCAGCTGCTAGTGTTTGTGTAGTATTTTTTACATATTAAGTTACTGTATACATTCTTTCTTTTGTCTGTTAGAAAGCAATCTCACAAAGTTCAAGAAACATCATGCTTTCATAACTTGCTTAGCTTTGTCTACCAACTTAAGCTGTAACTATTTATAACTTCACTATTTTCTTTGAGACCGTTTAAATTTTGTGCTTATGCCAACTTGTTTGTCCTCTTTATTTGAAGTGTGAGTGGCCCAAAAGCAAGAGACACCTGTGGATGTAATTTAGTCCTCCTCCCTAACAGAACCTATACTCCAAAAGTCTGGTCTGAGTGCTCAGTATGAACAGAAACAGACCCAGTTTCTCATTCCTATACATTAAATTTAAAAAAGAAAAAAAAAGCAACCCATCAAATCATTCCTGATATTCCCTTCTGCAGCAACAAAGATAATCAAGGTTTGAATGAAATGACTTTACAAAGACTTTGAATTATTTTCCTCTTTTTTAATTACCTGAAGTCCTATGTAACTTGAGTTACTTTGATTAGTATTTCTACTATTATCCAAAATCACAAAGCGTGACTACTGTTAGTAACCAGGATGCAAGCTCATGCTCCATGTCACAGCATTGCGTTTATATTAATATGGGGCCCTGACCAAATGGTACAACATTTTGTAGGGCTTTGGCTTTAAAAATAAAATAGTTTGTGAACCAGTGGACTAAAGCTGTCATAAAGCTGAGAACTGGAAGGCGTAGAGTTCTGTATTCATTTCTTTATCCTCTGTCCCTGTTTTGTCAAATTTAGAGTTGCAGGAAGCAGATTAATCTGAACATTCTTAATTTGAGAAAAACAAGTAATTATTTCCTGTAGTGTGATTTTCATGAGTTTTGCATTGAATGTTCTTGATTTAGATTACATTTGCAAACACAGACATGGAATTCTAAAAGATGCATTTCAAATATTTTTGTGCAGCTTCACTGAACAGCTGATTGCTGAATCCTGCAGCTACACACTCTGGTCTGCAACACGTAGTGTCACACAGTGTAAGTTATCTTAATAAATCATAAACAATGAAAAAAATCATAAGTGGCAAATAAGACACAATAATAAAATTGTGATTTTAAAAAAACTTTGGATATTCTGTCCACATGCAAAACAGATGGCTTACAAAATAAATACATGTGAAAAAGTTGCACATTAAAGGTCTGAATTTGCAGGAATTTCTACATTTGTGTGGAATACCCACAATTCCATGCCAAATTTCAAGCCTTGTCTTGTCACCCTTGATGTTGTATGGTTAAGGTTAGAGTTAGGTTTAATTTTTTTTTAAATTAAACTTAGCATAACTGTCTGACAAATGTGCAAATCGAGGAGGGTCAATGACAAGTTTATATTTTACAATGAAACTGCAGATCATCTACATTTACACTGTCCATTTGTCTGTTGTAGTTTGCACGTTGTGTTTTTATTTCTGTACTCTGGGCTTTAAACATCTGCAATACATTTAAGTGTGAAAACTGTGTGTTTTTTTGGATTTTGGTTGGAATTAGAATTGTAATGTGAAAAGGGCTTTAAGCGCTACCTTAGCATCTTCTGCAGAACATTTCAAATTCTGGCTGGAAGAACTCAATAAAATAAAATTTCAAATAAACAAATTCAAATAAAAATCTCTGCTGTGGTGACCTTAATACCACTATGATCACTTGTGTGTCTTGAAGATTACTGTTTTCATGAAAAAAGTAAAATAAGGGTAGTAAATGATTTTTCTAACAGTCAACTCTGTTATGAATTACTTCGGGAAGATTCAGACATTGTTAACTGGTGTGGATACAGTTGCTTTCTCTCAGTCTTGGTGGCATTCATTCTGAATTGCTGAACATGTGTGAGTTGAAGTCAGGGGTCATTGAGGTGGGTTGTATGGATGCTGTGAAATTTAGTCCAGTTGGACGTGGTAGGGCCCTTTGCATTATTCTGGGTATCCTATTATTTGTATTGAACAACCCCCTATTGGGTTGCAGAGGGAGCTGGTTCCTTTATGGGGAGCTGTGACATAATGTCCCTTATAGGGTAGCAGTTTAGCTGTTTACATGGATTTGTTTCTGTAGGAAGTGGGGTGGCCCTTGAAGAACTTGTGACATGAGGCATAAATGGGGATATAGGTAAGAAGGCCAGGGTACTGAAGACAAAGACAAATTCATGGGAAAGTGGGAAAGCCACCCCATGAGTTAGTAGGGGGATCTTATTTAAGTTCAGGCAGACACAGAGGGAAATTAGGATTATAATTTCGTCCACATCTAGTGCCCATAAAAAGTATTCACCCCTTGGAAATATTCACATTTTATTATTACATAACATTAAATCACAGTGGGTTTAATTGGGTTTTTTGACTCTTTAATGTGAAAGTGAAAAGAGACCTCTGTCGTGGTGAAAATTTAATGATAGGTATAAAACAAAAAATAATTGATCAAGTAAGTATTCAATCCCTTCAAGTCAGTATTTAGTAGATCCACCTTTGGCAACCATGACAGCCTGGAGTCTATGTGCCTGAGTTTCCCTATTAGTTTTGTACTGTACATCTGGACACTGCAGTTTTCTCTCGATTACTGTTTACTAAACTATTCAAGCTCTGTCAGGGTGCCTGGGAGTGTGAACGAACAGCCTTTCACAAATTCTCAGTTGGTTTGAGATCTGGGTTCTGACACGGCCACTCCAGGACATTTTTTGTTTTTAAGCTATTCATGCTATGTATGTTTGGCATCGTTGCCTTGCTGGGAAACTAATCTTCTCTCAAGGTACAGGTTTCTTGCAGGCTGCATCAGGTTTCCTCTAGGATTTCCCTGGATTTTGCTGCATTCATTCCCCTGCCCCCCACAAGTATTCTACAGTCTGCTGCAGAGAAACATCCCCAGAGCATGATGTTGCCTTCACTATGCTTCTTCACATTGGGAATGGTGTGAAGTTCCAAACATGTCATTTAGGCTGATGGCCAAAACAATTCATTTTTTTTCAGACCATAGGCCTTTTTCCAAGGTGTCATCAGTGTCTCCCATTGGCCTTCTGGCAAGCCCTAGCTCAAATGTCATTAGTGTTTTTTAAACAGTGGCTCTTGGTTTGACCCTCTCCCGTAATGCTGTAATTGCTGAAGCACCCAGGCAACAGTTGTTGTCTGCACAATCTTTCCAATTTCCTCTACTGTAGTTTATAACTCTTTCATAGTTCTCATAGGTCTCTAGGTGGTCTCTCCCTCACTAGTCATGGTCTTGCATAATCACTTAGTTTTTGTGGACTAACTGCCTGCTCTTGCCAGATTTGCAGCAGTGTGATAGTCTTTCCTTTTCTTAACTCTTTGAGAGCGGAATGTTTTTTTTCCAAAAAACATAGTTTTTGAAAAGCAATGGTTTCACACAGAAATCAACATAAAACGTCTGTTGCTGCGGCTGCCTGTTTGCCAAGAATGTGCAGCAGGCTTGCTGCCAGGCTGTCTTCATGTGGCTGAGGCAGCACCACCAGCAGCAACAGTCACAGTGCATTGCAATCTGGTTTCTACCTCTTATCATTGTTAAGTGGCAGTCCTCCTGGCGAACATTGTCAGCACCATGATTAGTTGGGGACCAATCAGCTGAAGCTGGAACCTCACCTTTGTTTTCGATCACTTGTATCAAAACCTGAGTCTGACAAGTCATAGTCCAGTTCAGAGATAATAGGCAAAACTTCGTCCGCGGAGTATTTTGCTTTACCCATTCGCTTTGATCTCTCATCATTATGTCAGTGCCATTTCTGTCATTGTTTGTGCCTTACTACTCACACAAGCACCGGAAAACCAATGAAGCTAACTTTCCTTCTAGCAACGAGAGTCCAACTAAAACATGATGGTTGGTTTTGTCACCGTTTACGATTGATTACCATCGTCAACTCCCCCTTTTGACAAAAGTCGACATCAGCCCTGAAAGAGCTAATGATTTATTTAATCTATGGCAGGGGTGTCAAACTCCAGGCCTGGAGGGCCGCAGTGGCTGCAGGTTTTCATTCTAACCCTTTTCCTAATCAGTGACCAGTTTTCACTGCTAATTTACTTTTTTCCTTTTCATTTTAATAGCCCTATTTTTAAGGATTCAGTCCTCTGAATTTATTCTTTTCTTCATTAAATGGCAGCCAATCAGAAATGAGATGTGAAACGAGCCAATAGATGACCAGCTAAACCTGAGATTTCAAACTCCAACCAATTTTACTCCAACCAGTCTCTTAATGAGAAGCTAATTCTTGCTGTTAATTAAACTCGTTATTTAATTCCACAGCTTGTTGCTGCTCTCATTCTGACACAGCAGACATTTCCAAAACTGTTGATTTTTCTGTTTTTTCTAAGAACATCGTCAAAATGGTTTGGTGAACTGAGAGTTCGACCTTAACGAGACCATCACCTTTATTTTCAGAAATTGTGTGATTGGCACAGCTGGTCATGTGGCGGCTTGTTTTGTGTCTCATTATTGTATTGTTTGGCTGCTAATTAAAGAAAAAGAGACAACTAAGGGGCCTGATTCATGCTAATTAAAACTAAGGCAAAAAGTTAATTAGCAGCAAAAACTGGTCACTAATGAAGAAGATGGTTAGAATGAAAACCTGCAGTCACTGCGGCCCTCCAGGACTGGAGTTTGACACCTGTGCTCTATGGGATATTCAGTGATTTGGATATTTTCTCATCTCCTTTCTTAGACTTGTGTTTTTCAGTCACGTTTTCCCGGAGCTGTTTGGAGTGGTTTTTTTTTTTTTTTGGTCTTCAATTGTGTAGGTTAAGCCATACTGATTTCCCACAAGTTGGACCTTTCAAGTCCAGGTGCCTTTATTTTTTTATTTCTTTATTTTTTATTATTAACGAGCTGTATATACCCGGCGTTGCCCGGGGCAGAAGTAACCTAATCGGTCAAACACTTACATATATACCAAAGTAAACCTAATCGGTCAAACAGTTACATATATAAAAAAACCGAACCTAATCGGACAAACAGCTAATCTATATACATAAGCAAACCTAATTGGTCAAACAGTTACATAAATACAAAAGCAAACCTAATCGATCAAACAGCTCAGTGTAATGTAATTGTGTTGTCATTGTTATAACTGTTGCTGTCTTTTATATATATATATATATATATATATATATATATAGATATATATATATATATATATTATATATATAATATACACACACACATAAACATTTATATACATATACATATATATACATATCTACATATACACATGTACATATATATACACACACATACATAAACACACACATAAGACTTACTGAGTGAAACGGGCTTTCATTGACAATCATGATACGTTATTTTTAAAATGTTTCCTTTTTTTTTCATAACCTCTTTAACACACTACTTCTCCGCTGCGAAGCGCGGGTATTTTGCTAGTATATATATATATATATATATATATATATATATATATATATATATATATATATATATATATACATACATATACACACATACATGCAGTTTTAATAACACAGAAATCAATATAAACATTAACATCATTATCATATGAGAATATGAAGTAATATATAAGAAGCACATTTCATATAAATATAAATTATTAAACAGTAAAATCTTCTTCTGTAATTTGCTACCGTGGCAATTTGTGTGTCTGTCCAGGATTTTAAATGACCTGTAGCTCGCAAACCGTTGCACCTATACACTTGAAATGTGGTACACATATAGTACGTCACGTCTACTATCCGCTTTATGGGTGATGATTGTATTACTCTTTTTATCTTTATTTTATTTTATTGTACAATCAAGTCCTATCTGCGCACAGCAGGGCAGCCGTTGGCGGATGCGTATGGTGTATTCACTCGATGTTATCGTGCATTGCGCTGTCAGTGGTATTTTGATAAAAGAATTTGAACAACATATAAGAAGCGTATAAATTATTAAACAGTAAAACATTAACATTTAAGAAGTAAAGTTACATTAAGTACTACTGCTGTGCCTTCGGGTATACCTCATTTTTTGTTTGCCCATTACATGCTTAAATGTATACATTTTTTGGTGCACCTACCCGAGAACACGCGACATATAACCGAGCGTGGTAGAAGCATGGATTTTAAACACGCGTTGAGTTGATGTGCTGGTCTCCCTCGTGAAATAACTGGTAATGTTTGACTAAAATCTACAGCGAGTAAAACGACATTACCTCCTATTTTTTTTTTTACGATCTCTGAGATGTTGCTTTTTTCGGTTCAAGGCTTCATAAGCTCTTTTATGTTGTATGGTGTACTTATCCCAAACCATCATCTTTGAATGTTGCAACACTTTCGCCTTGTATGTAGATCGGGGTAATTACATTCATTGCATTCCTAGTCTGAATCACAATGTGATTGTATGGGTGGTTACCTGGCACTGTAGGGTTGCCACCCGTCCTTTAAAATACGGAATCGTGCCGCGTTTGAGAATGAAATTGCGCGTCCCGTTTTGAATCAATACTGGACGGGATTTATCCCGTATTTTTTTTATCATTTTTTTTTTAAAGCAGCGTCTCATGCAAATCATCCCACACGCATTTTATGAAGATGCCTCCTTTCCTACTTTTGATTGGGTAATACTTGATGTCATCGTTAGTTTGATTGGTTGTTTTAACTGTCCAGTGAGTAGGGCGTGTCTTTCAACGGAATGAAAAAAAGGCCCACCCGACGACCCACCCATTCCATTTTTATATATATATAGATTTAGGTACAGGTGCATTTAGACTACAATCAATTGAAACAGGTGGGTGATCTTTATTGAACTAATTCTGTGACATCTACAACCAGTTGGCTGCACCAGTAATGATTTAGGTGGATCATATTAAAGGGGTTAAATGCTTATGTGATAACCTGTTTGTTTTATTTTTGTAATTCATTTAATTTTGACCCCTTTGCAGAGATCTGTATTTGCTTTGACATTAAAGACATTAAATTTCTGTTGATCAGTGTCAAAAATAAAATCCACTGTGATTCAGTGCTGTATAAGATACATATACATATTATACTTATACATCCGGCTCCGCCGACAGTGGCAGCCTTTTCAGCAGCTCTGTGTATGACTGTATGTGTATGTGTACTTTTCTACTTTTATTTTTCTATTTTTATTTATTGATCACTCCGTTTTATTGTGAATTTCCCATTGGGATTAATAAAGTATCTATCTATCTATCTATCTATCTATCTATCTATCTATCTATCTATCTATCTATCTATCTATCTATCTATCTATCTATCTATCTATCTATCTATCTATCTAAGAGTAATATGTGATGAATAATTTTCATTGGTAGCGTAGTGGCCAGTGAAAGAAAACAGTGTGGAAGCATTTGGAGGAGACCATTTCACATGGATACATATGGATTGGTGTTTACAGTTGTCATGTATTTTTGTTTACTAATAAATCTTAAAAGACATTACTAGTAGAACACAGAGCAAATACTTACTGTTTGGCTGTTTATTTTTGTCTTAAATGGTCTTTTATTTATAAAGCACATCTGGCCAGCCTGCAATATAAATTCAAAATAAATTATTATCACTAAATTAAGAGTGCCAGTCTGCTTTCTTGAAAGGTGATGTGAAATAAGGTGAATTAAGACTCTGGCTGGGTTACTTGTATACAGAGTAAGAAGCAACAATTAGGCAGTGATGATTTACCGCAGAGCGGTGCTGAATGCAAAGTAAATAAGCTTCCATGAGAAATGTTGACTTTGGGCCGTCTTCATAATAGTGTGGAAGAGTGAAAGCAAACAAGTGGTCCTTGGGAGATTATTTTACTCAACACAAAAAGAGACCCCGACCCGAGCCTGACATGCTAAAGAAATGAACCAACCAAATGAACCAATATGTTCAAGCTCCAAAATGTGTTTTTTTTTTTTGCTTTCCTCTGGGCATCTGTTGTCTTCTGATTAATTTTTATGTTTTATTTTGTAGGAGAAAGTAAAAGGGGAGAGGTACTGGATATGTAAAATATTGCTTGGGGCTTTTCTTTCAAACTTTCAATAAAGGAGGGAGAGTTATAGAAACAGAAAATAAAGGAGTAAGTGGCAGCATTCTCTAGATTTCACAAGGCTTGTTATTTTGCTGGATGCTTAAAATACACTCGATTGACATTACAGCTGCACAGCCACCACAGAAATGCACTTACTGCGCAGAGTGCTGTTCACTAACGTAGGAGGCGAGCCTGGCACAATCTCTGCTCCGCGCTATGAATAATGTTGCTCAGATTGATGTGGCAGTTTTCTGTCTGCTTCCAGAGGGAATAGAAAAAGGTCTTTGTTGGAGCTGCTGATAACAAACAGGCTGCCTTGGATCTTCACACAGCTGTCTTTCTCTCTCTCTCCCCATTTTTTCCTTTTGGACAGGCAGAATCAAAGACCACTTGCTAATGAGGCTTAGTTTGCATATTTGCCTTTTTTTAATTATTTTTTTATAAACAGAGAGTCCAACAGAGAGAGTAACTGCTGGATGGACAGAAATCCACTTATCCATCTTAATAAAAGGACACGTGTCTGTGTATCTCTGTGTCTATCAAGTTGCTAAGGTCAAGAAGATCATAAATGATTGTAAAAAAAAAAATAAAAAAACTGGTCTTATTGGCCTATTCTTTTATCCAGCAGCAGCATGGTTGCCACTTTCTTGCTCTTGTTTGGGCCACGTGAACGAGATTAATGTAATGACTTGGTGGGCAATAGATGAGTGAAAATAATGATAAATTGATGTACCTGCTGAGAAACTGAAGCCCTGACACAACTACACTAGAGTTGATAACCAGGCCAGTGTGATAGTGACTACCACCATATTTCCCCAGCAGAACTCTTTGATGATCGGAGCGGTCACTTCGACCAGCAATGTTGAAAGAAAGCTGTGAAAACGGACAGCTGTATCTGAAGAGGAAAAGACCAGTGCAAGGGAAAGGGATTGAGTACGTATTGTTATTATACTAGGCCAAATAGATAACCCACATATCCAGTAAAAAACATGAAGTCTATGTTGATTACTTAGATTTCAATGAAGGAGAATTTTGAGGAAATGTGGATGTCTAGTTGGCAGCTATGTAATCATACAGTGCACAAGACAAAACATACATAATAGATATATTTAAATTGTGTATGCCATTAAATTGATTTTACACGGACTGATGAAACACCAAAGGCAGGCTGTGAGCATTACATTCAAAGCACAACTGTACAAAAGCTCTAACAATTTAATTACACTTTAAAAAAAAATAGCCATTTTTCCGTGTGAAGTTCTCACCAACTGAATTTCCAAACGTGTTAAGTGCAGTGTGAGAATTGGTTATGGATTTAAATTTTTATATAATATGGGAGCAATCGCAGAATCATACAATTTTGCAGGAGTTGCCCTCTGCTAAATTTTCTGTGTGTGGGAAACTCTGAAGCTATTGGCTACACTTTACTATATTTCTTTCACAGTGTGCAAAAGACATAGTGTTGGGAAAATGAGTGAATTTAGAATTACATGCGAAAGTGAGTCCGTTTGTAACTATCTTGCTTACTGAGTGGGATGCAATCATAACTTGGATAAATTTGATCATTACATGATCCTGAATGGATTGGCTTTGATAAGTTCTGTTTATTTGTCCCATTGGAGCCACATTTAAACAGGTTTGCAGTCCTTGTACAATCGCCATTTTGATGCCACATATTAGTTTTCTTCTAACAATTTCATTATTACCTTATAAAACTTTATCTTTGTGAAGGACAGCCGGGACCCATGCCCGGCAGGGACGCCCCTGCTGCATCTGTTCTGGGGGAGCCACCATGGGCAGCTCAATACTTCCCCTGGGACGCTTGGTGGCAGTCTCCCTGGCGGATGATGATCCCCCAGCCTAACGCATGGCTCCATGGGAAATGTAGTCCTCCACAGTCTGACTGGGGGCTCGGATGGCTGCTAGGGGGAGCTGCACGGAGTCTGCAGCCCGGCTGGCTGAATCTTCAGCCCCACCCGGAAATTCAATTAGGATCAGGTGATCAAGCACCTGGAACGCTTCCGGGTGGGGTATAAAAAGGGCCAGCCAGAATCGGGAGGAAGAGGTTGCCTGGGAGGAGTGGTGGTGCCAAGGTTGAGAGAAGAAGTATTGTGTGTGATATATTAAGTGCTTGTGGGACTGTGTTGTGGCTGGAGGGATTACGGGGAAGACGTGCCCTCCAGTTGAAGAAAAATAAAAAAACTGTTTGTTTTACACGTGCCTCTGAGTAAGTCTGTGCCGGGTCGGGCGCTATATAGCGCCTATATTACACTTATAATCATGTTATATATGCCCACTGTAGACATCAGGAGTTGGTATTTGAAAATATGACTTTCTAATTTCTGATACGTCTCTGCCACACAATTCATTCTTATCAGTTATGAAACGATTGCCAAAAGACACTTGCTGTAGCAAATTGGCGTAACTACAATTAAAGCTGATCCCAGACCTCTTTATGACAACATGTGCTTCGTGCTGCCTCTGTACAGATGACTCATCTTTCAGCATAATGTGTGCTCTACAAAGACATGTAGTGAAGAGACCAGAAATTGACTAAACGTTTCTTATTTGTTGGCTGCGAAACATAGGATAGCTTAGCACTTTATACTTTATACTACTGTACAGCTTTCAGGTTGTGTATTGCTTCATTTTTGCTTCTCTAGGAAGAAACTTGCTTTAATTCTGCTTTTAGAAAAGACATTAAATTCACCAAAATTGAAATTTTCATGATAGAAAAAGGAAATTTTAGGGACACCCAATTTGTACTCCCCCCTAGCTCTGTTCAGGTAATCTGCCTCTCAGTGTTTCATGTCTGCCTGTGTAGCATGTCCATCAGAACTTGTATTTTGTTTTGCAAGCAAATTCTGTGACATCTAAGTACTTTGAACTTTGTCTGTAGAGGAGACTTTGTGATTCATCAGATAGTTAATATGTGAATCAAAGAACAGTGGCCACATTTAAAATACTACTAGCTAATCTTCTTAATTAAATCCACTATTATATTGGAATTCATTTTTATCTCAATGTTATTTGTATTATGAAAAATTTTATTTAAACTTAAGTAACAGAGTGATTGTTCTTCACAACATTGCACATGATTTAAACAAATACATTTAGATGTTAGTACACCAGGCCAGTCCATGACATAACACCTTATTTCTGTATTACCAGAACCACATTTTTTCACCCAGTTGGGCTATTTTTGATTATCATCTGTGAGGGGAAAATGGGCTTTTGTGTATTATGTTTTTTTGGGCTACTTTTTTTAAAAAACAATGCTGGATTTTAGGGCTATTTTTCAGTCCCCCTCCACTACATTTTTACAAGGTTCTTTATTCATCTGGTACCCTCTTAGCCTGCTATTTGCACTTGTATATGTTCTTTACAGTTATACAAACTCCTTGGAGGACCTGACTGTTTATATACCCATTCTGTCACTCTGAAATATCTCTTAGGAAAACTACCACCACACTGCCAGCTCCACCCAGGCTTTGATGGTTTGTATTTAACCTTCCCCCACTTTCTGGTGTGTCATTTTGTCTACCTCAGGTAACCGGCTATTTTTTTGACCAAATTTGCCATTTCTAAGCTTTTTTTGAAAACCTGCGTTATTTATACCTGATACTGTGTGATGAAAATGAAATGAAGAATATCAACACCAAAAAAGTAAACCAAGCAAAAGTTTCTATAATTAAGAACAGCAGATGTAGCTCTTTTAAAGTAACATTCTCAGACCCTTCAATGTAGTGCGATGAAGGGTTGGAGGCTATCCCAACAGCACTGAACTCAAGGCAGGAAAGAGCCCTTGAACTGCCAGTTATCTTAACTTGAGCTACTTGGGGGATGTGGGAGGAAAACCCACACAAACACAGAGGTGGGATATGCACATGGATAAAGACCGTACATGGGATTGAAACCCAAGTTACTGGACTCCTCAAGCCACCACATTAACCACTGCACTAGTATGCTGTCTTTATTCCTTTTATTACATTCATTTCAGTTTATTTTTTATATATTGCTCTAGGCACTACACTACCCTACAAATTTAAGGCAACAGCAGTAAAGAAAACTAATCTTTCAACATTTGCATACATAAACACATATATCGAGTTCAGTAAATGATAACACAGAGGTCAGAATGTTTTATTAACATGAAATCAAAGTCTTTCTGACATAACTTCCAGTTAATAAATGATATGGCCAGCTGACGGCCGAGGAGTGGAAAGCAAACATTACATTAAATTTCACTCCCGGAGAAGAAATATTACTTTGGGTTGGTCCACATTCTTTTGTTACAAGCAAAGTTGCTCTTTTGCTGAACTGGAACAGCCTTTTAAAAGTCCAACCACAAATTCTCACTTGGATTGAGATCTGGACTCTGACTCACCCTCTCCTGGACATATATTTTGATGATTTTAATTCATTCCTGTTTAGCTTTGGCTTTATGCTTGGGATTGCAGTCTTGCTAGAAAACAATTCTTTTTTCCAAGGTGCAGGTTTGTTGCACACTTTTCTCGTATCTTTCTCCAGAAATTCCCCATATTGTGCTGCATTCATTTTACCCTCTACCCTCACAAATAGGGCCTGCTTGTGAGAAGAGAAGCATCCCCACAGCATGATGCTGCCACTAAAATTTTTCATGGTGGATGGTGTGTTTTTGATAGAAGGCAGTGCTTACCATACCCCAAACAGGGTGTTTAGTCTGTTGGCCAAAAACTCACTTTTAATCTCATGGCACCATAGAGAACCATGTTCAAGCTGACTTCAAGTAGTCTCCGATGTGCCGTCTGGCAAACTCTAGCAGAAGATGTCATGTACATTTTTTTTTTTGCCACTCTCCTATAAATGTGTGAATGGTTGAGCATCTGGGTACAATTTCTGTCTTCATAGTCTCTCCAATCTCAGGCACTGTAGTTTGAAACTCCTTCTGAGTCCTCATAGGTTTCTTAGTGGCCTCACTTGCTAGTCAGTCACTCAGTTTTTGTGGACAGATTTACAGCTGTGGCACTACTCTTTCCATTTCTTAATGATTGATTTAATTGTACTCTGTGAGATATTCAGTAACTTGGATATTCTTTTATCCTTTCCCTGACTTTTGCTTTTCAATTTTCACCTTTTTGCAGAGTTGCCTGCAGTGTTCATTTGTCTTTATTGTGTAAGTTAAGTCACTATACTGACCTGTCACTAGTTTTAGACTGCAGGTAATGGAATCCCCTTTACTCTGGACAGGTTATCTCCATTGAGCTAAGTGGGTACTTCTAAAACTAAATGTTTGCACCAGTGATGCTTTAATTATCTTATATTAAAGGAGATAAAAACTTGTCTGATGAGGTATTTTGTGTTTGTAATTAATTTAGATCACTTTGCAGAGATCTGTTTTCACTTTGAGTCTTTTTTTCTGTTGATCAGTATCAAAATAGCCAAATTAAATCTACTGTTATTCAATGTTGTACAAAATGAAATCTAAAAACTTCCATGGGGTGAGTACTTTTTTAGGCACTGTATATACAACATAACCGATTTAAATGCTATTCCTGACATGGCAGGCCTTACTCTAATAGAGAGATCATTCCTCATTTTCGGGGCACCTGTAGCTAAAGGCTGAAACTCCTACAGTAGCTGTAAGTAATACTAAGTAAAGAAAAATCTTTATATGCTAAGAAGTGATTTTGAAATTTCCCTAAAGAAAAGTGAAAGCCAGTTTAGTGAGTTCAGAATAGGAAATACATCGCTGTACATCTGGTAAAGATCCTTGCAGCAGCTTTTTAAATTAACTGTAGCCTAGAAATATTACAGTATTAACAGGCTATGAAAACGCATTTAATTTAAGCAGAATCTGAAATACTTTAAATTAACTTTTCTTTATGCTGTCTAGTGGTAAAACATGTACTTTTCCCTCTGCTTCTTGACTGGAAAAAAAATCAGTTCTTGGATAGCATGCAAGTGTGAGTGTTAAAAGACAGCGTAGTGTCAAAGATAAGGCCTCTGCTGCCTGCTGATTCACTTAAACTATTCTGTACTCCCTCTTAAATGAAAAAATGGCTGTATCTTGTTATTGTCTGCAGACAAGTAGTTATCATTCATCCAGTGCTTTACATATTGTAGCAATTAATAAAACATGATTGGATAAAGAGAGTTAGGTGTGATTAATAAATATGGTGTGTTTTTAAAATATGTATGCCATAACAGAACATAAAGTTTAAAAAATGGCTGGTCCATGGGGAACACTATAATAATGCAATAAAATTATATTGCCACCAAATAAAACATCATTGTTTAGAAATCATTGTGTTTTCCATACTATCACCACAATTATCTTTATTTTCTATGTATTGATTACAACCAGAATATAGACATCAGTTGTACTGTATATCCATAATTTATGATGTAATACAGCTCAGCAAAGGTATTGATTTGCTAATTAAGTGTTAGGCAAAGCATTAATCTATAGATGTGCACAAATTTGTTGGTACCCTTACAGCTCATTGAAGTAGAGATGTATGCCTCCTGAAAAGTGATTAATTGAAAAGCAATTGTCCCATGTATACATGCATGCCTTTGATTTGTCATTGAATAAAGCAAATTAAGTGTGAAAATAAATAAAGAAGTGATTATTTTACAGAGATACTCTAAAATGGCATGGGTGCATTTGTTGATAGCCCTAAAAAAGATGACAAACAATTACGCTTGAGTATTTTTCAGACTTGCTGTTTCCTTTAATTAATATCACACACTTCTAAAATTGTGCTTACTTAAATAGAGAAAAGTTGTCCCTCTGCTGTTTTGTGCCATTGCGTGTCCCACACTGAACATGGACCAGAGAAAGCAAACAAGAGAGCTGTCTGAGGAGATTGGAAAGAAAATTATAGACAAGCATGTTAAAAGTAAAGGCTATAAGACCATCTTCAAGCAGCTTGATGTTCCTGTGACAACAGCAAATTTAATTAAGACGTTTAAGGTTGTTGGGACTTTAGCCAACCTCCCTGGATATGGCCACAAAAGGAAAATTGACCCAAGAATCAACAGAAGTATAGTGAGAATGATAGACAAAAAGCCAGGGACAACTTCCAAAGAGATTCAAGTTGAACTCCAAGGTCCAGGTCCATCAGCATCTGACCCCACCATGCATCACATTTTGAGTGACACTGGGCTCAATGGAAGAAGATCCAGGAGGACTCCACTGTTTGAAGAAAAGGATAAAAAAAGCCAGACTAGAATTTGCTAAAATGCATATTGACAAGCCACAACGCTTCTGGGAGAATGTCTTTTGGTCAGATGAGACAAAAATACAGATTGGCTGTATGTCCACAGATAAAAAAAATTGAGCTTCCAAAGAACAGACCACTACACCTACTGTGGAAACGTTCAGGAGGCTTAGTTATATTTTGGGCTGCTTTGCTGCACGGGGTGTCTTGAGTCTGTGAAGGGAACAATGAAATCTCAAGACTATCAAGACATTCTAGAGCAAAACATACTGCTCAGTGTCGGAAAGCTCTGTCTTCATCACAGGTCATAGATCCTTCAACAAGATAATGATCCAAAACACATAGCTAAAAGCAAAGCACCCAAGAATAGCCAAGAACACAAAATTGGGCAGTTCTGAAGTGGCCTTCTAAGAGCCCTGGTTTGAATCCTATTGAAAATCTATGGAATGAAGTGAAACATGCAGTCTGGAGAAGGCCCCCTTCAAACCTGACATAGTTGGAGCAATTTACTCCTGTTGACAGGTGTAGAAGTCTCACTTGAGAGCTCCAGAATCACTTGTTTGCAGTGATGGCCTCTAAAAGCTGTGCAACAAAGTATTAGGCTAAGGGTACCATCATTTTTGTCCATGCAATTTTCATGTGTTATTGTTTGAAATATTCTATTAAATCAGAAGTCTAAAGCAAAGTCTGATTTTTGTTAAATATGGAATAAACAATGATAGGTGCCAGTTACCTTTGTCAGTTTCAAGTTATTTCACAGACAGTTGTGGGCTGTAATTTTTTTTGTGGTTGGGTACCAACAGATTTGTCCATGTCTGTAACAACAGTATCTGTGCGCAACTGTTTTTTGAATCTTTACGTTTATTAAAATTAAATGCGTATATTTTCATTGATAGCAGTCCAACACACTCACCACTAAGCCACACTCCCTCATACCTTCTGTAACTGATACCTCAGCCATGGATTTATCATGAGCCTCCACCTATGGTGGAACTGTCTTTGCAGTTACTATATAGTTGGAGTAGCATCTGGTGTATCAGGTTCACTTGTCAGCATGTTTTTAGCCATAGATTGTTAATAGCTCAGACTGAGGTTACGTCGTGCTACACGACTGAGGAGTGTGTTACTGTCTGCATCTGACTCACTAAGATAATCTAAATGAAGTCTTGACTGAGGATTGCTGTAAAGGTCATATAATGTGACAGGGCTTTCAAAGTTAGCACCTTCATATTTCCTTAGTGCTTGGGCGCTATCTTAGGGACCCTTCCCTCCACACCCTGTATACATTTAAAACATTCACATAAACATCATGTCTTTTTAACTATTTTTAACAATAGCTGCAAAGTTGAAGCTAGCTCAGGATGGGATGCCAGGACCTAGTATGGTTAACAGAAATAATTTTGAATATATCTACAAAGGAGAAACCAATGTGTCTAAGAAATCTCAATTCAGAAAAATTATTTGTTTATATTTTTATGTTATCCCGCAGACATTAACCTCCCACATCTGTATTCTTACAGCCTAGATTAATGATTTGATTGCAAAGACAACTCTTACATAAGAGAGCTCTGTCCAAATTCTCCAAACGCTTTGGTCACCAATAAAAATGTCAGCTGATTTTATTGTTTGATTATTTACTTTTTAAGTGTAGCTTTAACATGTGTAAGAAATGATCTGTTAATAATAAATAGTGCTTAAAACAAACAGTAGGTTCTAACTAATTATTTGGTCATAAGAAATTTTATATGGATAGTCTCTGGACCTCTTAATTTATTGGGTATTTGAGTATAGTGAGAAGTCAAGCAAAATGACACCTTTTATTGGCTAACTAAAAAAGATTACAATATGCAAGCTTTCGAGGCAACTCAGGCCCCTTCTTCAGGCCAAATGTAATTGGGTATTTGAGCAAATGCAAAGATCATCATTCTGCTTGAATAGAAGCAAACATTTGAAGCTGGTTTGGGGCTGTTATTTTGGAAATATCCCAAACTGGATAAAATTACAGTGATCCCTCGCTATATCGCGCTTCGCCTTTCGCGGCTTCACTCTATCGCGGATTTTATATGTAAGCATATTTAAATATATATGGCGGATTTTTTGCTGGTTCGTGGATTTCTGAGGACAATGGGTCTTTTAATTTCTGGTACATGCTTCCTCAGTTGGTTTGCCCAGTTGATTTCATACAAGGGACCCTATTGGCAGATAGCTGAGAAGCTACCCAACTTACTTTTCTTTCTCTCTCTTGCGCTGACTTTCTGTGATCCTGACGTATTGGGTGTGAGCAGGGGGGCTGTTCGCACACCTAGACGATACGGACGCTCGTCTAAAAATGCTGAAAGATTATTTTCACGTTGCTACCTTCTGTGTGCAGCTGCTTTGTGAAGCGACATGCTGCACGGTGCTTTGCATACTTAAAAGCTCAAAGGGCACCTATTGATTTTTGACTTTGTTTCTCTCTCTCTCTCTCTCTCTCTCCCTGCTCCTGACGGAGGGGGTGTGAGCTGCCGCCTTCAACAGCTTTGTACCGGCGGTGCTTTGCATACTTAAAAGCCAAACAGACCTATTGATTTGTTTGCTTTCCTCTCTGTTTCTGACATGCTCTGCTCCTGACTCGCACTCCTTTGAAGAGGAAGATATGTTTGCATTCTTTTAATTGTGTAACAGAACTGTCATCTCTGTCTTGTCATGGAGCACAGCTTAAACTTTTGAAAAAGAGACAAATGTTTGTTTGCAGTGTTTGAACAACGTTCCTGTCTCTCTACAACCTCCTGTGTTTCTGTGCAAATCTGTGACCCAAGCATGACATTATAAAAATAACCATATAAACATATGGTTTCTACTTCGCGGATTTTCTTATTTCGCGGGTGGCTCTGGAACGCAACCCCCGCGATGGACGAGGGATTACTGTACTACTTTTACTGTAATATAGGAATATAAAGAATATTTTCAGAAAACAGATTTAAAAGCTCATCATAGCTTTCTAATTTTCACTTACCACTCAGACGAGAACTGAGAAGTCTCTAGTTTTCTCCTTCTAACACATTTGTAGATTCCTTAGAGTCGTATGCAGGTGTACAGGCAACCATTAAAACTTAATATTTAACTGAAGGGAAGACAACACGACGTGTGCAAGGGTACAAAGTTAAACTCATCAATCTGTCAATCATTCCTGATATAAATTGTGTTATTAACAGAATGCACCTTCATAATGCACTGTGTAGGGCTTAAACATTACAGTACAGAATTCAGTAAGAAGGACTTAAAGCACTCATGAAGCAGATACAAGAAATACATCACCCAGCACCAGGAGGACCTGGAAAATAGGTGCTAAAAGGAGCTATCCGTATTTCTGCACACTGTAAAAGTAAATTTAATAAGTAAATAAAAAACATGAATGTGTCTTGTGCAAATAAAACTTTGAGTGCTTGTCCTGTTTACTTCAGAACTTGATTCAGTGTTAAGGCCATAAATTAAGCCTGGTGAACTCAATTCCAGAACGAATACTCTGACCCGCTCTAACCTCCACACAGGGGAGTAGTATGTGTAGTGATTTAGGTATTGGTGTGAAATTAATTCTTAACCAGCTTCAATCTATGCCCCAAGACTCTTGTTAAAAGAATTTTTAGGTCACAGCTGGCATCCTCTTTACTTGATGCTACATTTCAAAAAAGTGTTTTGCTCATATTAAAGATAGCTGTTCCTTTAACTGCAGTATTCTTGTCCCTGATATGTTGTTTTTGTGATATGATAAATTAGAGTCGCACACTTTATTATGGATATGACCTTAAATGAGTTGAGGTTTTTTGGCTTATGCTTATCTTCTCTGGGTTTTTCTCTTAAACAGAATGAAAAGTCTTCTGTGATACCCAATTCTCTATCATAAAGTTGTGCCTTTTAAAATTCCAAACCCCCATTGCCTATGTATATCTAATATTGTACAAATACAATACAGTACCACTTACTTTGTGTATATTGCTCTTTACTTTATTGCAGGCACAGAGCGCTGTGAACAATTTTCTGTCTGGTTTATACTCGTACTAATTACTAAATGCAGATCTGGTACACATATAAACAATGTTCCTTTCCGTATGCTACAGTTCTTGTGTCTTTATAAATAACACTAGTGATGAGCCAGTGATTCGTGTGAAGTTTGATCTGCAGGAAAATACAGAGGTTGGCAACTTTTTCATGAACTAATCCCAGATGCGTCTACCTGTCATTCATTGTTGAAATTAACTTCTCTAGAGAAGAAGAAAAAAAAAAAAACTTTAATTGTTTCTGGTGATTTGTAGACATTTTGCCGGGCTGTCAGATGTGTGTTGTGGTTATTTTTGTACCTATGATGTTCACTTTTCCAGTTATGATGATAGTTTTGTGGGTCATAATCCAAAAGATATGTGGGAGACCAAAATTACACTTGGTACATTCTGGTTTTGTCAGTAACCAAAACGGCCCAAAAGATCAACACCTTGAACATCCACCATCTGTTTTTTCCCAGACCGGTCACCCTGGGTTGACTACTGGCACTGTTTGTTGGAAAGACCTGGTCAGATGTTAAAAGCAGTTGACCAGGAGATGTATGTTTCTCTCAGTAATTTTGGAAACTAGGAATAAAATCAGAAACAAAAAGTAGATTTTCCGAACACTGCAATCTATTTTTCTAAGTCAGAGGCTTTAACCAATTAACTGAATGTCATTAACCGAATGATGAGACACTACATTAATTTTCTGTATGGATGAGATGTTTTTTGCTATCGTAAAAATGCAATTTACAGCAGTGTCCAGTTTTCCAGTAAGAGCATAAAGCTGTTTTTGTTAACCATAAGCAGTTACATTCCATTAACGTACAAGTCATCTGTGATGCCAAGGTGAGGCTGACAAACATCATGGCTCAGTGGCCTGAGTCAAAGTGTGATTAATTTATTTTGAGGTAAACTAGCTTTGGCAGACATGATGGAACTGTAGGTGGTGGCTGGCTTGTTGGTAAGGTAACTGGCTGAGCCGTCAGGTTTTCATATAGCCTGTACTATTCATTGTAACAGCAATCATGTCATTATGTGTGCCAGGAAATCGTGGATACCTGCTCAGACACTGGAACCTTGCGCCTTTCCCCGACCCCATGCTTCAATACCGTGGTGAGTGCAGCACATTTGCAGGTGGTGGTATCTCGATGCTTTATGTGGGAGGGTAATCTGCCAACCAATTTGTGATTACATATGTATGTGGTTGATTAGTATTATCCATATATGATCGTTTTAGGCTGGCAATAGGTGGGCTTTGAGGTGTGTTCATGTATGCACATTTACAAGATGATTATGATTTATAAAGTTAAATGGCATCGAAATTAATGTGCATCAGGGTTTATTAGTCAGATTTTTTTGCCATATTCTTTAACCTGTTTTTTGGGAATACACTTTTTTCCACATTTGAAACCTGCAAAATTTTATAAATGAGACCCTTGGTCATATGCCTATCCTCATAATTTTTATGTAAATAGTACCTTATTGATGTCTGAAGGGAAGTTTACTTACTCCAGCCACAACACAGAACAGATGATTATGCAAAACAGTAAAAACAAAGTGCAAACTATTATATTACTGTAAGCCCCAGAGCTTACGCACTATGTAAAAGCTTAGTATAGTGTCCCAGTGCCATTCTGTGTGTTACAACAGCCAGTGGTAAAGATCTACAAATTAACTTTCTTATTCAAGATTTATTTAAATTAGTGAAGCAGTAAAGCCCAGTCCCATATATCATATAACTATATTTATAGAGGAGTTTCTGATAATAATAACAAAAAGTTGATTGCATCCGTTTGCACCTCTCCACTACGGATATCCTGCCCTCCCCAACTGTCGACCCACTGTCTGAGACTGTCAGCCCCTTTGCTCCTTTTCTGTTGTCACACGGGAAGAGGTGGAGGACGTCATCAGGAAAATGAAACCATCTACCAGTTCCCTGGACCCTTTTCCCTCAGCCTTGCTGAGTGCCAACATCTCTGCTGTCTCTCCACTTATCACCAGGATTATAAATCATTCCTTTCTGGTTGGCCATATTCCGTCTGCACTAAAAACTGCTGTCATCAGACCTCTACTGAAAAAAAACCCACCTTGGATCCTGAAGTTCTCTCTAAATATAGGCCATCTCCAATCTTCCATTTCTCTCCAAAGTCTTGGAAAAAACAGTTGCAGCACAACTTCATGATCATCTCAAACTGAATAACTTGTTTGAAAAGTTTGTCTGGTTTCCGCCCTGGCCATAGCACCGAAACAGCCTTGGTCAAGGGCTACCAATGACCTTCTGATGACAGCAGATACTGGTTCCCCTTCTCTACTCATTCTCCTTGATCTGACAGCTGCTTTTGACACAATAGACCATAACATCCTCCTTCACCGCCTGCAATACACTATTGGACTCTCAGGAAATGTTTACAACTGGTTCACATCATACCTGACTGGCAGAACTGAGCATGTCGCCTTGGGCAGCGCAAAATCTCACACCCACAACGTCACCTGTGTTGTCCCACAGGGCTCTGTGCTAGGCCCCATCCTTTTCACCATCAACATGCTCCCCCTTGGAATTGTCATTAGCAGACATGGTTTATCTTTCCATTGCTATGCCGATGACACTCAACTTTACCTCAGGACTACACCAACCTCCTCTCTTGCTCCTATGCCAATATCTACACTGACTACCTGTCTGGAGGAGATAGAGGCCTGGATGAGGCTCAACTTCCTTCAGCTGAACAGATCAGAAACAGAAGCCATCTTAGTTGGTACACCACACCATCTACGTTCTTCTACTATCACCAGTATCACTTTCTCTGGTCAAAATATCCCTCTTTCCACATCTGTTACCAATTTGGGTGTTAAAATGGACTCACAACTCACCTTTGACACCCACATCAAACACCTCTGTAAGTCATCTTTTTACCACCTCAAGAACATCGCCAAACTACGCCCAACACTCACCCTGGTAGATGCAGAGAAGCTCGTCCATGCCTTTGTCTCTTTCAGGCTGTATTACTGTAATGCGCTCCTCATTGGGATTCCCGGTAAGAGTATTCAGAGACTTCAGTATATTCAGAACAGCGCTGCCAGGATTAATTATTAAAAAAAGTAATTATAAAAGTTATTGTCTGTTTTTACCTGCATTATTATCAATCTTTAATATTGTTTTTTGTATCGGTAAGGTGCTGCTGGAGTATGTGAATTTCCCCTTGGGATTAATAAAGTGTCTGTCTGTCTGTCTGTCTGTCTTATGGTGCCTTCTATCTATCTATCTATTCATCTATCCATCCATCCATCCATCCATCCATCCATCCATCCATCCATCCATCCATCCATTGGCTCCCTGTCCAGCTCAGAATAGAGTACAAGGTCTCCCTCCTCACCCATCAGTGCATTTATGGACATGCTCCTCTTTACCTACACGAACTTCTCACTCCTTATACTTCCTCACATACCCTCCGCTCTGTACACATAAACACCCTCCAAGTCCCCAGAACTAAGCTCAGCAGCATGGGTGATAGGGTTTTTTCATCTGTGGCGCCGAAGCTGTGGAATGGCCCTCCCTGATTACCTGAGAGCCCCACAGTCGACTGATGTTTTTAAACGAAACCTAAAAACTCATCTCTTTAGAAAGACTTTTTGTTAAAGTATTTTTATAGACTCTTATTTTTGACTCTGTAGCACTTTGAGATTGCTAAAGTATAAAGTGCAATACAAATAAAATGTATTATTATTACTAATAATCCCTTTTTTATTATCATTTGTTGTTCTACGCTCCTCTCTGTACTGCTTGCAGATCATTGTTTCACTTTAATAAATAGTCTTTTTCTTGAGGGATTTCAGCCAATGTTTTTTTTGTGGCACACAAACAATATTTTATAACTTGCTAAGGTACTTGTAACAGGCTGACAGGTATTTCATGTACAGGCTTTCTAAACAATTTGTTAGTTGAAAAAGATAACAGGGCTGGCAGTTACAGTTTTCATCTTTACCTCCTGATAAGTTGCAAAAGTAATAATCATGTGTTTATGTATGACTGCATCTCAGTAATTACAGCAAGGATATTGCTATGTAAGATGACATCTAGGTAACTGTTTTTGTATTTTGAGAAGATGGAAGTGTTGTTTAACAAATAATTTCCTTAAAAAATTATGGGAAATTTACTATTTCTCAGAAGTAGTGGGACAGCAAAACACTTCAAATGCTGACTGTTGTACGTGTCTGGGTGTTATGAATATCTGTTATTAGTGAAGTTACAATGAATAAAGCTGGGGAGAGAATGTTGAAATGCTAAGAGAACTTTCTGACACCTGATAACTACGTCATCTTTCAGAATTTTCAAGGCTTTATATAAACTTATATTTAATGCTCCTTTTTTTCCTCTTGTTTACTTTACGCATACTGTATTTTTTGATGGCACAGGTTCACTTCTGCTGTTAGGAAGAGACATGGAGCCAAGATGATATTTCAGAACAGCACATACTATTTAACCCCCGCCCGGCCCGCTGGCAGTCGGACAGTCTAACCCCCGCCTGGCCTGCTGGTAGTTGGACATCTAGCCCCGCCTGGCCCTCTGGTAGTCAGACATCCAGCACCACCCGAGACATATGGCCATGCCCATCCTTCTGCCACCCACTCACCTAGCGTGTGAGGACCTCGCAGACAGCTGTCTTATAGTCCTGTCTGGAAAGAGCTCTTTGTACCTTGCTACAATATTGTCTTGCAGACTCAATAATGGGCAATAACTAATTTATAATACTATTACAGGTTTGGAAGATGGATGGACGAATGGAAGGAAGACGTGGTTTAGAATCTTGTTTCAGTGAAGGTTTATTGGTGTTTCCAAGTCCGCAGGGGACCCAATCCCCCATTTTGCACCTTGCGTAAAACTTACTTAGCTATTTCTTTATTATATACAAGGTTATATTTTTCCTTTCATTTTTTAAAATCTTCTTTCCTCATATATTTTCAGCATATTTGTTTGTAATTGTTATGTGAAGGAGGCACTTAGGTCTTTGATACATACTTATTTCTGATACACACTTATTTCCCTAGTTTCCATAGTCAAGTCTACATTTTAGACAAGTACTGTACTTAAAATTGATATGAAATGTATGCTCTCAGAGTTCAAATTATTATGTAGACTGGATGGAAATTGTCATTGGAAACACAATGACATCTCCTTATCAGATTCTTCGCTTATTTCTGCATTCTCTGGCATTACACAGTCTGTAAAATTGGAAATTTTTCATTTCTGGTTTTTGCACTGAAGTCATTTTGAATTTGTTATGAAAAAATACACCCTGCTAGATGGCCAAAATGTATTGCAAATTAATTGAAAGTCATCTGGCTATATATACAGAAGTATCTGTGTGAAGACTTGCAGGCAGCTTCATTTCTCTTGCTGTCTGTTTGCTATATTATTTCAGATGTGTTATGAATTGTTGGTCCTTTATTCATTTGGCTATTTTTTGACAGTTTTCTCTGATTATGCTTGTTGAGCGACTTGATGCATTTACTGCCATGTCTTTTATGTTTTTCATAATAGCCTAACAGGTCATTGGTAAATGATTGTGTATCCAGTAACTTGAATCAGATTACTTAACAGTATGTTCTTCAGCCTCCAATTGTAATAAATATTGTCGCTATAGATTGTTTTGAGATGCCTGGAAAACTACTTTTATGATTGTAGCTTCACATTCATGTATGCATTTTTGAACCTACTTATTTTGAGTGGGGCCGCTGGGAAGCAGGAGCCTATCCCAGCAAACATAAGGTGCAAGGCAGGAACAATCCCAGGACAGTCCATCACAGAAAGAGCACATTTGCTGTACAGCAGTGATTCTGTAATGTGAAGACACTACTTCAGGGTAGCAGGTTTGACAGTGTCATCTCGAAACAGAGGGTGATCTTGCTCAGACAGCTAGGCTTCAAAATCTGTGCCAGAAGATGGCAACTAATTTCTAGCAGTCTCCTGAAAGAGAAGCTTGACAAGAGAGTCAACGTCCTGAGTGGAGACAAAATGGAACACGTCACACTCCCATCTCTTAATGATTATATTTATTGTGAGAGCTTTGAGGTATAGAACATTCTGGTGCCTTGCCTCCAGTCAGAACTCTCAAAATGTTCTCCAGCCTCATATGAATACAGGAGTTGCCGGGCTACACCAGAAGACAGTGCCGCTGTTTTTGCAGGGATCACTTTATTAGAAACATCATCTGCATTTATGGAAGTTGCCATCTCACAAACACTTTCTGGTCGGTAATGGGGCATTATTAGTTGCCACATTTTTTGTTACCATAGCTGTATAAGATGTCAGTATTAGAATAACATAGAGACACAACTTTGAGCCAACTTTGGTAAAATATATGGTGTCATTATCGACATCTGCAGTGGGCTGGCACCCTGCCCGGGGTTTGTTTCCTGCCTTGCGCCCTGTGTTGGCTAGGATTGGCTCCAGCAGACCCCCGTGACCCTGTAGTTAGGATATAGCGGGTTGGATAATGGATGGGTGGATGGATTATCGACATGCTTGCCTACTTTATTTGTATAACTCCAAGTAGATACAGTATTATGCCATTTGTATCTATCTTTGTAACAACCTTTTCTTATATTGTTAGTCAGGTATACCAGTAGTCCTTACCTGCTATGTTTTAGCCAGTGTCCCTGGCTTATGTATTGTTGTTATTATTTCTCATCTCTTCAGGTTATTACTGTTGATTTAATTTATTTTTCATTAATTATTGTAGTATGGCTTTAATTAATACCTTCTTAATAAATAATAACTTTTTAATATACCTTGTGTTCTGTGGGTGGAACCCAAAGAGCTAGAGCCACAATCATGTGACTACTGAGGGACCACTCTTAACCTATATAGTCCAGCCTGGATGCTGTTTCCTTAGACGATTTGTTGTTGAAAAGTGCTTTAGCTGTGAGTACTGAATTTTCTGGTTTCTGGGTGTTTTGCATGTCTTTGCCTTTTGATTATTGGATTATATTTTAGGACTTGCTTGCTGTGCCTTTGCCTTTTGATTATGTGACACGGAGTCATTTTTCCAGCTATTGACCACATCAGTAGCTTTTCACCAAGACAATCTATCTTAAAACTGTTTTATATCTTCCAACATTGAACTCATTGTCTCTGTAACTGAATCTATACATCTTATTGCTGGTTGTCTTCTTTGTTTTTTTCTTTATACCTTTCCCAGCATTAGAGTTTTCTTCCGAGAGAGGAAATGTGTCTGAAGTAGGATAGTTTGAGCCTGATCATTTGTGCCTCGAGTTAGAGCTCTGGATTAATTTGTTCATTGATTCATCGGTTTGTTTTCTTGGCTGTTGCTGTCCACTGTATTGTTCGGAGTCTAATCCAACACCATACTTAAAAGTTGGCCTTTTTAGGTTAACCTGTTTGCCATTTTAGGTCTTCTTTTGTTAATTACCCACAAATCCCTTCTTTTATAAAGATTCATTGTTGGACTTGTCTCTTAATCCAAAGGTCTGATGGTTTCCATTCACTTGTGGGGCATTTCAATATATTTTGGGAGATTTAAAGTGTTTTAAATTTTAAGGGCTGGTTCCCTATTTTTGTGCCTATGCAGGTCGAATGCTGCATGTGAAGGTTTGGGTTAGGCTGGTTAGGGTCTGGAGGCAATCACAGATTTTGCTCTTTGTTGTGCTCTTGATTATAATAATATAATGTAATGCTAGTTTTAATACATTTCGTCTTAAGTCAACTGGCTGCTTGCACTCGCTCTGGGCTTTTTGCAGTGCATAACAATGCAGGCAGAATGACACAAAAGGTGTACATAACTACATACTTGAAAAACGACATATCCACTCCAATGGCCTGTTTCAAGATTAGAAAAGGTAACGCTAGACTTCAGTACTGTAGTGTCTCATTTCTGTGTGTTGTGTGGCTGACCGAAAGTGTATTTTTCAGTGGCATGGATTAATTACAATTTAATAATCTCTAAATATTTTCATGAATGAATATTTCATTTTCTCATTACTAGTTTTAATTCTTGTGTTTGAAATGATAAGAGTTTTTATTCATGCTTCGTTCCTCTTAAGTTCATCACTTTTCTTACTGTAAGGGACAAGATACTCCTACTTTCCTGTATAGTGCATATTTTTGCATACTCTTAGGTATTGCACCATTTTGTCTTTGTGGAAGAATCTTGTTTTTCTGTGATGACTTAAACAGTGTTAGTTTTCACTAGTGATGAAAAGCAGTTAAAAGAAATGAATATTGTTGTGTGGGTTGGGGAGAATGATTTGCAATTGTTTATTTGCATCATTTCCGCATTCATGCCCTTGTAAAATAGTTCGTGACCAGAATTAACTTCATTCACATCCAAAACAATAATGCTAATTAATTTTAATAATGAGAGTGACAAGATGATAAAACTTCTACAAACCTTTTGACTGAAACAAAAGGCAAAATTTGACCCAAGTTGCAAATTTTTTCTGCTTTTCAAACAAAATTAAGAATAAAAACAGCATACCATATTTTGGGAGTTTAGAAACTGAGCACCATTTCATTCTAGTGCACATTTACACATACACTTAATTATGCAGGCTCAGTTTACAGGTACTGGTGACCCTAAAAATCAGCAGTGATTTAATACTTTTTGATATAATTGTTTTTGTTTAATCTTTTTTGGTCATTCTTTTTGGTTACATAAAAATAAAATAAAGGTTTCTGTATAGATTTGTTTGAAATTGAAAATGCTGTTGATTAACCACCAGCAGGCTTACCTTCATTTGCCTTTTGTTAAATTGTTTGATTTGGATTATAGGAAGCAAAAGGGGATTGATGCCTATTGCAATTTAAGGTTGTGGAAGCATTTGGAAAGGAAATCTGTTTCGGGTTACTTCATGCAAAAACACTTACTGCAGCCAGCTGTCAAGAAGAGTAAGCTTTTCTTTAAGCACTTCTGGGGCTTTTTACAGTAAAAGAAGACTCAAATGTTACAACATGAGGACAGTCATGATGAGAACAGGCCATTCAACCCAACAAAGCTTGCCAGTCTTATTCACTTAATTCTTCTAAAATAACATCATGTCTAGTTTTGAATGTCCCTATAGTCCAGTTTCTAATGTTAGTGCGAAGTTTACTCTTAACAAGTTTCCAACTGTGTCCCCATGTTCTTGATTAACCCATTTTATAGTCAGAGTCTTGATCCACTGTACTAATGCCCTTCATAATTTAAACACTTCAGTCATATCTCCTCTTAATCTTCATTTCTTTAACTGAAAAGGCTCAGCTTTTTTAATCTTCACCCCCTGTAGCCGTGGAATCAGCCTAGTCTCTCTTCTCTGGATTTTTCTCACCGCTGCTATGTCATTTTTGTAGCCTGCGGACCATTATAGTGGGGAATATACACAAAGTACACTTTCTCTGGCTAAGACGCGATTGTGTATTTCCAGTAAAGCTGTAAATAATCCTGTACTATACGCATAAAATATTTTAAGGGTGGTCTTCATTATGTAGCTTCCCAATATTCCAGATATGGCACTTTCACATTCTCCTGTACTAACTCACTTCCATTAAAGATGCAACATAATTGACTCATACTGGGCCAGGGAGTATTCAGTGCAGAACGTAACTCATTGTCACATGTACATGTGAATGACTCAATGAATGATAAGGTCATTGCACACCACTGTTTTATCTTTCCATATAGACATATCAAATACATTTACTGATGTTGTCTGTTTGGTAATTGAAAAATCAATAGTTTTTAAAATCAATCATAAAAGGTCAGAATTCAAAGATTATTATATCTGTGCCACATGAGTGAGTGAATATCGAGATACAACATCACATTTACAGAAATTCTGTAAAGCTGGTTCTGTCACAAAACATTGTTCAAATACACATTGTCAGCTTTGTGATATTTGCTGTCGTGAAATTCATGTTTGAATCAGTGCGTGCAGAAAATGGTATCTAGGGAATAAGCCATAATGAAAAGTAACATTTAATTGACAAATGAAATTAATTCAAATTTCAAATGTCACAAACCCCTAATGTCATTTTTCAGATATTTCCATTCATAAGTGATGTTTTTCACTCCAGTCAGTTTATTACTGAGAACCCAATCCTTGCTATTAATCAAATACATTATTTAATTATATGTTTTGTCACTGCTCCCATTCTGCCAGACATTTCTAAGGCTGTGGATACTGTTCTCCTGTGAACACTTTTGGGAATGCCGCACTTCTTTATCATTTAAATAACTGGAAAGAACTGAGAAAGGTGTTTTTATGATGAACAGTTTCAGGTGCAAACAGAACCAAGTTATTTATTTAGCTGTTGGTTTCTTTGTTATTTGTTTCACATTGCTAATTGGCAGTTGGTTAAAGGAAAACACTTAATTAGAGACTCTAAAAGCAGCTGTTTAACATTAAATGAATCAAAAATGTGAGTATTTATAAGTAGAAATGTTCGATTTTCTAATTGAGAAATTGACTGGAATTAAAACCTGTAGCCGTTTTTGTCTGTAGGAACTGAATTTGAGAACTCTGGTTTAGGGGTAGCACAATTCATGATGGTAAATTCTTCAACCCCCCCCACAAAAAACCTAGTATAGTGTAATGATCCACATTTCTATAGGAATAAAGCATTCTTGAATGTTAGTGAAAAGTGGTTCTTTCACATGACTTACCTGCAAATTGGAAGCAGTCTTTGTTTTCTTTCCACCCTTAATTAGAGCAAACTCTCTTCTCTTTTGATTTGACAGTCATGATGTGATATACTAGTGCTTGCTTTAAAGAAAAAAAGCATCTTGACCTTGTATAATGCTAATTAGACAGAGTGGTATATGTGAAACGTATGTACTGTTTACATCATGGTAAGGGAGAGACACTGGGCTTTCACAGGCTGTGTAGCTTGTAAATTGAAAAGGTCTGCCTGGCTAGCCTCAAGAGGAACAAGTGACTTATAGGAATACTTTGTGCCAACCTCTTAAGGTATTTTTCTACCAAAACGCAGTATGTGTGCAGATGGCAGTTGCTCATTGTTCCATTACTTTCACAGTACTACTTGGAGTCAAAAGAAACCCATTCACCCAAGGCACCCTCTGTGACAGGGCTCGATTGATTATGGAGTGTAGAGATTTCTGCTATGTAATTATATTAAGTATAAGTGGGCAGTTTTTTAACCCTTTGATGCAGATTACCTTTCAAATGTTGTCATTTAGCCATCAACAGCATTAATAATTTGCCTATAAATCATGCTGTATGATACCCATACTCCACTGCCCAGAACTAAACTATCTTTCCATGTGCATGCCTGATGTTATGACAGTTTTAGGATAGATCTACCAATACTGGAAATGTCTCAGTAGTGCATCTCAATTAAGAAAAAAAAAGTAGTTCTTCATGTGTTGTGAAGTAATAACATCCATCCCCTTTTTCTATCCCCCAGTCAACTTCCCTTAGAGATGACTACAACTGAAGATTAAAAGTTGCAATAAAAAAAGTGGAAAGTAGGAGATTTTCATTTTTTACACTCTGATACAGGTCTTGAAAGGGTTAGATCCCTAATAAAACAGCAGAAATCAAAACTAAGATTATATTCATAATCACTGACGGTGAAATTGTCAAAAACGATACCTCACATGCTTATGTTTAAAATCTGTCATTCTTAACCTTCTGGGAGTGGCTCTTAGAGGGCTGGTAAAGAGTGAATTATCAAAATTATTACTACATTCATGACCAGCAACCTCAAAATAACATAAAGCGACGCTCCACATGCCTATATTACTGATCCTAAAGTTTTGTGAAAAGGAGTAACTTTGACCCCTCGTGTGGCGCAGTGGTAGTGCTGCTGCTTTGCAGTAAGGAAATTGTGGGTTCGCTTCCCAGGTCCTCCCTGTGTGGAGAGCGCTTTGAGTAGTGAGAAAGCGCTATATAAATATAAAAAATTATTATTATTATTCCTGGGTGAACTGCTAGGGTAGGTTGATGTGCATTGCACAATTTCAAGTCCTGGTTCTATTAGTTTACTCTTTATCATAATTTCCTGAACACATACAGTTTCACAGACTGTTGCTAAATAATCCCGAGGTACTTCCGTTGTGGAAATGAATACAAATTTAACGACGGGAGACACGTCTTCAGTTGAAATGCTCGGTTGCATTTTAGCATGTTCAGTTTTTGTTTACAGGAGAGTTTTCCAGAAGTTGTTCATTTAACAATATTTTAGTAAAACTACATGTGTTTGGGATATTGTGAGCGTATGACTAGATAACTTGACACGTGGCTCATAGCACACACATAATGTGAGATTTTTTTCATGAATATTTTGATATCATTTGTTGTTTTCTAGCGCTGGTCGCTGTAGATGCCTACGCTGTCAGAAACTTTGTTAAAGCTGTTCTGCATGAACATATGAGATTAAAAAAAAATTCTCTGCCATCATTATTATATTGTTTTTGGGTGGAGTATTCCTTTAAATGGGCTTTAGAATGTTATGATATTTTATATTTATAGGAGTTTATTTTTTCAGTTGCAGTTGTGGGCAAATGGACATACTGTAATTTACATTTTGCTTTCCCAATTCATTTCTCCTCTTACCTTCTTTCATTCTCATGGCTTCTTTCATCAGTGCTGTCATCTCTGAATATACTGTATATGTTTAGGTGAGTTATTTGAACAAAAAATGAAAAAGCTTTTAACCTGGGTGCTGTCCAAAATATTGTGCACTTTGTTTTCATCTGAATAAGTTTCAGCAGCCATGTGCATTAATCGTGCGTTTGATTATGGAACATAGTAAAATATCAACACTGTCATTGTGGTTGGTGTACTTGAATTCAGAAGAGAACAGTTATGCAGATAGCAGCAAGAATGACAATGCAAATAGGCCACAGTCTCATTAGACTTAATTTCCTATTTGGGTATTGTTGTATCTCACTTCTTGAGAGAAGTAATTTGACCACATAAAACAGAAAACCCTCTTCAGGTTAAAAGAATACAATTGGAGAGGATTCTTGTTAGAATTTGTTTCTTTTAAAATCAAATGTATTAATATTTACATGGGTTTTACAATGGTAAGCGTTGCTGTGTCAATGCCCCAGCAATTGGGGCCCAGTCACTGTCTGTGTTAAGTGTGCAAACTCTTCTTTTGTCTGTGTTGGCTTTTCTAATTTTATTCCAGTTTTCCTTTTTCATCTTAACTATGTGCATGTTAGGTTGATTAGCCTCTCTGAGTTGGCCCTGAATGAAGTGAAGATATGTGTGTGGATTGAGCTTGCACCATGTACGGGGCTGGATCCTACGATGCTCTGCAGAACCACTGGAACAGACTCAGATGCTCACAAACCATGTACTTAGAAGCATTACTAATGAATGGAAAAATGAAATTACAAATCCAAAAACAAAACAATAAGCAATTAAAATGTAAAATTTAGTTTTCCATGTCTCCTTGAGTAAAGGTAGCAGCCTAATAAGGAATAAAAATAGCCATACATGTAGGACTCGAACAAATACATTCTCCATTGCTCACAACAGCTAGCTTCTGTTTCTTGGTAGCCACCTGCATTTTAAGAAGCAGCTTATTGGCACTTATCGCTTGGTCTCCATACATATAATGACATCTAATACATGATTTTCACTATAACCTTTTAAACTGTTCTGTACCAGGCTCATGCTTTTCTATAGGGTGATTCTATCTATAGGTCCTTAAAAATCAAGTGCTTTGTAGCACATGTATCCAATTAGCTCTGTCCATGCTAGTAAGTATACCTGATTAACAGTCCACTGTGATTTTGTGTTAATCATTATCATCATCTACTCCAGTGTTGACAGAACTTGACAATCTTTCTGAAGGAAGATTTATGCAAATGGAAGTGTCAGATGAATCGGGCCCAAATATAAAGCTTTAGTAGTTGTGAAGACACAATCTATATTACACTGGGCAACTTATTTTTCAGAAGTTTTACTTCCTTAAAAACTTGGTGATTATGACAAAAAGCACCAAGATGAACAGGAATTTTAATTTTCGACTAACTGTATCCCATAGGATTGGGAGAATCATGAAATTAGCTTTTATTGAATTTAGTGTGTTTAGTCGCTTAGTGATGCTGACAAATTGAATTAGACCAATTGAGCTAAAGTTTTGCTGCTGATTTTCATTTTTACTCAGTATCTTAGGCTTCTCATTTCAGTGTCCAAAAATAGTCGGCCAGCATTGATGAATTCCACTTGCCCTGACGTTGTTGCAATGTCCTGATGAAACGTTTTACCATGTTTGTCACAAATTGCACCAAGATTAGCAGAGAAGAAAATTCTCAACAGTGTCCTTGAATGCCCTCTATTGTATTTCCACCGTTCCCACTAGCAGATCTTCAAACTGCTTTTCATTGATGACAGATCTGATTTGTGATCAACAAAAATGCCTTCCTTAATCTTGGCATCTGATACTTGTGGAAAATTCTCTCAAATATCAAAATCCTTCTTCTTCATTGTCCATTGCCTTCATAAAATTTTTAATCTGTCCAAGTTTTATGTAAAGAGGAGGTAAAAATATCTTGGGTGTTCTGAATCAAATTTTATAGTGTGGTGAGTCCTTTTTAATGTAATGGGACTCTTTAGTATGGCTGTTCCATTTCCAAACGAAATAACAGACCTTAAAATGAATCATGGTTCATCCAAGTTGCATTCCAGTAGCAGTGCCACTACTATCAGATCACCAAAGATGTTCCCGTTGTAGTTGTTGTATTGTATATGTTGTTGCATGCGTGCGCATAGGGAGCATTTACCAGTCTTGGGTATGTGATCATTGATGTCTCCTTATTTTTCATCCACAGACTGGAAGATGTGTTTTCTGACAAGCTTTGATGTCACTCGCAGTTTTCAGCAGGCAGTCTCCCCAGGACCCATTTAGTGACAGTACGAGAAGATGGCATTCACTGACAATGCCATTTCTAACAAAGATGAAGCTCCCAGAGGAGACACTCAGGAAGAGCCAGCAAAGCCTAGGATGATAGACACCTGATTACATTACTATTTTCATTTTTGTTCATATTGAATGGGGTACCTCGATGGACCCCAACCCTTTTATGATCTCCCTCTTTCTTCTTATTTTACAATGCATGCTTTTAATATGAGAGAAAAAAATCAATGACCCCAGTCATCCAAGTCATGAACTGTTCACATTATTATTACCTTCAGGCAGACGATACCATAGCATCAGGTCCCAGACCAGCAGGCTCCAAAACAGCTTATTCCATTAAGCTGTTAAGATGCTGTACTCTGCATAGTGTTTACTACTAACCCTTATCAACAGCCCGCCCCTCCCCTACATTCATGCCACTGTTACTTTATCCCTACATTCCTGTGCACCACAGCTATTTTGTGTTATTAGTATGCATTGTATAGTGTAAAAATTGTTTTCTACTTTGATGAGTTTATTTTGTACACTGTGACTGCTGAATTGATATTTAAATGTATTTAGTATGTGTATATTGTATTATGTAAAATTGCAGTCAAATTATTGTTGCTCTACTGGTGTGGACCTTGCACAAGTGATGAGATAATAAAGTGACTTACTGTAAAATCACAAAATCCTGGCAACTTCAATAAAAATGATACATGATGGGAAAGTTTAAAGATGTTTTATGTGATCAGCAGGCCAAAATCCATAAGATGCACCTGGTGTCCTGTTTTACAAAAAATGTAGATTCTGTAGCTGTTGCCAGATTCTAAAATAGCAGCTTTCATTAGTGATGCTCAATGCTACTGCCTTTTTTACCTAGGCGTTGGCACTAAGTTCTAGCAGTTTGCAAAGACTGCATATTGGGGTCATTTTCAAGATTTGTGCCTCAATAAATCCTATATGGTACCTGAGAAACCTGGCGCATCGAACTAAAATTTAAAACGTGGGAGGAATGTTGCATTTTCATCAAACATATATATATTTATTTAATTATGCCTTGACTAAATAAGTAATTGAGGCATCAGATCAATCGGCAAGGAGTCCGTTTTCCTCTTTGCTGTTCTTTCAAGCCAGTCTGATTAATCCTTCGATATCTACAGGGCATTGTCTAGAAACATCCCAAAGGCCCATCATTTCCTTTTGTAATTTATTGAGACAAGAGTCTGGCACTGAGACCTGATGTAAGACAGAGTGCTTTTGTGTTGCTTTCTGAAGTGCTTTTGTAACCGACAGTGTAATTGAACATAGATTAAGCAATGAATTTGTCGAAAGTGTACTTAGCAGACTTCATGCAGGGTTATGGGTAGGCTTTGTTTTGTGTGCATCATGTCAATTCAGTTATGTAGTAATTTTTTGTGGCTGTTTCAGACAGACAAGGTATCAAATGTAAAACAAGACAAAGTGCTAGTACACTATTTTTTTTTTCTGCCTGTGTACTGCTATTTTCTTTTTATGCTCTCTTGAGAGGCTAGATAAAAATAGACAACACTTTAAGAGAATTGCAATGTCACGTTTTACACCAAAGAAAAGAAATCTAATATGCCTTCTGGAAATCTGCCTAAGTAATAATGTTATTCTTTTTCATCTCTGTACTTAAGTTTGTTGTGATGAGGCTGGGTCTGACAACCCACTGCAGTATCACCTCTGGCAAAAGGGGCTCATTTACCTTTATTTAGTTCATACTTTATTTTATACAATCTAAATGTACTGCAGCTTGAATTAGGTATATAAATGAAACAAATTCCTTAACATCTTCTGACTTATGGCCACTTTAAATTACTAGCTGTGTGGGGTTGGTGAAGTATTGATGGATGAATGTATGGATGTTGTGCTAAAGTGTACAAAGATAGCAAGAGATGGGAATGGAGCAGGAGAACTAATGTAATTGGAGCACCAGCCGAATTCATGACTGGAAATACAGTACATTGAACACCAAAACCGTAAGACTAGAATCAAAAGCATCAGCGTCAAATAGATAAAATAGGTCATTGACAAAAGAAAAACCAAAGCATTTTTTTTCTTTAAACTGATAAGAGTTTGGGTGTTATATAATATAATCAGCGGTCTTTTATCCCTTCTTCTTCTAATTTTGGCTGCTCCTGTTAGGGGTTGCCACAGCGGATCATCTTCTTCCATATCTTTCTGTCCTCTGCATCTTGTTCTGTTACACCCATCACCTGCATGTCCTCTCTAACCACATCCATAAACCTCCTCTTAGGCCTTCCTCTTTACCTCTTCCCTGGCAGCTCTATCCTTAGCCTCCTTCTCCCAATATACTCAGCATCTCTCTTCTGCACATGTCCAAACCAATGCAATCTCGCCTCTCTGACTTTGTCTCCCAACCATCCAACTTGAGCTGACCCACTAATGTACTCATTTCTAATCCTATCCATCCTCGTCACACCCAATGCAAATCTTAGCATCTTTAACTCTGCTACCTCCAGCTCTGTCTCCTGCTTTCTGGTCAGTGCCACCGTCTCCAACCCATCTAACATAGCTGGTCTCACTACCGTCCTGTAGACCTTCCCTTTCACTCTTGCTCATACCTGTCTGTCACAAATTACTTCTGACACGCTTCTTCACCCATTCCACCCTGCCTGCACTCTCTTTTTCACCTCTCTTCCACAATCCACATTACTCTGTACTGTTGATCCCAATTATTTAAACTCATCCACCTTCGCCAACTCTACTCCCTGCATCTTCACCATTCCACTGACCTCCCTCTCATTTACACACAAGTATTCTGTCTTGTTCCTACTGACCTTCACTCCTCTCCTCTGTAGAGCATATCTCCACCTCTCCTGGGTCTCCTCAACCTGCTCCCTACTATCGCTACAGATCACAATGTCATCAGCAAACATCATAGTCCATGGGAACTACTGTCTAATCTCGTCTGTCAACCTGTCCATCACCATTGCAAATAAGAAAGGGCTCAGAGCTGAACCCTGATGTAATACCACCTCCACCTTGAATGCATTTGTCACTCCTACTGCAGACCTTACCACTGTCACACTTCCCTCGTACATATCCTGTACAACTCTTACATACTTCACTGCCACTCCCGACTTCCTCATACAATACCATAACTCCTCTCGATGCACCCTGTCATATGCTTTCTCCAGTTCCACAAAGATGCAATGCAACTCCTTCTGGTCTTCTCTGTACTTCTCCATCAACATTCTCAGAGCAAGCAACGCATCTGTGGTGCTCTTTCTTGGCATGAAACCATACTGCTGCTCACTAATTATCACCTCACTTCTTAACCTAGCTTCTACTACTCTTTCCCATAACTTCATGCTGTGGCTCATCAATTTTATTCCCCTGTAGTTACTGCAGTCCTGTACATCCCCCTTATTCTTAAATATCGGCACCAGTACACTTCCTCTCCACTCTTCAGGCATCCTCTCAATTTCCAAGATTCCGTTAAACAATCTGGTTAAAAACTCCACTGCCATCTCTTCTAAACACTTCCATGCTTCTACAGGTGTGTCATCTGGACCAACGGCCCTTCTATTTTTCATCCTCTTCATAGCTGTCCTTACTTCCTCCTTGCTAATCCTTTGCACTTTCTGATTCACTATCTCCACATCATCCAACCTCTTCTCTCTCTCGTTCTCTTCATTCATCAGCCTCTCAAAGTACTCTTTCCATCTGCTCAACACACTCTCCTCACTTGTGTGTACGTTTCCATCTTTATCCTTTATCACCCTAACCTGTCGCATATCTTTCCCAGCACGGTCCCTCTGTCTAGCCAATCGGTACAGGTCTTTTTCTCCCTCCTTAGTGTCCAGCCTCTCATACAACTCATCATACGCCTTTTATTTAGCCTTCGCCACCTCTCTCTTCACTTTGTGCCTTATCTCCTTGTACTCTTGTCTACTTTCTGCATCTCTCTGACTATCCCAGTTCTTCTTTGCCATCCTCTTCCTCTGTATACTCTCCTGTATTTCCTCATTCCACCACCAGGTTTCCTTTTCCTCCTTCCTCTTTCCAGATGTCACACCAAGCACCCTTCTTCCTGTCACCCTTACTACATCTGCTGTAGTTTCCCAGCTGTCTGGTAACTCTTCACTGCCACCCAGTGCCTGTCTCACCTCCTCCCTAAACTCAACCTTGCAGTCTTCCTTTTTCAACTTCCATCATTTGATCCTTGGCTCTGCCCTCACTCTCTTCCTCTTCTTGATCTCCAGCGTCATCCTACAGACCACCATCCTATGCTGCTTAACTACACTTTCCCCTGCCACCACTTTACAGTCTTCAATCTTCTTCAGATCAACTCTTCTGCATAGGATGTAATCTACCTGTGTGCATCTTCCTCCACTCTTGTACGTAACCCTATGTTCCTCCCTCTTCTTAAAATACGTATTCACCACAGCCATGTCCATCCTTTTGGCAAAATCCACTATCCTCTGACCTTCTTCATTCCTCTCCTTGACACCATACCTACCCATCACCTCCTCGTCTCCACTGTTCTCTTCACCAACATGCCCATTGAAATCCGCTCCAATCACTGTTCATCACTTCATCCAACTCACTCCAGAAATCTGCTTTCTCACCCATTGCACACCCAACTTGCGGTGCATATGCTCTAACAACATTCATCATCACACCTCCAATTTCCAGCTTCATAATCATTACTCTGCCTGACACTCTTTTTACCTCCAAAACACTCTTGACATACTGTTCCTTCAGAATAACTCCTACCCCATTTCTCCTCCTATCCACACCAGGATAGAACAATTTGAATCCATCTCCAATCCACCTGGCCTTACTCCCCTTCCATTTAGTCTCTTGCACGCACGATATATCAACCTTCCTTCTCTCCATCATATCTGCGAACTCTCTCCCCTTACCAGCCATACTGCCAACATTCAAAGTTTCTACCCTCAGTTCCACTCTCTTTACTTTCCTCCTCTCCTCCTGCCTCCGAACACGTCTCCCCGCTCTTCTTCTCCTTCTTCTTCTTTGGCCAACAGTAGCCCAATTTCCGCCAGCACCCTGTTGGCTAACAGTACTGGTGGCGGTCGTTGTTAACCTGGGGCTCGACCGATCCGGTATAGAAATTTGTATTGTTGTCCGCATATTGATTTGACAAAATTTTACACCGGATGCCCTTCCTGACGTAACCCTCCCCATTTATCTGGGCTTGGGTCTTTTATCCCATCACTTCCAAAGCCGATGTCGCATTTTGTCATGGGCTATGTCAGATTTGCTGACTGTAGTCGCCGATCTCGTCACTACAAGTCAGATTACACGACTGAAAGTCACAGCCCATGTCACATTTACTGTCACATCTTCTGGCAGTTGTGTTTGACCCTTTTTCTTATAGCCAGTACCGTGCTGCCTAATGGAGCCAGTGCTATACTTGTTCTCTGTGAAGGGTTAATAGCTATGGCACGGTCAGCCTCCTCTTCCCTACATTCTATGTATTGTACTGCCAGTTGAATGCTCATTGCACACAAACTCTTGCACACAAAGAGTCCACCCCTGCGACCAAAGAGAAAATCAAGCCCTTTGGATTATATTCTAGCCAGTTGCAGACTAGTTGATCCCGGTCATTTGGTATGTCACATTTTCTCAGAACTCCTGTTAAACAGCCTCTGTTTTAAGATATCTTGCGCAAGTGATCAGACTTTATTTGCTTCTACCTGTGTTCAAATGTGAAATTAGCAAATTACTTGGCTGGGTGAGCCGGCATTACATTCTTCAACGTATCATTCAAATATATGATGTGTGCCTTCATTTATGGGTCATACTAATGAACAGTAGTTTCAGAAACCAAATGAATGACACATATTCAGTGTTTGCAGATTTGTATTTAGCAATGAACTATGCTCACACTGTTTATTATTTTTTCTATTATTGTTTTTGTTGTTTGCAGTTGTCTTTATATGTATATGTGTGTGTGTGTGTGTATGTATGTATGTATATATATATATATATATGTATATACTGTATGTTTATGTATATATATCTATACTAATAAAAGGCAAAGCCCTCACTGACTGACTCATCACTAATTCTCCAACTTCCCGTGTAGGTAGAAGGCTGAAATTTGGCAGGCTCATTCCTTACAGCTTACTTACAAAAATTAGGCAGGTTTCATTTCGAAATTCTACGTGTAATGGTCATAACTGGAACCTGTTTTTTGTCCATATACTCTAATGGAGGAGGCGGAGTCACGTATCGCGTCATCACGCCTCCTACGTAATCACGTGAACTAAAAACAAGGAAGAGATTTACAGCACGAGTCAAACGCAGGAATGAAGGTAAATGACTTTAATTTTTGAGTGTCTTTTAATACTGTGTAAGCATACATATTAACACGTGCAATTAAACGTGTGCATTTACGGGGTGATTTCTCAGGCTTAAAAGCTCGCCTTTTATTAAAGAGGTAAATGCAAACTGTTTTCATTCTGAAGGGCACAAACCACGTTAGATTTCATGCTCAACAGTAAGCTGCCACACAGCTTGGTCATATTACAAGCAGAGGGGCGTACTGACAACGTGCTATACAAAGAGATCCTTAACAAATAATTATTGATACATTTTCCCTCGGTTTAAAAAGGTTTACTTTTCTTCTTAATAAAAATTTTAAAGCAGTACTTCGCCGCTGCGAAGAGCGGGTATTTTGATATATATATGTAGATATGTGTGTGTATATATATATATATATATATATATATATATATATATATATATAAATAATGTGTGTGTGTGTGTGTGTACAGTAATCCCTCCTCGATCGCGGTGGTTGCGTTCCAGAACCCCCCCCGAAAGGTGAAAATCCGCGAAGTAAAACCATATGTTCATATGGTAATTTTTATATATTTTAAGCCCTTATAAACTCTCCCACACTCTTATAGACATTTCCTGCAAAGTTATACAGCATAAACCCTTTGTATTCTCTTAGATATTAGGTAAGATTCGTTGAAATTATGTATGTAAACACACTGTTTATATACAGTAAAACCTAAAGATATCGAGCGTCTCCAATATCACATATGTTACAGCCGTTACAATAGACAAGCCACCAGCAATAAATACGTACGATGCAAGAAAAATTGTATACAGTAAAATGTGTGTACAGTAACACTAAACGTATGTACATGTACTAAGTACTGTATATAGAAAATTAATTATGGTTACTCACCAACAATGACACGACGACTTGTCTGATAACGATGAGTTTAATTTTACTGCACAACAAAGGAGAGCATTACAGCTCTTAATAATAATAATAATTCATTACATTTATATAGCGCTTTTCTCAGTACTCAATGCGCTATCCACACAGGGAGGAACCGGGAAGCAAACCCACAGTCTCCTTACTGCAAAGCAGCAGCACTACCACTGCGCCACCTGTGAGGACGAGGAGCCTCTTTTCAGGCGAATGTGTAGCACCGCCGTTGTTCTTCTTCCGGCAGTCTTCAATCCAAATCCCTAAAGCAGATTCCGTGTGGGCTACCGCCTTATTACGTCCACTTAAAACTCGTTTTGCGCCCTGGTTAAAGGACACTGCGGCCGTAGATCTTATATTCTTTTCTTCCTTTTTAAATAAAAAAAAATCGTGGACTCATTGATGCTGTAATGGCGTCCTACAGCGGTGTACCATAAATAACCATAAATTAATTATCACAAATGTATAAGCACTTCAAAAAGAAACTATTTACCAAAGATGAAGCTTACCTCACCAATATATAAATAAGTAAATATAGAATAAAATCAACTGAGGGGCTTGTAACTAGCTGGAAGAAAAAACGACAAGAATACAAAATCTATAAAGTAGAACTACCTGACACACACTTTCTTCAACATAACCAAAACTTTTACCTTTTCAGCAATCGTTAGCATCTTCTGTTGACCCCTGAAACAGTAGCAGGAGCAGATCGATTTGGAGCCATAACGAAGGGCTTGACAATGCATAAAGATAAACACAAAAGAGCACAAAAGTTATCTCTTTACACAGCGAAACACGTTGATGCAGAATGAGCGAGACAAGACTTCCTGGTTAACGCAGTGGAATCGAATTTGGCGCTCCATCGCTGAGCCAGTCAGCACACAGGAACTTAACTGTGTGCTCTGATTGGGTAGCTTCTCAGCCATCCGCCAATAGCGTCCCTTGTATGAAATCAACTGGGCAAACCAACTGAGGAAGCATGTACCAGAAGTAAAAAGACCCATTGTCCGCAGAAACCCATAGAGCAGCGAAAAGTCTGCGTTATATATTTAGATATGCTTACATATAAAATCCGCAATAGAGTGAAGCCACGAAAGTCGAAGTGCAATATAGCGAGGGTTTACTCCCTCTCTCTCTCTCTCTCTCTCTCTCTCTCTCTCTCTCTCTCTCTCTCTCTCTCTCTCTCTCTCTCTCTCTCTCTCTCTCTCTCTCTCTCTCTCTCTCTCTCTCTCTCTCTATATATATATATATATATATATATATTATATGTGTATATGTATGTGTATATATATATAATGTGTACCGGTATATTATATGTACATGTATATTATACCGGTCCCTTTTGTCCTGTGGAACTCTGGAGGCAGCTAATAGGTACCGGCAGGCCAAGCAGAATGCAGCTTCGGTGGTTGCTGAGGCAAAAACTCGGGCATGGGAGGAGTTTGGGGAGGCTATGGAGAACGACTTTCGGACAGCTTCGAGGAGATTCTGGTCCACCATCCGGCGTCTCAGGAGGGGGAAGCAGTGCAGTGTCAACACTGTATATGGTGGTGATGGTGCGCTGCTGACCTCGACTTGGGACGTTGTGGGTCGGTGGGGGGAGTACTTCGAAGACCTCCTCAATCCCAATAACATGTCTTCCAATGAGGAAGCAGAGCCTGGGGACTCGGAGGTGGGCTTCCCCATCTCTGGAACTGAGGTCACCAAGGTGGTCAAAAAACTCCTTGGTGGCAGGGCCCCGGGGGTGGATGAGATACGCCCGGAGTTCCTCAAGGCTCTGGATGTTGTAGGGCTGTCTTGGTTGACACGTCTCTACAACATCGCATGGACATCAGGGACAGTGCCTCTGGATTGGCAGACCGGGGTGGTGGTCCCCCTCTTTAAGAAGGGGGACCGGAGGGTGTGTTCCAACTACAGAGGGATCACACTCCTCAGCCTCCCTGGAAAAGTCTATTCGAGGGTTCTGGAGAGGAGGGTCCATCGGATAGTCGAACCTCGGATTCAGGAGGAACAGTGTGGTTTTCGTCCTGGTCGCGGAACAGTGGACCAGCTCTACACCCTTAGCAGAGTCCTGGAGGGTGCATGGGAGTTCGCCCAACCAGTCTACATGTGTTTTGTGGACTTGGAAAAGGCGTTCGACTGTGTTCCTCGGGGGATCCTGTGGGGGGTGCTCCGGGAGTATGGAGTACCGGACCCCCTGATAAGGGCGGTTCGGTCCCTGTACAACCGGTGTCAGAGCTTGGTCCGCTTTGCTGGCAGTAAGTCGAACCCGTTTCCAGTGAGAGTTGGACTCCGCCAGGGCTGCCCTTTGTCACCGATTCTGTTCATAACTTTTATGGACAGAATTTCTAGGCGCAGCCAGGGTGTTGAGGGGGTCCGGTTTGGTGGACTCAGGATTGGGTCACTGCTTTTTGCAGATGATGTTGTCCTGTTTGCTTCATCAGGCCGTGATCTTCAACTCTCTCTGGATCGGTTCACAGCTGAGTGTGAAGCGGCTGGGATGGGAATCAGCACCTCCAAATCCGAGACCATGGTCCTCAGCCGGAGAAGGGTGGAGTGCCCTCTCAGGGTTGGCAGCGAGATCCTGCCTCAAGTGGAGGAGTTCAAGTATCTCGGGGTCTTGTTCACGAGTGAGGGAAGAATGGAGCGTGAGATCGACAGGCGGATCGGTGCGGCGTCCGCAGTGATGCGGGCTCTGCATCGGTCTGTCGTGGTGAAAAAGGAGCTGAGCCATAAGGCAAAGCTCTCAATTTACCGGTCGATCTATGTTCCTACCCTCACCTATGGTCATGAGCTATGGGTAGTGACCGAAAGAACGAGATCGCGAATACAAGCGGCTGAAATGAGTTTCCTCCGCAGGGTGTCTGGGCTCTCCCTTAAAGATAGGGTGAGAAGCTCAGTCATCCGGGAGGGGCTCAGAGTAGAGCCGCTGCTCCTCCGCATCGAGAGGAGTCAGATGAGGTGGCTCGGGCATCTGATCAGGATGCCTCCTGGACGCCTCCCTGGGGAGGTGTTCCGGGCACGTCCAACCGGGAGGAGGCCCCGTGGAAGACCCAGGACACGCTGGAGGGACTATGTCTCCCGGCTGGCCTGGGAACGCCTCGGGATTCTCCTGGAAGAGCTAGAAGAAGTGGCCGGGGAGAGGGAAGTCTCGGCATCTCTGCTCAAGCTGCTGCCCCCGCGACCCGACCTCGGATAAGCGGAAGAGAATGGATGGATGGATGGATGGATGTATGTATACATATATATATTATATGTATGTGTATATATATATGTATGTGTATATATATATGTGTATATATATATATATATATATATATATATATATTTATGTATATTTATATTGTTATTGTATTTTTTTTGTTTTTGCACAGTATTTACAATATATTCACTTCCTATTTTTTGTATGGTCCATTGACATGTGTAGAACATGAATTTTTTTCTTTGTTGTGTTTGCAAATTTTCTTCTATTGCACGTGGGATATTTAATTTGGAACATTCTATTTTTCCATTGTTAATTGTATTGTATTTACTTCTTTTAAAAGTTTTTGTTTTATGCACAATTTGTCATTCTATAATAATTGCTTTTACTTTTATTTAAAATATGTAGTGGAATTATATACTTTGACAATTTTTTTCTCTTTTCTTTTATATGTATTTAAAATACATATAGATACCTGTTTTGGGTTCTGCTTACTTTATATTTTAGTAATATTGTTCGCATTTTTGCGGTAGTGGTTGTTCCACAACAGATACAAGGATATGGTTACTATTATTATTTTTTGCTTTATAATTATTCTTCTAAATAATGAATGTCTCTTTGCTTTCAGTCTGTCTTGCCTGTCATCTGAAAAATGTCCTCAAATAGCTTTTAATCGTCTTGTTTTTTGAGCTGTCTAAATATTACATTGTTAACACAGGACTGACAAGGCCTATGAGAAGCAATGCAACTTTTTGGTTAGCATCCATTTTTAGCACCTCAATCCATTAATTGTATACATCCATTGCATCATCTGCAGCAAGACAATTTGACTACGAATTTCACCGTAAACTGAGACAAATGAAATATAAGAAAGCAGAAGAAATTGAAAAGCATGAGTAATCGTGAAAGCTTATGTAATATGGCATTGTTTTATACAATCATGTGGTTGGTGTATGATTTCTGTAGTTGACTTAGTTAAGTTGGTGTCCTTTATTAAAATAAAAAAATGACATGGCAACAGAAAATTCTTTAAAGGACATTTTTGTAGTTTTGATGTTTGTGACGGGTGTGATGTAATCTACTGTAAGCATTCAAAGGGCCTGAAGCCAAAACCTTCTTCTATACCTTACCTCGTATTATTTAAAATTGTACCCCAGCATTCCTGCCTTCTACAGCCCTGGATGAGGTCAGTTAAGATTGTAGTGGAAAGCTAACAATGTTCTTAGAGGGAGCTGAAGTTCCACAGTCGTGATGTTCGCATTATTCATTATAGCACCTTTTGTGCTGGCATAAAAGCCGAGGACCTGCATTGAATGCATAAGGCCACAGGTTAAATTACTGTATGATCCTTATCAGTTCATTTAACATGCCTACAAACTAATGAATGTGATACGAATAAAGCACATATCTAAGTGTAAAGTGCTTTGGGATGGTTACCACAACAACATGTGCAATTCATTATATTTAAATGATTAACTGGGATTGCCCTTTCATAGAGAATCTTTTACATGTTTCATTACAGAACCACAGACTTATGAAATAAATTACCAAGACATGTGGTAGATGGTAGGACTTTAAGGACCTTACTTGGTTGCTGTTTATTTTGGAGAATCTTGGTAAATAAAATAAAGTAAAACTGGCTTGGCTGAATGGCAAGTACAGACTCTAGAAAAGCACTTGTGAAATGACCCTTTATGAAATGGGTAGTACCAGATAGCATGTGAAATTCAAGTCATATAGAGAGTCTTTTTAGTATATATAAGACTTGGTACAATGAAATCCAGTTTTATTTTAATTAAAATAAGCCTTATAATACTATTTCTATGTAATACGGAATGCATTGCATAGTATATAAGACATGTAAGACATTGTAGGTTTGTTTGAAGGAATGGCACACATCAGGTATCAGCTTTGCAGAAAATTGGGAGAACATGAGACTTGAACATAGTGAAATGGGTGTGAGGCCTCCAAAATAGATCATAAAGGAAGGCTAGATCTTCACTGGCCAGTCTGAAGGAAGCTCACCCACACCAGAGTACCCTTAGCTTTCACATAAGTGGTTTTAAAGTTCAATATAAATTCACAAGCAGGAGAAATCAAGGGTAACTCCAGTTTTGTGTCCAAAAAGCAACAAGGATCATTTGTAAAATGAAAATATTTTATTAGAGATCAAAAAGAATAGCAAAAAGGTTCTCGAAAGAGCAGAACGAAATTGCCTAGTACAATAATGCTTTTGCAGAGAAATATTTTATTGTTGTGCAATGCCACATATTTAGGTCTGAGACTGAAGCACTTGAGTCTATTGACCCACAAATGCTCACAATCACTCGTACTTGTTCAGTTAAGAAATGTTAATTAACCTCATGCTTATTTCTTTGGACTGCCAAAGCCAAACCTATACTGTGATGAGAGAGGTCCATGCCGAAAGGCATTTTTAGATAAATCATTAAAAATGGCGTTGCTCTGGCTTCGTGAGTGTTTGTGCTCAGGTAGCCCCGGGATGTTTAGTGGGATGATTGTGGATGATTGTGTTTGGTTCCAGTGGCCTCATTAAGTTTCCGTGGGTTCTAATTGAGATACCATGCCCACAGAAGGATAAGAGAGTAGCTTGAGCAGGATGGGGAAGATCAGAGAGAGAGAGAAAGGAAAAAACAAACATTGTGAGTGGAAAGGAGAGAACTGTAAGAGGGAGGAGGCAGAGCAGTCAGTGGCCTATGAAGGAGTGAGCGATTGATGCTCCAGGATTGGAATGTCCCGCAGTGAGTACTAGAAGGAATGGGGGATGAAAGAGGAGCCCTCTTAGGGATATGGTAGGCACCAGAAGTGTGTGATGAAGGCAGGGCCTGGCTTGGTTAGTTACGGCAGACGGCAACGGGGGCAGTCATGGCGAGAGCCAGAGGAGGTGATTGCAGCTGCAAGGCCTGAGATGGGCGAACTGGGCGTGGGAAGGACAAGAAAAAGAGAACCTGATGACTACATGATTTGATTTTTGGATTTTATTCAAGGATTTATTTATCGATTTTTAACTTTCATGGAAGAGCACCTGTTTTTATGGTTTATTTATTAACTATTAACTGGGAGCCATACTGCATGCACTTAAGAATAGGCTGTCCACCTGAAGCTGAGCATGTTCGGGCCCAACCAGTACTTGGATGGGAGACCATCTAGGAAAAAGCTTGGGTTGCTGGTGGAAGAGGTGTTGGTGAGGCCAGCGGAGGGTGCTTATCCTGTGGTCTGAATGTGAATCCCAATGCCCCAGAGCTGTAAAAATGGCATAGTCCTTTGGATCAGACATAAAACTAAGATTCCTGACACTCTGTGGTCATAAAAGATCTCTGGGCATCCTTTGTAAAAAGGTGTGTGTATCTCAATGTCCAGGCTAAACCGCCAAACCCTGCCTAGTCATTCTGGCCCCCTAATCATCCCATGTCTCTGATTGGCTATCTCTCTCACCACTTCACCACCTGACAGCTTATATGAGGTGAGCATACTGGCATAAAAAAAAAGCTTCCATTGCATCATCCAGGTGGATGCTACACATTAGTGGTGGTTGAAGTGGCTCCACACTAACTGAAGTGCTATAGTGACAAAGCGCTATATACAATATTTGTACAGAATTATTATTCATTCAACGAATGGAGCAGTGCACTTTTTGAATACTTTTTGTTTGTGGAATTAAAGCACTTAGTCATTTTAGACCTACTTCTTGACTCTGTGTGTGTGTGTGTCCGTGTGTGTCCTCATTTACCTGGCGCAATCTTGGTTATGACAATAAATGGCTCCGGTTTCAAGCTGCCAAAGACCTGAAGCTAACTCAGAATGTCACATATATGGACATGGGGAGAGCAAGCAAATTCTTCACTGGTATTTACTAGCTCAGCAATTAAACCCAGGCTCCCTGTGTTCACTGCACACTTGATAATAAACTTGAACTTAAACTACAGCAGCTCTGCACTTTGAACTCTTTCGCCCATTACAGCTTTATAGCTTTTAGTTAATCTGTATGCATTCAGGGAAATACCTTAACTGTATGGTGCACATGTTGAAGTGATAGTGTAATTTTGCAACACCAAAACATTTGATGAATGGGTAGGAATGTAATCTTATCTCAGTGCAGGCTGATTGTGCCAAGATTACATCTGCTGTGTGTAAATAGCAGCATGTAAACTAGATTGAGTAAAAAAAGGAAACTTTCATCAATCAGGTTAGGGGTAAAGTGGTTTCACCTGCATAATGTGCTTGCTTCTTGTTTTGCGCTGCTCAGAATGGAAAATGTATACAGTGATGCCTCGCTATATCGCGCTTCGCCTTTCGCGGCTTCACTCTATCGCGGATTTTATATGTAAGCATATTTAAATATATATCGCAGATTTTTTGCTGGTTCGCGGATTTCTGAGGACAATGGGTCTTTTAATTTCTGGTACATGCTTCCTCAGTTGGTTTGCCCAGTTGATTTCATACAAGGGACGCTATTGGCAGATGGCTGAGAAGCTACCCAACTTACTTTTCTCTGTGTCTGTTGCGCTGACTTTCTCTGATCCTGACGTAGGGGGTGTGAGCAGGGGGGCTGTTCGCACACCTAGACGATACGGACTCTCGTCTAAAAATGCTGAAAGATTATCTTCACGTTGCTACCTTCTGTGTGCAGCTGCTTAGTGAAGCGACATGCTGCATGGTGCTTCACATACTTAAAAGCTCAAAGGGCACGTATTGATTTTTCACTCTTTGTTTTTATCTCTCTCTCTCCCTGCTCCTGACAGAGGGGGTGTGAGCTGCCGCCTTCAACAGCTTTGTGCCGCGGTGCTTCGCATACTTAAGCCAAACAGCCCTATTGGTTTGTTTGCTTTGCTCTCTGTTTCTGACAGCCTGTGCTCCTGACACGCACTCCTTTGAAGAGGAAGATATGTTTGCATTCTTTTAATTGTGAGACAGAACTGTCATCTCTGTCTTGTCATGGAGCACAGTTTAAACTTTTGAAAAAGAGACAAATGTTTGTTTGCAGTGTTTGAATAACGTTCCTGTCTCTCTCCAACCTCCTGTGTTTCTGCGCAAATCTGTGACCCAAGCATGACAATATAAAAATAACCATATAAACATATGGTTTCTACTTCGCGGATTTTCTTATTTCGCGGGTGGCTCTGGAACGCAACCCCCGCGATGGAGGAGGGATTACTGTATATCCATATTACTAACCGAGAATGGTAAACCGGATGGCATGGACGCAGGTACACGGCGATGGGACCATGAGACGTACTGCGCTGGCGCGTACAGCACGCGTCTCATAAACCGCATGGAAAGTCGTATCCACGGCGCATGAAGGAGTCACGGCCCAAAAACGAAAGAGCTCAACTGACGTGAATGAGAAATGAAGCAACAACGCGCCCATGGCTAACGACTACCGACACAACCACACAAAAAAGAGGACTCTGCGCTGTAGCCCAGATTCAAACGGAAGAGGCTACGGAGGCCCCACGGGTCCATAAAGTACGGAAGGCGCAGGCATCACCGCCATATTGTGAGTGGCACTACTGCAGAGTGAAGGTACAGGCGTCACCGCCATATTGTGAGTGGCACTACTGCGGAGTGAAGTTAGGAATAATGTGCTGCTTGGGATTGTACAGACCGCTGAACGCTTTACTCCGAATTGAAACACAATATAGCTCAACGATACAAACACAAGCCCACCTAGATAACATCAATGAACGCAGACGCCTACAACGCGCATCTGAAACTGCGGAAGCAAAGCAGGCACGGGTTCAAAACGAACGAGCTCGACTGACGGATATACAAACACGAGCCCGGCTGGATAAAATCAATGAACGCAGGGGCCTGCAACACGCGTCTGAAATGCTGCAAGCAAAGCGGGCACGGCTCCAAGACGAACGAGCTCGACTAATGTATTTCAGGATACCCAACGCCGGGGGTAGGCGAGCGAAGCGAGCAGGGGGCGGAGCACCCCTTGTTATTCAATAAATGATAAGCTTTGTACATTTACCTTTTTTCTAATTAGTCCAGAAAATAGACCCCCAATATTTGCTTCTTTTATATGAGTTTGCTCAAAATTACTTTGTTCAGGCAACTTCTGTCTGTCAAAGAAACACAAGAAAAAAAAAATAGTTAATGAAGTGCTGGTTATAATGAAGGAATAACAAGGAAGATGAATCTCATCCTCACATTCCTGTGACAAGCCGGGGCCTGTTCTGTGCTAAGAATTACCAATTTGTAATTCACAGTCATTTTTGACAAATTAATCATTGAAGTGAGAGCTCTTTTTTAAGTCCAAACACGTCTTTTGAAGCTCTGATTGTAATGTGATTATTTGAACCCTTAGTTGGCTTTATGAACTTGTAATTGCTGTAGTTTGATCCCCAAAGTTTGAAATTAAAGGCTGGTAACCTGTCTTTAAGCAAAGTCAAATTATTTATCAGTTGATGATATGAGCCATATGAAGATTTAATATTCAAACTTACAAGAATGAACTAAGCAGTCCACAATTCAAAGCCCATTTATTTAGCCCATGTGGAATACTATGAAACTAACATTGATTAGCTTGCCAGCAATAAGGACGCCTGAGTAAACAGCCAACCATTAGAAAATCTGTACCTTTTGACTTTATTTGAACAGAGTCACCTTAAACTTTTAAACTCTGGACTATTTTAAACACACTTGTGTATATTTTTAAATGACTGCTATAGATTAATTTTAATTTCTGTATCTTTACTGACTTGGACTTTGTGTCTTTTAAATCATTGTTTTAGGTTCTTAAACAGATTAATTTATTGGACCTGGGTTAATTAGGATCTGAATGGACAATCAGCCTGAGAAAGGCAAGCATTTATTGATTATTCTAGTAATCATTAGGGCTGGGTATCAGCACTGATGTCCCAAATCAATTCTGATTCACAATACCCTGATTCGATTCAATATCGAATTTATCTTGACAAATTAGCATGCACTAATATATTTAAAGTGCTGGCTTTTTTAGTGATTAAATAACCATGCATAGAGAACATTAGTTTCAGTAACACTTTATTTGAAGGGTGTCTACATAGTAACTTCATAACATATTGTAAGAAAAGGCGCTATATAGCACCCGACCCGATACAGATTGGACACGGGAGGCACGTGTAAAATAAACAAACTTTTTATTTTTCTTCATCTGTGGGCTACGCCTTCCCCGTACCCACAGACACAACACAGTCCCAAGCACTAAGCACACAAGTAAAGCAAAGCACTTCTCTTCCTCTCTGGCACCTCCACTGCTCCCAGGCAACCTTGTCCTCCTCCACCGACTCTGGCCGCTGAGTGGTGGTCGCTGGCACCTTTTATAGTTCTCCCGGAAGTGCTCCAGGTGCTTGATCACAGAGTTCCGGCTGCACTTCCTGGTGTGATGAATATGCTGCCCACATGGGCTCAGGAGTCCCAAACACAGCACCCCCTGACAGTGCCTGTAGGACCCAACAGGGCTGCACCCAACTCCAATTCCCATAGAGCCCTATGGGAAACTGAGGCACCTCTCCAACCCAGGGGGACGGCCATCTAGCATCCAGGAGGAGGTATTGCACTGTCCAGGGCTGCTCCCCCTGAATATAGTGTGCAGGGGCATCCCGGCTGGGCATGGACTCCGGCTGCCTGCCACAAAATGCATAAACATGGAATGACATTTAAGAAGAAATACTCGATTAATAATGAATAGCCAGTTATCTCAGAAGCTCTACATATAAGCAGCAAGGATGCTCCTGGTGTAACTGGTATGCATTGCGCTTGTCTGCAACACATCCACCACAGGTACCAAGTCATTTTTAATGTAGTGACATCTGACTGTCATGTAAGAATCTGCTGCCCTGCTTGTTCAGTGGTTGGAAGTTAGGGCTACTCGCTCCACTGACCTGGGAGATGTGAGGGTGTTTCTCTTATAAGACTAGGTCATAAAGACTAGGTACAATAATTTCACTTGTGCTTTCTGTTTGGTATAGCATACCACAGTTCAAAAACCTGTATCATTTGTCAAAAGTCCTCGTTTTCAACAATATGGGATTGCTAAAATATAAAGTGCAATATAAATAAAATTTATTATTATTATTATTATTAATATCATACCCTTACGGATAAAAACTGCTATAGATTATTTTTTGGGAATGAGGGGATTTGAATGAAAGTTTGGAGCTATCCACTGTTTCCATTGTAGATTGTTTAGGCTCTATTCGTCTGGATGTCTACTGAGATTATGTTTATGAGTGGCATCGGGATAAGCGATTTCTCAAATTTGTTGTGTTACAACAGTACTTAACTTCTGAGTTACACAGAATTTGCTTTGCTTTTATCCAGTTGTTCTTTACTGACGCACCATTCGAATCGCCACTAAGTCCACACATCTGATTTAAGGGTCAAAGGCGCCAATGAGATAGTAAAATGCTATGGGATTGGACGCCAAAAATGCAGATAAGCAAAAATCTACATATATTTAATTGAGCAGGATAGAGATTCACAAGATTGATCTTGAGAATTTAAGAATTTGTATTGAATTGTTTAAAGAAAAAATAACGATTAATCGGAAAAATCAATATTTTTACCCAGGCCTAGTAATCACTGTTAATTTGACATGAAGTCAGTCTTTTAAATTTGGGATGCATGATGCACAGAAAGGAGGCAGAGCACAGCAGGAGAGAGAAGATTATGGCGAGCAAAAAAGAACCCAAAAGACAAAAATCCGAAGCAAATCTGCTTCCAAAATTGAAAATTCTCATCATCCATCCTCTGTATTTCCTACATTAGTGTTTTTAATAGAACTGTTTTTCATATCTGTTTCCTAACTCTTTAAGTCTCTTTTCAAATATGCTGTATTTTCTACTTTTACTGCCATATTCTTTACTGTGCTTTTATGAATTTTTGCCGTATTGATTTTATACTGTTTGATTGGGTCAAGTTGAATTGTTAAGAGCACCTGGTGTGGGTGATTTCCATATACCCACAGGGGTTTGCAACTGAGAAGAGACGTCATCAATGCAAAGCAGCCCGGTGAGCAGGCACCTTATTTGGTAGTTGGCACAGGTGTAGCTCAGGTCTGAAGACAACTGTTTGATCTGCTTATGCAGAGATAGTAAGCCTCTTTGCATGAGGCAAATGTCCATGTGCAGGTAAGGCTGTACACAAAGGGTGCTATAAAGAAGATACTGCTTTACACTGATGTAAACAATATACTTAGTAACTATAGCGTAGGTGAACAAAATAACAAATATAGGAATCTCCATGATAGTATATTCAAGGTATGTGATAAGAGCTGCTGGTGTGGGTGATTGCCATATTCCTCACAGAGGTTTTCAGCTAAGAAGAGACCTTTTCAAAAAGAAAGCAGCACAGTCTCTGAAGACAACCATTTGGTCTGCTTGTGCACAGCAAATGAGTCTCTTTGTTTAATGCAGATGTCCATGTGATGGTCAGGTTGTACATGTGAGATGCTATAAAGTAGATACTGTTTTATAGTGATATAAACAATATACTTAACAGTATCTATTGTGTAGGTGAACCAAAATAATGAGCTCAGGAATCTCCATGATAATGTATTCAATGTATAGTAATGAGAGCACCTGGTGTGGGTGATTACCATATTCCCACAGAGGTTAGACTCTGAGGGGAACGCCTCCAGTAATTATAGCAGCATGCTGAGCAGGCACCTGCATCGGTAATTGGCAGAGATGTAGCTTACCCATTTGGTCTGCTTATGCTGAGCTAGTAAGTCTCTGTGCTTAAAGCTACTATGCACTTGCAGATAAGGCTCTATGCGTAGGGTGCTATAAAGTATCTATATTAAGGCATTAATATGGCCATGGCCATGGAAACAGTGGTACTTATTTCTTTGAACAGTCAAAACGTTGTGTGCATTTTGAATATTGATACAGGGTTTTGACATTGTGATTTACACCATAGAAAACAGATTTACAGTAAATGCACTGTATAATTGAGTATGGCTGTCTATAGGGACCAAAGTACAACTAGGAGGTTTTTTTAAGCCTATTATATTAGAATCAAATTGTCTCTGTATTGAGTAAATGTTCTTATATTTGAAATTCGTAAAATGTACACTATTTATTATTAGTACCTTTTTTCCATTAAGTACAATAAGATTGTTATTTACCAACTTATAGTTAACTAATTTACTAACTTATAACTAATTTTAAATTGACAACTAGAAAAAAAATCTTCCTTGTTCCCTAATTTTTATTGAGTCTATACCAGCAATGGTCATGTAAATGCAAATGATTTTAGCCAACTTGCACAATCAGACACCAAGCTTTTTAAATCTATTTTATACAGCAGTTGCTTAATTTCCTGTCATGACTGTTCTAAGTTTAAATAATGTAGTAAAACTGTAGACATTAGTTAGCAGCTTATGCAGCAATTCATTCTGCAAATTAAATAGAAAAAGTAACAGCTAGTTGAAGTACTATAGCACAGATTTTAACAAAAATGAAGATTTATATAATAAGGAAATTGAGTTTTGGTAAGCATTTCCGCATATTGTTAGAGCATAAAACTAATGTTATATGATTTTTCAAGTTACAGTATATCTGTTATACATATCAGTGGAACCAAAAATTCTCGGAACTGTTTAGTTGTATTCCCTTTTAGTCACCTTAAAAAGACGCCCCTTCAGATGCAATATGCTTGTTCCTGCCCTTCTTCCATTACTGGAAACATTTCCTCTTACCATGTTTTATTACCATATCTACAGTCTTCTGTGTTTTTTCCTGGATTTCTTCCATGGTAGCAAATCTTCTTCCCTTCAATCTTAATTTTAACTTCAGGATCAGAAAAGTCACAAGGTGGGAGATCAAATACAGGCGGTGCAAAGCAACAACCATATTGTTTTTGACTTGACTTAACGTGGTATTGACTGGTGCGTTGATAAAGTGCCAAATGCAGTTTTTGGTATGTCACTTCTCACGATGCTTTCCCATAGCTGCATCATCAGTTCAGTGTAGTGACTCTGGTTAACAATCTGTTCATGGGCAACAAACTCTTTATGAACAAGTTCATCAGAGTTGAAAAACTTGATCGTCATTGTCTCTTGAAAATTCTTCCATGATGGCTTGGAGAGAAAAAAAATCCCCGAAGTCTCCTGTGTGATTCTAGAGTCAATGGCAGAAATATGCGTTCCATCAACTTGGCTCAATGTAACCAGAATAACCAGATTGTAGGCATACAGTACCTAGCAGTGTATTCTGTAATTACACCCTACTCCCATGCTGTTGACTGATTCTGGGAATTCTTGGATCTCCAATTGTACTTCTGAATCTTTAGGGTGAATCATGAAATCTAGATTTTGTACTAAAAAATATTTTTAGCAATAATTTTTGCTGATCAAGCTAGAAGTCCAGAAAAGTTAAAGCAAAATATTACATTGGCCTTCCTTACAAATAATAACAGTGTCTGAAGTAGTGCTATGTTTATCATACTGTTTTATAATTCCTCTTTATCTGAGACTTCCTTCCCCCTAACACAACCTGATCCAATAATGGACTGACTGCTCCTAAACTTTGCCCCGTCATCCATGTGTTCACCACAGTAAATCTGAAGTGAGTACTGTGTTTTGACTGTAATGTTATTAAGTCCAGCTGTTAAAATATAATAGTCTTTCACCAATAAATGATAGTTATCTCCTCAGGAAAAAACAAGTTAAAGAACATTGGCACAATAGGAGACTTGTGCAGCTTCTTGCAGTGTTTCTTCCTTCCCTAAAATCAACCTGTTGTTGGTGCTTTTGTAATTAACATTTTAACTACTGTTAAATTGTTTACATTTTTTTCTTAAGTGAACTGTAAACTAACTGAACAAGATGTTGTTTGGTTTTTGGTAAATAATACCTTTAGATCTTTCTTGGTTTTGGGTAGACTTGCACTCGGCCTTGTCATACTATTTTATGGATTTTCTAGCCTACGATACCTATATAAATAAACTCCAGAACTAGTAATGAGAATGGAAAAGGGCACAAGAAAACCTATTTATTGTTGACGTTGAAAATGCATGGTCTCACTGCTTGCACTGACCATTGCATTGTATTCCTTTGGAAGGAGTGTAGTTTGTTTAAATATCCAATCCAAAATGTGCTAAGATGATGCCATAAGTGAAAAGTTCCAAAGCTCACTTGCCCATGTGCAGCTCTGAGCAATGTTTCTTTTAATTTTTTTTTTGTTTTTCCTGAGGAGTGGATGCATATAACACGTGAGCTGGTACTCTTTATGGCCAATTTCTTCAGTCCCTTTTTAAATCTTGAGCAATGCAAAGCATCAACACACAAGTGACAAGTGGTTCACCTGCAAAATACCGAAAGCCACAAAGCACCAACACGTAGATGACCAACAAGGTGGCCCAGGTCGGGGAGATTCAGAAGCTGCTGGCAATTAACAAATGGTCAAAGATGTAATAACAGCTATGTGGCACTTCTGTGTGAAAGAGAGTAGCATTATAACCCCTGTGCTGCAATTCAAAAGTGCATTACCCATGCTGTTTTTTACTTGTTTGCTGTGTAATGAAACCTTTTAATCAAATGCTTAGCATCATAGGTGGAGATTAAACGTTTGCTGTTGATTGTTGTTGTTTAACAGCTGATGCAGATATTCTGCTGATGTTATTGTGCACAAACTTTGCTTCATACATGAAATTATTAGAGATTTTAAATTAAATTACCTTCAGGTTATGTGTAAAAGGTGTATATAAAACATAAGTAAATTTTGTATTTAGACTTTGTCACATCCCCAAGATATCTCATTATCTGTATGCAAAAATTCAAAAATCTGAAACTATCAGAAATCCGAAGTACTTTTGATCACAGACAGGGATGCTCAACCTGCATTTATCAGGGTCTTGAAACGTGAAATTGCAAAGCCTCCTTTATATGTGAGGATGGAGGTGGGGAGAGCTGGGATCACAGTTCCTACTTTGGGTGACATGCTTTGTAGCTACAGGGGAAACAGATGTGCTACTTCCAAATCTCAACTACTCTTATTGTGTTCCCTTCAAGCTGGTCCCCATAAACAAGTAGATTGACTGATCCTTTGACAAAATTAATTAAATCATTAAAGATTTTCTTTTAAGTAAATCAAAATACTGAAATGCAATATAATTTTTGTATTACTACCCTGTGCTAAATGTCACTTGGGTAGTCTGTGGCTGTTGGCAACCCTGAAAATACATGGATGAATTTTTATTTGGTAAAGTTAAACTTCTGCCAGTGCATGCCAAAACCTGCAGTCTCAACTGCTATTTATTCCAGTCAAGCAAGCACAACAAATGTTTTCCTGGATGCATTCCTATTGCTTTTCTGAATGTTCAACTGGAACGCAGTCAAGTTGGGTGTCATGTCATTCCAAGCTCCAACATCTGACTTGTGAAGTAAATGGAACTCAGCATAACATCTCTATAACATCTCTGCCTTAACGTAACTCCTGCAGAGTTAATGATACACTGTTGACCTGCAAGTATTAGTGATAGTCGTGTCAATAGCAAAGCATACAGCGTTGAGTGTGAGCAAGCGTTACCTTAAAATACTAACCAGGTGGGTGCCATTTTGTTACCTTCTGCTTCCTTCCAAAGTCTCGGTATGCTGTATACATTCTTGAAACCAAGCAGTAAAGCAGGGAAATTGGTAGTGCCATGCCACCCTCTGTTGTAGATCTTTATAGAGCTCTCCTTTTAATACGTAGCTCTTTTGGTCTCCATTATGAACAAAGTTACAGTTGTTTCTAAGGTTTTAAAAAAGTACCCACCTTTTTAAAAAACTTTATGTATTACTGTGTATAGGGAAACTTGTGAGGGAAACATTTGCTTTGGAAGAATTTTCATTTGAACAGTATTAAGTTTCCTAACTAAGAAAGATGTATCTATCTATTAATATCTTTTTTGATGCTCTTTATCATTTTGAAGAAATAAATCTGAATAAATAATTCTTAGCTATTGCCCATTCTGAGAGAGCCATGTAAAGTTGACATTGTTTAGTTTGATGTCTGTGACAATTCAGTGGGAAAAGTACCATTTTATTTAATGTAACTGCAAACAGTGTTAAGGGTGTAATATTGTGTATTTAAATAATCCATGCCTTGTTTGGAGGGGCAAAGAGCAGAAGCTGATTTTGTGCATGCTGGGTGGGTTAATGTTGAATATAAGTATGTGCTGAAGTCATGTATTATTCTGTTTATTGCCTAGTTGTAAAGTATAAAGGTAAGGTGATATCTACCATTTTAGTTTCTTATTATAGTTCACCATTTCTGTAAACTTGAGTGTTATCTGTAACATTTTATTAATGTGTTCTGTGTGTGCATAAATGTGCCCTGTGGTGGGCTGGTTTCCCAACCAGATGCATTTCCTTAGTGGGACTGGCTTTATTGCATAATATACATCATAGGATAAGCTGTTGAACATTAGACCTTTAGAAAAATTTCAACAAGAACAATCTATTCACCCTAACTAAGCGTACCAATGCTATCTACACAAAAAGTATCCAAAGATGAGATGTGAGGGTCTCTCAAATCCTACTCTCTATCATACTATTTGAAAATGTATTCCATGATTCAGGCAGTTTTTTTTTTACAAGGAGAATGACAAACATTTGTGTAATATTTACCCTTAGTAAGTTTCTAACTATACCCACTTTCTTTTTTGAACTTGTTTTAAAGTAATAGTCTGGATCCATGGTACTAACTCCTTTCTTTTTCTTCTTCTTCTTCCTCTTCCTCTTCATCTTTCCCCACTTCTGTGCGGGTTGATGTTCCATAGGTTTTGGCTTAATTTTTACAGCCAAATGCCTTTCCTCACACCCTCCCTTTCCATTTATCAGGGCTTGAGACTGGCTCTAAAATGGGGGCTGGGTTCATAGTACTAATTCCTTTCATAATTTTAAAAACTTCACTCATGTCACCTCTTAATTTCAGGGTTGAAAACTCCTTATACCTCATACACAGTGGTCCAGGAATCAGCTTAGTCACTCTCCTTTGGACCTTCTGTAGTCCTACCATGTCTTTTCTTTGTAGCCTGAAGAACAAAACTGCACACCACCCTCCAGGTGAGGTCTTGCCAGAGTGTTATAAAGCATAAACATAACCCCCTTTGATTTGTACAGTACTCAAGTTATTGTGATATATAACCTAACATTCTGTTAGCCTTCTTAATGGCTTCTTTAAACTATGTGGATGAAGATAGTTGCAAGTCTGCTATGACTGCTAGGTGCCTCTGATAATGGATACTACTTTCAAGTTTCAGACCTCAGTAAACCACAGAAATACATGGAAAATCTATTTGCAATAAGTACCAAAGCCTACCGGTGGTGAGATTTAATTTTTTTAACGATATAGTCATTGTTACCTTTGTCTCCCTTCACATTGTCAGTATATGTTGTATATATGGATTATTTATCTTACATGAGAGGTACTAAAAGAGTGACAGATAAGTAGTGCAGTAGGAACCAGATATAAAAATCTGTCGCTTTTGTAGTCAACCTAAAACATCAAAAACATGAATACTTACAGTGTAACTCCATTCTAAAGCTTTGGGTGCCATGGGTTTCATTGGCTTATTTGTTGATGCAGACAGTTTATGATTTTAAAGCCTTCTTACAGCAGCAGGCTTCTCCTTTTCACACAGGGCAGAGGAATCGAACTAAATCAAAGAGCTTGGAGAGATTTTCATGTACTTATTTTATTTTCCAAACCCACTAGGGGAAAAGCAGGTTCAGAAGAATGATGGACTTTAAAATAAAAACACAAATAAACCTGTGTGCCTTTTCTTAGCAAGACTGGGTCGTCTTTTGTTTATATTTCATGACCTGTGAATTTTGTGGCCATCTGAACCCAGTGGTAATCTCAGTCAGGGGTGTGATGGCTGTATATTATCTTTCTCTTATCTAATGTGCTTTTTGAGCTGAATGGTAGCACAGTGGTAGCGCTGCTACCTCCCAGTAAGGAGATTGGGGGTTTGCATCCTGGGTGCTCCTTGCATGGAGTTTTCATATTCTCTCTTTGTCTGATTCAGTTTCCTCCCACAGTTGAAAGACATGCAGGTTAGGTGAATTGGTGATCCTAAATTGGACTGTGTGTGTGTGTTTTCACCTTGTGATGGACTAGTAACCTGTCCAGAAGTTCTTTCTGCTGTGTACCCAGTAATTAATGGGATACACTCCAGCTTTCCTGAGACCCTGCTCTGGATAAGTGAGTTAAGAAAAATGTATGGATGTTGCTTTTATTTCTGTTTTTTGTATTATGTTTATGTTTGTATAGTGCTCTTCACTGAGTGCAGTCAGAGAGAGACAGCTGTAAAAAGTTCAACTTTAGAAACGACTAATTACATAATGGATGTATTGAGAAACAAAGACACAGTGCCAGGGAAACTATGGACTCGGCTGACCTGGCTCTTTTGTTGTGGGTTAGATGTCACACCCAAGAAAAAAGAGCAGAGTATGCTATTAATTAATAAGCCATTAACAGCCCCCGGAATTCTTTTTAATGTACAACTTCTAAGAAACTTCGCTTAAAGCAGCAAAAGCTTCTTCTTGGTTCTTTATTGCCCCATCCCATAAAATGCCATCTTTTTATTGTATCTTATTTTTAATTATTTTTGCCCTTGCTTTTAGAACAATATAAGGCCACTAGTAAAGGTTAATTTTCAGTCGTGGATATTTACCTTAATTTAATTTTGTAGCGGGAAAAGGAACCACATGGCATTCTAGATTGACAAGTCTTGTGTTTATATGTGTGGTTCATATCTGCATGACAATGATGTTCTGGTCATAACACAAGAGATATGGTGGCTGAATAGCTTGGAAGCATGTTGAAAGAAGCTGGATGAAGCCAGCATGGTATAATGGCAAAAGCACTGAATTTCAGACTACAAGGTTGCTGGTTCAGTTCCCACTACTCATTGTTAGTGTGGTCCCTGGCAAGTCACTTGATCTGCCTGTACTTAAACTGTAAAATAAAAAAGCGTATGTATATGTAAAAGTATGTAAAAGGTGTGTGTGTATGTATTTACAGTGTATGTATGTACAGTATATATATACTGTATATGTATATATATATATATATATATATATATATATATATATATATATATATATATATATAAAAAATACATATACATACAGAGTATGATGAACATAAGTTATTTCATTCATCATTAGGAGTGAGGCACATAGGGCCTCTTTAAGTGTACTGAAGATGTGATAGTCACATGGTGCTAGATGTAAGGGCGATGTGAAATACGTTTGAACTACAGTTAGGGCCACTGCATGAGGATGTGCATTGCCATAGAGTGTCAAGACTGTTGCTGACGGCATTCCTATTCTTTTGCTGTTGTTTGCAGGTTTCAATTTCTTTCTAAGCACAGCATGGTACCTTGCACTGGTCACTAATTGTCCAAGTCCCTTCTTGTCCCAAAAGAAGTTCATCATAATTTTCTTGGCAGAGGGCTGTTTTTGAATTTCTTCTTTACTAGAGAAGGCTTTTTTTTCTGATGCATGCTTTGTCTCTTGCTTTTTGGCTCACAATGATGAACCCATGTCTCATCTTTGGTGACAATCAAAACACTTCTTCATAATATTTCAGGAAGTGGGTTGCAACCTCCACGCACTGTTGGTGGTGCAGATCAGTAAGCTGTTTGGATACCCATCTTGCGCAAACTTTATGGAACCTCAAGTCATCATGCACTATGGCATGTTCAGATCTATGGTTGATATACACATGTGCAGCAACAGTGGACAACGTAGTCCGTCGATCTCCTCCATGTTGATGTGGGGTTGTGTGTACAATGTTGATAGTCAACTAGGGCTGCAACTCATGATTATTTTGATAGTTGACTAATTGTTCAATTTTTTTTTTTTCGATTAGTCACGATTATTTCATGCTTGACTATTTTGATGCCTGCGACCTGTGGTTGCACATCTTCTTCTGGGGTCCAGTGCATGTCTTACCTCATCTGCTCACGTTTGTCCACCTGTGAATGTCACCCTGATGTCTCTGCATTAACACAATTAAAATTAATAATAATCAAATTAAAATAACAACCAGTGAAACATATGAATTTGAAATGAATCAGATGTTTTTATATTAGTGTGACCATCAGAATAAAAAGGAAATACATTAAACAATACAAACTAAAGTGCATGTAGTCTTTAAACAAAAAAAGTGCATTTACTTAACCAAAAAATACATTGTTAAAACAGAAACATTTTTCATATTTTAGTAATAAATGACAAAATGTAGACATAAACTATATAATGTGTAAAGCCTGAAGTGCAAAGATCAAATAAACACTTTCACAAAAAGTTCAAGAATGATACAATAGCTTCCGTGGCGCAGTGGTAGGAATTGCTGACTTATAATCAAGAGTCCCCAGTTCCATCCTGACTGCCTCGTATATTTACCGTTTTCAGTAGTGAGTTGCTCTTATTGTTAATATCATACAATAAACACATACATTTGATTTGCGTCTTTAACAGCCACTGTAAATGTATAGTACTTGTAAAAGTTACCTTTTTTTTTTTTTCCCACTTCCCTCAGTCATGATCACAATACATACTACCGCCCCCCCCCCCCCCCCCCCCCCCCAGGTATCTGACGCTGTTACTTTTTATCCGAAACTGGGAATAACTGTAGATGTGAGTGGTGTTTGAGACAGTCGAACTGGAAATTCTCTTATCTGGATGGATAAAAGCTGACACACAAATGCTGATGAATCTGCCTTATTCGTATCTCATTGTCACTTGATTTTTTTTAATCAATTTTATTGAGTGTCCCTGCTTACGCTGAATTAGTATGCACCTTATGGCCTGTGATGTCACAGCCACACTGACAAAAAAAAAAGAAACAGAGGTATATATGAAATTTGGAATTATTAATTTTATGACCTTATAGTACATTTTGGAAAACATTGTGGCATGGATGCAACATTATTCATATTCATTCGCGTACCTTCTTGCGGTTGTAATCAGTGACTGCGTTTTGTTTTTCCCTCGACCTTGCCCAGTCTGCACAGGAGTCCAGGACATGCAGAGGAAAGAATGTTTCTCTGCAAGGTGAGCCATAAATGCTCTTCTTTTCTCAGTGGACCCCGTACATGCCTTGCACAGTACATGTGCTTTGATCACCGCCAGGTCAAGCTTGTTATGGCACAAGCAACAGGCTCCTGCTAGCACTGAATAAGCTTACACCATCTGGTGTCAGCGCGCAGCAACCGGGGAAATAATAAGAAAGAGACAAATATATACATTTGTGACATTTTGAAGAAATCATTGTATGACCTGAATTGAATAGCACCAATCAGAAAACATCATCGCACTAATACAATATTATTTGAAAACAAACAGATCGGGTGTAAATTTGTTACTTGTAAAAGTTAGCTTTTTTCACTTTTATTTTCTCAGTCTCGTTCACGCTCTCCCTCCACTCCTGATCTGACCCTAACGAACTAACTAACAGCGCCAGCATAAATTCTCAAGAGACGGCAGCATCACAGCTCCAGGATGCTTGAGTTTCAGATGCTCATACATCGCGGTGGTGCTGCTGTGAAAAGAAAGCTCCACTTTGCATAATCTGCATTCAATTATTTTTTCTTTTTCGGTGAAGTGCTCCCACACTTCAGAAAGTTTCTGTCTCAATTTTTTCCATCTCCTTCCCCCTCCTCTATCCGACTTGCCATTGCAACCACGTTTATTTTCCTCTACATTCTTCTTCTCCTCAGACGTTCTTTCTTCGCTGGTAGGACTGTGTGCAGTCTTGACAAACAATAACAAACAACAGACGTTCATGTAGTGCATTGCAGTTACAAAAACCAATGTGGTTCTTTGTGACTGGAGCCTCTATTGAAGGTTCTGTTTATGATGCATCGACAATAAAAAAAATCTGCGTCAACGATTTTTTGTAGTCGACGTCATCGATTACGTTGACTAATCATTGCATCCCTATAGTCAACCAGATCGATCTTTGTTGGGTACGCTTGTTCTTCCCTCTTTGAATCTTCCTGCCCATTTGTAAATTTTTCATTGAGTGATGCTATTTTCACTTCCGTACTGAGACAATGGCCTTTGGTGAATTTCAGCAGGTTGACTCCCTGTGCTCAAAGAAATCTCATTACAGTGCATTGTTCAGCAATGGTGCAGTCCTACAGCTGTGCATCCATGTTGATCTGACCTTGGCTTCAACTAGAGTAAAGGCAGAGAGCTGCGCTGTCTGTGTTTGAACTACCCATAAGCCATTGCAAATGTGTTGTATTATGTCAGCTTCTATCTGATGCGGTTACCGCATAATTTTGAAATTGCCTTTACTTTTTGATTTACCCGTGTGTGTGTGTGTGTGTGTGTTTGTGTGTGTGTGTGTATTTCTGTATAGAATGTCAAAACATCCAGGGTTCATGCCCAGTTGCAATGTCAGAAGGCATCCTCAAGAGGGCTAAAATGTTTGCTGAAGAAAGGCAACATGACGCACAAAGAAAGAGGGATGTAAAGGCTAGCATATCCAGTGAGAAGAGTTTCCTAAATACACAAAAGTGATTTAAAAAAATAGACTTACCACTGTGCCCATTTTAATAAAAGGGCATTTGCTCTAGTATATATATAAACTAGCTGTTCCCCGTGGCTCTGCCTGTGTAATAGTGAAACAGGACAAACTTTAAAAATTCAATAAAAAAAAAGAAGTAATAATATGTATTGAGAAGAATTTTTATTAGTTGTTTTCATATCTGAGGGCCTCTTGATAAACAATATTTTTGGTTTTGCTATCAGGGGCAAGAATGTAGCTGTGATCTCTTTGCCAAAATTGTAAAAAGTTGGCAAGGTATCTCTGTATAAGCATAAGCACGCTCCAACATGAAAAATTGCCACTGTATCTGATTGTGTTCAGCTCTGATGGGAGAGCGTCTCCCGCATGGGGAGAAGAGCACGTGGCCGTGATATCTCTGCCAATGAGTAGGTACCTTCTTAAACACACATAGCTTGATCTCTCTCTCAAAATGTCAATTGTTACTCTTGAATAATCTCTATATGATAATGTCTGCTGAACAAACAGGTATTGGCACGGTACGCTCCAACACGTGGCGAGTGGTAGAGTGACTCGAACGGAGGCTGACACGTGAGTGAGGATGGTCCCACCTAAGTAATCCTGAGGTCCTGCCTCTCCCTCCCTTCGGCCCGCAGCCTATCTCTTGGATTCGTGTGAATAAATTGATGCCACAACCGAACTATAATACTTAGCGTAATGAGAGAAGTCACAAAATCAACCAGAATGTTTAAGCAAATTATAGAAAAAAACCAGATCTAAATCTGTTATGTAGTTCCCTCATGAAAGCTGTAAAATTGCCCTTGATAAAGGTATCTGCCAGAGATACAATTAAAAAGTGTCCTTGCAGTATCTTGGAAGTTTTTAGAATATCTACAATATTCTCCTATTTGTGTTTTCCTGTGATTTCCAAAAGAAATACTTGTTTGTGATCATTGAGTTTTCTGTATTTCAAACATTTGACTTGAGCCTGACTCTTGCAGATGCGGGAGAACACCTGAAGAGTCATCACAAATACTTTAAAAAGCTACAAAGTAAGGGCTTTACTACAGAGAGCTCTGTTGGAGGTAATTGAATGAGATTCATTTCCAAAGTTGAATAAGCTTAATCTATACAGGTAGTATTTTAATAAAGGTCATCATTATTCATTGATTTTTTGTTCAGACTAATTACTTTCTGGAAATTTCCATTACTTGTTACTTCACATTAAAGGCCCATGAATAACGTCTATATATAAAAGTATATAAAACGTGCAGTTTCAGACTGCCTTTAAGCCAGAACTCCAGGCAGAGAGTCAGCTCCTTCACATCCTAACAGGTGACATACTTTGTTGGTGCCTAGGAGGCACAATAAATGTTTTTAGATTATTGTGAGACAGTAGGAAAAGTGACGGAAAGTAAACTGTTGGTTTGCTGACTTTCAAAAATCAAACATAATCGAATGATAGTGTTAATTCAACAGGCCTCTTAACATGTTTTCTAGCACATTGTGTCAGACTGTTGATTTACACAAATCTGCATTATGAATCCCCTCTCTTTTTATATAACTAATTTTGATTAGTACTTTCTATACTTAAAATAAAGAATACAGTAGTGTGTTTTTTGTGTGCCAATATTATTGCTTTGGCCATTTTGGTACAGTACATTATTTTAATACAGAAATAAATTTTCATGAGAATGTATGTCACTGATGAAAGAAATGGAACACCTAGCACATGCACTTGCACTTGCAGGTTGTGTAAGTAGTCAACACACAAATCTGCCAACAAAGATATAATCCATGGTTTTTGTAAATTTAAATTTTAGTACTTAATTATTTTACTTATAGATTAGTATTCCTATCTCTGGATATAATTATATTCTGTCAACCTTGGCTTCTGAGTGAGGCTACTTGTATGCTAGCCTGCTATAGGACTCCTTTCACTCTCATCAAGAACACTTCCTTTACAGTATGTCACTGTCAACACAAATGCCATCTGTTCCCTACTGGTGTTTCTCTTTTTGTCAAAGGATAATTCTCATTACTTCCTAGGTCATCACACTAATGAAAGGTGATTGGTAGACTCATTTTTTCCTGTTACTGTGGGGGTTTCAGATATTAAAGGAATAATCAAATGTTTTCTTTCAAAGGTAGCACAACCTGTGAGATAAGGAGCAAACAAGTAAACTGGATCAGATTTTGTGATGCCCTTCAAAGTTTTCTGTCCTGTTTACAGGATCTAAATGTAAAATGCAAAGTTTGAAAATGACAATTGCAGTTTAAAGTGGCAACACATTTAGTTTATTTCAGCACTTCGAACAGAAATAACCCAGCAGAATGGAACAAATGCAAGGTGCACTCCTTATTATATATCTAGTTAGACAGCGTGATTATGTTAAGAAGAGAATTTCCTTGTCCTTTTAATATAATTTGAATTTAATTTATAAAGGTCATATTCGAAGGAAAAAGCTGACATTCGAATGGTTGTTTGCATTACCCGCACTAATTTTGCCATCATGTTTCTCCAGATGTGCTGTGCAGAGCTGCAGTATTTAGTAGATCTGTTGTTGTGCTTCACGCCTGTAATCAGCCATTTGATAAGCTTGTTATCTTAATTAGTAAAAGTAATAAAGTAAAACTTCACAACATAGTCCCCTACCCACTTTCCCAGCCCCCACCCGCATCCCTGAAGTGAATTTGGAGAAGTTTTTCTAAATATTTTTTTTTCTATGCCCTAAAAGTATCATTTTGTATCTGATTCTACCTCAAATGATATTAAACCTCAGATCCCTAACTGTTGTTTAAAGCCAAGACCTTCTCATTATAGCAAATGGAAAATAACTGTCATAATTCAGATTTTTCTTTTTATATTACAATGGTTTAAAATTATCGCTTTAAAGAGCCAACAAGTTGTGTCCTGGAATTGGTTTCCGGTTGATGTGGCTGTTGGTTTGACACATAATGCCTAAAACTATTGAGACCCCCTGTATTAAAATATTGATGTACCTGTAAAGGATTCAAAAAGTAGACCAATTATTCGGACCCTGACTTACTAACTGGCCTAATGCTGGGTCAACCATTAAGCAAAATAAACACATGCTTAGGGCATCAAAGGAAGGGGTAGACTACAGAAATGTTTCATTCCTGGATTTACCATATGGTGCAAAACTGCAAAATAAACATTATTTTCCATTTTATTGTAAGGTTTGTTTTACTGAACAATACTCGTAAAATTTTATTTTACGGTTTATTATTGCTTATATTTTGAATTAGATATACAGTATATGACGGCACCAAAATCTTTTAGTGCTTGGGGCCTCTAAAGGTCTTAATCCTGGCCTGAACTGACAGTTGCCTCAGAACCACTTGGATTGTTTTATTGTTTTTAACCTGCTGGAGCTTGTTCTTATATGCAGCTGTTACTATAATAATAATAAGGTGTCAAAATAACACATACAAGCGTACGTGTATAATAGCCAGAATCGTTATCCTAACGTCAAATATATTTAAATATTTACTTATTTTAATTGGAATATTCTAGCCTTACATTTGGGCTAATTTGACAGCTTTCCAACCTGTTACTTCATTGTAAGCAACCAAAGGAATATGACTGTAATGTTTCGTAATGTATCACTTTTTCAGTTAAGTTGACTGTACCACCACTACTAGGCAGACAAGACAGATAAATTGAACTTTATTTGTCCCCAAGGGGAAATTTAGCTTTTTTTACAGAAGCTCTGTAAATAAATACATTAATAGATAGATGGATAAATATATACAAACATACTATGTTCTGAACACACACCAGAATGACTAAAAAGAAATTAAAATGAAAAGAAAAAAAAGTTCTGACTTGGCTGTCACAGTCCCAATGAGGCATTATGCAGATGTATTGTTGTTGCTATAAAGGAACCCCCCTAGTGTTTCTTGACCCACTTCTGCTGAATAATTTCTTGGCTGAAAGTCCTCAGTCTTAGTATGTCAGCGTGAGGATGTACAGCATTGTTCATAATGGCACTCCGTTTTGTTTTCATTCTCTTCTTTGCTACGATCTCCAGGGGGCCCAGAGTGCATCCTATAACTGAACTTGCCCTTTTTATTAGCTTGTTGATTTGGTGGGCCTCTCTTGAAGTGATGTTACCATCTCAGCATGCCACAGTGTAGAAAGTTGCACTGGCCATGACAGGGTTGTAGAAGATGTAAGAGATGGTACTTCCTACATTACAGGAAGGTAGTCTCCTAAGGAACTTGAGTCTGCTTTGCACTTTCTTATATAGTTCCTCTGTGTTCCGAGACCAGTCCAACGTGTCATTGATGTGGACATCCAAACACTTGTTGGAGTGCACCACCTCTACATCCACTGTCTGAATAGTATACTTTTGCTAATACTAGAGTAGATACTATCCACATCCTAGCTTCACCTCAGTAAATCAACATGAAGGAGAAGCAGTACAGTAATCCCTCCTCCATCGCGGGGGTTGCGTTCCAGAGCCACCTGCGAAATAAGAAAATCCGCGAAGTAGAAACCATATGTTTATATGGTTATTTTTATATTGTCATGCTTGGGTCACAGATTTGCGCAGAAACACAGGAGGTTGTAGAGAGACAGGAACGTTATTCAAACACTGCAAACAAACATTTGTCCATTTTTCAAAAGTTTAAACTGTGCTCCATGACAAGACAGAGATGACAGTTCCGTCTCACAATTAAAAGAATGCAAACATATCTTCCTCTTCAAAGGAGTCAGGAGCAGAGACTGTCATAAAGGCAGAGGAAAATCAATAGGGCTGTTTGGCTTTTAAGTATGCGAAGCACCGCGGCACAAAGCTGTTGAAGGCGGCAGCTCACACCCCCTCCGTCAAGAGCACAGAAAGAGAGAGAGAGACAGAGAAAAACAAGCAAGCAAAAATCAATACGTGCCCTTCGAGCTTTTAAGTATGCGAAGCACGGTGCAGCATGTCGTTTCAGGAAGCAGCTGCACAAAAGATAGCAACGTGAAGATAATCTTTCAGCATTTTTAGACGAGCGTCCGTATCGTCTAGGTGTGCGAACAGCCCCCCTGCTCAATCCCCCTACGTCAGGATCAGAGAAAGTCAGCGCAAGAGAAAGAGAAAAGTAAGCTGGGTAGCTTCTCAGCCATCTGCCAATAGCGTCCCTTGTATGAAATCAGCTGGGCAAACCAACTGAGGAAGCATGTACCAGAAATTAAAAGACCCATTGTCCGCAGAAACCCGCGAAGCAGCGAAAAATCCGCGATATATATTTAAATATGCTTACATATAAAATCCGCGATGGAGTGAAGCCGCGAAAGGCGAAGCGTTATATAGCAAGGGATTACTGTACTGCAGGTATGCAGTCACCACTCAAAGTCAGCAATTACTGGACCAGAGTGACTTGCTTTACATTGCCTAGAACTTTCACAATTAATTTCTCTCATAAGAAATTCCATGGTGACCGATCAAATAGTTTCACAGATGCTGCGAGTTTCAGGGCAGAATCCACATTGCTTCTTCTCGTTCTGACGTTTGTTTATCAGCCACAATTTCTGTTATGGCAGGTAGGATTTGTAATGTAATCCCTTGATAATTCCCACAGTATGGATCTTAGGCATGGAACTGTACTTAGTTCCACTAAATGATCCTTGCACTGCCTCCTGGAAAAGGCCTTGTTCGCATCTCTTGGGAGTTCTTCTAAGTATTCTTTTCACCTCTTGACAATAAACTGATGGCCAGTGTTTCCTTTTCCTTCTTTGAGTGAAATTACCATATCCTCACCTGTGTTTGCATGTTTTTATTTTCTCACAAGATAATCTAGCTTCATCCCATATGTCATTTTGGGTTTCTAGACAACTATAAATTGGTCCAATTTGAATATGACGTATACTGGAACTGGCCAGAATTTAAATTCAGCTTACTTTATTTTTGTATAGCACTCATCACTGATGATTTGTTCGTTTGTGTCTGATGGTGCTTTGCTAAGATTTTAACCACCTTTGATAATTTAAAATTTCAGAAGGAAAAAATGTAAATGAAATAATGGGATTGATAAAACAAGACCGCACAAAGGAAACGAGAAGAGTAAAGTTGATCAAACAGAGTGGTTGAAGTAAAGCAGTAAGGTAGAGGTTACCGTCAAAAGCGTCATCCACTTTATGTGCCTACAAATGTCAAATGATTTAAAAAATAATGAAGATGCAAAAGCAAAGCCTAAGCATAAGTGGGGAGAGATGTGTGTAAAAGGCTGTTTTAATGAGCTGTCTTTCTTTACACACAATTCATTTTAGAAAGATATATATACTGCCTGGTAGAACTGCATCCTACAAATTGTCAAAATAGAAAAGAGTTGACCTGTTATAGATGTTTGAAGGGGATTATTGGACCAGAAAAATGGAGGAAGAAAGTGGCCTAGTGTGCTTTGCACATATGGTGTACTCCCTTTTTATTAATGGCAGCTTTTGCCCCCTTGTATTGCCATAGAACCATCAGCCTCAGCTTTTTACGCTTCATGGTAACCTTCAAGCAGTTGGCTGGGGATTTTCTCACTAAACCCCCCACTAATGGCTGTGTGTATTTCCTTCCCTTTGTGCCTTGCTAAATGCCTCTGGGGAAACATTTTATACTGTCAGACCGTATGACATCTTTTCACAAACTGAATGACTGAATTGATATAGAATAAGCTCAGAATATTAGCCGTCCTCCACACGACTGATAGTATGCCTGAAAAAATGAGGGCAAACTTAAAAATAAAGAAGTTACATAACAGTTATGTAATAATTACAATATTTTCTTCCCAAGATGCTAATGATTCTGTACCTCCGCTTACATTATAATATGAATGATGGGAAGTCTTGGCAAATATGCTCTCTTCTAACATCGAAATGAAATTGTTAGAGAAAATTACAAAGCGTGTGTGGCTTCTGTTTTTTTTTATAGTTACTATTTATGTAAACGGAAGTCATTATGCAAGATTCTTGGCAAAAGGCCGCAGTCTTCGCTTCGCTTTGCTGTTGCTTGAGCCAGTGTGGCTGATATTTCCCAATCTGTTAGGCACTGAGCAGTTATTACAAGAATAAGTGATCAGATGAGTTGTGCTTGCTCTGGGAAATATTGGATATGCTGGACTTCTCACTGGTAGAACACATTATGCATGCATCATAGATTGCCATGTAGATGAAAACTGGTAATATTGATGAGTTTTAAAATTCTATTAAGGTATAGTTACTAACAGGAGGAATGTATGAGAAATGAAGGTGACAGAGAAGTAAAATTTGCCATGACCAAATTTAATAATATGCATGGTAATGAGTGAAATTGAATTTTATTAAAGGCATATTTTTAGCCCTGTTATGCAGCATTCTGTTCAGAAGCCATTATATGGTTTTAAGTGACTGTAATCAGAAACTGTTTATTAGTATTTACATTGATGTATATTTACTGGTGCACAACGCATTGCTTCCCTCTTGATAGCATAAATTGTGCAAAGCGATGGCGAGAGGGGGTTCTCTACCGTGATGTCTTGAAAGCAAAAAGAAGGCAAAATCTTGATCACATTGAGGCACTGGGGGGTTGGGGTGGGAGGTTCCCTGTGAAGTCTCAATAGCATCAAAGCAGTAAGGGATGAGGATTCCCTGTGAAGTCTTGATCGCATCGTAACATTTTTTTTTCTGTAGGCTCTTTGATACATTTATTGACACTTATATAATGTTTGGAAGGTTACAAGAAGAAATAAGAGTAAAATTCAAAATTGCATTTTATGGCAAAAAGTTACAGAGTTCTGCAGGTTTTTTTGCAGCATTTGGACAGTGACACAATTTTCATAATTTTGTCTCTGTACACCACCACAGTGGATTTGAAACAAAGCAATCAAGATGTGATTGAAGTATATACTTTCAGCTTTAATTCAAGGGGTTTAACAAAAATATTGTATGAGCTGATTAGAAAAGACAGACATTTTTATACATGGGCTTCCTATTTTCAGGGGCTCAAAAGTATTTGGACAAACTAACATAATCATTAATATAATGATGGTAAATATATGATAATCATTCCTGTATTAATAAGTATCATTTTGATAAAATGGTATTAGTACACTGTCGGGTAACCGGTGCGCCCGCCGTGGAATTTTCTAGGGGCGCCGCGAAAACTTTTGTAAAATATTTAAAATTGCTAGTGTTTTTGAACTTTTGGTTGATTAAAAAGATCATTTTTAAAAAAATATATTTTATGTTGGAAAAACAGACAACGGTTAATCAGATTGTTGAATAAACGAATGTATTTATTTTGAATGCAAGCTAAAATTTTCGTTGTTCACCATTCATTATATCAACACCAGCGGTGTCAAAAACACATCTCGTGAGACTTAAAAAGTCTCGTTGTTAGAAGATCTCGCTCACTGTACGGATAGAAGAAGGCGGAGCAAATATAGAACGAGAAAATACGAACGCTACTGTTTTTATTGGTGATTGTCCATAGATTGTGTCATCATGACTTTATTTATGGGCAGTCCCTCAGGTGTGCCGCGAAAGAAACTTTTTGGACTTGGTGCGCCACAACTCAAAAAAGGTTGCCTTTCACTGAATTAGTATAATGTTTAATTTTGGAGTCTCACTCACATTCCTTTTTATAACACTGTGTTAAGTGAAAAACTAAAAGTAAGCAAATGTTCTTTTTATTTTAAGAAGAATTAGTTATGTGAAGTATGCCCGTTATTGCTGTAATCGTGACTGTACCCTTTGGTGGATTGCTGTCTCATTGTTCCTGCTTTGCACCTGAACTCAGTGGGTTAGGCTCATAATAACCCTGTAAAGAATAACGCAAGCATTAAAAAAAGTGTGAATCATGTAATGACAGTAGCAGACTGGCCTATGGGAGTTCTTTGTTTGACAGTTGCTGCCAAGAGAGAATCCAGCTAATGCTCATCTACCACTGACTGCTATTATGAAGATATAGAAGTAGGATTTCAGGCACATATTTGTTTATGTAGTTTAAGAGGCAAAAGACCTGCTAGTGATTACAGTATTATGCATTGTGTCAATGTAAATATGTATAGTATCTGCTTGTGTAATTGCCATAACACTGCACATTCTACAATTATGCTCTGAGCTCTACAAGAAAAAGGCACTGTTAGCAAACAAATGTGCTTTATTTTTCTTTTCTGCTGTCTGAAAGAAAGAAAGAAAATCCATTATCTTTGAGCTCCCAGTTATTTTTTACAATCATTATCCATTTTGCATTTTTTTCTTCTCATGTTATGGGAGTGTAATGCATCAATACTTTTTACAATTCATACCATTTTCTAAGCCTGCTCAATCTTGACCAGGGTTGTGTGGGGACTGGAGCCTATATCAGCAAACATATGGCACAAGGCAGAAGACGTTCTCCTAGACAGGCATCAGTTCATCGCAGGGGGAAACACACACACACACAACCTGTATGTCTTTGGACTGTGGGAAGAAACCGGAGCACCAGGAGGAAACCCACACAGACACAGGGTGAACATGCAAACTGCTCGTAGAGAGTAGATGGGACAGGCTCCTGGTTCCTAACTGCACTACCGTGCTGCTCCATTTTATTCATTAATTGTAATTGTTTTTTAAAAAGACAGTATCAAAAACCAACTAGTTTTGACTGTAAGTAGTAATGAATTATAAGGCAGTCACAATAACATAGCAGCTTACAATGAAAATATTATATACGGTTGTAATTAACATATGTACAGAGTTCAGTGAACATAAAACATATTGCCAGTCTCCAAAGCCAGGATTAATGAGTGTATCTACCTTACTTTCAAACTTTTGTCTTTCTTACCTAAAAAAATCTCATAAAATTAACATCAGAATTTTTTGATATTGAATATTTATGAAGAAGCTATATTATTCTCTCGGTTTTCTGGTGTGCAGCAAGACCACATTGAAGTATTGTGTGCAGTTCTGCACTAGAAGATGACCATAGCAGAGCAGAACAACCAGGTGCATCCTGGGATTTAAGCACATGTCGTACTATGTGAGGCTCAGAGAATTAAACATGTTTAGTTTTGAGCTGAGGGCACAGCAGGTCTTCAAAATTTTGAAAGGCTTTGATAAAGTATACACAGCAAAATTATTTCAAGGGAATGGCAAATCACATATTTGAGAACACCGGTGGAAATTAAGGGGAAATGTATTTAGGACAGAAGCCAGAAAGCACTTTGTGTGAATTTGCAACAAAGTACCGAGTCATGTAGTTAAACCAGAAACCTTTACAACCCTTAAGAAGAATCTGGATGAGATACTGGGAAAGCTTAACTATTAGCCAAACAAATGAGCTTGATGTGTGAAATGGCCTCTTCTTGATTGTCAAATATGTTATGTTCTAATATACAGTGGGTGGAGTAGTGGCTCTGAGGCTGGGGATCTGCGCCAGTAATCGGTTCAAATCCAATAAATGTGGGACTCTACTCTGTTGGTCCCTTCAGCAAGGTCCTTAACCTGTAATTGCTTCGTCTTGGGTATGACGTTAATCTTCATCCAGCAGATCCAACTTACAAGGAAAACTTTGGGGTTGGTGGCAGGATTGGCACTCCAGCCTCTGTAAAAAAAAAAAAAAAAAAAAAAAAAAACTGTTCCAGTGTGGTGCTGAGGTGTCACCCACTACACTCGGTAACATTCTACAGATTAATCTTAAACTTGTATAGTGGTTAGTGTTCCTGCCTCATAGCCCAAGGATCCTGGTTTCAAATCCCATGCTCAGAGTCTTCATTTTTTTTCCTGTTATGTTGTTTTCTTTTGGATATTTTATATTTGCTTCCACATGCCAAGATGCTAATGTTAGGTTGATTGGTAGCTTTAAATTGCCATTATATGAGTGATTATGGGAGTATACTGTATGTTTTTGTTATTACCGTAAGGTGATTATCCCCTACCCTAATCCTGCTCGGCCTATGGTTAGGATAGACCCTGATTGCTCCATAGTAAGCAGATTATAAACAATCATTTATTTTTACATTTTGGGTTAGTAGATCATTTAACACATTCCTTACTTCACATTTCAGTACGATTGCACTCTGACCCTGTATCGAAACCTAAATACTTAAGTACTTAATGAAATTTGGACTCTGTGTACTAGATTGGAGTGGCCTACTTAAAAGACAGTTAATTTCACATATTGTATATGCTGTACTAAATTTACATTTTACATTTAGCAGACACTTGTACCCAAAGTGACTTACAAAGGACTTCAACTTAATGGAGTGAAAATCTGCCTGGGGAACTATTTGGGAACAATTGTTAAAGGACAGAGTCACAAAATTAATCATGACATGTGAAGAGTTTTTAACCAAACGCAAAACTCTATAATCTTAGAGGAACTTATCCAGGCCTTTATCAATTAGTCTACATCAATGTGGCACAGATTAGTGTTTTCTTCTTAGTTATCAACATAAAACAATTTTTGTTCTAAAATGAATCCCAAAACCTAATCTGTGTTTATCATTGCTACTACAGTAATAATACCCCGCTAGTCAGCATAAAGGCAGCATTAAAGTTTCAAGCCTCAGGCTATGGGAGAGAGATTATAATAAAATACCAGTTGGACATAAGCCACTGCACAAAACAAAGATTTCAGATGTTGCCTAAGCATTACAAAACTTAGTTTTATTACTTTTTGACTTGATTTAGTGAGTTCATGGCTTGTAATTTTGAAAGCTTGGCTTTATCTGTACAATTTCAATTCCACTGGCAATGATGTCACAAATTTCCATATGAGGTTTGGGATTTTTGCAAGAACGAGTTTGCCCCAGAGGAATGTTCTACAAGTAATTCTTCTGCTTCCCAAATGAGTATTGTTCAACTTTGGTCAATGGTTTAGTTTGATGCATTGGATGTGTTGCCTTTTTGCCCTTATATTTTTCACAGTTCCTGTTTACTTTTTTATTATTGTGAAAGCTTTTAGGTAAAGCAAATTCTATTAAGTTGCTGCTCCACTTTTCTGTATCAATGATTGGCTGCCAAACCGTTGATAAGCCATGCTCGGCTGCATAAATAAACTGAGGAATGTGGACTTTGGCTTAATACGAGTATGTTGTGAGTTTATCCATATTTAGAGTTCAGCTTGTAGGTACAACCAAGTTGTACCTACAAGCTGACAGACGGGTATGAGCAAGAGTGAAAGGGAAGGTCTACAGGACGGTAGTGAGACAAGCTATGTTATATGGGTTGGAGATGGTGGCACTGACCAGAAAGCAGGAGACAGAGCTGGAGGTAGCAGAGTTCCAGATGCTAAGATTTTCACTGGGTGTGATGAGGATGGATAGGATTAGAAATGAGTACATTAGAGGGTCAGCTCAAGTTGGACGGTTGGGAGACAAAGTCAGAGTGGCGAGATTGCGTTGGTTTGGACATGTGTAGAGGAAAGATGCTGGGTATATTGGGAGAAGGTTGCTAAGGATAGAGCTGCCAGGGAAGAGGAAAAGGGGAAGGCCTAAGATAAGGTTTATGGATGTGGTGAGAGAGGACATGCAGGTGATGGGTGTAACAGAGCAAGATGTAGAGGACAGAAAGATATGGAAGAAGATGATCCGCTGTGGCAACCCCTAATGGGAGCAGCCGAAAGAAGAAAAAGAAGCTTGTAGTTACAACCAAGTATTTTGTAATATTGAATTTTTTGAGCAGATATTTGCATGCCTTGGGTCAGTTTGCTGTTATGTATTCCATCTGTGATGCTCATAGCAATTTGAGAAATGAAGCAGAAGTTTATCAGATGAAGGCATCTGAGCTCTGTTGATCATAGGAAAGTTGTGTAATCTGTGGTGAGCAAACCCGTGTGATACCTGGTGGACAGCAGGATTTCTCTCAGAGGTTGAAGGACATTCTAATCCTTTACCAAACAGTGTGAGCAGTATGGAAATGAATGGTCGTTGACATGGATAATCAGCATTTACTGTTTGCAGAGTTTTAAATGCAGAGTTGTATTGTGTAGGTGTATTATGTGTATAGAATACAATGAAATACATAATGACAAAATGTAAGGGATTTGGCCCTGCTGGCCTTCACTTAGTGACCATGTAGCACATTTCTTCCTAAATTCAGTCCTGGGTACTCCCTGTGGCTTCCTTTTTTTTATTATTCCAACCAATTTTACAAGCAGTGTGTCATTCCCAATTGTAATTGATATCTGTGTTGCCCTTTTTTATTGTCTTAATGTAATAAATACTTTTATACAAGGCAGGTTCCAAAAATGTATGGAACTGTTATGTAACCCCCAGCAATTTCATTTTAGTCATTGTCAAGACACTCCCCTTGAGATGTAGTACCATTGTCCCAGCGCTTCTTCAGTATTTCATTTTTATGGGCGCTGCTACAGAGCCATCTCTGGAAATATTGTAATTGACATAATTGACACAATTTAAAAAGCAGTACATCAAGCATGCCATTATCCAAATTTGTGGATATGCTCAAAAATTAATCATTCAGGTGTGGTTTTAGTTCTTGTGCTTTAGATGCCCTAGTTCCGGACTTGGCTTCAGTCTTCATACTACGATTCTTTGATTAGAATTTTAGTAGCAGTGAACAATAGGATGGATCTATAACTTTGACTTTGGCTTCACTTAACGTTTCCTCTTCTGGTCATCCCCATTTCTAAATCATCCTTTTCTTGTTTATCACCATAGATATGTATTTCAGCATAAAAGATGGATTTTTACTAGTCTCTTTGTAATAAAAACCAGAATAATAAAAATGCAGTTCATTAGATGAAGTTAAACCTTAATAAAAGACAGTACAGATGGTATATTTAGCAATAGCATTAAAAAGTACTGTTTTTGAGATTTCTAATGAGCTTTGATAGGAAGAAGAGTTACAGCTGATAAGAAAATGCTCAAAATATTTTTTTTCTAGAAGTCTACAGTGAAGAAAGTGCCTGCAATATATCTGAAGGCGAGTTAAAAAAAATAAGTAAATAAAAGTATTTTTGAGCTGTGTAAGGTAGCTGTAATTAACCTATGAAAAAGTTTAATAACAGATTTAAAAATTGTGATGCAAAAACGTTTTCAAAAATTTGTTGAATTAAAATAGAATGCACCTATTAAATCTTTCAGTACCTTAGTTATAATGTTTTATAAATTTCTTAACTGTTGTGCCGGCTAGGAGTGCCACTTTATCAGAACAAGTCACAGCATCTTTGGGTAGCTGTTGAATTTCGATGCACTTGAGAGGGGCTCATCACTCACATGTTAACTTGCACTTGCAGCAGAAGAGTATTGTCTTATTGTTAACTAGCCAACGCCCACCGTTGCATACGGCGGTGTAAGAATAGCAACGGAAAACGGTGAGAAAGGAATTCAGAAATCAAGAAGAAATAAATACTTCTTGAAAGACGCAGTGTGCATGTAGAATTTCCGGTCAAGCATGATTACATGTGAAAGTGATAAATAAATCATGCTTTCCGAATTTACGTACTATGGCCATGGCATCCTGATAGTTTTGTTGCATGTATCCTGGACTTCCTGGAAATGTGGACGGTAATATGATCATTTTGCCTACACGTATGTTGTTATTTTCAGTGTTTGCTTTCAGTGCGTCTGATAGTTCCACGTGCAGATCTTGTTGATGTAATCTGAGATAGTTGAGACGCGCGCCCTCTGTTTTAACATACGCATCTATGACGTACTGTTGGAATAGTTTGCCGCTGGAGTGCAAAATACTAAATGTATTCCTCATTGCTAATCTGTACGCATAAAATTGGCATTGAGTAAGCCTTATTCGCTTGGCGGTTCTTTTATCGGGAACATGTTGTAAATCTTTGTGCCAGCCAATGTCTCCGTAAGGGAATAAAAGTGTGTAAACCATAGGATCGCAATTCATATTGAGCGTGGAAATCTGCTTACAGGAGTTGCCTATGGGATAGATGCAAATGTCACTTTCGTCAGGCAGTTCGCCATCTTCTCCGACGAAAGTCGCTGCAACATCGGTGTGACATGTCGGGGCATTGTATTGTCGTAAATCCTGCCTAGGGTTTTCCTTGAAAACCATTCATACAGATGCTGTTGGATTGGACTGAGAAATTTCATTCATGTGTTTGTATGATTTAGCAAAGGGGTTGATGGTTCTGAGCATGGAATCTAGCTGGAGAAGTACATTTTCGCTGCATGCAGAGTTTGCTTTATTTTGTAAGCGTACTTCAGTAGTTTGCACTGTGTCAAAAACATACAACTGTCCATATCCTGGAGAGGTACAAGTGTTAGCGTATAGTGGAGAGATTTGGTGATAAATTTGCCCGTGTATTTTAAAACAGTATGGTCCGTGGCCAGGAGGTTGAGTTATCTGTGCACCCATGGAAGCAAACGCTAGAGAAGAGTTGTATTCTCGAATGTGTTCATGATAATTTTTAGCTTCTGATGTTTGCTGTGTAAGAAGCTGTTGTAAAGACACAGGTGGCTCCTGCAAAGGTGGCAAAGCTACTTTACCGTTGTGGCAGCACCTCGAGTACTTGTTGGCTGTATTGCGCTCAGCAGGCCAGTATAGTGCATGACATGGAAGAGGGCAAATAGGAATTGAGAAATGCCGCGTCAGCTGCGTGTGGGCGGGACCGGTTTTGAAGTGGAAGCAGGACGAACCAGAAGAGAAATATATATATATGTGATGCCACTTTGTTTTTTTTTGGTGATTGTCTTTGATTTTGTGATCTTTTAAGTTGTTCTTTTATTATATTTTTGCTTATAATTGCCATAAGCTCATTTTCTGAAAGAGCCACAGTTGGCATTTGCTATTAGCATTATTTTGTGCTACAAGCTATAGAGTTGAGAAGCCACATACTGTAAGAGAATAATAGGAAGTCAAGTAGCATGGCCTTGATTGAGATTCCTTTGAACAAGTGCCAGAGGAGGATGGTGTTATTTATGATGGAGAAGTTCAGAGCATTTTCCTGCTACTTAAGAACATCATCCTTTACATTGACCGGCACCCTTTAATTGGACAAATGTGTAGCATGTTGTTGACTTGCTTCTGTTTGTAGTCCAGCTAGGCTTGTATATACAGCATATGGAATAGTGACATAATGAAAATGTGGACAAAAACATAATATATTAATTACTGTGCCACATTTTTCCTTTCATGTGTTTATTCATTGATTTACTTTGACTGGTGGATAAAGTTAAAATTATGAAACATGTTTGACAATCATTTTTTAAAATAAAGATTACATTTCACATAGTGTCACAGAGAAAACAGAGACTGTAGGGTCACACCACTCGCAATCCCCATTGTTCTACCAGATTTGAATCCACAAAATGCTCCCTGGGTGTGCATGCCTGACAGTATATTTAATATAATATTTATATATATGTGTGTGTGTGTGTGTATATGTATGTATATACATATAGTAATTGCAAGGGGACGCCACTGTGCCTCATACTACAGACACAATATCACCCAACACAACTGAGTTCAAATAAAGGATTTTTATTTGTTACCAACACGTTCCAAGTAAGCACCAGCCAAAATCAATACAAGAATGTTACAAACAATTTCTTCTCTTCTTCCCTCCTCTACGAGTGTTGCTCACATCCTCACCTATTTAAAATAGATTCCTAAAATAAATAACTAAAGACAAGGGAGGCATGAGAACAGAAATGATACAATCAAATGGCAATCTGCAGCCTTTCTACCACAACCTTTCTACTTTTGTTTTTGTCTGCCTTTGTGTCCCGGGTAGGACGATTCCCCACATCTTGCCCACCCAAGCTCTCCTATGTTCTTGTTCTTTCCTTCTTTCACTCACTCCCTTAAATCTGGCCCCTCTCTCTTCTTATCAGCCGAGTCCATTGTTTATCTCTTTGCTCAACTTCAGACTTAATGAGACTTTTGAGCTCTGTGGGACAAAAAAATTTCCCAGAGTCACTTATGGCCAGGCCCTTGACTCTCCCAGCCAAGATCTATGAGCTGCTCTGTAATGGCCTTGATATTTTTTTATTCTCTCCTTAATCTTCCATGACCTCGGTCCATCCCTATAGGAAGAGTCAGGCATTTGTGACATCTACTAGGTTAAGTGCTGTGTAGTATTTTGTGGGTGTTTTAATTGCTTCCTGCCTTCTTTCTTTTTTCTTCCTAGGGGATTCTCTATTTAGCTGCTTTTAGGCAGTCATTGTTCACACGGGCCTTACTTCTCCATTGGCATGCCAACATACTGTATGTTGTCCCAGTCAGTGCATACTTACTTCGCCCTCACTCTTTCTATTTTAGGGCCTTGCTTCACCCGCAAGTACCGTATGTCACCCTTCCTTGACTGCAGTCTACCTGATCACTGAGTTATCTATCACAATATTATTCTAGAAGACGACAGAAGGCTGATGGCTGTAGGGCTGTATCAATTTTAACATTTTAAAATTACTTCATTACTTATTTTTCGTGTCCGAATGAACTCTCAGTTCTCTCTGACAAGGGGGCTCCGCCCCCTGCTCGCTTCGCTCGCCTACCCCCGGCGTTTTGAACCCGTGCACGCTGGGTAGCCACATGTGAAGATGACGCACGTTTAATACGGAGAGTTTGCCCGTGTCACTCCGGGGCTCTCCACTGTTAATTAATTATATCCAGGCAAGCGCGTGTTTGTATCTCGGTAACTCGAGGTGTGTCGTGTTGAACCCGTGCTTGCTTTGCTTATGCAGTTTGAGACGCGCGGTGTAGGAGTTCATGTTCATTAGATCTACGCAGTAGTGCCACTCACAATATGACGGCAAATCCTGCGCATTCCGTATTATGTCAGTTCCTACCATGCTGTGTAGGAGCATTTGCCTTGTGTAATTTACTGGGCTTTGTGACGCCCGATGTAGGCGCCTGAACCTTCAGGGTCCGTATCCACTGTGTGGTGTGGACGTTAAACTGTCGATGGTTCTGCCTTTATATTGTGTATGTCGGTGTGCAAGTGTGTTTAGTGGCTAGGTTTTTTTGTAGCTGTTGCATTTCAGGTTTCATCATCTGTAACCCGCTCTCCATGTGTTTGTCCCCGTTCTTTAATCCCTTTATGAAGTTTTACTTTGCTTTCTATTCTGTGTTTTATTTCTGACCTCGCTTTATCTTGCTTGCGGCATGTCAGACCGTTCGTAGTGTCTGTCGTTTTACTGTGGGGAGGGGGGCTTTGTTTTGTAATCTGCTCTGTATGTGTTTGTTTCTGTTCTTTAACCTCTCTATGACGTTTTAGTTTGTTTTCCACTTTGACGGTTCGTACTCTGTCCCGTTTTGCTCTGGTGCGGGTGAGGGGGGCTTTGTGTGTTGTCTGCGCACGTGGGTAGTCTCTCCCGTTTTCTTGGGGGGGGGCGGGGGGGTGTTTGTGTGTGCTTTGTCTCTTTAATCCCTTTATGAAGTTTTACTTTGTTTCCTACTTTGTGTTTTATTTCTGACCTCGCTTTATCCTGCTTGCGGCATATAGGGGCGCGTGGACTGATTTCTTATTTCTGTTAGTGGAGGAGAGCTTTGGGTGCCGGTCGTGGGCCTGAATCCTCTTTTTTGTGTGGCATGGGTTTGCGCTTGCGTCTGACACCTTTTTTCTTTAGCGTCCTCATTTCTTATTTTCTGTTGGTTGGATCCGTTGGTTGGAGGGGGGGGGGCCTGAATCCTCTTTTTTGTGTGCCATGGGTTTGCGCTTGCGTCTGAATCCTTTTTTCTTTAGCGTCCTCATGAGGGGGGGCATGGCGCCTGTAGGCGCCTGCGCAGTACGTCTTTTGCGTCCACGGGCAGGCAGGTCCCTGCGTCCATATCCGTTTTACCTTTCTCGGTTAGTAATATGGATAATCAAGACTGGTAGACTATAAGTTGGCATGGTCCACCTACTCATAGGTGTTAATAAGATGGCAACTTTAGTGGCATCGAAGCTTTCACTAGCACACCTAAGTGATAAATGGGGCAGCTGAACTGCCATTTGAAAGTACTTTGACTTTGTGGAAAATGATTATGTAAAAACTACTCGATAAGTGAAAACCTATATCTGTCATTTGCTACTGCATAATACCACCTAAAGGGGCTAACATAATTTATTCATACACTTGAAAGACTAACACGCAAGTCAATACAAAAAATTTCAATAGGTGTCTTTATTTCCAAATTTTTGTCACAGGTTAAAACATTTTTTGTAGCCAGTTAAAAGTTTAAAGCATCAAGACAGAGGCTTTCAATTATTTTTTTTTTATATCTGAGCCAATTTTACTTTGTGCTGTTCTTTCACTGGCAATACTCTTTAGTACTGTGGCTCCCTTTATTTTTAAATCCTCACCTCAAAGTGTGCTGCCACAGTGTGTTACCTCCTTTTATTTTATTATGTGTGATTTCTAAATTATATTTCATCACATTTACTATATAAGCTGTAAGGAATGGTCGGCAACCTTACCCAGCTGGGACACCCATGAGGTGGAAGGATGGGGGAAAGGCTGCTTCTTTAGGGCACTGCCTCACATGGAACGCAAGATGGCAGCCCCCTTGGGTTGCAGTGGTCCCTAGATTTCCCACAGGGTATTATGAGAATTGGAGTTCTTTGACTCCATAGATGCCGCCAGGGGGTGCCGCGGGGACTGGAAAACCCTAATTTGTGGAGCTGCAGCCTTACCTGGGAGTGCTCCTGGGCCACTTCCCACTTTGCACTACTTAAAGTTTCCAGCAATGTAATAATGCATACAGAATTGTAATTTAGTTAAATAAAATTCAATAAAAATACATAAAAAAACTCAATGTATTGGGAATCAAATTTAAATACTTTCCTAGCATCATATCAAAGTTTTAAATTTTAGAATTGTAACAGCCTTACTCCCAGGGTTGCATCACAAAGGAGAAGCAGGCTGACTACCACTGAATCTGCCAGTTGCCTCCAAATAGTTTTATGCTCCTACTAAGAGCAAAGAAAACCTTTGAGCTGGTGGATGGTGTGGGTGGAACTGTTTTCATGGACAGCTTTAATTAAATCATTATGTTTTAGAGCTTATTAGATAAAAAAAGATAATATCTGGCTGGCTTACATGTATTCTGATGCCAGCTGGAAATTCTTGAAGTTTATATTCTGATCAGTGAAAGACATTAAGGAATTATACAGGCTACTTGAAACTTGAAGCTTTACTTGGATGGACTGTTGGAATTAAAATATTAGTGTTTTAGAAATAAACATTTGACAAGTGGCTAGGTTTTTGCATGCTGTAGCAGTATTAGTCAGAATTTTTGTTACATAGATAGTAGTTAATGTCCTTTATTAACACACCATGTCACTGCCAGTTTCTGGAGCATTTGATGAATTGTTGAAATTACGCCTTATTTTGAAACACATCCTTTTTTGTATGTTTTTATTGTGATTACTGTTGATTCTATCAATACAAATTTTATTTAAATGATAATTAAATTTCATGTGAATTATTTCTATATTTTTAACATGAATTTTGTGGATATAAATATGTAGGACACTGGCCAGGCCTACTAAGTTGTAACTGTTCATATTTGTATAACATACATGGACCTCCGCAAATTTTTTGCAACTTTCTAGTTTGTTTTGGAGTAGATGTTTATTGTAAGTCAACACTTTGGTTTATGAACAAACAAATCTTACCTGTCAGACTACCAAAAGTATATAATTAGGCCCACCACAATGCTGCTTATATGATGTAATTACTTCATGTGCAGAAAGGCACGTGCCAGATGGAGTGACCTAAGATTTTAAAATGGCCTATGGTGGAAAAAGTGCTGGTGTGTTCTGTAGTGGACAAATGTAAAAGATAGCAAAAATGAATGCAGTAGAGAAATGTAAATCTGGTGATAGATATGGAAATCTGTACAGCAGTAGTCAGCTGGTAGAGGTCTCCAAGACTGTGACTTTATTTTTGACTTTCTCTTTTATGATTTTAATCTCCACTGTTGTGACCTGGCTGTAGATCATCATTGAATTCATGGACAGATGCTGTTGGTTTCTAATTATATGTAACCTGTTCTACCTTGTTCTTTGTGTATTTTAACAAATCTGCATTTATATGTGTTCCAGTTCTGTATTTAGTAATTAGGACAATTTATACTTGTGTTTTAAATGAAAATTGTTCACAGCGCTCTATGCCTACTGTACACTCAGTGAAGAATGCTTTAGAAAAATAAGTTATATTATTAATGTTTGTGTTAGGCCATCCTTGGGAATGTTAAAGTAGTACATTTTATTGACACTGGAATGACAAAATGTATCACTATTGCATTCCCACAGATGGTTCTCCATAAACATTAGCACTGCTACAGATATTCCTAAACCAGACCATTTGTCTGATTTATATTGAATTTAAAATTCTGCCTATGCATGTATTTAAAGACAAGATTTCGCCTCAGTGTAAGCTTCTGTGGATGCTTTGTTCCTGTTCTGATTTGCCGATGTTCATCTCTGCATTGAGTTTAAATATGCCCTGAGACCTATTGCAGCTTCTTGAGCAGGAGAAAAGAAGGCTGATGTCTGCACTGTGATCTCTCTGTGTCGCGAGCTTCGTATCTGTAGTGATTACTGAAATACTTGACATCAATTTTTATAATTTAAAAAAAAAAAAAGATTTAAGTAGGTTGAACTGAATTATGTTTTTTTCTTATTAGGTGTAATATTGAATTTTTTACTTTTAGAATGTGATTTCAGCTTTAACTTCAGCCAAGTAAAATGGAAACAATAAGCCACAATATATTGAAGAATATGTAATACATTATATGGCCAAAAATGTATGGACACCTAACCATTACACCTATATGAGTTTATTAGACATCCTATCTGAAAACCATGGGCATAATACAGTATGTAGTTGCAGCTATCTTCACTTTTCAGTGAAGGTCCATAATATTTTGAATTGATATTAGACTAGAGGACCTGGCATGTAAATAGTATTCCAATTCATCTCAAAAGTGTTCAATAGGGTTAAGCACAGACCACTCAAGTTCCTCAACATCAAACACATTGAACCGTGTCATCATGGCACAGGGACACACTCATGCTGGAACAGAACAGGGCCTCCCCCAAAGTGTTGCCACAAAGTTGCAAGCATGTCTTTGTATACTGTAGCAGGAACAATACCTTTCACTGGAATCAAGGGGTCCAGTCCAAACCCTGAGAAATAGCCCCAGACCATTATCTCTACTTCACCAAACTTTACTCTACCATCCAGCAGGTAGCAAGCTCCTGGCATCTGCTAAACCCAGATTTGTTCATCAGACTGCCAGATACTGATGTGAGATTTATCACTCCAGGAAACCTGTTCCCACTGCTTCAGAGATCAATGGTGATGTGCTTTACACCACTCCTGTTGGTGCTTGGCATGGAGCATAGAGATCTTAGGCTTATGAGCAATTTCTCGGCCTTGGAAATCCATTTCATGAAGCTCCTGATGCATAATTCTTGTGCTGAGGTTGCTTCAAGAGAATTAATTCTGCTGTGAATGATGCACCAGAAGACAGGCGATAGTCTCATCAGTCTAGTACTTTGTGGCTGATCTGTTGTTGCTCCTCCTGGACACTTTCACTTCATAATTGCACCACACACAGTTGGCCGGGGCAGAAATTTCACATACTGACTTGTGTCAAAGGTGGCATCCTATAAGAGTGCCACATTTAAAGCACTGAACTCTTCAGTATGACCTATTCTACGTTCTTGATTTTATGTCGCTGTTAACCATGGCTACTGCTGAAACACCTGAACTCAGTAATAGAGAGGAGTGTCCACAAACTTTTCTCCATATAGTGTTTTTTAAAACATAACACAGTATTATGTTTTGTGAGCCAAGTACCAAGATAATGTCTTATTGTGCTTTCCTAACAGTTCTTGCATTACTGGCTCCTGGTTCCTGTCTTCCTTTAGAATGGGATACAATGAACTTTACATTTTGAAATTGTCAGCTTGAGTGAAGTTTCAGTGTCATTCCTTACATTGAGTAATAATAATAATAATAATTCTTTGCATTTATATAGCGCTTTTCTCACTACTCAAAGCGGTCAGCAATTGCAGGTTAAGGGCCTTGCTCAAGGGCCCAACTGAGCAGAGTCCCTTTTTGGAATTTACAGGATTCGAACCGGCAACCTTCCGATTGCCAGTGCAGATCCCTAGCCTCACAGCCACCACTCCACTCTGAGTAGAAAGAACCACATGCCTCCACATGCCACATGTGTTTTAAAATATTAAAATATATATATATACAGTGTATATATACATACATACATATATATATATATAATTGTTACATTCACAGAGTTGCAGTCATGGAGAACACGTTAGCTGTGCCACAAAACGGCAGTGTGAGGACTAGTTTGTTCCATGGTTTGAAGTCACAGCTTAGGGTGCAGCAGAACTTCTTTTGTGTCTGATCTCTGTGCAGATGCTTTATACTTTTTTCTTCCTTGCAGAAGATTTAAAACACCTTGTAAACATTAATAAAGTTTTTGTTATTATTTCATAATAAGAGTGTCTCCATTAAGACTTATTTTGGATGGTATCTCCAGCACATGGCTAAATTAGCCACGCAGCGCTGTGCTGCTCAGCGATCAGTCTTATATACTGTAAATGGTAACGGATCTAAAAATATTCTCATTATGGTGAGACAAAGTACCCCTTAGAAGCTATTGCAAGTTTTTTTTTTTGTTTTTTTAACGCATGCAGGATGGAAAGCTGGAGTACTGATGGGGTTGTGACATCATGCATGCCTGAAGTAGTACAGTTTTATTGTATGCATGCGTGAATCTTCTGCGTATGGCTGCTACAGTTCTGTAATATAACACTGGCCTTGCAAAGCATCATAGGGTGCTGAGAAAAAAAATGTTCATCTAAGCTGCCACCTTGTGAATTTCCAGGAAAATCTTTCAAGAGCTGATTCAAGAGATGCAGGTTTCAGTACTCAACACAAATCTGCTTAACAACACACCATAAGAACAGCAAGGCTGCACAGCATCCACCATCTGACTGCACATCTAAATGAATAACTAAAAGAAGTTAACATTACTGTCTAATTAATAATGCAAGTGTGCTATACTATAATAGTCTTAGCATTTTAACACGTAGTATACAAGACCACAAAGCTTATCTGTTACTTTGTTTGCTGTTGTGCTGTATAGTGATGCAATCGACAAAATGACACAGATATCTTAGCAGACAGAAGCACGTCTCAAAATCCGTGAGGTAAAGAACCTCTCTCTTTTTGCAGCACTAATTAAAATGTACAAATTAATCATTAAGTTTCAGTTACCTTGTGCCACTGAGCTCCTGAATTGATAACAACAATTTATTTTTTTTATTTTCTGTTAGCGACAAGTCCTTTTTATGTTTCTTTGCACACATCCAGAATCCCCATCTTTGGTTTAAAATGTACGGACTGGAGAAACTGCAGGTGGGTGTTTTTGAAAGAAGCCCTCTAGGTGTAGCCTTTGTAACGCAGGATTTTGCCGCTATTCACTATACACTTTTTATCAGGTTGTCCCTAGACTTGTGATTCTTGAACAAGAATACATCTGGTCCCGCAAGACTTGTTCATTTACAGTAAAATGGCAGTGTTTGTTTTCAAATAAAAAAATTTCCATACAGATTCTAATCCTATTCAAAAATGTTTTTTTGTTCTGACAGCCAAAATACATTTTATTGTTAATATTCATTTTGTTATTAAACTTTTTGCCACCCTATTCTGTTGGCACACATTCAAGTCATTTTGAGCAAGTTTGGCTACTATTGCTTATAGCTTTATTGTTACTGCAAATTTTGAAAGCATCTTCCCCACTGATTGTTTCAACTACTCAGCAAGCTTAAAGTTTAATATTGGCCATCTCTATGGAGTGTAACTTTCACTACACAACCAATTTTTTTAATTGAGCCAAACCCATATCCCTCAGAAAGCAGACATGCATCTGGCCCCACTATAAGATGTTTAAACAGTGTAATAAGAATCCAGAGGCACAATATTGTGCAAAGTAAGGCTTGGCAAGCTGTACCCTTTGAAAAGATTACAGATTAGGAATGCCCTAAAATTTTCCTTTGATAAAATAAAGCATTTGATGATAAGAGTGCAGTTCTGTACATTGTAATAAAACTGTAGTGAAGGCTGAATATTTACTTTCAGAAGTTATTGAAAATAAAAAAGTAAGGGAACATCCAAGTTTCTGAAAAGCCATATTTGCATTTAGCAATGTTCTGTGACTACATGTTGATGTTCACTTATCTTTTCTGAAATGTCAATAGATACCTAGTAAATTTGAAATAGCTGTTGAAATCAAATGTAAGGTATAACGTGTAGAATGCATAAAATACATTGTTAATTTCTAAGTTACTATGTTTCAGATGACTTCTTGTGATTGTAGATATACCAAAAATTATTCTGATCCCACTTAATTCTCTTTTACAGTCAGTGGGGGCCAAGGCAGATGAAGGGTCCCACCTTTTACTTAACACCACCTAAATACAGCTTGTTCTTCAGCCACTGCGATTCTCCTGGATCTGCTGGTTCTTCTGCCAAACAGCAGACCCACCACTGACACTGACAGGAGATCACTTTCTTTAACATCACAGCTTCACTTGCCATTACAATCCACAGGTGGAACAAAGAGATGACTGACACTGATTACATTTTGGCTACTTTTCTTTGATGCATTGCCTACTATGGAAGTTATGAAAATTTGTCATTCAGACCAAATACTGCCAACCTCATCCAATATGAAAGATCTAGAACTGTTAATTGAACTCCTCTCAAACAGATGTATCCAGCAAGATGGGGGTAGCGGGTTCAAGATGGTCCTGCATTCAACAGGAGCTTGGAGCCACTTGGCACTGTCACATGTGGTTGCAGCGAAGGGATGAACTGAGGCGGTGAAGTCAGAAGACTGTAAAAAGAATCAGCAGGCGGGTTAGGTGCCAGACTCATTTTAAGAACCCACGCACTCGAGCCGAATTGAACTTTTTAATGGACTATTTTTTATTGTTTTTAATGTTATTTTAAAGTTCTTATTCTTTTAAATGTTCTTTTTTATGAAGGAGGCTTATGTTTTTTTTTTTAAGGAATAGTTTAGTATTAGTGTTAATACCATGGACCTGGGCCACCAGTTGCACAGAGTTGTTGAGGCTGGGAGCCTTCCCGTGCAATTGGTGGCTTGGGGGGGCGGGATTTGCATGAGTGAGTTTCACGTTGTTATTTAAGGAACTGGCTGACCGTACTGCATACACATGCAGAGGCGGGCAGCTCAGTCAGGCACCTCAATGATATCGAGAAGGGTGCGGCTTCTCGCACCCATACCCAGTTAGAGAGGGCTAGTTTAAAAGGAGCCTATATGGGGCAGAGAGGGAAAAACAAAAACGAAATAGAAGAAAGGAAAAAAGGAAGAAAAGTAGCCTGGCCAGTGAGAGCGTGACAGTTGAAGGAGAAGAGTGTGATAGTGAAAGCACCTGTGCTGCAGGGATTGAAAGGCAGCTGGTTGGGAGGGAGCCTGAGACTGAAGACAGGGTGCTCCTACTGAGTGACTGCTGGGGTGTAGGAACAGCCCAACATGTGATATCTCCAGCCGACACTGGGTGATAGGCAGCGGAGGGCGTATGCGGCTCAGCATGGTGCCTGAGGATTGCCGAAGGCCCAGCAATGGGGACCTGAGCAAGGATGTGAAGGTTGACTGCACCTGTCGGTGGGCGTGTTCTCCTGCTGTGAGGACCGAACAGGATAAGGGGAGAAGGCGCCAAGTAAAAAGGGCAGTATTTGGGGCTGAAGGTTTTGTGGACCTTGACGTTTTTAATGGAGTTTATTTATTGGAACTGCTTTTAACCTCCACCCTGTCTTGTTTGTATGGATTAATTATTTATTATTGTTTGAGTACTGCACTTTGTTTTGAAAACTGTTTTGTTGGATTTTAATAAAAGCACTTTGGCTCCTTTATGTATTTACCCCTTGCCGCTGCATGTGTGTCCTCATTTGCTGGTTTCATCCCTTGGGTACATTATTAGTTGAAGCAGGTTTAAGAGGCTCCTGGACGCAACACTACATTGAACCAGAGACTGTTGTCTGTGGTACTGAGCAGCTTGTAAGAAGTTAAACCAATCTTAAAAGTCAAACTCAATGCTAGCTTCTTTGCTAGTGATAGAGGATTCTTGTTAGTGATTTTGGTTACAGGTAAGAGGACTTTTCCTCTGGGAGCATGTGCTCAATACAGACTCCCTGTTTGTCAGCCTGCAGTCAGAAAAAGCTATCTTAACATGGCCATAATTGCTGATATCTGAAAGAAGAGTTCTGCTCATCACTAGTCTTCAACAGAGCACTGAAAGATTTAGCTGGAGGGATGTTTTAGGGACAGTTGAGACAAAATGGAGCTTAAAAGAGTAACCTTAAGTTTGGTATAAGGAACCACTAATTCAAAATGCAGCTTTGTTCAAACTTTGAAATGTGCTGCCTTTGGGTCCAGGTGACTTGAGGGCTTTCAGTGAACAGAGAATTCAGTATTGTTTGAATGTGTTCTACAGAGGGGATGACGTGGTATATAGCGCCTTGTGAAAGTATTCATCCCTCTCTGTTTTTTGTGTTTTGTTGCATAACACTGAGGGCGATGACTACTTTCGCTAGACACTGTGTGTGTGTGTGTGTGTGTGTGTATATATATATATATATATATATATATATATATATATATATATGCAGTATATAGAAGTCTGGCTGCTACACACAGCATCTCAAGAAGAGAAGTGGAGAAGAGAAAATACGACAAAAGCTTTCCAGGCGCTTGGGCTGATTTTCAATGTATCCATCTCCTTGATGCACAGATAGTTCCTTTCACTCCAAAACCAACATCCAATTCACAATAAACTCAGATTGCTGGCAAAAGGCATTTCAGTCATCACTTCAGATCTTCCACTAAGCTGTTGGCGTAAAATGTAAAGCTACTCATGTGCCAACTGCAGCAATCCGTGAACAAGCAAAGTTTAAGGGATGTTCTGCTGGCAATCAAGTGTGAAATTCATATGAGGCAGCATCATAGTGAGAAATAAAAACCATATCAGTCTTTGTTAATGGAGAACAACTGTAGTTATGACAGGATGAGTATCCTTGCTCATTTTCTTGATGGTGTGATTGTGGGGAGCAATTTTGTAAAATGCTAGTAAAAAGAGTAAGGGTTACGTAGTAAAACTTCCACAGAGACACTTTGAAATATTTCTGCATGGCTCAATTGAATGAATTACCTGGGAACATACAAAAAAAAAAAAAAACCAAGAGAAAGGTGCAGCCTTGCCAAATGTGAGTTTCAAATACAACCTCTTACCAACAAGGACGCTGTGCTCACTGTCGCATAGTCAAGAGCGGTTCAATTAGCTTATAAAATATAATACACTGCTTTAGGTAAATGCTTTCTTTTTTCTACATGCTTTGCATCTCTGAACGACCTCTTGCAGCGCCAAGCTAGAAACTCTGCTCAGTGAGATGCTAAAGCTTTTGGCATTTATAACATTTAAACAAAGGATGCTCTTTAGAAAGGTTCACTGACATGGATATAAAGGTGCAGTTTAGTTTCCTCGCAGTATGTTTTTATTTGCATTCTGCACAGGCAAGGTAAGTATCTGTTTGTAAATCTGTTTGGCCTGCAGCCTAACAAACTGTCAAATCTTAAGGACTGAGGCACCAGTCTTGATGCGGCAAAAGACAGCACCAGGCCGGATTTGTATTCAGATGGGAATGGGATGATATATAAATAGAAAGAAACAAAAGTTCTGTTTGTACAGGGTTTGAAATTCATTTTTACCCACCTAAATTTCACATAGTTTGGGGTCTCTCTCTGTTGGGCATTAAAAACCCAAAATTTGAAAAGCTCTTTGATATTACTCTTTCAGGCATCTTTGTAATGTTTACAGTAATTTATCATTTTTAGTAAAGTTATCGGACACTCAAATAATTTATTTCTATTTTAATAGATTTAGATAGATGTATCGAACGTCCTTTGTCCCCAGGGGTAAGTTTGACTTTTTACACAAAGCTGTTTAAATAAATAAATACATACATACATACATAAATAAATATACACACTTTAAATAAATACGTGTTTTATTTTACATGTAGAATTTTCCAATGAAACAGTCAGACTTACAAAACTGATGTGGAGAATATAAAATAAATATGTTAAAAGAATAGATTTTTAAAAAAATTTTTCATCCATAGTACAGTATACTGTTTTTCAGTAGGAGTTTAAATTTTTAGCAGTTTTAACAATAGTTGAGTGGTTAGCATAAGGTGGTAGGTATGAATGCTATTAATTTAAGAAATTTGAGATGTTTAGTTAAAATATAGTTAACATATCCTTAGCTTAGCTGGCACAGTAGCACACTGATTAGCACTGCCACTTTGCACGTCTTGCGCTCCTGATTGTCTGTGTGTAGCTTGCATTCCCCCTGTGTGTCTGTGTTGTTTTACTAGGTACTACATTTTTTCTCACTGTGATGGACCACCTTATGGGGTTATTTGCTTTTATTATAACTACTAGCTGTATTGCAAATTTTGTAAGACAGTGGGCCTCCGTTATGGTGCCATCAATTAATCTGGTGTATCAGAAGTACTATGTAACTGACTAAGAGCTTTTCTGTACACAATATTTGTAGGATCCCTGAAGTTGTGGGTTCAAATCCTGCTACTGGGACTCTGTGACCATGAGGAAGTCACTTCAGCTGCCTGTGCTACAATTGAAAAAATGAAATGTAACAAATTATGCAAATATATATGAAAATTATGCTGTAATTTGCATTAGGTAAACGCATCAGTCAAATAATATGTAATATTAATATTAGGACACTGCAGCTGCATACTCTTGAACCTGCTAAACACATAATACTACAATCATTCAAGATGTGTAGAAGGAGTAAAAAAATTAAAATCAAAGTATTCAATAAGGATAGGATAAACATAAACCGAATGAAATGAAAGATAGAACATAGTGAGTAACAGTATATTCTTGATGTAAAACCCTAATAAAAATATTGTGATGTTACCCACAAATAACTGGATAGTGGCTCTAGTGATAAACGGCTCTGCCCAAAAGCTTCAGTCATCAAAGGAAGTTCAAAACTCTTAATCTTGTCAAGAGTACATATCTATTGTGTCTCCAATTCCCTTGGGGCAAATATATACACTCGGGTGTAAAACTTACATAGTTAAAGGGTGTCTGTTCATTCTGTTCTGAGATTATAATGTGATTTATACACTTAGAAGATAATAAAAAATGGCATAGATAGATAGATTTTCCCCAGGGGGAAAATTGCCTTTTTACAGAATCTCTTTAAATAAATAAATACATAACTAGATGGATAAATAAATATATTTACACACACACTATGGTCTAAACACACACCAAATGACATAAAAGAAAAAATATTGCCATTTTTATAAAGGAGCCCCAGTAGGGTTTCTTGACACACTTCTGCTGAATAATTTGCTGGCTGAAAGTACACAGTGTGTCAGAGAGGGGATGTGCAGATAAGATAGATAATATTAAACAGGCAAATATGCAAAATTCATAGAATTAACTTACACCACTGCTCTGTCTGAGTGTTAATTTATAGGTCATCGCAGTCCTTGTGAGCAAAAGCTTTGAAAAAGCTGATTGCTTATTGCATTCAATATAATGCCTGCAGTCTACAAGTCATGATTGTTCATGTTAAAGTAATGGGGAAGTACATCAGTTCTCATCCAGCTGTCTACCTCACTGGCTTTCCTGTCTTATTAAATAAATGGTTGTGGCTTGATAAGTTCAGCTGTCCGTGTTCCTCACTTTCCATCTTGTGTTGCTAAGTGGAATGGAGGTTGTTAACAATCACAGCATGGTACCTTTTTACTATAATTTGATTTCCCATGTTGGTACCTGAGGTCATTTTGTCCCCACTAGCCGTAGACTTCACTTCCTTTTTGTTAGACAGAATGATGGAGCCAATAGCAATCACGTTGTGATCTCAGTTTAACTTGCATTCCCATATTACTGAATAAATTAGATCAAACAATCAAAGTCATTGAGCTTTTTGCATTGCTGATGGTGACATGCTAGTGAATATGCATGGCATTCACAGTGCACTGTTTGCCTTACTTATGCTCCCATATTACTAAATACATAGAAACCACTAAGTAACTTCATCACACTGGTTTTATCAGGCATGGACAAAGCCACACTAACCAAAGGAAGCTTTCTAAGAGCTTCACTTAAGTAGCCATGTGCGTAACAACAATGCATTGGTCTCTTCAGTTGTCTCCTTTACTTGCTTTTCTTTCTTTACCATCTAAATGGCCATCACTTGGTAAGAGCATCTTTCCATTCACTTTACTTTCTGTCCTTTCCTCACTGCCATCTCAGTACACCATCCACATCAATTATGATCTTTTATTAGATTAAGGAAATGAAATGTCTGAACTTGGCTCAGATTTGCTATCTCATAAACCTGGTGGACAATCAGCCTTTTTTAAGCTGACTGCCATGTCACATAATGAATTCTGAATACAATACAGTTTATTTTTGTATAGCCCAAAATCACACAGGAAGTGCCGCAATGGGCTTTAACAGGCCCTGCCTCTTGACAGCCCCCCAGCCTTGACTCTCTAAGAAGACAAGGAAAAACTCCCAAAAAAACCTAGTAGGGAAAAATGGAAGAAACCTTGGGAAAGGCAGTTCAAAGAGAGACCCCTTTCCAGGTAGATTGGGCGTGCAGTGGGTGTCAAAAGAAGGGGGTCAATACAATACAATACAGTACAGTACACAGAACACATTGATCAGTCAGTGCAGTGTTCTTATTTAAGGGCAATCCATTTATAATCAAATGGGCACGTCACTGAGTGGTCCTGGAATGCCTAGAAGAACAAAAGTTTTATAGCAACATTAAAATGGTCCTAATGTTAAACAAGTTCACTTTAGACTGAAAAACCAGAGAATGGTTGTGTGCCCATGGCCTCACCTGTGCTCCTGGCATCTTCAAAGAGTACATTTTGGTGTCATACTGTAGATGCATAGATTCACCAATGTTGCACTCTTTTGTCTGTCCTACAATGAGAAATTTATTACACTGTGACAGGCACAAGCGGTAAAGCCTATGATGTGAGGATTGATGACATACTGCTGGAATTTCATTCACACCTAAGCTTTAGATAGGATGAATTCAGGTCATCTCTTAGCTCTAGAAGCCAGCTGATGGCTTACAGACCTTACTACTCTAGACGTAACACTGGTGTTTGTTAAGTTGTCTATTTCTAGTGCCTGTTTTCAGTATACTGCTGCTGAAGTAAGTTGGCTGGAGACGAATGTGCCAGTAGATGGAAACTGTGGTAATGTTTTAAAAGGCTTGCTGTTATTTTCCCTGCTGCTTCTTAACTCTCAAAGACTAACTACTAGTAAGCTGAAAACTGGCTTCTGTTGGACTTTTCTTAGTAATCACACTGTATGATAGTGACTGACATCTTCAATCTAATCTGTGGCAGTGTTGTGCTTTATATATTATGTAACACTGAATCAAACATGCCTGAAACCCTTGAACTGTGTTGAATGTGCCAGTTTGCTAGTGACCTATTTTTCCAGTTGTGTGCCACCTTCTCGTTCTGCCTCATTAATTTTTACGTACAAAAATATGTACTGTAGCTCTTCAAAAAATGAACGACTAAAAGTAACTGTGTCAGTTTCAAGTGTGATTCTTCCATTTGTGAACCCAGTATGCTGAAGATGACAGAAATTAAAGGAGTGTCTGCTCAAAACTGCTTCATTTTGAAGACATTTGAATTATTTGTTTCTGATGTTTCCAGCACATGACTTTCCGCATGTGAAGATGTGACTTTAGCAGTACAATAGTGTAAGTCAGTAGTTTATTATATGAAATGAGACTGAACAATCATGTCTTTGAAAAGTTAATATTCGTCTTTGCTGGTTGTACTACACAGTAATGCAAAGTCATTGTCTTTGTTGAGCCAAATCAACACTCGAAATCAATAGGTGCCAGGTATTTTACAGAGCTGAGTGCTCTGCCATGTTCATTTACATTAGGTGATACCATTTAGTCATCACATCCAAAGAAATTTTAGTGAATAGCTCCAGAGAAATGTCTGAACTGAAGGTACTGTCCTACTGTAACATGTTAGGGGAGCGTAACATATCTTGGAGAGGTAAGACCTCATAGGGACATTATCCATAAAGTCTGAACAGAGTGAATGCTAAGGTATCTCTCAGTGAAATATACACAAGCAGAATATCTCAGGGGAAGATGCTCAGTTTGACAATGTAGAGTGGGAGTCGAGAACAAGTAGCCTGCTCGCTCTTATAGAAGTAGATATTCTGAGTTGATAAGCTGCACACACGTTATGACTGTTTGCTAACAAAGAAGATGAATGGAGGCCATGGGTCTTTTATGTAAACTTAGCATTTCTTTTTCAGGTGACCTATTCGATTTAAGAATGGTTACTTTTCATTATCCCGTTGTATGTTATATAGTGTTGAATTGGTACTTAAAGCTTGACTTTTGTCTCAATAGTAGCTTTCGGACCCCAGTACCGGTACCAAAATAGTTCAGGAGCAAATAATGGATAACTTACAATACCATCCCTCCTATCTTACTCAAGACTCTCAGGTTCATTGCACAATTGTGTGTCACCCTGGTGCGCCTGCGTTATGTACCGCTTTCCTCTTGCTAGCATGCAGTGTGCAATCATCAAAGCAATAAGGAGGGGAAGGGCATCACCCGTGAAGTACCGATTGCATCACAGAAATAATGGGGTTTGCAGGAGAAGTTCAGGGCCCTTTAATGGTTACCTCACAACGTTTTGAGTGCCACTAACCATCTTCCTTAGAGTTAAACAGCTTCTTTCCCACATAACCATTATTGCAGGTCACTCCTCTGAAATAAGGATTTTTCCTGGCCCGTGTCCTAATGCATACATATAGATAGCAGTTCTGCAGTGAGTACAAAGTATGAATCAATATAGCAGCACAAACTTGTGTTTTTGGAGCCGGAGTTTATAAAAGAAGAGGAGGAGGAGGTGGAGGAAGAAGCATCACTTTGTAACAAAATCCTGCCAAAAACAAACCGTGAAAAATACTGTCAGGCTTTGTCAGTAACGCAGGCATTAATGCAATTACGCTATAGTGTAATCTCCATTTGTTAATGAATCCGGAATTAGAGATGCATCTGACATGCCGTGTCTGTATTCTCAAGAATGACACATTTTTTAATGTGGATGACAGAACATGAAGAAAAGCATGGTTTATTTATGATATTTTATTAAACTATAAGAGATTCAGTATTTTCAACATGTGGGTACAGTTGACTAATTTTCAATTGCAAAGTGCCCTTAAATCTCTCAATTGCATTACCCATTTGGCAGCATTCAAGACATTTTCCTTGCATATACCTTCTCCATACTAAAGTTAAAGTTCACTTAGCCATGAATACCATAATGGAAGAAATCTTAGGTTTTGAAATGTCCAACTACCTAACTTTGATGTTGAATGAGGAAACATGAGCAGATCCAAAAAAAATCTTCGTTTATTGAAGCACTTCAGTAAAGAGGGAAGAAAACACCATGAAGTCAGGACTGATCGGGTAGCAAAGCAAACTTTGGATGAGATCACTGCTATTGAAATAGTTTTTATTTTATCCACCAAAAGACAGTTAACATTATTAGTTGTTGAATACATACAGTGGATAAACCAATTCCTTAGAGCCATTCACTTTCTGCACACTTTATTGCATTAAATATTTAATTTTAAATTGATAAATTTGCCATTTTTGCCACTCGATGTACACTCGATATCTTATGACTAAATGAAAATATGTCTTCTGAAAGGTTTGCAAATTTTATTAAAAATCAAAAATTGAAGTTTCTTACTCATATAAGTATTCAGACCCCTATTTCAGTACTCTTTAGCAGCAGTTACAACTTTGAGTCTTCTTAGATGAGTCTCTACAAGCATTGCACACCTGGATTTGAGCAGCTTATCTCATTCTTCCTGGCAGATCCTCTCAAGCTCCATTGGATTAGATAGGAAACATCTGCACACTGCCATTTACAGTACAGGTCTCTCCAAGGGGTTTAAGCTGGGCTTTGTCTGGGCCACTCAAAGAAAATCTGAGACTTTATTCTGAAGCTTCTCCAGCATTTCAGGTCTTTGTTATGCTCATAGGTGAAATGTCACACCAGTCTTGAGGTCGTGTGCTCTCTGGAGCAGGTTTACTTCAAGGAAATCTCTGTTGTTTAGCTACATTCAACCTCCCTCAATTCTAATCAGTCTCCCTGTCTGCCACTCAGAAGCACCTCCACAGAATGATGATGCCACCATCATGCTTCACTGTAGAGATGGTACTAGGCAGTTAATGAGCAGTGTCTGGTCTTCACCAGACATAGTGCTTGGAGTTGCCCATAGAGCTCAGTTTTTGTCTTATGAGACCAGAGAATAATTTTCTCATGCTGTCGAGGTCCTTTAAATGCCATTGGGCAAACTCTAACTGGGCTGCCAGATGCCTTTCACTGAGGAGTACCTTTTGTCTAACCAGTCTACCCCAAACACCTGGCTGATGGAGTGCTGCTGAGATGGTCATCTTATTGACAGGTTTTACCTTCTCACCAGATGACCTCTAAAGCTGTGTTAGAGTGGTTTCTTGTTGACCACCTGCCTGTCTTAGGCTCTTTTTGCTTGGTTACTCAGTTTGGCTGAAAGAAAAGAGTTCTTTAAGTTCTCTTCCAGATCACAATTATACACATCCTCCTTTATCAAAACACTCCATAAATGGAGAATCATTTGAGAATGTCTGCAAGTGACATAACCTGGTGTTATATTTATGTTATTTGCATATGTCTGAATATATCTTGGCAGCTATAGGGGCAAGCTTGGATCACATCCTAATTGTAATTAGCATGATTTAGAAAATTAATGAATGAATAGATGCAGAATATTGGCATTAAGATATGGCATTATGGAAAATGGCGGCGTATTAAGACTAGAATTTTAAAGTTGTCCATGTTGTTTCAGGATGTGCCAGGAATTTTTCAGAGAAGGTCTCATTGCCGCTCAGTTATGATCACATAAATAAAATATGTGTGCCATTAAGCCAGTTACATTCACACTGTTGGGCTACTACTGTGTATTTTCAGCTCTGTGCTGTTAAGTTAAATCTCTGAAAATATGTCCTGTCAGTGTAATGCAGGACTGAAAAAAGGTAGGACTCTGCCTGTCTACCATTCCTTTCCCTTTCTCTCCTTTTTTTACTCTTTAATGAGACAAAATTCTTAGGCAAATTTAACATCTCAAGAAAAACTGTTTAATGGTTCGTAGATGTACTGAAATCTCCACTCACTGTCTGGTGGTTTGCACCTAGTATGATAGTTTAGCTTAATATTTTTCAGTAGTTGCTGGATTTAAACATGTTAAAGCACATTACTTCTGAAGAAAGTTAGAATTTCACATTTTCCTTGTACATGACAAATATGCCTTGTCTGTGCTTCATTTATTGTCTGTCTGTCTGTCTGTCTGTCTGTCTGTCTGTCTGTCTGTCTGTCTGTCTGTCTGTCTGTCTGTCTGTCTGTCTGTCTGTCTGTCTGTCTGTCTATCTATCTATCTATCTATCTATCTATCTATCTATCTATCTATCTATCTATCTATCTATCTATCTATCTATCTATCTATCTATCTATCTATCTATCTATCTATCTATCTATCTATCTATCTATCTATCTATCTATCTATCTATCTATCTATCTATCTCAGTTGTGACATTCATCAGTTTTCCCCAGAAACTTCTGCTCTGAAGTGCTGCCTTATTTGTCTTTATACCTATGAAGCATTATTTCTATTTCCCTGTTCTTCCTGCATACAGGCGCTTCTCACCCTATGTCAGGCTTTTGATGTGCAATTTCAACATTACCACCTCTGCGGGAACAGCTGTGGTCAGAACAAGTGGCATTAAATCCTATAGTGTGATCTGCCAACTGAGATGCAGCACTTGCATATGTTGTGATGGTAGTATAATGGCTGGAACTCTTGCTTTTCAGGCAGGGAATTTGGGGTAGTTTCCCATCCATTACATTAAACTTTTTGTTCAGTTTATTTCCCTCATTATTTCTTCATAGCCCCAAGCCACTTCAGATGACACCATCCTTTCTTGTCACATTTGAAGCCATACTTTGTTAACTAGTAGTCATAAACTGACATATGAAACTGAGATCACTGATATTTAGTGTAAACACAATTTATTTTTAAATTTACTGTGTACTTTTGAAATTATATTCAGACAAACCTGGAAAATACAGTTAAGTCTTTATAAATAAAGTGGACCTTGTGTGTGTCTGAATATATCTGCGCATCACTAAAAAACGTGTATACATATTTTCATGAAAATTATAGGATAACTCGGTGATAGTCCAACTTGAAGTTTAGGCTATAAGGCATCTCGATGCAGCATCAAACAGCACAGTAAATCTGAGGATTTCCATTGACAATTATGACCTCCTTTTATTATGTAAGAGGCTAAGCTTAAAGTTGATTGGTTGAAGGTAAGTGACTAACTTGGGCAGCTCAGCAGCTGTACAATTGGCCAAGAGATATGATAAAAGACTATTTTTACTACTCCTTTCAGTTAATAAAAACCTTCTGGTTTAGCAAAAAAAAAACCATCAGAATGAGGCATATACCTCATGTTATAATGCTCCAGGCTTTCAGTAGGCCCAAAAAAATATAATAGCCATATGAGATCTTGTCACCTTAATGTAGGTCCTTGTTGATTTGGGGCCTGGAAGCTCAGTAGAAGCTGGATGATGCAGCAGGACAATAACCCTAAACATTGATGTAAATCTACTAGAGAATGGCTGCAAGAAAATCCATCTTTTGGAGTGGCCTAGTCAGAGCCCAGACTTTAACCTGATGGAGATACTGTGGAATGATGTCCTAAGAATATGGCTGAGCTGAAGCAGTTATGTACCTGTATTGAAAAATGGTCCTCAATTACTCCATAATGTTGTGTAGGTCTGATCCACAGCTGCTGGAAGTGCTTGTTAGAGAGTTATTGCAGCCTAAGGGAGGTTCAGCTAGTTGTTTAACTTAATTTTTTCACAGCAGACTGTGAATATTTGATTGGTGGGTTCAGTAAAAAGCTGAAAGATTATAATTGTGCTTAATTCGCTTAAGCATATTGTGTTTGTCGACACTTATGACTTAAATGAAGAGCAGTGCCCTTATTTATCATGCGTCTCAGAATTACTCCTTGGAATTGCACTTCAAATCTGTCTAGGATAAGAATTCTTCCTACCCCATAGTAGGACATGAGAATTAGTTATGAAGCATGCTACCCGCACCCCCAGCTGGGAGTTTATGTTTGAGAATGAATGACGTCACGACTTTATGACAACCTGAGTTGTAACTGGGCACTTACAATGTTTTATAGTTTTATGAGTCTCATGCTAAGGCCTCTCCAATAAGATATAATAATGGTACTTCATTTGCTAATAATAATAATTTTTAAAGTAGTAGCAGAAAAAGAAGAAGGAAAACAAGGCAGGATATTGCTCTAAGCTGCACATAATATTTACATTTACTTATTTGGTGACTTACAACTTTCTTGATATAATTGGTTACATTTATTTTTGATTTTCCAGTTGGAGCACAGGCAGGTGAAGTGACTTACTCAATATCACAACTTGGGGTTTGAAGTCCAAAGCCTTACCCACTGCACCACACTGCCCACTGTACTTGTTGCCACTTTGCAAGATCATGAACAATATTGTAACTTAACACCGATATGAAAACACTGAGACACACACACAGAATGAGAGTAAAGCTGATAGTGGGCACATTTATTGAACAATTAATGATTCACATATGATTCTGATATCAGAAGAATCACTTTGAGTGAAACAAGTTGTGTCAAGGTTTTATACCGGGCTGAACTTTTGCTAGCATATACTAGTAAGGTGTGAATATTTTCATTGAAGATTATAATGTTGTATTGTTTTGGCCAAATTGTAGTGTGACTGAGAATGACATCAGAAGGAGCTGTAGGGTTTAGTGAGGACTTTGGTTACTGAGTCACGTAATCGGGATGAAGGATCAATCTTAGGCATTGCTGCTGGTATTTTCCCATTAAGAGCATCATTGTAATGTTTTTATGGTAAGCCGCTGAGTTTAGCATCTAAAATATATGAACAGCTCAGTGGTGGTCAGTACTGTAGTCTCGCATCTCCTCAGTCCAGATTCTTCCCTGTCCATATAAAATTTACAGCTTATTGTGGTTGTTAATTCATTTTGTCGCCGTGCATGAACATGAACAGCGATGAACTGGCGCTGTACCTCCATGTGGTTCCTGCCAGTTCCTGATGCTTTATAAACACATTGGCTCTGAGGAATCCAAATATTGGAATAATAAATACGTTTAGAAAATGAATGAATTTAATGCTTGTTTTGACTTTCTTTAGAACTCCTCCTGAAAACCGTTTAATATGCTTTTGAATAATTGAATGTGAACAGAGGTTTATTTGTTTAGACCTAGGTTAAGTAAAGCGTTTTTTTCTGATCTTATATTAGAAGATATTGATCGACATATTTATTTTTGGAATCACCGTTATGTATGTCAGTCCTAAGCTAAATAAAGCGTATTTCCTGAACTAATAATAAGAAGGTATTGATTGACTTGCATATTTTTTGAATCACGGTTTTATATTTCAATCAGTTCTTTTCTAAAACCCGACAGTTTTTTATAGTTAGCATTACTGTGTATAATGCTGGTTTTGCTAAACCTGTCTGCAGTGTAAGGTGCAAGGGAGGATAGCCTGATACTTGACTTTCAGTTGACAGCAACCATTGAGTGTATATTTTGCAAAGGTTAACCATCTATATTTTAAGACACAACACAACTGCCCCCAGTCTCGTAGTGTGACCCCCAGGGTATATCAGAACTTGCCCCTTTTTTCTCTGTTCTGTTGTTTGTATTGTTCTTGTGCTATGGTGGTTTTCACCTTGGGAGGTGCTATATGAATGAACAGTAACAAACTGAAACACTGTTTTAGATAAGGAATATTTTAATGACACTCCTTTCTATGGTGATATATGGGACATGCCAATCCATTAGCAAGTATCTTTTTAATTTGTCGGTTTTATCAAATGTTTGCTTTGATTTTAGTGCTGAAAGCTGCATTTTGAGGCTCAGTTCTTTATAAGGTTAGATCAGATTCTTTTTTTCTTTTTTGAATGCCTTTATTTAATCATTTTTGTTTTGGTTTCTGTAATGTTGCTCCAAATTGCCACGCTATTTCTGAAAAGAGTCTGCATAAAATAGCTAAAGATTGATTTTCTCTTTCAATCTGTAATGCTAACTCAAAACAGCAAGCCTGGCAGTATGAAATAAGAGTCAAGAGAAGTGTCTTATTGATATGTTGGAATTTTTAAATAGGTTCACCTTCTGATTTGTCCTTATGACAGAACCTTTGGCACAAGCAGGCGAGTGTGAATTACAACAGTTTATCTAGATTCTCTATTCAGATTTGCCAGCATGTGAATAGAGACTTATATTCTGCATTTTTATAATTATTTATTTTTTGTCTGCAGGATGAATCTCGAGTTCTTCGTGTCAAGGTTATTGCGGGCATTGATCTGGCAAAGAAGGACATCTTTGGTGCCAGGTACAGTAGAGTGGTTTTTTTTGTTTTTTTGTTTTTTTTGATAAAGATTTTGCACACCAATCCTTATGTTGTGTTGCATACATTTTATAAGGAATTTAAATTTGAGAAGCATATAATAGGCAGGGAAATGGTCATCCTTAGGTGGAGTAATATCTGTGAAATACGAGTGGAAGTGCTTCAAACACTTGAAAGCCAAGTAATCTGCTGGAAAATGGAGATTTTTACAGGCTCATTTTTTTTTACTTAAGGACATAATTCAGTGAAATATTGTGCCATCAGATCTTATGCAGAGAAGGGAAGACAATGCACTGTAGCTTTTCAGAAATCATGGCAGATACAGTTAGGTCCATAAATATTTGGACAGAGATAACTTTTTTCTAATTTTGGTTCTGTACATTACCACAATGAATTTTAAATGAAAGAACTCAGATGCAGTTGAAGTGCAGACGTTCAGCTTTAATTCAGTGGGGTGAACAAAGTGCCATCCATTCATCCATCCATTGTCTCCCGCTTATCCAAGGTCGGGTCGCGGGGGCAGCAGCTTGAGCAGAGATGCCCAGACTTCCCTCTCCCCGGCCACTTCTTCTAGCTCTTCCGGGAGAATCCCAAGGCGTTCCCAGGCCAGTCGAGAGACATAGTCCCTCCAGCGTGTCCTGGGTCTTTCCCGGGGCCTCCTCCCGGTTAGACGTGCCCGGAACACCTCACCAGGGAGGCATCCAGGAGGCATCCTGATCAGATGCCTGAGCCACCTCATCTGACTCCTGTCGATGCGGAGGAGCAGTGGCTCTACTCTGAGCCCCTCCCGGATGACTGAGCTTCTCACCCTATCTTTAAGGGAAAGCCCAGACACCCTGCGGAGGAAACTCATTTCAGCCGCTTGTATTCACGATCTCGTTCTTTCGGTCACTACCCATAGCTCATGACCATAGGTGAGGGTAGGAACATAGATCGACTGGTAAATTGAGAGCTTCGCCTTGCGGCTCAGCTCCTTTTTCACCACGACAGACCGATGCAGAGCCCGCATTACTGCGGATGCCGCACCGATCCGCCTGTCGATCTCACGCTCCATTCTTCCCTCACTCGTGAACAAGACCCCGAGATACTTGAACTCCTCCACTTGGGGCAGGATCTCGCTACCAACCCTGAGAGGGCACTCCACCCTTTTCCGGCTGAGGACCATGGTCTCGGATTTGGAGGTGCTGATTCTCATCCCAGCCGCTTCACACTCGGCTGCGAACCGATCCAGAGAGAGCTGAAGATCACGGCCTGATGAAGCAAACAGGACAACATCATATGCAAAAAGCAGTGACCCAATCCTGAGCCCACCAAACCGGACCCCCTCAACGCCCTGGCTGCGCCTAGAAATTCTGTCCATAAAAGTTATGAACAGAATCGGTGACAAAGGGCAGCCCTGGCGGAGTCCAACTCTCACTGGAAACGGGTTCGACTTACTGCCGGCAATGCGGACCAAGCTCTGACACCGATCGTACAGGGACCGAACAGCCCTTATCAGGGGGGCCAGTACCCCATACTCTCTGAGTACCCCCCACAGGATTCCCCGAGGGACACGGTCGAATGCCTTTTCCAAGTCCACAAAACACATGTAGACTGGTTGGGCAAACTCCCATGCACCCTCCAGGACCCTGCTATGGGTATAGAGCTGGTCCACTGTTCCGTGACCAGGACGAAAACCACACTGTTCCTCCTGAATCCGAGGCTCGACTATCCAACGGACCCTCCTCTCCAGGACCCCTGAATAGACTTTTCCAGGGAGGCTGAGGAGTGTGATCCCTCTGTAGTTGGAACACACCCTCCAATCCCCCTTCTTAAAGAGGGGGACCACCACCCCGGTCTGCCAATCCAGAGGCACTGTCCCTGATGTCCATGCGATGTTGCAGAGGCGTGTCAGCCAAGACAGTCCTACAACATCCAGAGCCTTGAGGAACTCCGGGCGTATCTCATCCACCCCCGGGGCCCTGCCACCAAGGAGTTTTTTGACCACCTCGGTGACCTCAGTCCCAGAGATGGGGGAGCCCACCTCTGAGTCCCCAGGCTCTGCTTCCTCATTGGAAGGCATGTTAATGGGATTAAGGAGGTCTTCGAAGTACTCCCCCCACCAACCCACAACGTCCCGAGTCGAGGTCAGCAGCGCACCATCCCCACCATATACAGTGTTGACACTGCACTGCTTCCCCTTCCTGAGACGCCGGATGGTGGACCAGAATCTCCTCGAAGCCGTCCGAAAGTCGTTCTCCATGGCCTCCCCAAACTCCTCCCACGCCCGAGTTTTTGCCTCAGCAACCACCAAAGCTGCATTCCGCTTGGCCTGCCGGTACCTATCAGCTGCCTCCAGGGTCCCACAGGACAAAAGGGTCCTGTAGGACTCCTTCTTCAGCTTGACGGCATCCTTCACTGCCGGTGTCCACCAACGGGTTCGGGGATTGCCGCCACGAGAGGCACCGACCACCTTATGGCCACAGCTCCGGTCAGCTGCCTCAACAATAGAGGCACGGAACATGGCCCATTCGGACTCAATGTCCCCCACCTCCCTCGGGATGTGGTCGAAGTTCTGTCGGAGGTGGGAGTTGAAGCTACTTCTGACAGGGGGCTCTGCCAGACGTTCCCAGCAGACCCTCACAACACATTTGGGCCTACCACGCCTGACCGGCATCCTCCCCCACCATCGAAGCCAACTCACCACCAGGTGGTGATCAGTTGACAGCTCCGCCCCTCTCTTCACCCGAGTGTCCAAGACATGTGGCCGCAAGTCCAACGACACGACCACAAAGTCGATCATCGAACTGAGGCCTAGGGTGTCCTGGTGCCAAGTGCACATATGAACACCCCTATGCTTGAACATGGTGTTCGTTATGGACAATCCGTGACGAGCACAGAAGTCCAATAACAAAACACCGCTCGGGTTCAGATCGGGGGGGCCATTCCTCCCAATCACGCCCTTCCAGGTCTCACTGTCATTGCCCACGTGAGCATTGAAGTCTCCCAGCAGAACGAGGGAGTCCCCAGAAGGTATGCCCTCTAGCACACCCTCCAGGGACTCCAAAAAGGGTGGGTACTCCGAACTGCTGTTCGGTGCATACACACAAACAACAGTTAGGACCCGTCCCCCCACTTGAAGGCGAAGGGAGGCTACCCTCTCATCCACCGGGGTAAACCCCAATGTACAGGCTCCAAGTTGGGGGGCAATAAGTATACCCACACCTGCTCGGCGCCTCTCACCTGGGCAACTCCAGAGTGGTACAGAGTCCAGCCCCTCTCAAGGAGATTGGTTCCAGAGTCGAAGCTGTGCGTCGAGGTGAGTCCGCCTATATCTAGCCGGAACCTCTCAACTTCGCGCACTAGCTCAGGCTCCTTCCCCTTCAGAGAGGTGACATTCCACGTCCCAAGAGCCAGTTTCTGTAGCCGAGGATCGGACCGCCAAGGTCCCCGCCTTCGGCCACCACCCAACTCACACTGCACCCGACCTCCTTGGCCCCTCCCATAGGTGGTGAGCCCATGAGAAGGGGGACCCACGTTGCCTCTTCGGGCTGTGCCCGGCCGAGCCCCATGGGTGCAGGCCCGGCCACCAGGCGCTCGCCATCAAGCCTCACCTCCTGGCCTGGCTCCAGAGGGGGGCCCCGGTGACCCGCGTCCGGGCAAGGGAAAATGCCGTCCAAAATTGTTTTTCTTCATAGGAGGTTTGTTTAACCGCTCTTTGTCTCATCCCTCACCTAGGACCAGTTTGCCTTGGGTGGCCCTACCAGGGGCATAAAGCCCCGGACAACAGAGCTCCTAGGATCATTGGGACACGCAAACCCCTCCACCACAATAAGGTGGCGGTTAAAGGAGGGGCAAAGTGATTGCATAAAAATGTGAGGCAGCTAAAGCATTTTTTTAACACAATCCCTTCATTTCAGGGGCTCAAAAGTAATTGGACAAATTAAATAACTGGAAATAAAATGTTCATTTCTAATACTTGGTTGAAAACCCATTGCTGGCAATGACATCCTGAAGTCTTGAACTCATGGACATCACCAGATGCTGGGTTTCCTCCTTTATAATGCTCTGCCAGGCCTTTACTGCAGCGACTTTCAGTTGCTGTTTGTTTGTGGGCCTTTCTGTCTGAAGTTTAGTCTTCATGCTCAATTGGGTTAAGATCAGGTGACTGACTTGGCCATTCAAGAATTTTCCACTTCTTTGCTTTAATAAACTCCTGGGTTGCTTTGGCTGTATGTTTTGGGTCATTGTCCATCTGTATCATGAAACGCCACCCAATCAGCTTGACTGCATTTAACTGGATTTGAGCAGACAGTATGTCTCTGAACACCTCAGAATTCATTCGGCTGCTTCTGTCCGGTGTCACATCATCAATAAACACTAGTGTCCCAGTGCCACTGGCAGCCATGCACGCCCAAGCCATCACACTGCCTCCATCGTGTTTTACAGATGATGTGGTATGCTTTGGATAATGAGCTATTCCACGCCTTCTCCATACTTTTTTCTTGCCATCATTCTGGTAGAGGTTGATCTTGGTTTCATCTGTCCAAAGAATGTTTTTCCAGAACTGTGCTGGCTTTTTTAGATGTTCTTTAGCAAAGTCCAATGTAGCACATCTGCAGTGCACCCTTTGTATTTACTTTCATGCAGTCTTCTCTTTATGGTAGACTTGGATATCGATACGCCTACCCCCTGGAGAGTGTTGTTCACTTGGTTGGCTGTTGTGAAGGGGTTTCTCTTCACCATGGAAATGATTCTGCGATCATCCACCAGTGTTGTCTTCCATGGATGTCCAGGTCTTTTTGCGTTGCTGAGTTCACCAGTGCTTGCTTTCTTTCTCAGGATGTACCAAACTGTAGATTTTGCCACTCATAATATTGTAGCAATTTCTCAGATGGGTTCTTTCTGTTTTCGCAGCTTAAGGATGGCTTCTTTCACCTGCATGGACAGCTCCTTTGACTGCATGTTGTCTGTTCACAGCAAAATCTTCCACGTGCAAGCACCACACCTCAGATCAACTCCAGGCCTTTTATCTGCCTAATTGATAATGACATAACGACGGATTTGCCCACACCTGCCCATGAAATAGACTTTGAGTCAATTGTCCAATTACATTTGAGCCCCTGAAATGAAGGGATTGTGTTAAAAAAATGCTTTAGTTGCCTCACATTTTTATGCAATCGTTTTGTTCACCCCACTGAATTAAAACTGAAAGTCTGCACTTCAACTGCATCCGAGTTGTTTCATTTAAAATTCATTGTGGTAATGTACAGAACCAAAATTAGAAAAAAGTTGTCTCTGTCCAAATATTTATGGACCTAACTGTACATATACTTGCTCTGGGTGGGTTTAAATTTTGTCTATTATTAATCATCAAGATTGGATAAAGTTTATTTTTGTTGCTACCAATTTTGTTGTTTCCATTTTCAGCTACAGTGAATAATGCTCAGCTACTTGGATTTCTGTGGTCTGATGCGGGGTGTCTCCACAAACTGGTAATTTAGCGATGCCAAGCCATTCACTTCCCCTGATTGGGTACAAAAGACAAATGGTCTGGCTGCAGACCTCTCTGTGGCTAAACGTCATCACAGCTGGAGGGTTAAAGTGAAGAGTCTTAAAAATGTGCCGTTTCGTTGGGGCCACATGACTGAAATATTGGCTTAGTGGGTAAATGTATGTGTGAATGAAAAAGGCAGGTCTTAATGCTGAGCATAAATAAATGAGTGTATTGTAGCTGCATTTCATTAATAATGCCTAATATCATAAAATAATGAGAATATATGTGGTGTCATGTACCATGGATAGTGGTAATAGCTTGTCACAGTATAGTTATTTATAGCCTTATCTTTGTTTTAAATAGCTATCGAGAAAACAGGCACACTTACCCTGAGTGAGAAGCAGGTGTGTCTTATCTCCAAAGTAAATGTGGCTTCACAGTGGCTCAGCTTTCATCTGTAACATGCATACCTGATTCACACAGTGTTCCAGGAATCAGATGAACATCTGGACAGGCGAAATTGGCTGTCTGTCATGCTCTGCCACTGTTGAAGAAAGCAGAAAAGGCAATCCGAGCGGTGCATTACCTAGTTAAAAAGAAGGTGTACGAATTTAGCAAAGTCCTGGGCAAAAAGTTTAAAAATGAGGAATACTTACCGAAGAGAGTGCAACTGTGTTTGAGAGAGAAAGTGAGGCAGCTGGCTGATGCTTTTTTCTAAGGCAACTTACACCATTTGAGATACAATTGTTTGCATTTCTTTTGTTGTTACAGATGGAGCACAGGCAGGTGAAGTGTTGTACTCATGGTCACATGGTGTCAGTAGCAGATTTGAACGCACAAACTCAGTTTGAAGTCCAAAGCCTTAACTACTACACCACACTGTCTGCCTACAAACAAATAGTAACTGATTCAGAAATGATCAGACAGTAGCTCAAAGTTCACAGCTTTACTTAAACATGAAAATCTTGGTCTAGTTTGATTTTTAGCGTAGAGGTACAGTAATTTGCTGTAAATCTTGTGCCACTCAGTTCAGCTTTTAGAGGCTTTTAAAAGAATGATTGCTGATGGTCATGTGTCTCGGAGGGGGTTACGGCTTTTGAAAAGAATTTAAAGTCCGTCATTCTTCAGGATGACAAGTCAGTATACATGAGATAATCTGTTGGCGGTCTACCAGGATTTTTAAAATGATGGATGTTCTTGGCTGTATACTTCATCAAGATAACTGAATGTAATTAGCATTTATGGTCTTGTAATCATCATTTTTACTAAATCCAGGATGAAAACAAATGTTATAGTACTACCATTGTAAAAATTATTACTTTTCCCTGAGTCAACATAGTCACCTTTAACCTGATGTAGCAAAATTCTATTTTCTTGACTTAGGCCTCCTGTTGGGTTAATAAACTATAGTTTTTTCCACTTCTTTTTTATACTTCTTGTATGTGTTTGAGTGGGATTTTTGTTTTTTTATTATAATTGAGCTTCTGTTTATAAAAAACAAAAAACTTTCCCCTTAAAGCAAGTATCTATGTACTTTAGGGGTGCTGTACAATAGCTAACTCGGTGCTCTGACCCCCAAAGGTCATATTAAAAGACAATTCCCCTCTGGGATAAGTAAAGTATATCAAATAAAAATCCTTCTGTCTATCCATCCATCCATTGTCAGTGACTACACAGAAGGACTGATGTCCCTGCTTGGATAGATAGTGTAATGGAAACTAGCTAATCATTCCTATTCCATTCGGGGCAGTTGAGGTTTATTGAATGGACTCGACAATTTTATCTCTCAACATAGGAAGTGGCAGTGTTTCTTCCAATTTGGACACCTGCAATGTATCATGGCACCTGTAGTCTCGAATGGTAACCAGAGGGAGCTGCCAAAAGAAGCTCTCCATGTTTTAGGGAGCTTTTGTCTGACCTGGAAGTGCTTCCCATGGGCTGTTCCCTGACACTGGAAGTATTCCCAGGTCTTTTATAAAAGGAGTCACCTCACTTCCATTTGGGAAGTCAAAGTCAGGAGGAGGAGGATGAAACTCACCTGGAGGATTAGAAGGAAAGGGAGTAAGAGAAGAAACAGTTGTGCTTGTGTGAGTGCTTAAAAAAATAACCTATGTGAAGGTATTTATCAAAATAAATTATTAGTTGAACCCGGGACTTGTGTAGTTGTCATTGTGTTTGGGGCTTGGGGGCTCAGTGCCACCCCCTACAGGTCTATCTATCTATCTATTTATTGAAATAAATGAAATCGTGGGTAATATGCAATGATTGTAAATGGAAGATTTTCAGATTTCATAGTTCAGGCATAGTGCATTTTCCTCAGCCATTTTCTCTGGGTTATTCTGTTAGTTGTATATGGCAGAGCTCAACACTGTTACCAGGAACATAGAAGTATGAAGTATGAGTTTTTTTGGTTTATGCTTTTGTCAAAGTTTTGTCTGTTGAAGAAACCTTTTGTTTTCCCTCTAAAGGCCCTGCCACATTATACAACTTTTACAGTGATTTTCTGTCGCAGACTTCATTTCCATAATCTTATCAAGTTAGAAGCAGTTGTGGCACACACCTATAATTTCCAGCGGCTAGTCTGCAATAGGTTTGATTTTTGTCTTGAGTCGTGTGGGTCAACTTTGTGTGTGCGAGTTCTGAGAACCAACGAGTGCTCAGCTGGAAGTCCAGTGCATAAAATGCATTGGAAGGAGATTGTGGCCAAACTTGCCTTACCTAGAAAGTCTTAACACAACACTTGCTGTACTTCTGAAATGTGAAACTGTGCTGGAAAGTCGTTACTGAGTCATGTACTCCATAATGCACTTTGAGAACATCCTCTGGCAACTAGAAGTTGTGTAATGTGCCGCTGGCTTTAGTGTAAAGTGACTGTTTGGCAAGATGTTGCGTTGGTATGTTCTGGGAAAATTTTGTAGAGAGCTTGATTAAGTTTTGTGTATGCAGATAGTTATCCACTGACATACTAGGTACTTGCTGACTGTGAATCACAAGTCTTTGCTTCATCTCGTGACTGGTAGTTAATCTGATAGGTCTTAGTCTTCTGATCCACCTAAACATCTTTTTTTCTTTTTTTTTTTGTTCAAGAGTTTTGAGGGAAGATTTATCCAATTTCAGGTTATATAATATATGCCCTTGTTTAATTTTGTAAGATCAGTAGCAAGTCAGACACTCATTCATTTCATTGAGGATTTAAAGGTTTGAATGTTCATAGCGACTACAAAGTAATTGTATTCATACATCTTCCTTAATCAGTTCAAGGCTTTCTGTCTTTGAAGCATGGGTGGTGCAATACATTTCTCCAGGTCATTGTAGTTTAGTTTATATTTGTTGATTGGCAAGCTTTGCTCAAACACTTCATTTAATAATTTAGATCAGGGCTTCTCAACTTTTTTTTTTTAATCATGACCCAGTCTTGCCCTTCTTAGTGTCTTCAAGACCCATTCCATGGCGACCGTCATAGCTGTCCCCTTTGGAGAATGACTGCTGATTGTCAGAGCAAGTGAGTTCCCCCATGGAGAATCTCTGCAAGTTGTATCAAGGAATATCCTCAAAAATGATTTCAATTGTTTAATCAACCCACCGCAACCCACTTTACAATCCATACTTGACCAGCAGTGACTTGTAACCCACTGGCGGCAACCACAATCCATAGTTTAAGAAAATCTGAATTAGATTATTTCCTACCTCACTAGCTTCTTATTAATCCTGTATATGAACGTTGTTTTACTTTTAAAATGATGGATTACTGAATATTTTATGGATTACTTAAGTACATTTCTGGTTTCATTAATCCCAAAGTGATAAACACAAATGAAAAGTACTAATGCAGACACACAAAACACTCCTTAAAGAGCACATTCACACTCACATACACCTGTAGTCATTCACACACGGCAAGTTCAGAATTGCCAGTTTAAATGTGAGAGAAAACTTGACTACTTGGGATAAACAAAATTTGTGGAGACACCACACAGACCATGACAAATCTAGAATTTAAACCTTAAATTCAGGCAGTGGTGTGAGGCAGTGGTACTAAGTGTGCCATAATGCTGCACTCCGCCAAAATACCAAAAACTGGACATGAAGAAAATAAGAAGAAGAAGAGTACATGTTTGAAAATGAAAACACAATAAGTGGAAGTGGAAATAACATCAAGAAAAAGGACATGAATGTGCAGATCAGTAAGATCAGCAGCTGCTTTTGAAAGACATAGCAGGACTTGAAGCTGTGCAGAGGAGAGCAACCAAGTACATCCCAGGACACAAGGACATGTCGTACTGGGACAGGATCAGAGAATTAAACTTGTTTAGTCTCAAACAGATGAGACTGCATGGAGACTTAATCCAGGTATTTAAAATCCTCAAAGGTGTTAATGAAGTAAATTCAGCAACATTCTTTCAAATTAAGGGTGAATCACATACTCAAGAAAACCAGTGGAAATTAAGGGGAAGTGCATTTAGGACTGAAGTCAGGAAGCACTACAGAGACATGGAGTTGAAGACAATTTTTAAGAACAATCTTGATGAGATATTGGGACATCATAGCTATTAGCTAAACAAATGGACTTGTTGAACTGATTGGTCTCCTCTCATTTGTCAAATTTTTTATATTCTTTATCCTCTAGGAAAAAAATAAAAAGCCACATGAAGGATTGTTGTTGAAATGATTTTTCCGTATTTTAAAACATTTTTTAGAGTTCAGACTGGAATAGCAATTTGAAAGCTTAGATCCTGCAGTACTGTTGTTTACTAAAATGTATTGATGTGCTTTATTTTAAAGGAGCCTGATGCTGATGGAGTTGGCAATGGCATCCCCATAACCCTGTAATGAACTAAGCTTTTTCAATAATGGGTGGGTGGAGGTTTCTTTGATTGTAAGACTCAGATAGCCTTTTGAATTTTCCTGGAACAACCTGTTGGCTAACAAGAAAGCAGTATAAGTTACAGCATCAACAAAAGACAAACCTATGGTGTAGATTGTCAGGGAGATATACTGGTACAGAGGTCTAGCCATGATGCCCTGGAAACATACAGTAGCCTGCATTCTCTTTCTGTGAGGCATTCAGTTTACAGTTGTGGAATGAATGAGCCAAGCTTCTTAACGTGACCCAGAACTGCATTTCAGGTTACTTAATAGAGTAAGCAAGTCATATAAACTATGAAAATGAACTTTATACGTGGATTAGCAAGTGAGTGGGTGGTAAAGTAAAACTCCTGATTTATACAAATTGTATTGGATGACCCACAGTGCATAGGTGAGAAATGTTTACAAAGATTAGAATAACAAATTACATGTTTAAACTTGGCAGATCTTTTAAGGCAGCCGGTGAGAACAAAATGCACAGTTGTGGTAAAGTGAGGAGTCCTAATATGTGTAATATGTGTAATTATAGAGCAGGAATGTCATAACTTCTTATGGTTTTCTTAAGGTTTTGGTCAATTGTATTTGTTTTGTAGGAAGAACACATTCACATTTGTGATTGATAATTTTTATATTACCTGAAATTAATTACATACATAATGAATTATTAATGCACATTGAATATATGCCACAGACATGGAGGGAAGGAAACTGTGAGGCATGCATCTTTATTTACAGTATATGTAGTACATGACCAGAAAACGAGATTAGTGAGCCATAAGCTGTCTCTCTTAAAATAGTTTTTTCTGTTAAAACAAGTCTGTTTTTCCTTGATTGAGATTTGTTGTTCTCAGTGTTGCACATGACTTGCCATGGCGTACAAGGCTGTCCACTTGTTCTCACTCATAACAACACTGTGGTCCACTCTACAGGATCTCTCATCATGAGATGATTAGCCTTATTAACATACATGCAAATCTCTAAACAGCCCCCTTACATGTGCAATAATTATGCAATTTTGACTAAAACATCAACATTTGTGGAGAAAATTTTAAAAGATGTACCCACCACCACTCGCACAACTAGTACTACTTGCAGACACATTCAGGCACTTTTCACTTTTCATTAAACATGATCAAGGGATCCATCACACTTGGAGTACCCTCTCTGCAACATCACTGATTTACTCTTGTAGTCCTAATTGAGACTAGGAAAGCATAATGTGTAATAACATTGCTTGCTGCCATTGGGTGAAGAAGTAAAGTCATCGACTTATTCACTCAGACGTCATAGCAGAGGTTTTTACACATCACGCACCTTCATTTGACAAAGTTAACTTAGAAGAGATGGTTGTTTGATAAAAGCTGTGGAGAAGACTTAGCATGTCATGGCAAATTACTGACTGACTACTGTGCCAGTTCAAAACCCAGCCATTTTTTAGTTAAACTTTTTTATTTCATCAGCCTTATCAGTAATGTACCAAGGTTATTATCATATTACGTTCATTCCAAAATAAACCTACTGTGTTAAGATTTTATGCTTATTTTTACATCTGTCAGATAGACATGGGATCATGGGATCATCAAGGTCCAAAGCTTTCATTTGATCAGGGTATGGCTGTAGGTCAGTGAACGGTGAGCATGACTCACACCCAGAATTTTATGTAAATGCGATTAATCCCAAGTCAGACTTGCAGTGACATGTAATGACCGAGTAACTCTTGGAACAGTATTCTGCTGCTATCTAATGGATGAAGTAACATAAATTTGCAAAAAAATCCTGAACGTTTCATTGCATTATGCCACTTTATGGTAACTCATCAATGTTCAGGAATAGGGCAGAGCCTTCAACCAAAAACACAATGCCAAACAAAAATGCGTAAAGCCAGTTTTAGAACAAACTGAAACTGAACTGTTACTCAAATTGAGCAATAGACGAAACAGACAATGATACTGTCATCTGTTTTGTAGATTCCAACCTGCCAGCTTTCAGTGATGATTGTGTTTGGTATTGGCTTCTGGCTACTGCTGACAATCCTACATCTCCTTATCGCCCATTTATGTATAACCCCTGTCTAAATATGTCTGTTGATCAAGATTATGTGGAGTATTTGCAATTTGTTGTTGATAGTCTGTGTAATAGACAGCCTGGGACTTTGCCCAGTCGGGATGCCCTTTTGAGGAGAGGACTGGGGGAGTGAACATGTCAACAACAGTACCTCCCCTGGAACATGAGAGGGCAGCCTCCTTGGTTTGGAAGTGCTGCCGGATGTTAATTAGGAAGCACCTGGAGCACTTCGGGGTGCAGTATAAAGGAGGCCGCCTCACTCCACTCGGCGAGCTGGAGTCAGGAGGCAGAGGGCAGAGCTTGTGACGGGAGGAGTGAAGGCAGCAGAAAGGAGTGGAAAAGGACTGTAAGTCTTTGCGCACTGTGTTTGTGCTGTGTGCACAAAGGAGAATAAAAGCATGTCTTTGTAGACATCTGGTGTCGTCTCTGTTTGTGTCCGGGGTTCAAGTTCCACATCTGGTAGTGAAAACAGTTGTTGAAATGAACTGCTATGCTGAGCAGTGTCAGAAAAGTCACAGTAGCTGGCAACCTGTTGCTGCAGATGACATGTGGGTGTTTTTCAGTTTCCTGATACTGCTGGCATAATAGGTAAAACAGACTAGAGATGGTACTGGTCCACAAACCAGTTGTTGTGGACACCCATTTTTGCCGATATTATGAGTGAGTGTTTTTTTTACTCATTATGAAGTACCTACATTTCACTAATAACGATGATTATGATGAAATCAATCGCCCAGCAAACTGTAGGATGTGTATCAGACAATCATCAAAATATGCAGAAGGTGTATATTGCCTTGAAATAAGTATTGACAAAAGTCTTCTGGGTTAAAGGTGAAGGCTATCATGGATATAGTACATTGCTTCCAAATTGGCAAAATATGGTTTCATGTTCTACATGGTATGTGAAGCAAGCTCTGGGTATATCTGGAACTCGATACTTTACATGGACCAAGTCGTATTGCAAGTACAGTCAATATAGCGTTGCTACATCATCTGTGCACATCTGGAACTCAATACTTCACATGGACCAAGTGGTGTGACAAGTACAATCAAGATGCTGTTGCTACATCATCTGTGCTATCAGTAGCGGACTGTTTGCTTCACCAAGGTTGCTGTATAACGATGAACAGTTTCTGTACCTCAGGAAAACTGATTCATACAGCACTGTACTACTGAACTGATGTGATATGCGTAGAGACTCCGGTCGCGTGAATGTGTCAGACAGTGTGGTGCAGTTTCTATATAGCAAAAAGGCAAAATGATTGCAATCAAATGAAGGACAAGAAAAATGTCTGCCTCCTAATCACTGATCACAATGCAGCAACTTTCAGTGTTCGTATCAGTGGAAGTCACTATGCCTTGTGCTGTGGTAGGTCACAATAACATTACAGGCAATATTAATTGTGCGACTCACTCTACACTGTCAGGCGTAAGCAATAGAAAAAATATTAAAAAAATGTACGTGTGCTCAAACAATGCCTATAAGAAAATAAGAAATTAGACAAACGAGAGGAAACCATTAAGTCCATCACGCCCGTTTGTTTAGCTAATAGCTAAGCTGCCCCAATATCTCCTGTTCATATGTTACTGTTCCAAAATATATCTCACAAACCTTGTATACTAAATCTGCAACAGCACATGTTGACGTTTTGGTATTTACATGTTTCTGTTACTTATAATAACATCTTTTGTTGTTAAAAACCACTTATTGCTTTTGGCTCTATTTTTATGGGGGTAAACTTAATGCTAAGGAGGCTACTGTGCTGGAACTCCAGCTGTAAAAATTGGTATAGTTCAGTATGTTGCACTGTTGGGTTCTTTCTGAGTAGTCGCCCATTGAAATAGCAACCTAAAGACTAGTGTTTAGTGATGATAGCAGCAGGATGTATTTAAGTGCATTCAGCAATGTGTCTATTTGTATTCATACAAATGCACACAGGTGAATGCGTTGGTCGTTCTGTGATACAATACAAAGGAAACTTTCCAGTTACCCTCAGAACTCCTATGGACACACTATCAATATACTAATGACTTTTTTAAAGCATCTCAAGTTAAAATTTCATTCTCTAACCCTCCTGGTCCAGATCAGAGACATGGCGGTGCTGGAGCCTATTCCAGCTAGCTTAGTCTCAAGGCAGGAACAAACCCTGGTCAGGGCAGCAGTCCATCGCAGGGCAGAATCTCAAGTTAACATACAAGGCTAAATGACATTTTTGCTGGCAAGATATTTTAAAAGCATTTAAGATTAAGGGGAGTTTGAGAATATTATGTTAAATTGAAATAATTTTATCTATCTAGCTAAGCATTATTAGTAACATTTAATCCAGTTCAGGGTTGCAGGGGTTGGAACCTATCCCCAGAACAACGTAGAAACTAGTCTTCAACAATGTGCCAGAAAAATAATAAAAAACAAAATGTAATATGTGCTATTTTACACCACCACAATTTGTTCAAGCATCTAAATCAGGTTTATTTGAATGAAAAGCAGAAATAATTCAGACTTGTGTCATCCAAGTACACTGTTGTACTTTATTTAAAATGTCACAATAATGTTTCATAATCAAAACCCCAAAAATGGTAGTTGCTGACAGATAATTTATACATAAGGGGCACATTTGTGCATATGGTACTGTGGAGATAATCATTAATTTGCTCAATGGAACAAAAATTAAAAACCTGAATTAAAATACCCCAGTTAGCATGATTCTGAAGGATTAATTGTACAGACTGCAATGGAAATTAAGTTTTTTTTAAAAAAGTGATTTATGGAATTCTAAACAGTTACGGTGTTGGGAAATGCTCACTTGAACTTCAATATGCTTTTATCTAAGAAAACAAATTGCATTAACATTATTTGTGTTGCTGTTTGATAGGACGTAGAAAGAGAGAGCACCTGAATCCCCATGAAATCCTCCCACTCATGCCCAGTGCCACCTTCTTGTCTTTCTTTGCTGCACATGCTGTACCTGTCAGAACCCTAGAGTTTAAATGATGGAGAGAATAATAAGGGTGAAGAAAAGTAAATTAGACGAGGAAGAAGTGAATGTTCTGCCCTTTCAAGTGAGAGTAATCAGATTTAAAAGTACTTCAAGGTGGTTGCTGTTTTCAGATGAACTTTGAGGATTTTCCTCTCATCACCATTATTAAGTCATTTGAATTTTTCTGGTTGGAAATTCCAGACAGACTCAAAGATAGAAACTGTTTCTGCTTATGTACTGATTCAGCTCTGACAAGATGAATCAAAGGAGACTGTGGACAAGTCAGAGAGTGAAATAACATTTATGGTAGGTAAAACAGTAAGAAGAGGGAAATGACAGTTCAAATGATGAGAAATTTGCTTGAAATGACTAAAGAGATAAAAATCAAGGCACATCTTCTGAGGAATTTGGGTACTAAGACTATTGCAGCTAACTGTTTTTGGTATTTGTTAGATTAAACACTTTAAATTACTTCAGGTGAAAAATGATTGAGAGAAAGGCACATTACACAAAGAAGAATAAAGCAATATGTAATTTGGTATTGATAGAAATCTTGCTGAGTTTGCAAACAAATGCTCCAGATCTAAAAGACCAGAAGCATATTCTTTTCTGAATTAGTCATGTGTTCCCTTATCCTGGAAAATCTTTTATGCATTTGTTTTTTCAGCCTGGGATAGAGAAACTACTTTTTTGCAAAGGTTTTACTATTTCAGGCTTTATGACTGCCCACTTCTGCTGGCACCAGGTCAGTTTGCATTCCAAGAACATTAGAACAATCTAGATGAGAACCAGCCATTCAGCCCAACATAGCTGACTGGTCCTATCCACTTCATTCTTCCAAAAATAATATCAAGTCTAGTTTCGAAGGCCCCTAAAGTTTTGTCTACCACATTGCTTGGTAGCTTATTCCATGTGTCTATGGTTCTCTATGTAAAGAAAAATTTCCTAATGGTTGTGTGAAATTTACCATTAACAAGTTTCCATGTTGTGTTCCCATGTTCTTGATGAACTCATTTTAAAGTAACAATCTTGAACTACTATACTTATTCCCTACATAATTTTAAGCACTTCAGTAATGTCTCATCTTAATCTTCCTTTGCTTAAACTGTAAAGGCTCAGCTTTTTTAATCTTTCCACGTAAGTTATCCACTATAGCCCTGAAATCAGCCTAGTTGTTCTTGTCTGGACTGTTTCTATTGTGTTATAAAAGCTTTACCACAACCTCCTTGGACCTGTGCTGTACACGTCAGGGCCGTCGTATATAACCTGACATTCTGTTAGCCTTCTTAATGGCTTCTGAACTCTGTCTGGAGGTTGATAGTGATGAGTCAACTACAACTCCCAAGTCCTTCTCATAAGAGGTACTTTCAAGTTTCGGACCTGCAATTATGTATTCAAAGCTAACATTTTTACTTCCTACATGTAATACTTTACATTTACTTACATTAAATTTAATCTGCCACAAATCTGCCCAAGCCTGTATGCTGTCCAAGTCCCTGCATAATGATTCAACTGGTTCTAGATTATCTGCCAATCCATCTAACTTGGTATCATCTTCAAACATAACCAGCTTGTTACTTATATTCCTATCCAAATTATTTAAAAATAGCAGTGGCCCTAGCACTGACCCGTATGGAACACCGCTCTTAACGTCAGACAATTCTGATAAGGTTCATTGCACCGTAACCCTCAGCTTAGTGTGTTTTAAACAGTTCTTTACCTGTCCATACACCACACCCTGAACTCCCACTTCTTTTAGTTTGATACCCAACCTCTCATGTGGTACCTTATCAAATGTTTTCTGAAAGTCCATATGAATAATATGTTCCACTTTAAACATATTGTTTTATTGCTTCCTCATAGTATTCCAGCATGTTAGTAAATGATGACCTCCCTCTTCTGAACCCATGCTGACTGTTCAATAAAACTCCTGTCTTTGCCATGTGAGAAATTCCACTCTGTGGAGGTTCTGACCACCTGGCCCTTCTTGGGCTTGATAAAACAGTAGCAACGTTGTAAAATGCTACAGGACTCTGAAAAATAACATCACTTTGCCAGTCATTATCATTTATCTTATCAGGAGGTGTGTCAGCAGCCTTTTAACAGAATTGTTGTCACCCTGTCTAAAGTGTATTTGCTGCATCTCCTTTTTCCAAAAGAAGCCTCTGTTTGAATGAAAGGCCCTCAATGTGTCAGATGTCCAGTGGCAGGGAAAGAAAGTTTGGGAATGACACATGGGCCTACTGTATGATCAGCCATCCTTAAACCAGTAAGGATAATTGAAGATGTCCTTGCTATGATTAGAAGGGCTGTGGTTGTGAGTACTTTTCCATAATGTAAGTGACATAGGTTGTCCTCATAACATAGAGGAGCTATATAAGAAAGGGCAGGGCAGGGTTCCCATCCTTAGGAGACTGCACTGTTTTAATATACGAAGTCGCATCCTTAACATCTTCTATAGCTGTGATTTTTTTCTATGCTGTGGAGTGGTGATCTGGTAGCATCTCTTCAAGAGTAGCCCCTCAAATTAACGAGCTAATTAAAAGGGCAAGCCTAGTTATAGGGCACACTATGGATGCCCCTGGAGGTAGTAGCAAAGAGAGAGAATTAAAACTGAGTGCCATTATGAACAATGCTGCACATCCTCTCTCTGACACACTAACAACTGAGGACTTTCAGCCAATGAATTATTCCGAAGAAGTGTGTGAAGAAATGCTACGGGGGTCCATTATACCAATGGCAATACGCCTACATAATACCTCACTGGGACTGTGACAGTCAAGTCAGAAGTTTTTCTTTTTATTTTCTTGCTTTTTAGTCATTCTGGGTATATTGTGTGTGTCTGTCTGCCTGTCAGTCTGTCCAAAAGTATTTATTTATTTAAAAGGCTTCTGTGAAAAAGCCAGATTTCCTACTGGGGACATATAAATTTCAATCCATCCCTCTGTCCAAACCAACCAATCCCACATCTCATACATCCATGGTGGTATACATGAACATTTTCCAGCATGGTGCTCAGGAAGCAAGTCCTTTGCACCTACCTTTCCTCAGCTGTGTCTTCATTTTGTCCTTTTGAACAACCCACGGCTACGCATTGGATGAATTGGAATGTGAGTAGTTTGTGCCCTTCGGAAACATCTGTCTTGTTGAGAAAACGTCTTTAAAAAAAAAAAAAAAAAAATGAAGGATGGTGGGCCGTAAGTAGACACACTTGTGAGCAGTTGCTGTTTGGAGTTCTGACTATTATGTATGTGTTCAGTCCTAGGTGGAAACACATCAATGATAATATATGTGTGTGTTCCAACTTCATTGTGGTTACTGGCACTTAAATATGTAAAATAAACTGGCAGGTTTCGCAGTATGTAACACTTGGCATTTTAATTTGAGTGGGCAATGATTAGAGGTTTCTCCTCTTGCCCATTGTTCATTACATCAAACTGTATGATGTACAGTGTGCTGTTTGTGTGCATTTGCTTGTGTTTAGTGCTCTTCAAAAGTTCTCTAATGCCACACACCTCTTTAGTTTGGTGTTTTTATTTATTTAATCTGCAAGGTACAGTGCGGAGATTTATGTAAAGCCAGATAGTTTGTATCTGTTATATGCCATTCTGGACTGGAGTCACCTTCTCCTTTTGAACGATTGCTGCTGCATGAAAGACTAACCTTAAAAAAGTGAGATTTCCAATACAGACTAACAATGGGCTTGTTTTCAATGCAGATTTACATTATTTAGACTTGCTGCCTGATTTGGGGCCTCATGCATAACGGCGTGCATAGAATTCACACTATAACATGACGTATGCACAAAAGCCGAAATGTGCTTACGCACAGAAAAATCCAGATGCAGGAATCTGTGCGTTCGCCAACTTCCACGTTCTTCTGCTACATAAATCCCGCTCAGCGTGGAAATAAACGCACGTGCACGCGCCTGTTGTCCCACCCCAACTCCTCCCAGAATTACGCCTCTTTGAATATGCAAATCAATATAAATAGCCCTTATGCCCAGCGTTCTGTGAAAAGGCAATGGCAAAAGTATGAGGAAAAATAGAAGAATTTCAGTGAATACCAAATGGAGGCAAAGAAAACCATACTATTTGTTGGTTTAAACAGTAATATAATAAACAAAAGGAAGTTGATCGAGTGACATAGCGTGTCGGAAAAACTCGAAAGCTCAAGTTCACAAAGTCACACAGTGCCCGAAATAAAAAAGTTGTCGCATATCAAAGTCGCTGTGAAAAGGCAACTCGTAGCCCACCGTCTGAGTGTCATATGAAAGCTTATTAGGGTACAGTGGAAAAAAAAGGCACACAGTGTGAAAAAAGCACGAAATGTCAACTTTAATCTCGAAATTTCCACTTTAATCACGTAGTTTATTTTGTCATTAAAGTAGAACATCATAAACTTCATCTTAAAATCATTTAATTTACTAGTTTCTCAAATCCCATCGTAACTGAAGTAGCACGTTAAATGCCTTGTTCTGTATTTGATCTTATATGTGCTCTATGTGCCTGAATCACTACGTGCTCTTCCTCTGACAGGGCACAGAATCCATTACGTTCGTAATATTACAGCTGTCTGAATGATTAAAATACTGAGAAGTATACGTGATATCATTTTCATGATGATATGAGTTAAAGCATGTTATTAAACATGGGAACACGGTGGCGCAGTGATTGTTCATGTCTTACAGCAAGATGCTTGCTGCGCCATGCGCGACCTTCAGTGAAATGCTTTATTACAGAAGTTCTGTCTTTTTCAAACGTACTAACCCCCAATTCCTTACCTTACTTTTCTTTCTCCAATTACCCAATCGCCACACAATCAGCTCTGTAATAGACGTTAAGCCATCTGTAAGCTTAGAACGTCGATTCTTCAAAACTTTTAAGGAACATCGAAATATCTTCATAATGTTTAATTATTCTATCCATCTATCCTTCCAGTGTCGCGACAGCCCCAGCAAGAATACAGCGCGAGGCAGGAACAAACCGTGAACGAAGCTCAAGCTTGCTAGTGCTGCGGCACCATGTAGTTAAAGTTAGTTTTATCTGTATAATATAATCAACATATTTTGCTGCATTTCATCTTAAAAATGATATCGTCATCATATGTAAATACTCTCTTTATAAAGTGGCTCAGGTTGTGCAATATTATAACTGTATCATAAGTACAATTACCTCACGGTAACCTGCAAGTACAAACAGTTCTACAAGGAGCACTTGATGGACTGATTGAGTGCGTTTAGAGTTCTTGGGATGAAACTGTTTGTGAACTGCGAGGTCCGAACAGGAAAGGCTGTGAAGCGTTGGTCGTATGAGAGCAGTTCAAATAGCGAATGGCTGAGGCAGCAAGTGCTTGATGCTGTATACCGATAATTCTCTTTCTGATCGCTGTAGATCTGTGATTCACACCCAGATACAGTGATATAAATACTCCGAGTGGTGCAGTGAGAGTAATATGGAAAAAGATGATTTGCTGTGGCAACCCCTAACTGGTGCAGCTGACAGAAGAAGAAGAAGGCTAAAGCAGTTATGGTATTTAGAATAGTTTGACCATTCTGTGGACCATTATATTGTTACAGGTTAATTACAATCACATGCATTAAATTTATGAACGATATGCGGTTAATTTCAGTGTATTTGATAAAGCCGCCGTCGTAAATGTGGATCTAAGAAAGGGTAACCACACAGGAACAGTAGCACTGCTTTGACACTGGGGGCCGCCAGTCTGCAAAACCGAGCAGAGAACTTGCGTACAACAGGGTATGAGGTACCGTGGAAAAGTGCGTGGCTTTACGCCAAGTGTAGGTTTTATACATCGCGATTTGAACGTGGAAACGTTCTTACGCAACATTTCTGTGCGTACGCACCGTTTATACATGAGGCCCCTGGTGAGCAAGCGTTAGTAGATCACTCAGTTAAATACAAGAATGAAAATGGCACACAAGAACAATCACCTATTTGAGACATATGCGGAAGTCTGCTTCAAACCAAAATTAATGACAAATGGGGAAACCTAAATATTGGGGCAAACAAGGTAAAGTCTATCATTAGTCATGGAAAGCACACCATGGCAAAATCACTGAAGTGTTAAGATTATCTATCTATCTATCTATCTATCTATCTATCTATCTATCTATCTATCTATCTATCTATCTATCTATCTATCTATCTATCTATCTATCTATCTATCTATCTATCTATCTATCTATCTATCTATCTATCTATCTATCTATCTAAACACTTCAGTGATTTTGCCACGGTGCGCTTTCCAAGACTAATGATAGACTTGCTGAAAAGGCTGCCACTCTCGACGGCGCCGGAACTAAGTAACTAAGTAGACAGATAACTTAGTCTGAGTGCTGAAATAAGCATAATTGACATTACTATTGACTGCAGGAATAACACTTGGACATTAGCAATGCTGACCAGTGCAGACCAGACCACTTGCGTCTTCCCCTTCCAGACCAATGGTGACTGTGGGTAAAGTCACATCATGGGGCAGCTCCTACTCCCAAATGTAGCCCTATAGGAATGAACCTCCTTCAGCCCCAATCTCGAGTGCAGGCCTGCCGATTGCTTCCCTAGAGAGGGACTCTCCCGACCACCTGCCTCCATATCATCCTGCACATAGTCCTCTTAATCCTGCCTTTTCTTTCATTACTGGCGCCAATGATGACTCTCAAAGTGGCGACTATAGGATGACCTAAAAATAGCGTTAAGACATTGGAAAATTACATCTTAATTTACGCAAAACCAAATCATAATATTTAGGAGTCCATCCAGTGTCACGGCCCTCCTAAGTATAATAGACCTGCATACTTAATCATTTGCATATATGACCATACCCACCTTAAACACAAGTTTTAATGGATCATTGCTTTTAGGCCAAGAATGGTGAAATTTTGTTTTGGGTCAAAGTGTGCTTTTTGAGGGAAAATGCAAGAGAAGCAGAGTAAGGTATTGTATAACGTGTAATTAGAGTTTGATTCATTTCTTTTTCACATCATGCTTTTCACTATAAGTTCTTTAAAACGCAGCATCATGGAGTGCCATTCTACTGTCTGTGCAGTCGATTTTGTAAGTGCTTTGAAGGCTTCCGTATTGGGCTGAGATATTTAGCTATCTGTGGTTTTGAAGGGGTGGGTATCAAATCAAACAAAATTGTTCAGCTATGATATTCTGCACAATGTGTATGCCTATAATCTCACTTATCTGTGAATGTTTTTGGCAGGCTCAGAAATGATTACATTATTTCAGCCATTTCTTCAATTTAAACGGTAGGAAATGCTTTTAAGCCAATATTTGGCAGGCAGAACAGTCCAGAGCACAGTCATAACTCTAAAGAAATTGGAAATAAAGTAGATAACTCCAGAGAATGCTGAGCTGCATAATATGCCTCTTGGCGGAAACTCTCATAATTGGAATTTTACCAGCATTTTTGCACATTTTAGCACTGGACGGTTATTTTCTAAGGCTGTTTGAAGACCACATACAGGTGCATAATTGAAAAGTTTGTGTAAACCCAGTGGTTTAGTGGAACCACGCTTGGCCAGATTTGGCCTTTGCTATTTGTCATGGATTGTAACTGTGCCCATAACAGGATCTTTTATAGTGTTTATATTGACCTCATCTGCCCCGCCCTGGCATTTGAGATTAGGACATTATGCTAATCTTGGCTAATTAGAGTCTCAGGCAGCTGGGCAATGGCAGAAGAGTACAGCAGAGCCAAATTGGCAAAACAGAAGGCTGTGGATTTAGGCAGTCCTCTCAAGCTCCGTGAGGATAAAGTTTGATTTAGGGATTTCCCTAGTCAGGGAGAACACTGGTAAGTATACTTCAGAAGATAGCTGCATAATGCAGATGTCATTTTGCGTTTGCAGACTAAAATGGATCCTCAGCGAGATTCAATTCACATGTCATTGTTCATGCTAGAAGTATCTATACGTGCAGACATCTTCAAATATAAATTTAAAAATTTGGGTGCTACATATGCATTCCTGTATATGCAGTACATGCAACTAGCATAGACTATATTGATGTACAGTACACTAATTATTAAGAAAAGCTTCTCCCTCCAATCCTGAGTGTCTCACTAAACCCATCTTTACAAAAGTGTCAGACAAACAAATAACACTTTTAATCTACAGTACAACTTATTTTTTTTATATAACTTCATAATTGTAAATGGAATTGAAAGTAATTACCAATGCCACTTCACAGATCCAGTGATGTCCAGAGTTCAGAGTTTGAAATCCATGCCTGGTCGTTGTTAGTGTGGAGTCTGGTTGTCTTCTTATGTTAGAATTTCCTCTCAAAGACCTTCCAGTTAGGTTAATTAGTGGTCTTAGATTGGCCCCTATGTGTGTGTGTGTTTGTGTGTGTGTGTGTGTGTGTGTGTGTGTGTGTGTGTGTGTGTGTGTGTGTGTGTGTGTGCTGCTTGGCTAGGCTTTGGACTTGTGTTAAATTAATGAATGTATTATTATTTTTATTATTAACATTCTTAAATCTGGTTAATAATATGATGTTGTTTAGGTTAAATAAAAAAAAACACCCTGTGATTTCCTGCCTTTGCTTATTATATACTAGATGTGCTACCCTGCTAAGACGGTTGAAATCTTAGTAATCAGCATAGACTTCGTACTTTGTTTTTATTGGATACACCGGCTGTCCATTTGGTCTGGTGTAATAATATGCACCCGATCCCTTTCCCTCATGGCAACCATTTCCTCTCTGGTTAGAGCCATCAGTTTTTGCTGCTTCCTTCCGGTATCACATGTTGAACTGGACACTCTTATAGTCAAAGTATTTTGATGGGAAAATTTGGAGTTGGTCGCTACTACATTGACTTGCTTTAGTGACTCTAGCCTACTCGTGTCTGGGCTTTGGTTTCCCTACGTGTGCATCGATTTATTGTTAATCTCACTCCATTGCTCATCACGCAAAGTTATCAGTTATTAACATTACAGATATAAACCTCATTTACGTGGTCCGAACAAGTGCAAGAAAGGCGCTACCATTCTTTTGTTGCTGGAGTATAACATTAGACAACAGAATAGGCCCATAAGACCAATTGTCTTATTTTTAGAACCTTATTTTTATTATCATTTTTATTTTTTATTCTACCCTTCTTCTTCATGTTTTGCTCACTTTCATACTTGACTTCCTAGCACTATCAACCAGATGGACACAAAGGTGCACAGACACACACTCACAGAACACTTGTCCTTTTTATTAAGGTGAATTTGCTGATTTCTCTATACCAGTGATTCCAAGAGATTCCTTAGAGTTTGCAGCTTTTACTAAACCAAATAAAATAATAAAAATACTATATACTTCCCTAGTTATACAGCAGTAATTCTAATATGAAGAATGAAAAATAACACTAAAGAAAAGATACACTTCGCTTCTTTTGATATCGGCTTACACTGCAGATAATATGATTTTGAAGGAAGCGCGTGCCAAATCACAATGCAGTTGTGGGATTCCTGGTGATTGGCTTTGTCCACTTACAGTTTGTAGAAGACATTTTCCTAGACACGGGTAGAAACAATGTCATCAATTCTTTCCACAGGTGAGCTCCCATTTTCAGTGTAGTTGCTAGAGCTTTGTACTTTACTCACAGTCTTTGGTTCCAAAATAAGAACATGCAATTTCCAAACTTGGGAGTCAATCTTTTGCTAGTGCAGTGCAGTTTTAAATAGCACACAGTAACCGCTGAACATAAATTGACTGTCATCAAACAAGGGGTACACCCTGCACCATTTATCTGCTCTTTTCTTTTTTTCACCTTCTGCCTATCAGCTTGCTTATGTTACTTAAATGCATCAGCTATTTCTATTCATGGCCTCAGTTACCCGTCTTAAGTAAAATAATGTAATGTGGAAAAATCTCACAAATCACAGTGGCAAACTTTAAACATGTGGCTACAGGTAGTTACTCTGTTTTGGGTGTATTTAGCATTAATATTTGCAGTGTGGTATATACTGGAAAATATTTTGTGATGCATGCAGTAATAGGATGCATTGCATTTTCCATTCCAATAGATGATGCATCACAAACATAAGCACTTTTTTTATGAATCCCATATCAAATGGCATATAACAGAGACATAACAACTGCACGGACACACAGACACAAAAGCAAGCACTTGTTCTTTTATTCAACTATACATCTCTGAGCTCCAGGTAGATGGATTTGACTCTAATGGGCACCAGACCTCCAGAACTCTGTCTGGTTACACTATGGTTAAGATTAGGGTTGTGGGAGCGTTATCTGACTCAAAGAATGACAACTACCCATTAAATCAACTCCAGGGTGGAGGCTCTGGGCTTGCATTTATACAGAGTGGATACATGTTTAAGACTGGTGAATTTTTGCATGCAGGAACCCCACGACTTTCAGATAAAAGTGACAAGTACAACTTAAAAACTCAAAAGAAAAGGGAGAAGCTGACACTCTCTTGCTACCCACATCTGCTTTGGGCAAAGACATAAACACAGGTACAATTGTTCATGATTGCACTGACATGATAATGAAGTCATTAAACAATTTGATTTTGCTCTGAGCAACACAGAAGACATTCTTGTAACAGCACTGGCCATCTGTCTTTATTATGAACTGAGACACTTTGAGTCTTTGTGTACTTTACAAAGGAAACAGCTGAATGTAAATATTGTATAGGAATTGTTTCCTTCATCATTATTATTTGTTTTGCAGAAGGCACTATTCAAAGTAAACCACAGAAAATCATTGTACATAAAATGCATCAGAATGTTTATCAGGAAAATAGAGATAACAAGATACAAAGAACAATTATAAAGTAGAGCTCAAAAAGCTGGTTCTATAGTGCCTATAAAAAGTAGTCACTCCCTTGGAAGTTTTCATATTTTATTGTTGTACAGTATTAACACACATTGGATTTAATTTGGTTTTTTGACATTTACCAACTGACAAAAACTCTTTAATGTCAAAGTGATAACAGATCTTTGCAAAGTGGTCTAAATTAATTACAGATATAAAACACAAAACTAATTGATTGCATAAGTATTCAGTTCAGTATTTAACAGATTAAGCTTTGGGACCATGACAGCCTTGAGTCTGTGTTCACAGGTCTCTATGAACTTGACACATCTGGACACTGCCATTTTTTCCCCGTTCTTCTTTGCAAAACTGCTCAGGCTCTGTGAGGTTGATTGGGGATCATGAGTGACCAGCCTTTCTCAATTGTATTGAGATCCGAGCTGATTCGTCCACTCTAGGACATTAACATTATTGTTTATAAATCATTCCTCTGTAGCTGTGACTTTATGCTTGGGGTTGTTGTCTTGCTGGAAAACAAATCTTCATCCCAGGAGCAAGTTCCTTGGAACTGAAGCAGATTTTCCTCCAGGATTTTCTTGAATTTTACAGCATTTATTTTTCCTTGTATCATCATAAGCCCTCCTGGGCCTGATGCTGAGAAGCATCCCCACAACATGATGCTGCCAGATGATGTGTTTTTGATAATGTGCAGTGTTTAAAGATATTGTTTAATCTGATGGACAAAAAGCTCAATTTTGGTCTAATCAGACCATAAAAGCCTTTTACCAGCTGACTTCAAAGGCTTCTATGTGCCTTCTTCCAAACTAGCCAAGATGTCCTGTACATCTTTTTTTAGCAGTGACTTCCTCTTTGACACTCTCCCTCAAAGATGTGACTACTGAAGCACCAGAGTAACAATTGTTGTATGCACAACCTCTCCAATATTAATCACTGTAGTTTGTAACTCCTTCTGAGTTCTCAGTGGTCTCTTGATGCCTGTATTGCCTGCAGCCTGGCATTTTTTTTAAATCTGGGTCATTGATAGTTATAACGCTGAGTATGGACTAGTGCAGTGAGAACACATAACAAGATTGATGCATCAACGTGCATTTTTATTCCGCAGTTAAGTGTTCAAAGAAGTAAAATTCAGTGCAAGTTCTCCAATAAGTAAATGAAAAATCCAGTAAAAACAAGTGCATCTGTGATTATAAAACCAGCAAAGCACACGTTCTTTTAACCAAGCTAAAATCTTCGTATCAAACAGTCAGTTATCAGGTTCTCTTTTTATTCTCTCCTGTTTAAGCTCAGTACATCTTTCTCTCTTGTCTCCCCTGATTTCCCTCCTTGGGTCTTCTCAGCTGGGTTTAGATGCCAGCAACTGCAGTCCCTCTCTCCAGTTCTTATTCCAGCCGCCTCATTCTGCCACCATTGGCATGCTTGGAAACCTGCTACTCATCTTCTTCATCGCTACCACTCCTCTGTATTATTTAGCAGGAGCAACCCACCCCTTGAGCACCGTTCCTCTTGTTGCTTTGCAGGGCCGCTGACCACTCTGCCTTCTTCACACCATATGGCTTGAACTCCCAATTCTTTCTTTCCTTCTTTCTTGTTCCTTGGTTGTTTTTCCTTTCTTGCACTCCCCTTACTCTGAGTAATTCATACTCTTTGGGTGCAGGCGCTCTGCTTAATGACTCACGGAGCGTTAATATGGAAACTGAATGAACCAATCGCACATTCGCATGCAAATGTGATTAGCCAATGTCCTCATTAAACACCTGGGGCCGCATGACATTGCAGTTGCACACACCTAACCCACACAGCCTGAATTGCACCATTTTTTTTTTTTTTAACTGCCATGGACCCCTAATGTGTTTCACCACAGTGGCCTTCTTGTCTTCTTGCAAAATTAGTCTAATTTTCTAGACAGCTTGCTCCAGGCAGATTTACAGCTGCGCCATACTTTTGCCATTTCTTCATGTCTGATTTAACTGCACTCCAAGGGATATTCAGTGACTTTGATATTTTCTTGTCTCCATGTCCTGATTATAACCTCAATATATCAATTACATTTTTAGGAGCTTCTCAAGGCCACTTAGCCTGAGTGTTTCACATCATTCTTTAATATCATTAAATGAGAACACAAAACCGCTACAGAGCATATACTATAAAGTGTATATTACAGGCTTTTACATGTAATTACTCAATGTACTAATCTAAAGGGAGATGTATCAAAGACCGAATAACCAATAATCCAAAAAACATGAAATAATATAAAACCAGCCACAATTATATGTACAGTAAATTCAAGTTTGTGATCTATTCTGGAAATTGCTGTAATCAGTCCTGATGCCTTCTAGTCTCTAGTTTGTTTTTATGAGAGGAGTATGAAATAATTTGTCATCTTTAAACAGCCTTCATCATTGCCTTGATTGCTCCTCTGGAAACCTGTGGAGATGCCTTGGTCTTCAAAAAATAATCAGTTTGATAGGAGAGGAATTATAACATTTTCATCTGCTGTTAACAAGGGGTTAAGACAGCAGATGCGAGTTAAATGTGTAGGGCATTGTGACATAAGCTTCACGATAAGGGGAGCGTGGTCGGAGAGGACAGTGGTGTTTTTTTTACCAGATTTGATAGTCGGCAAGAAATTCTTATCAATGAAGAAACAGTCAATTCTTGAGTAACTATGATGCATAGACAAGAAGCAGCAATATTCGTTTAATTTTATATGTAAAAATCTTCATAGATTTGTGATCCACAGTGAATCGTGAAAATTTTTAAAATTTTATAGTTGCTGTGACTGAGGACAGATCTAAGTCTAATTTTAAAACGCAGTAAAAATCTCCAGTCATTATAACATTGTGAGTGCTCATATCAGGAACCAGTGCAAATACAGTACATTTTGCATGAATTCTCTATTGTCCATATTGAGTGCATATATGTTTACCAGAATTACTTTGGAGTCGATTCATTTTGCCACCACCATGACATAGCTCCCTTCCTGATCAAATATTACATCTGTTGCTACAAGTGGGATTGTTTTAAGGATTAAAATTCTGACACCTCTGTTTTTATTATTATTGCAAGACATTGTCCTTTAAGGCTGATGCCTTTGGATACTACTGCTTCTTCATCAGAGCCAGGGACCTAAAGCTATAAGTAGATTGCTTATCTCTCATTAAAAATTAAACATTCCATAAAATTATTAACTCTGGATGGATATTCACAAAAAAGCCTTACCAACAATGGAAAATTGTGAAACACTCCCAAGGCAAATAGCCTTCACTTTTACTTACAAAACACCCCTAGCCCCCATGTAAAGAGCATTAAATTAAAAACAAGCTCTGGTGTGCCAATAACCTCAATATATCTATTGTAGTACTAATTAGCTAATTGTGAACCGGTAATGTTTAATAAGTGAGTACAGCTTTCTGAAAAATGACCTTGTTCTTCTTCGTTTTGATTATTCATTATTTAACCACTTCTATAACGTGATCTCTTTCACAAAACATGTTTCCTCATATCTCATGCAGTCATGCTGCCTTTAAATGCTTTGTATTAGTGGGCACTTAGTGATCACTATTGATCATCTAGTGATCATTTACTTTAGTCAGTGTTCCTTTAAATCAAATGTAATTTGTGTCAAGATTACAGGGAAGTGAAGATCATCTTTAATTTTTTAAGAAGTCACAACCAGCTTTAAAACTCCTCTTTTCAACTGCAGCTGCCTCACTATAATGGACTCCATTATCCATATCACATCTGGATGCTGAAATGCTGTCAAAATTAAAAATTGTTATGAACATGACATGATTGTGATAAATTTAGATTTAATTGAAATAACTCCAAACCCTGCAACCATTTTCCTTTTTTTCATTATTTATCATGATCCTTGCATTCCAAGTACAGTATCTCCTGGTCTGCTTGTCAGCTCAGTACATTACATTTAATAAAGTACTTAGCTGCAGCTGAGTGTAGCAATAATGCACACAAGAAAGGAGACAGCCCTGGATAAGACAGCAGTCATTCTTCATGGACTCAATGACAAAATGTTTACTTTGAACATTTGATCCATCTAGATGAGAACAGGCCATTCAGCCCTACAGCACTCTCCTGTCCTATCCACCTTAATCTTCCAGAATAACATCAAGTCTAGTTTTGAAAGAACTTAAAGTTGTACCACTTATTCCATGTGTCTATGGTTCTCTGTGTAAAGAGCAAACCTAGAATCAGCATTTTAGTTTGATGCAACAGTTTATTCCCACTGCCCCAAAAATTTGCTGATTACATTAATTGGTGACTACAAATGGAAGTTTAAGGGAAGAGAAGGCGAGGGAGAACAAAGCAGAAGTGGATGGATAAAGTAAAAGAAGATCTGAAGGAAAAGGGCTTGAACTGCGAGGTAGTTCAGGACCAAGTTGTATGGAGAAGGTTGATCAAGCACATTGACCCTACATAGAAGTGGAAAAAGAAGAAATTGTCTTGATGTGTGCATCAGGTGCTGCACCAGTACAGCGCCGGGGTAGGCCTGTGCTCACACGTTTCTCATTGGCCCACTCAGTTTTGTAGCTTAGATTTTGACCTTTATATCATACATGCATTTTTATATACTGCTCCCTTGATTAAACTATTAATTAATTGCTGGTGTTATTTTATTATTGTTAATTTACTTCATAAGTATTTGGAAAATGTGATAGTGATTTTACTGTGCATATTTTAGAAAATAAGATAAAATTTTACCAATATTAACCATTCAAAGCATCCAACATTAATAGGAGGCCATCAACTATTAGCTGAATTTCTAGGTATGTTCTTTTGGACAGGAAGATAAGCATGAATGATGTCTTGACAAACAGCCCTTTTAGATTTCATTAGCAAAAGGAAATGAGCAGAAACTGCAAAACATTCGAGATTCTAACATTGGCACTGCGTGTTTTGGTGATGCAATAGCAAATAAAAACCCTGCTGCTAGCTGTGCAAACATTAGTGATGTGTTTGCACCAACACCATTACTCAGTGTGTTGGATTATCTATAGCCACTTTGCTGTCAAAAGTCGAAGAATCATCCAGGACCACATATTTATGTGTTATTCATGAATTACCAACTCAATCAGCACTATACTTTCCAACTTTTGTGAACAGCAGGTACAGTTTTGTTGCTCTCTTGTACGACAGATATGGTATGTGGCTGGAATGTGGGATATTGAAAGTTTTTTTTTTTTTTTTTTCAAACTTGTGCAGGCATTTTTGTGATAACATAATGGAGGACAAATTCACTTGTAGATTCATAGATGTCAGCTTTGCTAACATGAGTCACAGAAAAGTCACAAGGCAGCACTTTGTAAATCTACACATTACAAAGAAAGCATAGTCATTGCCAAATACGGTAATCAGTCTGTTTGCTGTCATATAAAGTTATGGTTCAAAATTTTAGCAGAGGATATTGGGGCATTTGGACTGGTATGTCATACATATCAGAAAAGGAAGTAAGTTAATGTATTTTCACCATTTGCAATTGGATTTACATTAGTGTTAACTTGGAGTTAACTGGGTGCAGTCTTAGTCTCCAGGCCTCAAAAGGACATAGCTGCATTAGTAACAGTCCAGAGAAGAGTGACTAGGCTGATTCCAGGGCTAAAGGGGATGAATTATGAAGAAAGATTAAAAGAAGTGAATCTTTTCAGTTTAACTCTTTCAGGGTGGATGTCGACTTTTGTCAAAAGGAGGGGTTGACAGTGACAGTGGTAATCAACTGTAAATGGTGACAAAACCCACTGTTATACTTTAGTTGGACTTTCTTTGCTAGAAGGAAAGTTAGCTTTGTTAGTTTGACCGAGATTTCCCGTGGTCACTTGAATAGTGAGGAGCAAACAATGTCAAAAATGGTATTGACATCTGCCATGAGAACGAAGTGAATGCAAAAAGCAAGATGCTCCGAGGACAACTTTCTGCATATTATCACTGAATTGGACTCTTGACTTGTCGGACTCCTTTTTTAATATGTGATTGAAAATACATGTGAGGTACCAGCCTCAGCTTATCGGCCCCCAGCTGATTGTGGTACTGAACAGGTTCATGCAGCTGACGCACCTATGGCAACGTTCAAATGGGAGGACCGCCATTTACAATGACAAGAGGTACAAACCACATTGCGATGCATTGTGACTGCTGCCCTTGCCGTATGAACACAGTCTTGCAGCCAGCCAGCTGTACATTCCTGGTGATCTGGCAGCCACTGCATGTAGCAACAGACATTTTACGTTGATTTCTGTGTGAAACCATTGCTTTGTGTGCTTTTCAGGAAACTTTGTTTTTTGGAAAAAAATATTTAGCCCTCAAAGAGCTAAACAGAAGAAGATTAAGAGGAGACTGATTGAAGTATTTAAAATTCTGAAGGGTATTAGCACAATGGGTCAAGACTGTTATTTTAAAATGAGTTCATCAAGAACATGGGACATAGTTGGAAGATTTACTAAGAGTAAATTTTGCACAGACATTAGGAAGTTTTTACTCACTTAGAGAACCATAGACACATGGAATAAGCTACCAAGTATTGTGGTAGAGAGTAGGATATTAGGGACTTTGAAAACTTGACTTGATATTATTTTGGAAGAATGTAGTATGTAGGAATGGTGGGCTTCGTTGGGCTGAACAGCCAGTTGTTGTCTAGATTATTCTAATGCACGCAGAGCCCATCCTTAAATCTTGTTTGATTTTTGTCAGGGCGACTCATAGACTGGGTGGACTGAGTCACCATGGCTGTCAGATCCTAAAAAAAATGTTGGCATTACTGGACTTCTAAAATTTTATGTTTTTCATAATTAATGTATATTTAACAATAATAAAAATAACATTAGGCCTACCATTTTATGGAATCCTGGTGCCGCTACTGGTGTGATTGAGAGCTCCCTTTAATGAACTGGTGCCTTGTTGAGGTTTATCTCCGGCCCAGTACCTAAACTTGCCGGCATAGATTCTGTGAACGCCAGATTGCACAAAGCAGATTTAATTAGTAGGTGGAGAGATGATCAGAACACAAATGCAATATGGCCACACAGTTGCCATTCTGGCAGAATTTCTAAATAACTGTTTTTCACATAAAAAGATGGGCAGACACCAGAGTTTCTTTTCTAGCCTGGGTCACGTCCTTTGTGGGGTATACATGTTTTCAGTAGGGTTGTGTGGCTTTTCCTTAGTTTCTTTTCTTTTTTTTCAAATCCCAGTGATGTGTCTGTTACACTAATTTCTAATTCTTAATTGACTTTCACTCTCATCCATGGGTGCCTCCCGTCTTGTGCCTGATACCGTTGCTAAACAGTATGAATGCTCTGACTTTGTGTGATTAGAAATATAGGTTCCAAAAACAGAAGGATTTATATAATAAACAAGAGCTGCAGTGGTACAATAGGCAACTTATTGTTGTTTTTTTCTAAGGCTTCATCATAGTTTTGATTTCCAGCTAGGGGTACCATTTATGTGAAGATGCCCATTCTCTGAGGATGTGAGTAGAACAAAGCCATGCTGTCAAGGTGACAAGTTATCTATGTGAGTAAGTGTGTTGTGTTTTCCCATAAGAGTGTCCATCAATGAACTGGCACCCTGTCCGTGAGATGGATTTCCATGCTGCAGAGGAAAAAAAAAGAAACAAATGACCAAACAAAAATAAAATATAAAGCTGAATACAATGAGTGATTAACTAGAACTGTGCTTACATCTTGTCTTGTTTGCTGTATCCCTCTTACACGGTGACAGTTTGTCCTACCTGCCTATGTAGTTTGATATTTGACCGTTTTATTGACAGCCTTGTAGCATATAATTTTTGATATTTACCCACATGTAAATTGTAAGCAATGGGAAGACAGGGGGTGTGAGTGTTTCCCAAGCCAGAAGAGGAAATTAAGCATAAATATTTGCCTGCTCCTGTCTCAGGGGCTTTGTGAGCAGTGAGATGAGCTTTTAGCTTTCACCTGTCTGTTAACCGACACTTGTGTGTGGGTGGAAGAAAAGATGGAACAAAGGCCTAATTATGTTTTTATAAAAAAAACAGCTACATAAAAACACAGAATAATAAATAAAAGGTTAGATCCTACCTTCAAATTCTCAATGCTGGGCTATTTTGAAAAGAACAAGGGTGTTCCTATTATTTCATTTTAGTTGTGCACAAGGGGTTTGCTTTGAGGTGATATGCTAATATTATTAATATAGAGAAGACAGTGTATGACACGGCTCATTCTTGGGGTGAGATGTGCAAGATTTTACAAATGGCAGCAGATATACTTATATTTTATATAACATTTTCCCTTCAGAAAAGAATCGAGATTAAGGTAGAGTCAAATCCAGCAGTAGCTAAAATCTTGGGGCCCTACCTTATTTCGAGTAAGTATTGTTTATGCTTTAGTAGGGCACTACAATGGGCACCCATCCATTTTCAAACCCTGTGAATCATGCTCAGGGTTACAGGGGGATCTATCATTGCCATGATATAGGTAGTCTGGTTTAAGGAACACTTGTTTGTACCTAGTTGTGGGCAATAGGAGCAAAATTGTCTATCATGACATTTCGTGGAATTGTGATGGGAGAAGTCCATGGCAGCGCACATTTTTAAATAAATTGTAGGGCTCGAACTCCCTCAGTGTGCATGTGCATGCAGCTTTGGGATGTTTTATGGGGTTGTTGGAGCTGATCACGTTTTGCATGTGAGAGCGTGATTAGTTCCAATAACCTCATTGACTTCCCGCTGTTTGTAATTGAGATGCTGCACCTATGGAAGTATACAAAGGGGAGCCTGTGCTAGAGAAAGGATAAAAAGACAAGAACAATGAGAAAGAAGAATCGGAGGTTAAATGGAACAAAAAGAAAAGGAAATGACAGGAGGAAAGTGGAGCCAAAGGCAGTAGAGGGGAGGCAGGAAGCCAAGAAGAAAGCCTCTGGGAGGAACGATGGCCGACACTGGGAGGGACTGAAGAAGGTCACTCCAGCTGCGCATCTTTAGGTAGTTGGAGTGACCCGTTGCTCATGGGAGTTTCTTTGTAACACCAAGGAGTGGCAGTGGGAGTTGTAAGAGTGAGGTTTGGCGTGGCGACTTGCCGGGAGCCTGTGACAGCAGACAGGGCCTGAGTGGGGATTTTAAAGGTTGGCTGTGCCCGTTGGGATGATGTAGCTTCTGGCTGCGGGATCTCCCCTGAGGTAAGCAGAGGAGATGCCAGTTTTTATAAGGACACACCAGTGATAGGGATTCTTTATACAACTGCTTCTTGCCATATGTTTTAACCTCGTTCTGAAGGATTATTTATTACTTGATTTTGGACTTTTTAACTGAGAAACTGAGATTGCTTTTGTTGGCCACTGTTAAGCTGCACTTGAAGCTGTTGTGTTGTGAGAATGCAAGCTGGTGACCCTTAGAAACTTGCCTTCTGATTGGGTTGTGACTTTGGGTCTGCCAGATCTCTTCCTATCAGAGTTTCTTCCAGTTTCCAGTTGCCTTTGGATTGTGTAGGACACCACTTTACTCACTGACACTGTTTTTTTTTTTTTTTTTTTTTTTGCAATTTCTCTAATTAAAAGGCCTATACTTCTAAGGGTAATAATGCTCTGTCTCATCTATATATATAATTCACAAAGTCGACGCCAGAAGGGGAAGACACATATGAAAGCACGCACACGAAAACAAGACACCCATGAAAGCACGCAGGAAGAGGCGTGGATTCACTAAGCCGCCGACAAGTAGGAAAGAGCCTCGCCCACCAACTCTATGACCATTGGATACGACAACTCGCAGAGCAACGCCCACTAACTGGGACGCGACGCCTCGAAAAAAACGCCGTCATTTATGTTCATCTGTTGTACGCTACACATCGACCTCTGAGCCACCTTGAGTAGGGGGCAGCAAGTCTTCGATAGGCTGCAACAAAATGATGAAAGTACGGGCGCATTTTTTTACACAAGCGCTGTGTGTGTGGGTGGGTGTTAGTTAATTTGTTACTCGAAGGATTTCAAGATTTAATATGCACAGGCGGTAACACTGCAAATGCAGCCCAAACGAACCAAAAATCTTCCACAGTCTCCTTACTGTAAAGCAGCAACACTACCACTGCGCTACAAGACAAAGAATGCAGTTAAATAATGCACCAGTCTTGATTTTACTTTCACTTCTGTTTGGACAACTGTGTCGTTCAGAAAGTGTTCACCTATCAATACATAATTATGCGACATATGATACGCCGTGAGTTGGCAAGAGCTACGAGTGTTCAGCGGTGTTTCCCAAACTCGGTCCTGCTGAACCCCTGTGGCTGCAGTGTTTTGTTCCAACCAGATTCCTAATCATTAATGCCGGTGAAACTCATCTGGGATAAGTCGGTTTTTCAAACGCAGTCCTGTAGCAGATTAGCTGGATGTAATAATCCGAGATGAATGCGCACCTCCACGCTGAGTGAAAACACAATGTATATTACTGCAACAAAATGATGAAAGAACGGGCGCATTTTTTTCACACAAGCTGAGTGGGTGGGTGTTAGGTAGTTAATTATTTACTTAAAGGAATTCAAGATTTAATATGCACAAGCGGTAACACTGCAAAAACAGCCCAAACCAGGAAAGACAACTGGCAAAAAGTCACCAACAAACTAAACGCGTGTGCATTGTACTTACTGAAAGCAGCGTTACGGATTTTGCAAATGTTCATTTTTTTCCCTCTGCTTAAAAAACATTGAAAAAGCGGCGTATACTACACCGCAGGTTGGTTTGCAGCGTGTAAAACAGTTTGTTTGTCGCGGATAATTTGCTATCCACAGAGGGAGGAACCAGGAACCAAACCCACAATCTTCCACTGTCTCCTTACTGCAAAGCAGCTGTACTACTACACCGCCACAAGGCAGTTAAACAAGTTATATTTATATTTTTTACACATCACACACTAGAAGCTGCTGACAAACCCTTCTCTTCGTTGTCAGTCTGTAGCTGTGAAAAAATAAAAGCAATACGAGTTTTAACAGACGTCATTCAAGTGTATCATAAGTTTCTGTAACGTTAATGAAAATGGCCAGGAGGTGTCACTGGAGAAGTGAGTGTTAAATGCTTCGAAGCTTCGATACGATTTCCGACACAATTGCTTCAAACGTATTGATGGTTTGCGAGCCTTCACCCCGCCCATCACTACTCACACGTTACTGAACGAGAAATCAGCAGACTAACATGACAGATGGGGCGTAATGGGCGTCCTTCCCCTCTCCTCCGGATTTTTCAAATGTTAATTTTTTCCCTGTGCTTAAAAATCATTAAAAACCCAGCCTGATTATGCAGCGTATGGTACGCCGCGGGTTGGCTAGTTTATTTAATTTGTTAATTGCCATTTTCTTACTCTTTATCATTTGAATTTACAACTTTCTAAGGTGTAGTAACACAGTCAGTTCTGACTTTGCTTTAAGACAGACAGGGTTTTTTTAGTAATCAACAGAAGTTGGGACACCTGTGCAAATTGTTTGCTTCAACTTGTAAGGTTTAATTTACTTTAATTGCTGTAGAACAACTGTAGGTTTTAACCTATTAGTTGTTCCCTGAAGAAGGCCCATTTGTAATATTTTTAATATTTCCTTTTCTCAGTTTTTGCTAAATTTAAACCTCTGGCACTTTACAGATTACCTTCTCACCATTTTAGGTCATTCATTGTATTTCAGTTGATTAAGTCTGAAGAAAAACTGAGGTGATATAAAACCTTTGACCGGTAGTGTATATGCATTTCATCTCTCAAATTACACGTCTACTGTCTATGAGCCTGTAAATATGTGTTAAAATGTTTACTTTGGGATGTTTCATTAACGTTTACTACATAGTACCAAAGTTCATGTGTGTCAAGATAGGTTGGTTATGGTTTAGATTTTATTCATTTATATTTTGCTCATTGATTCGAGTTTTTACCGTTTCACAGTAACGATTCTAATAAGGTTAAAAGAATGGTCAAATGTTTCAATAATAAAAAACTGGCTTTATTTTCTTTAAAGAGTTCAACTTGAAGTTTTACAACAAAGGTAACTTGAATCAGTAAAGTAAAAACAGGGTGTTTCAAGACAAAATAAATAACATGTCTTCCATTGAAATATCACTAATACAGAAAATACCAAGTTTAAATGTGTGTGCAACCAATAAAGTCAATGGTTCTTGTTAATAAAAATCAGCATGTCAGCCTTTTCTGGTACTACAGTATGTGTGACACCCTCTGGATATATGGTGTCACCAGCAGTGGAGTAAACCCTCTGACTAGGGGCAGAGGAGGCCTGCACACACACACATGAAAATGCTGCCTGTAATAATAAAGGATATGTAGTTCTTTTGACCATGCTCAGTCAATTTTCTTGAGTTTTCCTTAAACAACGTTTATCCTTTTGTGTGTTAACAATTTTCATTTTCAGATTCAGGTTTAATGGCAGTCAGTTCAACGCAGGCAATTTTTAAAGAAAGATGAGTGTCATAAAGTGTCACAACACAACTACAAATTGTCAGTGGTCAGTTTGCGTGGGTTTCCTCCCACAGTCCAAAGACATGCAGGTTAGGTGCATTGGCGGTCCTAAATTGTCCCTAGTGTGTGCTTGGTGTGTGGGTGTGCGTGTGCCCTGCGATGGGCTGGCACCCTGCCCTGGATGTGTTCCTGCCTTGCGCCATGTGCTGGCTGGGATTGGCTCCAGCAGACCCCCGTGACCCTGTAGTTAGGATATAGCGGGTTGAATAATGTCTGACTGACTGACAGTTTGTTAATTTAAAAGGAGCGTACAAATTAACTAAACAATCTGAGTCATTTTCCTGATTGTCTATATTGATTTTATCACAAGAATATACTTCACCCTGCTTTTAGCCTTTGCTTTGAAAAAGATTATTTGAGCTTCTTTTAAGGCACAATTTATACTGCGGGTATCAGCTTTGTCTTCAACTCCTGTGGCGTGCTTGTGTGGCTTTGATCAGATTGCTGACTGCTGCAGAGCAACATGCCATATATTCATTCAAGCTTAATGAAACATAAACAGTGAAAAAAAAAAAAGTAATTCCTATTTAACAAATAAGGTACATTTGTAAAATAGCAATAGATAAAGATGTTGAATACTCTTGCAACAAGCAAGAGAAGTTGCTTACCAAATAAATAAATGTGTGAAAGTAGTTAATACATTTGTGAGGAAAGCCCTCATGTGACGTTATTTAAAATGTGCACCCCCTTATGTTATTGTATAACTCTATTGCAGTTTAACTGAAGTTTAATTCTTGGTCAGTTCATAAGGCTGGAAATAAACGTAGTCTTTTTTATGACTTGTACTAGTGACTTGAATGAACAAAATATACTCTGCAAAAAATGGTGAAGATACATGGGTAACACATACATCAGGACAATGCATATATAGAAAAGGCTCCTTAAAAGACAAAGAATAGAAAATATAAAAGCAACATAGTATTTTTTAATGTACAAGGATACAAAGATGAAGGTAATAGAAAATGAAATAGATAGCAGAATCTGGATGTAAACAGTCTTAGAAAAGCTTACTGAGAATCAAAAATATCAAGGGATGGATGTTGTCCTGAGTGGCTTTTGATTTAGCAGTTGGTGTTGAAGTCATGTTCTCTGACGTCCAGACAAAATAGTCACGTGTGTCTCAATCTCTGATGTTGCTTCCTCTGTTTTTTCCTTCCATTGCTCCCTTGGACAAGACGAATTTATGTTTAAATGCACATGTGGGATTCTGGGACACGTGACATTATGTACATTTGATAATGATACCTTGTTATTATCATAAATGTGACTTTGACCAGAATATTTGATCTTCCTTTCTCAAACTATAAACTAATTCTGTAACTTCCAGTTCTGAGGCATCCAATCCATTCACAGGTTATAAACTAATTGAACTGGTTATGTAGTTCTGTGGCGTATACTTGCCTTCTTTTCTCTCCATCATCAAGCTGTAAACCAATTATCACAGATGCAGTAAGGTTATAATTTACCAGTACAGTGCAGGAAGAATGTACAAGAAAGGATTCTGGCAATACCTGTAATTAGAGTCCTGTAAGTTAAATTCATCTTGGTTAATTTCAGCAAAATAATTAAAACTTAATATAAGCCGTCTGCAGTTCAAAAAATTAAAGATTTTTTTACTCCGGGTAGGAATTCAGTCATAATTTGAAGTGACAGAGTTGTATTATCTAGAAAAAAATTAAACAGATTACATATAGTCTCAGAAACTGCAATAGCTTCAGTTCAAAATGAATGCTTTCCTGAATGAATACTATTGTTAAAATGTCATTAGCCCTTGAGTTAAGAGCTTACCTATGTCAGCTGAATACAGTATTACAGATTACAAGTGCTTTTCTTTTAGGGACATTTTAATGCTTAAAAATATAACATATGCAAACACCTTCATAACAGTACATTTATTGATTGTTTCAAATATACCTTGTTATGTGCAAAGCGATTACATAATTTTTGTAATACCTATTTTTACATTGTGTGATGGTGGATTGGGGAGCTGAATTCTAACAGTATCAGTTTTTAATGGTGGCCTGTATAAAGAGTCTGGTGAGGCTAAGCCATACACCCCGTCCTACAGCCCTGGGTTACATTCGATTGATGCACATTTAACTTGCTGCTTGCATTTGCCTAGATATTGTAGAAGCTTTTCTTGTGTCACCATGATTCCTACACAAGAGCTCTGTGCTCTAGGTTGATGAGAGGTACGAGCACTTGCAAGCAGCATGTCCTGTTTGTGCTCTGCATGCAGTTTTCACGGCCTAACTCCTGCTATGCCATTAGTCATTTAGTCAAGCCTTGTTTCAATAAACAGCATACATGATCACAGTATTAAAGATTCAGACTGAAAATAAAAAATGAATGAAGTCTCCATTTCAAAATCAAAGTCTTTCTAGCTGTTGAAATTATTGTCAAAAAAAACTTGCTTACTTAATTGATGCCTGGAACATTTTCTTTAAAAAAAAAAAAGTGACATGACTTGCTTGCTATAAGAATCATGCATGTAGTGATCCTGTTGAGTGTGCTTCCTTCTAAGCTGTTAAGTCAACCATTATGCAGCTAATTAAGTTGCTTTCTGCTTTCCACCTACTAGAAATGCATCTGTGTAAAAAATTCAAAAGCAAGCTGTGTGCTGTGACCTGCCAGTAGCAAGCACCACTGCAGCCTACTGATTCAAGTCATGTAGTAACATCAAACACACAGCCAAAAAAAGTATGTTTTTTATAAAGAATTGATGCAAAATGATTGTGATTAATTATTTGCGACATTTTACACGTTGATTAGTGCATACAAGTAGGAAATTTTCTGTACTCTGTACTCGTGACAATAATGACCCAGGACACGCTGGAGGGACTATGTCTCTCGACTGGCCTGGGAACGCCTTGGGATTCTCCCGGAAGAGCTAGAAGAAGTGGCCGGGGAGAGGGAAGTCTGGGCATCTCTGCTCAAGCTGCTGCCCCCGCGACCCGACCTCGGATAAGCGGGAGACAATGGATGGATGGATGGATAATTATGCAAGTCTTAAATTCTGGCGTTCTATCCTAATGGTGTTTTATTTATTTCTTTTGATGTGCAGTGATCAGCCCCTGCTTAGTCTGCTTTTACTTAAATGAATAGTGAAATTTAGTAGATGGAAGAAGTCTGAGTGGCACAACTTGCATTTTGCATGTTACACTAAGACTACCAGGTGTGGTGTTATGTAGCCTCAAATGAATTCATGAGTAGATTTCTGCAGAAGTGAAGAAAATAACTTGTATGTGCCATCAAGTGCCTGGAAAAGTTGTGACCTCAAATTATGATGCTGTATATGTCAGCATATAGTAAAAAGAGTGTTATGTTTCATGGCTCAAATATCTCATTTATGTCTATCTTGTTCATTTGTTATGTTAACATTGTTGATTAGATTTTTATGTCAGTTTTTTTATGTGCCAACTCCTTTTGTCTTTTGTGCTGTTCTGTGCTTTTTTGTGCCACAGAGCATTTTTGTTAAAAAATATATTGTGGCACGCGGCTCGGGGTGGTACCCAGCCGGGACGCCCAAGAGGACCGGAGGAGGGCTCACGCCTCCTCCAGACCATGAGGGGGCGACCGCCCTGGTTTCTTTGGGGGCCACGGGTGCGGAGCTTTGAAGCTATACCCTGTAGGGGCCCGTGGTCACCGCCAGGGGGCGCCCGGATGCCTTGGCAGCCCTGGACCTCAGCACTTCCGCCACACCAGGAAGTGCTGGAGGGAAGAGGAGCAGGGACACCCGGAGTGCTTCCGGGGATGCAGCCGGCACTTCCGCCACACTGGGGCGTGTCGGTGGAAGATTGCCGGGACACACCTGGAGCACATCCGGGGACCTATAAAAGGGGCCGCCTCCCTTCATTCGGGGCTGGAGTCAGGTGGAAGAGGACAAGGTCGAGTGGAGAGAGACGGAGGCGGTCCGAAGAAGAGAAGGCAAACTGTGGTTTTGGCCTGGACTAGGGTGATAGGTGCAGTGGCACTGGGGTTTGTGCTTTACTTATTAACTTGTAAATATTGTAAATAAACATGTGCTGGGTGACAAAATGATGTCCGTCTGTCTGTGTCCGGGCTCTATCCCACAATATATATATATCTTTATATATAATATGCTACTGTGGCTTTCATTTGTTTACTATCTGCTTTCAGGGTGATGATTAACCTCCAAGGTTATTCCTCTTTTTATTTTATTTTATTGTAGAATCAACTCTCGGAAGCGGCCAGCAGGGCCATACGGGCGCTGTTCTCATCCCTACCACCTTTGCCTTCACTTCCCCTACCTCTTCATATCTTAAATCATTCTTGAGGCAGATTGAAGACTTAAGTGCCAGCTTAAGTTAAAAATTAAAGAAAACGTACTAAGTAATTGCAACACAAACACTGACGTAATCAGTTTTAACGTAAAAAGATGCCGATGAAAGAAGAGAAGAAGCGGGCCGCTAGGGTGGAGAAAAGAAGAGCTGCTCAGGAAGCAGCAAGTGCATCAACCTCTGAGCAAACAAATGCTAAAAGTACAGAGAGAGTAGGGAAACTATGAATGCTTGAATCAAGTGTATTCACTGCATGTTATCGTGAAGTACGCCATTACTGTTATATATATATATATATTGTAATAAAGAGTGTATGTTTTCCCTTTTTGTGACTAGTCATGGTTTGATGGTTTCTCCAATGCCCAAGTGGGCATTTTGATTTATTATTGGGATTAATGGTGCTAAGGGAACCCCCCATTCATGACAAAGTTGAGGAAGTTTTATTTTAAAGGAACTCTAGAAATAATGCTGCTCTTCTATACATTATATTTCAAGACTTTCTCACCACAAACTCTTAATCATTAAATCAATCAATTATTCTTAGGTAGACATTTTACCACTGCAACAAAGATAAAATAAATATACAGTTTTATTCTTTTGAGTGAAGACGAGTACTGTTGTGAAAATGTTTCCATCTGTACTTTGTTGTTGAAATATTGTCACGTTTACCCACTATTTTTTGTATGACAATGAGGTTTTGAATAGTGAAGAATTTATTTGTTTCAGTGGTTGTTTACTGGTAGCTATTTCAGTTGCTTAACATTATGTTGATTTGTCTCTTATGCCATTTTAATTTTTCATAGATACTGCCATTAATTTTGTTGCCTTAGTCACAATCTGGTGGCTCTCGTGTAAGACATCACTTAAGCAAAGGAATAAAAGGTCACCCTTCCACCCTTCACTATCTGAAACTGCAGTTTATCTTTAGACTTTTTATTCTTCTATTTAACTTTCTGGTTAAAAAGTCTTGGTTGCATTATTTTTTGACTTTGATTTTTGGTTAATGTTTTGGGATAAGACAACAGTTCTTTGCTTTGATTAATAACTATTTCTCTTTTTCGGTTCCATTTTCCTTTTTCCCCCATACCAATTCTTTGTTTCGAATGACAACAGACATACTGTCATTGGAAACAGAAACCCAGGTTTTCATTTACACCTGTTAAACAAAAACCTGTAGAGGATGGCTAAGCATTCAAAAATATTCAGTCAGTGATTCTTCTGTGGTCAGAAAGAGACGGTAGAAGAATGGGAGCTGATGGAGGCCAATGAGTGCAGAGCAAGAGATAGGTTGAAGTCGGTTATCTAACAGCTTGGTATAACAGTGGTGTCAAAAGAGATGGATCAGAACATATAACCTGCCGAAGATGAAACTCAGGATAATGCAAATATCCCAGGAAATCTTAGATCTGTTCTGCTAAATAAAGGTTGTAGTCGGTTAGCTAACAGCTTGGTATAACAGTGGTGTCAAAAGAGATGGATCAGAACATATAACCTGCCGAAGATGAAGCTCAGGATAATGCAAATATCCCAGGAAATCTTAGATCTGTTCTGCTAAATAACGCTGGTGTGGGCTGAGGGTAGCAGTGTAACAGTGTTGTACCACAGAGTTAGGAAAGCTGCAGTCACCAGGGGCCTCATGTATAATGCCGTGCATAGAACTCACACTATAACCTGGCGTAAGCACAAAAGCGGGAATGTGCGTACGCATGGAAAAATCCAGATGCAGGAATCTGTACGCACGCAAACTTTCACGTTCTTCCACTACATAAATCCCGATCAGCGTGAAAAGTAACGTACGTGCACGCGCCTTCTGTCCCGCCTCAACTCCTCCCAGAATTACGCCTCTTTGAATATGCAAATCAATATAAATAGCCTTCTGTGAAAAGACAATGGGGAAAGCACGGGGGGAAATATAAGAATTTCAGTGAATACCAAGTGGAGGCAAAGGAAAAACGTACTATTTATTGGTTTAAACAGTGGTATAATCAACAAAAGGAAGTTGATCGAGTGACAGAGTGTCGGAGAAACTCGAAGGCTCAAATTCACAAAGTCGCACAGTGCCCGAAATAAAAAAGAAATCACATATCAAAGTCGCCGTGAAAAGCAAGTCGTAGCCCACCGTCTTAGTATCATATGAAAGCTTATTAGGGAACAGACAAAAACAATAGGCACACAGTGGGGAAAAAAAGCACGAAATGTCAACTTTAATCTCGAAATTTCCACTTTAATCACGTAGTTTATTTTGACATTAAAAGTAGAACATCATAAACTTCATCTTAAAATCGTTTATTTTACTAGTTTCTCAAGTAGCACGTTAAATGCTTTGTTCTGTATTTGATCTTCTATGTGCTCTATGTGTGTGAATCACTACGTGCTTCCGTTCTTTCTCTTTCTCTGACAGGACACAGAATCCATTGTATTCGTGATATTACAGCTCTCTGAATAATTAAAATACTGAGATGTATACGTGATATCATTTTCATGATGATAGGAATGAAAGCATGTTATTAAACATGGGAACACGGTGGCACAGTGATTGTTCATATCTCACGCAAGAGGCTTGCTGCGACCTTCGATGAAATAATTTATCACAGCAGTACTGTCTCTTTCAAACGTACTAATCTCCAATTCCTGTCCTTCCTTTTCTTTCTGCAAATACCCAATTGCCACACAATCAGCTCTGTAATAGACGTTAAGCCATCTGTAAGCTTAGAACGCCGATTCTTCAAAACTTTTAAGGAACATTGAAATATCTTCGTAGTACATGTTTAATTATTCTATCCATCTATCCTTCCAGTGTCGCGTCAGCGTAAGAATACAACGCAATGCAGGAACAATCCCTGAACTAGCTAGCGCTGCGGCACCGTGTCTTCACATGTTTAATTATTAACAATACAGATTATTTAAATGAAGTTAAAGTTTTATCTGTATACTATAAGCAACATATTTTGCTGCATTTCATCGTAAAAATGATATTGTCATCATACGCACTTTATAAAGTGGCGCAGGTTGTGCAATATTATAACTGTAGTGTCAGTTTAAAGTGAGGTCATTGTACTTATAAGTACAAACAGTTCTACAAGGAACACTTGATGGACTGATTGGGTGCGTTTATAGTTCTTGAGATGAAACTGTTTCTGAAACGCGAGGTCCGTACAGGAAAGGCTTTTGACGCTTTTTGCCGTGGTTGAGGTAGTGTGTACTTGAAACTGTATACCGATAATTCTCTTTCCGATCAATTGCTGCTGTGATTCACACTCAGATACAGTGATATAAATACTCCGAGTGGTGCAGTGAGAGTAATATGGAAAAAGATGATCCGCAGTGGCAACCCTTAACGGGAGCAGCTGAAAGAAGAAGAAGATGCAGTGAGAGTAACAACACTAAAGCAGTTATGGTATTTGGAATACTATGGCTATTACCTGGACCATTATATTGCTACAGGTTAATTACAATCAGATGCGTTACACTAATAAACAGTGTATTTATAAAGCCGCGTCAGGAATGTGGATCTAAGAAAGAAAGGGCGATCACACAGGAACAGTAGCACTGCTTTGACGCTGGGTGCCGCCAGTCTGCAAAACCGAGTGGAGAAATTGCGTACGCCAAGGTATGAGTTACCGTGGAAATGTGCGTGGCTTTATGCCAAGTTTAGGTTTTATACATCACGATTTGAGCGTGGAAAGGTTCGTACGCAACATTTCTGTGCGTACGCACCATTTATACATGAAGCCCCAGATCTTAGTTGTCAAGCATCTGTGGGATGAGATGGAACAAGCAATTCAAACATCTCCAACATAATTTTAACAACATGGATGGAGCATACTGCACTAGTAACCCCTTATCGAGTTCCTGCACATGACAGCCAACGTGCTAATAGGTGTGAACTCGACATCACTTGTTACATCATTCGTACATTATCTAACTTGTTTGTGTGTGTTATAAAATTTTCTCTTCATTTTTTTTGTGTAAACTGTTTTACTAGGAATTTTTTTGAAAAGTTTAAAAGTGGGATTTCTGTGTTTTGCATGCCATACTCATTACTTGAACATTTGCCATTTGAATTTTGGAAACCTGGAAGAAACACAGCTATACAACCGTTTCTTAGAATGCAATATCAGTCTTTCACATCACACTGGAGAAGTTTCAACCCACTCTTTTTTTACAGTGCCGTTTTAATTCATAAACTGTAAATAAATGTCAACATTTCCTATCTTGGTGCTTGTTACAATACAATTAAAGGAATATTACACAAAAATGCATATGTTGCATTTAAAAGTTGAAGTATTTTGAAAATTTTATGACAACAAAAGACATCTGGAAGGAGGGAGGCCTAATAGTCATTAGTAGTGAGTACTTTGAGCCTTGATTATGTATGACATTTTCAATATCCCCATGTGCTGTATTTCAAATTAAGTCTGCCTTAGAAAAACATACATAGGAAAATGTACATTGATAAACATAAGATAAACTTTTTTAATCCTAAAGGAAAATTCACATAAAGTAATTGCTGCTAAAACAGGATGTACAAGGGGGCTTTGCCCCCTGCTCGCTTCGCTCGCCTACCCCCGGCGTTTTGAACCCGTGTCCACTGGGCAGCCAGGTGTGAGGATGACGCACGTTTAACATGGAGCGCTCGCCCGTGTCACTCTGGGGCTCTCCACTGGTAATACGGTGTCCCGTCCATACCATTTATGACGTTTTACTTTGCTTTCCACTCTGTCTTTCATTTGAGACCTCGCTTTGTTCTGTTTTTGTTATAATGACACCTGGTCCGTGGCGATTTTATTTTCCCTTTTTCGAGTAATAATTTTCATTTGTTTGCGATACTGTGATGTTTATCGTACTGTTAATAATGCATCACTGTAATGTGGTTCACCTATACCGTATAGTTTGGACGTGTGAGGATGACGTATGTTTAATACGGAGCGTTCGCCCGTGTCACTGTGGGTCTCTCCACTGTTAATACGAAGCTCTTTCCGAACTATTATGCGGTGCATTGTGGAGCACTGCGGACTCTGTAGTGTTTCCAGTTTCACTTCGTATATCGTGTAGTTGAGCTCTTTCTTTTTGGAGGAGTCTCTGCCTGGTTTGCGTCATTTCAGACGCATGTTGTAGGCACTTGCGTTCATTAATTATATCCAGGCAGTCGCGTGTTTGTATCTCGGTCACTCGAGCTGTGTCGTGTTGAACCCGTGCCTGCTTTGCTTATGCAGTTTGAGACGCGCGTTGTAGGAGTCCACGTTCATTAGATCTACGCATTAGTGCCACTCACAATATGGCGTCGACGCCTGCACCTTCCGTATTATGTCGCTTCTTACCATGCTGTGCAGGCGCCTTTGCCTTTTGTACTTCACTGCGCGTTCTGACGGCCGATGTAGGCGCCTGAACCTTCAGGGTCCGCCTCCGCTGTGTGTTGTGGACGTTTAACTGTCGTTGTTTCTGCTTTTATATTCTGTATCTTGGTCTGCATGTGTTTAGTGCCCAGGTTTGTTTGTAGCTGTTGCATTCCAGTTTTCATCATCTGTAACCCGCTTTTCATGTGTTCGTCCCCGTTGTTTAATACCTTTATGAAGTTTTACTTTGTTTCCTACTCTGTGTTTTATTTTTGAGTGCTTTGTTTTGTAACCTGCTCTCTATGTGTTTGTCCCTGTTCTTTAACCTCTTTATGACGTTTTAATTTGTTTCCTACTGTGACGGTTCGTAGTCTCTCCCATTTTGCTCTGGTGCGGGGGGGGTGGGGGCTTTGTGTGGTGTCTGCGCACGCGCCTAGTCTCTCCTGTTTCACTGGGGGGGGGGGGGGTCCTTTGTTTCTTTAATCCGTTTATGGGGCTTTTTTCTGTAACCTGCTCTTCATGTGTTTGTCCCTGTTCTGTATCCTCTTTATGACGTTTTATTTTGTTTCCTACTCTGACGGTTCGTAGTTTCTCCCGTTTTGCTCTGGTGCGGGGGGGGTGGGTGGCTTTGTGTGGCGCACGTGCGTAGTCTCCCGTTTCACTATGGGGGGGGGGGGGGGCTTTGTGTGGCGCCTGCGCACTGCGTCTTTTGCGTCCACGGCCCATGTCCCTGCGTCCATCTGGTTTACCATTCTCGTTTAGTAATATGGATACATTGTATTGGACATGTTTATTTGTTAAATCAAGTGCAGAGGGGTAGCACAAATACAAAGGGTCTTTAGCTCTTTCCACTTATTCCGAAATGAATGCAAAAATGATAAGTGCCTCATGTTTACATTCAGATCATACTTAAACTTGCAGTTGTTCATAATTGATTACTGAGGTATACTCATTAAATGGCTTTTGTTTTTCAGATTACATTCAAAAAAGCCTATTTCTGCTTCTGGGCATTGTTTAATGTTACTCAGCTATGCCATTAAATTGAAAAACTGCAACCTAATAATGAAAAATAGTGATTATTGTGCCTGAAGTTATTTTCCAAGTTAACCTTTCAACACAAAATGAACAGCCTTTGCAAAATGTTAACTTGGTTTGGATAGAACCGAATTAAACTGCTGTATGAAAAACATATACAGTATGCAGTATTTACTATATGTAATTTAGTAACTGTAACATGATGAAAGTTGGATGACTGTTGTGACTGATGAGCCAACAAAGCTTTTCTTTTAGCGGCCACAGCAAAGCACTTCATCATGCAGCTATAATTTGGCTAATGGCTGACAGTCTACTGAAGCAGCTGGAAATGAAAGAGTATTTAGTAATGTTCCATTGAAAAGAATATTTAAGAAATGCTGTTTTCGGCTAGAGTGAAAGCACATTTTGTTGTTTGGTCTTTCTTGTTATTACAATGGTCTTTTATTCTGTTTTTGGTGAAATGACTTTTGTTTGAATGTGTAATTCTACAAATATGATGGTGGCTTTCGTTTAATACCTCTCTTCACATGCTGTAGTGCATGGCTTAGACCACCATAACAAAGTTGGTATTGAGACAAACCCAAATGCTTGCAAAGAAATGTTCAAATGTAAAGCAAATGCCAAAGAGAAGAGGAAAGCACAATCTTCAGGGTTAATAAGTTTTTGAGAACACATAAATGTTTTAATGTACAAACAATATATACACAGTATACTCCCCCATTACTTGGCCAGGAGGCAGACAAAAAGAAGAGAAGCGAAAGAAAAGACAGAGCAATTCCTGTCTTTGCTAGGGAGTTTGCATTAGATGCCAATAATACAAAGAGTGTATTGGGATCCCGGCTAGAATGGAGTAAGGATGGGGGAGACAAATGGATATGGCTACACTCTCCCCTGATACACAAGATGGCAGTACACCTTACTTTGGTACCCATACAGGCACTGGAAACATTCCCAGATATACTGAAAACTGTAGTGCCATGGAGCAGCCCTGTTGGGTTCTGTATGTACCATCAGGGGGTGCTGCAGGGATCTGTGATCCCAGCTTCCTACAGGCAATGCCCTGGTACTGGATGTACACCCTGGTTTTCCGTTAAAATGAACTGTGCTACGAGTTGAAGTTGAATGTGGAGTGTGAACAAAGTTTGCACAGAGAAAAAGAATAAGTGTATATTGTATTATGCTTGTGCAATTCTTGAAGTATGTGTATGTATTCCTGTGTATGGTATTTTATTGTATTAAAGTCTGATTCTGAACCTGAAACTTGTGTCTGTGCTGTTGTATCATGGGTTTGCGGTGCTGCAACACCCCCTCCAGGTCACTATATATTTAAAACAGCATCTGCATAATTCCCTCATCAGCAGCTTTCCTCCTTGTAACTCCATGCACCTACCTGGCTGAGCTTTAGAGAAAACGGGTATCATCACTTTTATCTGGATAGGTGGTCTTGTCACATCTTTTTTGTCTAATTATGTTACACCCCAGCATGCTTAAGTTTGCTATCCTTGCTGAGATGGGTGCTGCTTTTCACACCAGTCTATACTTGCCATGCTTCATTCCCCCTTTGTGGTCATGTATTATTTTATGTATTACAGTGGATCCTAAACTCTGTCCTGGGGACCAACTGTGGCATCAAGTTCTCTTTTTAATTGGACTCCTAGCCTAATTAAGTGAGCTGTTATTTCCCAGTTTCTGTGTTTTGGGGTGAACGTTGAAATTACAAAAATAATTGTGGTGATTTTTTTTTAGTGAACTGAGCATTTATATATTACTTTTTACCAATATTTTAATCTTGATTTTTATTCTGTTGTGATTATTTAATATATTCTTTACTAATTAGTGGGTCTGATGCTGAAGTAGCTGCAGCCTTTCATCATTCAGTGTTGTTTACCCAGTTGTCTGGTCTGCTTGTTTTTAATTATGATTAAGGAGGATAGATAGGATTAGGATTGAGTACATTAGAGGGTCAGCTCAAGTTGGACGGTTGGGAAACAAAGTCAGAGAGGTGAGATTGCTTTGGTTTAGACAAGTGCAGAGGAGAGATGTTGAGTATATTGGGAAAAGGATGCTAAGGATAGAGCTGCCAGGAAAAAGGAAAAGAGGAAGGCCTAAGAGGAGGTTTATGGATGTGGTGAGAGAGGAGATGCAGGTGATGGGTATGACAGAGCAAGATTCAGAAGACAGGACGATATGGAAGAAGATGATCTGCTTTGGCAACCCCTAACAGGAGCAGCCGAAAGAAGAAGGATACAATGAAGGTAGCAAACTGCACAGAAATAACGGCACAATAATAAGAAAATAACAAACAAGAGTTAATCATTTAAAGCTATAGCAAAAATAAAAATATTTCTAAATGTCTTATAAATGTTTTACTACTGTTCTTTTCTGAATGTACAATAAGAGAGGAGAAAAAAGACCAGCTTATTAAGTGAAATCAGTTATTATTAATTACTATCACTAATTGTGAGTCTGTTTGGAACAAAAACCTGCAGCCACAGTGGGTCACCTGGACCGAGTTTGGGAACGCTGGCCTGGTGTAATATAAGTTTAGTGTTTCTGGAGGTGTCATCATTATCATTTTGTAGCATTTTTCCTGCATTTGGTATATTTAGCATTGAGTTTATATTCTTTTGTTATTTTCTGTTGTTTTTCAATTTTTTATTTAAGTATTTGAATATTGTATTGCCATTTTGTGATTTGTTTATGCTGGCAATGACTACTGCTGCCATCCCATGACAGTTAGAAGTCGAGTTGGGTAATGTCAGCATGGCAACGCTATTTAAGATACTGTCAGGCTATATTGTGCAACCGTGTTCCAGGTCAGGTCAGGTCAGGTTGGGGAGCATTCACTGGTACAGTGTGTTGGCGCATCCATCATATGACGAAACAGCTCAGGATCCTGGTTGGCAAACCCCCAGGCAGATATGTGGTCCAGTCCCACCCTCCGGAAATGACCATCTATCTGCCGTAGCCAAGTATTACATGTTGCTACCCTTTGGCCTTGTCCAGCTTTCGGGTTCTCAACAATGAAGATCCTTCTAGCTGGAACACCCTCAAGGAATTGAGCCACATGGCTGTAGTGCTGTAACTGACGCTCCCTCACAATGCAGGTAATGTGCCTCATTTGGGACACCTTGAGCAGCCTCTCATTCAACACAAAGTCAAACCAGCAGTACCCAAGGATTCTCCAAAGAGACACAGTACCAAAGGAGTCCAGTCTTCATCTCAGGTCACTGGATAGCTTCCATGTCTCACAACTCTATTGCAAAACAGGACGCACCGGAACTCTAAAGACTTGGACCTTCATCCTTTTGCATAGATGTCCCTGGATGCATTTTGGACATTTTGGCTTAGTTTTACTTTCAACCGATGGTTCTTCTTCTGGCCTATTCGAATTTTTCAATATTCAATATGTATTGAAAGTCCCAAAATAAATAATGCCTTACAAGGCAGAAAGTAACTGCAGACCTCTGGCATGTTCAGACAATCCAAAATAATAATCTTTATAAACTGAGAATGTAATGATAAAAATAAGAAAAGAGGAAAAAAATAGTACAAAAGACACAAAAGAACAAAAAAGAATTTGCCTTAACGGCAGTCTGAGGTGAACAAGCCCAATACACAGTCCAAAATGAGAAATCTTAGAGCAGAAGCAATAATTGAATAATTAAGAAAATTAAAAAAAAGCAATGTTCACAATAAACTCTGCAAACTCAATGATCCACTGCTGGGATCCTCTCTGTGACCTCAATATAAAGGCAGATGGAGGACCCAACACCAATGACATCAGGATGGCCTCACTCGCATCCTGGGGCTCCACTCACAAAACACAAGAAGTGGCAGAACATTTAAAGATTCAGTACAACAATATAAAATAATAAACAAACTTAACAGCAATTAAATTAAGTCAAAACATAAGAAATAATGGTTAAAAGTTAACCAGAATAACAACAAAGTCAGAAAATATACATAAGCTTTTGAAGAAACCCTGGCTGAAACATTATAGTGAGAACACAGTGAACCCAAACCGGCTGGCCACTCAGTCTGTCCTGGAAATTGTAGTGCAGCCAAGTGTTGAAGACAACGTTAGTGGATGACGTGTGAAGCAGTAGAGCAAGTCTAATGTAAAGAACAATCTGCAATGGTACCACTTCTCCCATTTGTCTGAGGCCATGTTCTTTAGCTGGGAGAATTTACTTGAGCAAAGGGTGAAGTAGCACCCAGGGGACCGTGACAATAAAAAATACAGCTAAAGCCATTAGGCATCACAGTGGTTATAATAATAAACTAGATTACTAAGATTACTCTTAACAGCATTGCTAAGATCAGCGAGGCATTCCTCAAATTTGTTGACAGATCGTTTCAAAGTTCAGGGCTTCAGAAACAAATGGCTCTCCTGTGTAGGTTTTGTTTATCCTCACATCACATAAAATGCTTTAATATCAAAGCATGTCATACATTCAGCAAGTTCAAGGGTAGTGCAGGTATTTACAACTTGTATGTCAGTAGATAAGTTTAAATTCTGCTCCAAACTAAATTAACTGCTAGTGAGATTAAAAACCAGGGGGTATTGTATCTCTTAATTCTTATCATCCTTGCTGCCTCATTTTGGTTTTACTATGTGAAAATAGAGGATTTTTTATGGTATGAAAGCCAAACATTTATTTTTGTGTATACTGCATGCTGCATAGTAAGAAATGACCATGATTTTGCAATATTCTAAAGCAAGAGGAAGTAAATGTTTGAGAGTAACTTCAGTATTAAAAGCAGCTTCATGTAAAAGTCCACCTCCTGGGATTTGCTGCAAACAATTAAGTTTATAGTCGCTTAACAGAACTGCATGTGGAGCAACACCATGGTGCAGTTCTTAGTGCTGGTAGATCCCAGCTCCATAGTCCTAATCCCAGCATGGTCACTCACTGTCTGTAAGATCTTCTTGTGTTTATGTGGGTTTCATCATCTGTTTTCCTCCTACATTTTCAAAGCATGTTGGTCAAGTAACACGGTTACTCTAAATTCACCTTGCATGAGTGTGTGTACATTGATTCATGACAAATTATGTGTCTTTAACTGCTTAGGTCATTAATATTTGTGTATTCTTAACAGTTGAATTCATTATTGACAGTTGTATATTTTTATCTAAGTATATACTGACAAAGAACAATAACAAACAACTCAAAGAAGTTCTAAGCTAGCATGGTTTGATCTTTTCTCTTCTACAGAAGAAGACGCAAAACTTGTCAATTCTATGTCCTTAATTCTTATCTAAAGTTCTGGTCTTTTTAGCTTGTTCAGTGGATCGGTTCTTAGCTAGCTGTAAAGGTTTCTCCTGTGTTCTGATTTCTTTACTGCTTGTATGCACTCACTGACCCCCTTAAACACACAAGAACATGAATTTACTGTTAACATATTGTTGATAAAACATTTGAGGCCTGTGATGTTGGTTATAGGATTAGTGTTGGAAGATTGTGGTTACCAATTAAGCTTAATTACAAAGTCTCTTTGACTACTTTGTGCAAGACAGCAGGAGCAAGGGTCTTTGTATGGGCCGACAGTAAAATTTGAAAAGACACTAAGAATAATGGGATTTGGCTTTTCCTAAGGATTGATTTCAACTGAAGGTAAAAGAAATTAAAAACAAAATGGGATTAGAGAACCTAAATTTTCAGTGATTGGAAATATTCTAAACCCCGTGCTGTCAAATATGTCTCCAAGTGTGCCCAGAATTATAATAAGACAAGTAACCTCCAATCTGAAGGCCATCGTTGTGAAAAATTGAGTCATGGGAGTGGTACAACTGATGGATCAGATGTTTCTAAACCTGAAGGTATATCTCAAAGGAATGACAAGTCAGAGTCAGCTAGATGCAACTTACAGTAAGATGATGAGAAGAACAAGGAGGGAATGGGGGAAACAAAATATTTGTTCGGCAGCCATGGTGGTGGGTTAGTGGGAGGTTCAGTCCAACTTCAAATTAGACTGAGGGTGTGTGGGTGATAGAATTCTAAATCTGACATGGAATCCCCTTTATCTGATCTGTCACAGACTAAAGTCCAGTGCTGGAGCAAAGGGATCTGATCTTTGACCAGTAATTACCAGGAGGATAGAGGGCTGCCTGGCACTAGCAAGATGAACCGTAAATGTAAAGTCTTAAGTGAAATCTGAACTGTTTTTTTAATAAGTTCATAATGAAGGTGCTTGTCAAATGTGCTGAAAAGTGGTTAGGCCTGTTAATGTGCAAATGAATGCTTTATTTTTTGATTAATGTTGCATGTAATAGTAGCAATAGTAGTAGTATTAGTTGATGAAATATCGGGAACATTTGACTAATAGCAATCAAAATGAAAATGTTAAAGGTGTCCTGGTATGAAAACAATATATAAAGTATCAAGGCAGAGTTGTTTTGAACAGAATCCACAATCAAATGGTCATATTCACTTCTTACCATTTCAGTGTCTGAAATTTCTAATATAATTGTTCCTCACAGGTGGTGCAGTGGTAGTGCTGCTGCTTTGCAGTAAGGAGATTGTGGTTTCACTTCCCGGGTCCTCCCTGTGTGGAGAGCGCTTTGAGTAGTGAGAAAAGCGCTATATAAATGTAAAGAATTATTATTATTATTAATTGATGCATGTGGCATTATGGCCATAATTTTGGATTTCATACTTGCTTCTCTTTGAAATTCAGCAAGTATTATTACTTTTCCACGGTTAGCTTTATTCTTGTGCCAGCATTTTCTTATTTCTTTATCATGTTTCCTAAAAAATGAAAGTTTAATTGCACCCTATATTTGTAAACAATTCATTGGTAACCAATGCATAATAAAAAGAATTATCCTGCATCTGTGCTAGAGCTATCTGTTTCTAAGGTATATATAGAAAAATTTAAATTATAAACCTTAGACATACCGTATATACTCGAATATAAGCCGAGTTTTTCAGCACCCAAAATGTACTGAAAAACGTCACCCTCGGCTTATATTCGAGTCAGGTTTCGCTGCCCCCTGGTATACGAACAAGCCAGTTTCCCTTTCGGTTTGTGCACACCGATGATTTCTGCATGTGTTCAGTCTCTTCCTGTGCATTCCCTGTGCAGCGAGCGTGAGAGACACACACACACACGCGCGCACGCACGCTGCGAGATAGAGAGACACACACGCGCGCTGCGAGGGAGAGACACATACACACACACACATGAGAGAGATACCATATTGTTTTTGTTGACCCTCTTCTCCACTTACAGAGCTAGTTTGCTGTTTTTCTTTGAAATAAATACTCAAAAACATTTAACCTACTAATGCCTCAATTAATGTACGGTAATTTTATTGGTATTTATTTTGATTATTGAAACTTACCAGTAGCTGTTGCATTTCCCACCCTAGGCTTATACTCGAGTCAATAAGTTTTTCCAGTTTTTGTAGGTAAAATTAGGTACCTCGGCTTATATTCGGGTCGGCTTATACTCGAGTATATACGGTAGTTACTCTGCTTAGCTATTGTTGATGCTTCTAATTAGCAAAGTGCTTAGGTCTGTTGTAAGAGTTGCTGCTAGCTGATCTGATGTTTTGTTTTTTCTTCTAAAAGGTGTGGATAGTAATTTGTTTACAGGCTACTACGCTTGCCTGAGGAGTAGGTGATGCAATTGATTACCAAAGACACATCACCATGGCCTGTACAATTGTTGGTAGTCCTTCTGTTACATTTGTGTATTATATTGAACAGGATGTGATGATTACACTTTGTAGATGATAGTTTAGAAGAGTTCACAAACTAATTAAACCATCCAAGTGAAATGTGTCAAACAAGAATTTAAGCAACTCTTAGTTAACTTACTTTATAGCATGCATTTGGATTCGTACCAGTTTGCCTACAGCGTAAATAGATTACGGAAGAACATGACCTCACTGACGCTTCAAGGTATTCTTCTCATTCTCAAAGGTTCCCATCCTTTTCTATGCCCATCACCCCTAGAAAATGTTCGATTTATGTTCAGACCCACAACAAAAGTAATGTCATATTTGAAGATGAAGAAGTAAAATTTGTAATTTTTAAACCAGAAATTGAACTATAAAAATAAGCTTTTAACTGCATTTAATTTGCATAAAGTTAAAATATAAATCGAGCAATTTACCTCTTAATCTCAGTAATCTTGTAAATTTGTCCCACGTGAATCTTAAACACTGGATTGATGAGCCAAGGGTTGGGGTAACCTGCGAAGCATAAAGCACTCCAGGGAGTTGACACACAATCAGTAATCAATGGGTTTGGGGGAATGGAGACCCCCGTCAAGCAGTGGGTGCTGGCATGCCGCTTAGCAATGAAATACAGTTGACAAGCTTTGTCCCCTGATAACACCTGCACTGCAGTTCAAAAACAGATACGCTGCACAGTTAAAATTGTTACGCTCCTGCCAGGACCGCCAGCAGGAGAGATGGGGCTGGGTGTGAACTGTAGGTCTTGCATCCCACTCAGTTACCCCCTGGAAATGTCAATCAAACCTTAACATACATGACGTTTCATGATCAGGGCATGCCCATAAATCAATACTAGACCTCACCCTTCTTTGTGGATCATTGCATGGTCCGAATTCAATTCTCTTTAAAAAAAAAAAAAAAAAATTTGTCTTTATTTGTCTTTATGAATGCCATACTTACAGCAAAAATCCTGTGACAATGCGCATTTCTGTGATTTCTTCACAGATGACAATTGCATGTGCCATGCTTGATTCTTTACCTATCATAGAACAGGAGCACTAACTAATAAATGACCTGCAAATGACGGCACACTGCAAGACACCGATTGCAAACAATGCACCTTGCTAAAGTCTGGCAAACTGCAACACAGTCTTCCTGCATCTTGCACTCCCTGAAGTACCATCTCACACCCTTTGGAGTTTTTGAACAAACTGATGGACATGGGCAACAGTCAGTCCTAATTGTTGTGTTTTTATGTTACCTTCTGGCTGAAAGTGGGTAGATTAAGCCACTTACCTTGAATACGACTGCACCACAGGATTGTCTTATGAGCACGCCTTTATTCATAGTAAATATCATTAAGCTAAATAATAACTTGAACTGTTTTTGAACCCACAGAAAAACTCGGTTTTGGAGCTCTGTGAGCATATTCTTTTATATTATTAAACATCTGAATCTACAAAGGAAACAATGCATGTTTTTTAGCATCTTGAGTTTACCACCAATTTGGATTAGTTGAAAAATAAATAGGTTAATTAGGTTCTGGGTTATTCCAAGCAATCTCATAGCAGAAAAACAATTGAAATAAATAACAGTGTGATGTGTGAATGTATTTGTATAAGAGATCTATGTTGGATGATATGGAACCTCATATAGAGAATTATATAACTTTATGAAATTTTAGCTTGCTAATTCTTCTTCTTCCTCCTCTTCATCTTTGATCCATATAGTTCAGTCCTGCACCTCCTCCCCATACAGACCCTTTTTTCCTTCAGTTCTTTTTTCATTTTATCCATCCACCACTACTTTGGCCTCCCTTGGTTTTTTTTCCCCTCCACTTTTGTTTCCATGACTCTTTTGCTCACATATTCATTGTCGCTCCTCATTACAAACCACTTCAGTCTACTTTCCTGTATTTTCTTAGATATCTCTCCTGCTTTTCTTGTACCTCTGATTGTCTCATTTCTTATTCTGTCTTTTTTCCAACTCCATACATCCATCTCATCATTCTCATTTCTGCCATCTCTGACTTCTCCTTTACCCCCTTAACTGCCCAGATCTCAGCTCCATACATAATTGCTGGTCTTACGATTGTCTTAAAACCCTTACCATTAACCTTTGCCTTAATTCTTCAATCACACAATACTCCTAATACCTTCTTCCAGTTGTTCCATCCACACTTCACTCTGTGGGTTATCTCTGCATCTAGTTTTCCATCTTGGGCTACTACTGATCCTAGATATTTAAATGTATCCACTCTTTTCAATAGCAGGTTAACTTCTGAATCCTGATCATCATCATAATCATTTTAGCTTCTAAATGATGCAGATGTTTATTATTTTCATAGTCTACAGAACACACTTTGTGTGAGTGTAGTATAGTTGGGCTACTCCTGTGAACAGAGTTATAGTATTGCTTGATTTGATAGCAGAGAAAATGATATCACTGCTTGCACATATCTTTACATTATCAGACTGCCTATTTGACAGTTAAGTTTGCTTTTTTAAAATCAGGCCCCTAAGCAAAACATGCTCTTTTGCACTATTATTCTTATCTTTTATGATTTCATTATATAAAGAATACCTGAAAATATCTGTACACTTGCTGCTCATTTAAAACTCCTGATCCCAACTGAGGGTCTGCTGTTCTCCAACGTGCCTTGTACTTGACTGAAAGAAGACTTTCATAGTATATGCAAATGATGTTTAAGCTTATGCAACCATGCTTTTTCTGTAGACTTACTGTTTATGTCTGCCAAGTTCAAGTATATTGTCATATGTAAGAAATTCTTAATAATTTAAAGTGATGCTTCTTTCGAGCTAAATTTTTTTTCAATGTGGGTCATTCGGATGCAAAGGGTGTATTGTGGCTGAAACAGTTGTGCGTCTTCAGTATGTGCTTGAATGTAGTGAGACCCAACAAAATCAGACCACCTATATGAAGCTGGTGTTTATGCTATGCTGCTTAAAAAAAAATTACTTTACCAACCAAATTCCAAGAGTAAAATTTGGAGACTTCTGTAATGGGTGTGCTTCTGTAATCACTTCTGTAGTTTCCTTTGCTTGTCCTTTGGTAAACAACTTTAAACAAATATAATTGTCTTAAAAACAAGAGCAAAAATGTCTTTCCTGGCACGAATCAGCAGGAGATTTTTAAACAAGCACATAAAGCTGACTGCAAGGAGACTTTTGTGAGACAAGTGCTGATCAGAGTTCAGCAAGCCCTGTGTGTTTCTCTAATTAGGTATCATCTGTTATTATGCCTTTGATTATAGTAATCGTTAGTGGGTACACAGAATTTTTACTTTTATTTCTGTCACAATTCAGTTTTATCCATTGCTGTTGTGTGTACAATATGTGTTATTTCAAGGTGAACTACCCAAAGCATACAACCCACATTTAAGGAGGTGGGTTTTTTGTTTGGAAGAGAGAATTGCCATTGTAAGAGAGTATCAAGGAGGGAAACAGGGACAGGATGTTCCCACCACCTCACCTGGAGAGTTTGTTTAGGTGCTATAATGTAACCCCTAAAAGCAGAGTATAATGGGAACAGTGACCATGGTGATTGTTTTTAGGTATATGACTTCTACCAGTAAAACTTGAAACTATGGTGTACCAATAGTAACATGGCTGTATGATTCAATTATGATTCAATGCTGTATAATAATAAAATGGGGGGTTGAATAATTGAATAGTTGAATAATTCCCCTCCTTTAACCGTCACCTTATCGTGGTGGAGGGGTTTGCGTGTCCCAATGATCCTAGGAGCTCTGTTGTCCGGGGCTTTATGCCCCTGGTAGGGCCACCCAAGGCAAACTGGTCCTAGGTGAGGGATGAGACAAAGAGCGGTTAAACAAACCTCCTATGAAGAAAAACAATTTTGGACGGCGTTTTCCCTTGCCCGGACGCGGGTCACCGGGGCCCCACTCTGGAGCCAGGCCTGGAGGTGGGGCTCGATGGCGAGCGCCTGGTGGCTGGGTCTGCACCCATGGGGCTTGGCCGGGCACAGCCCGCAGAGGCAACGTGGGTCCCCCTTCCCATGGGCTCACCACCTATGGGAGGGGCCAAGGAGGTCGGGTGCAGTGTGAGTTGGGTGGTGGCCGAAGGCGGGGACCTTGGCGGTCCGATCCTCGGCTACAGAAACTGGCTCTTGGGACGTGGAATGTCACCTCTCTGAAGGGGAAGGAGCCTGAGCTAGTGCGCGAAGTTGAGAGGTTCCGGCTAGATATAGTCGGACTCACCTCGACGCACAGCTTGGACTCTGGAACCAATCTCCTTGAGAGGGGCTGGACTCTGTACCACTCTGGAGTTGCCCCCGGTGAGAGGCGCCGAGCAGGTGTGGGTATACTTATTGCCCCCCAACTTGGAGCCTGTACATTGGGGTTTACCCCGGTGGACGAGAGGGTAGCCTCCCTTCGCCTTTGGGTGGGGGGACGGGTCCTAACTGTTGTTTGTGCGTATGCACCGAACAGCAGTTCAGAGTACCCACCCTTTTTGGAGTCCCTGGAGGGGGTGCTAGAGGGCATACCTTCTGGGGACTCCCTCGTTCTGCTGGGAGACTTCAATGCTCACGTGGGCAATGACAGTGAGACCTGGAAGGGCGTGATTGGGAGGAATGGCCCCCCTGATCTGAACCCGAGCGGTGTTTTATTATTGGACTTCTGTGCTCGTCACGGATTGTCCATAACGAACACCATGTTCAAGCATAGGGGTGTTCATATGTGCACTTGGCACCAGGACACCCTAGGCCTCAGTTCGATGATCGACTTTGTGGTCATGTCGTCGGACTTGCGGCCACATGTCTTGGACACTCGGGTGAAGAGAGGGGCGGAGCTGTCAACTGATCACCACCTGGTGGTGAGTTGGCTTCGATGGTGGGGGAGGATGCCGGTCAGGCGTGGTAGACCCAAACGTGTTGTGAGGGTCTGCTGGGAACGTCTGGCAGATCCCCCTGTCAGAAGTAGCTTCAACTCCCACCTCCGGCAGAACTTCGACCACATCCCGAGGGAGGTGGGGGACATTGAGTCCGAATGGGCCATGTTCCGTGCCTCTATTGTTGAGGCAGCTGACCGGAGCTGTGGCCGTAAGGTGGTCGGTGCCTGTCGTGGCGGCAATCCCCGAACCCGCTGGTGGACACCGGCGGTGAAGGAAGCCGTCAAGCTGAAGAAGGAGTCCTACAGGACCCTTTTGTCCTGTGGGACCCCAGAGGCAGCTGATAGGTACCGGCAGGCCAAGCGGAATGCGGCTTTGGTGGTTGCTGAGGCAAAAACTCGGGCATGGGAGGAGTTTGGGGAGGCCATGGAGAATGACTTTCGGACGGCTTCGAGGAGATTCTGGTCCACCATCCGGCGTCTCAGGAAGGGGAAGCAGTGCAGTGTCAACACTGTATATGGTGGGGATGGTGCGCTGCTGACCTCGACTCGGGACGTTGTGGGTCGGTGGGGGGAATACTTCGAAGACCTCCTCAATCCCATTAACATGCCTTCCAATGAGGAAGCAGAGCCTGGGGACTCAGAGGTGGGCCCCCCCATCTCTGGGACTGAGGTCACCGAGGTGGTCAAAAAACTCCCTGGTGGCAGGGCCCCGGGGCTGGATGAGATACGCCCGGAGTTCCTCAAGGCTCTGGATGTTGTAGGACTGTCTTGGCTGACACGCCTCTGCAACATCGCATGGACATCAGGGACAGTGCCTCTGGATTGGCAGACCGGGGTGGTGGTCCCCCTCTTTAAGAAGGGGGATCGGAGGGTGTGTTCCAACTACAGAGGGATCACACTCCTCAGCCTCCCTGGAAAAGTCTATTCAGGGGTCCTGGAGAGGAGGGTCCGTCGGATAGTCGAGCCTCGGATTCAGGAGGAACAGTGTGGTTTTCGTCCTGGTCGCGGAACAGTGGACCAGCTCTATACCCTTAGCAGGGTCCTGGAGGGTGCATGGGAGTTTGCCCAACCAGTCTACATGTGTTTTGTGGACTTAGAAAAGGCATTCGACCGTGTCCCTCGGGGAATCCTGTGGGGGGTACTCCGAGAGTATGGGGTACCGGCCCCCCTGATAAGGGCTGTTCAGTCCCTGTACGATCGGTGCCAGAGCTTGGTCCGCATTGCCGGTAGTAAGTCGAACCCGTTTCCAGTGAGAGTTGGACTCCGCCAGGGCTGCCCTTTGTCACCGATTCTGTTCATAACTTTTATGGACAGAATTTCTAGGCGCAGCCAGGGTGTTGAGGGGGTCCGGTTTGGTGGGCTCAGGATTGGGTCACTGCTTTTTGCAGATGATGTTGTCCTGTTTGCTTCATCAGGCCGTGATCTTCAGCTCTCTCTGGATCGGTTCGCAGCCGAGTGTGAAGCGGCTGGGATGAGAATCAGCACCTCCAAATCCGAGACCATGGTCCTCAGCCGGAAAAGGGTGGAGTGCCCTCTCAGGGTTGGTAGCGAGATCCTGCCCCAAGTGGAGGAGTTCAAGTATCTCGGGGTCTTGTTCACGAGTGAGGGAAGAATGGAGCGTGAGATCGACAGGCGGATCGGTGCGGCATCCGCAGTAATGCGGGCGTTGCATCGGTCTGTCGTGGTGAAAAAGGAGCTGAGCCGCAAGGCGAAGCTCTCAATTTACCAGTCGATCTATGTTCCTACCCTCACCTATGGTCATGAGCTATGGGTAGTGACCGAAAGAACGAGATCGCGAATACAAGTGGCTGAAATGAGTTTCCTCCGCAGGGTGTCTGGGCTTTCCCTTAAAGATAGGGTGAGAAGCTCAGTCATCCGGGAGGGGCTCAGAGTAGAGCCACTGCTCCTCCGCATCGAGAGGAGTCAGATGAGGTGGCTTGGGCATCTGATCAGGATGCCTCCTGGACGCCTCCCTGGTGAGGTGTTCTGGGCACGTCCAACCGGGAGGAGGCCCCGGGGAAGACCCAGGACACGCTGGAGGGACTATGTCTCTCGACTGGCCTGGGAACGCCTTGGGATTCTCCCGGAAGAGCTAGAAGAAGTGGCCGGGGAGAGGGAAGTCTGGGCATCTCTGCTCAAGCTGCTGCCCCCGCGACCCGACCTCGGATAAGCGGGAGACAATGGATGGATGGGGTTGAATATTTTATAATGACCACCAGGAATCACTGCAGGGGTTCCTGGGCCCGTCTGGGCTGTAGTTCAGCCGCACCCGGAGGTGCAATCGGAGGCAGGTGGTCAAGGACCTGAGGCACTTCCAGGTGAAAAAAAAAAAGGGGGGGGCCAGCAGGCACCATTCCGAGAGCCTGAGTCAGGAGGAGGAGGACAACGCTTGTCGGGAGGAGTGGTGGTGGAGACCAGTGTGTTTTGTGTAGTGCTTGAAGTGTTTTTGGGACTGTGTACTGCCTGTGGGACATGGGGAACACGTGCCGCACAGGTGAAGAAAAATAAAAGTTTATTGGCTTTTATACAGTACGTTCCTCCAGTGTCAGTCTGTGTCGGGTCGATGCCTATATAGCGCCTTTGTTATACAGTATACAGAGTGAATGCACCATCACTGATCCTGATTCAAGAATAAGGCAGATGCGCCACTTACTGTGAGTTTTGACAGACATTTGCACGTCTATTAGACACCACTTATTTTTGCTTTTGTTACTACAAGGTTGGCCTAACATTAGAATTATGACAGCAACCGTTCATAGCATACTCATCTAATGACGCTTTGCGTTTCAGCTAAGGTTATGATCGTTGTGTATAAGAGGAATCTGTAGAAAATGCTTCAAAATGGGAGGAGGCCAGTTAAGGACAGAGAATTGAACTCTACAGTAAAGAGGTACTGGACCCGTCTGAGCAAAACTCGCAGTATATTGTAGTAGAAGCACATTCCTACACTCCTAGCAGGTCTCTAGATATAAATAAAATTTTAAATATCTTAATGAAAACCAGTCCTTCAGCTCATAATAACTATGTCTTGCTCATTAGTGTTCAAGTTTATTTCAGCATTAAGAGCTTTCCCAGTGGCAGTTTACAACAAATAAACAGCCCTAATGGAGTGAGTCCACCCTTTATGTCGACAATTTCGTTTGAAGACACTTGCACACTGATTTGGAACAAGGCAGCTCTGACAAGTGACAGGACGCGGAGGCGTTTTCTCATTCTGTATAATTGCAGTGTGGTAAAGGGTGTTTACATGCCACAGATTACTTAATTAGAGATGCGTGGTTCAAGCTGTAATTTTATTACATTGACAAAACTGAATCTGTCCACTTACTTAGTATTTTTTCTTTCTTTTCTTTATTGGTTTTGGCTAAATAATGTGTTTCTGTAAAATGATATATTGGCAATTGTTATGTTGTCCCCAAGTATCCATTACAGTTTTTCAGAGTCTGTGTTGTGAAGAACTAAATGCGAGCTTTTTCCCATTTTGTTTCTGCCCTGTTCCTGATTTTTATCAACCAAGTTTATACATTAATTCATCCCTTAAATTTTAAAACTCTTCTATTACAAGTTTAGAGTTTCAGGAGTGTACATCAGTCACAAAACTGTTTATGACTCTAATAAACATTTTTGAAGTTGCTTATTTTGTGTTTTCCTGTTTTGATTCTCCTTGTACTTGTTAAATAATCACTGCTTCTCTGATTATTTTGCAGTGAAAAGACATCCACCCTGCTGAGAGATGCTCTTGTTAGTGTTTTTGAAACAAATACAATTTGCAGTAATATCTCTTCATGCAGAAAGTGCCAAGGGTTATTTAGCAAGCTCCCCTTGTTATTGCAGTAGAACTTGAGACATCCGCTTAGTCCGAACAAGATTAAAGAGCTGTGTTATTCCGATTGCTGACAGTGGGGGGCAAGTTTGCACTGCTTGTCTGGTGTAAACCCCCCTGAGTGATACAGCAGTAATCATTGCTTGTAAACATCCGTCAGAGCCTTTGACTTTCTGGAGTTCCCACTTCATTTTTCTACATGGATTATAATAAATATTGTAGGCAGGTGATGTGGCTTTGAGAATCAGCAGTTTTCTCAGGATGCAACAAATTAGTAGACTTAGTGTAATACTTGATTGTTGGTTGCAGTTACTCTTTAACATTATAAAATCAGAAGTAGAGATCAAGGCCCATATTTTTCAAGTGTCTCCGAATTACTCCTAGGAATTGCACTAAAATTCAAACTAGGTTAAGAATTTGTCCTAACAGAGTAGTACATGAGAAGTATTTATGAAGCATCCTACTCTTACTCCCAACTAGAAGTAAGAATTTGTTTTTAAGAATGAACAATGTCTCGATTTTACACCTGATGGTAACACTGTTACTTATTCTGACACTTAAGGCTGGAATACACGTGATGCTACATGATGGTACACTTGCGGACCCTGCTGCTATGCGAGCAGTATACTTTCTATACTTGGGTGCGTACTTTATATAAATCTGGTGGATTCCTGCATGTGGCAGTGTGAGAAATCATCACGGGGAGAAAACAGTGTCCAGTTTTGCTGTGTTGTGTGTTGAGGGAAGAAAGATGTTGTAGGCAAAAATTCTTTGCATTCTGATGCTGCTGTGAAAGTGCAAAAAAAAAAGACGTCAACGGTGACACAGAAGATGTATCGCATCATTACGATAAGGAATTCTTGGGAAAGGCAATTCAGAGAGAGACCCCTTTCCAGGTAGGTTGGTTGTGCACTGGGTGTCAAAAATATGGAGTAAATACAACACACAAAGCAGAACGCAAGTAATCCTCTTCACACAACTAGATAGACAATCTGTCATGGCCACCTCAGAAATACAACAGTACAAACTGCTAGGCAATATGCAAGAATAGATTATACCACTCACTAAATACAGAACTATTACTTATCAGGATTCAAATTTGTTTGAAAAACAAAGTAGAAATTAATTAACATTAATGAAAAACAATAATATCTGTCCATCAGTTAATTGTAGAACCACAGCCCTGTTAAGCCTTCACATGGGAACCGGCTCCTTCAGACAGCACGTTATTGGCTGTCAGGATAAAGGGGCAAGCTCGTGGTACTTTGGAAATGTGAAACTGTGCTGGAAAGTTGCCATGGAGTTGTCTTATTTGTCATACACCATATACCTAGTTCTGTAATCTGAGATCTTCACGCAACAAGATCAGTCACTGCAGTCATCAAGTCTGACCTCCCCTCTGATTGGAGGTAGTGTGTGATGTGCCATCAGCTTTAACTGGCCTCATTGACATCTTGTGTGTTTGCTTCATCACTGCTGTTTGTGGCCAGAACTGCAGAAGTACATTCATTGTGGGCACAAGTGTTCAGGGAATTGAGGTGACCTAACTTTTATATAAGCAGGGGCCACCTGGCATCTGCTTTGGGCAAGACCGATGCCAGAGAGGACTGAGATTTTATTATTTGCAGTTTGTGTGAGATATAAGAATGCATCCAAAGTTTTCATTTTATTAACCAGAATCATTAACCAAACAATTTTCTAGAACATCTGTGCTTTCTGACCTTTTCAGTTTTTTCCCTTTGCACATCAGCTGTTGAGAAACATAGCAAAATGAATAAAAGAGAGACCTTAAGATTACTCATATCTCATGTGTTTTGATTGCCCTTTATGAAAATATGCAAGGCAGCTTCATTTCAGAGAATTCTAAAGTTACAATGGAAGCTCAATGGTGGGACTTGGCCCTCTTACCAAATGAGTCACCAGCTCCACTTAAAGGGTCATTTGAAAAAGTTTTTTTTTATTATTGATTTAGAATGTTAGTGTTCAATGTTAGATTGTAAATGTGTAATACAAACACATTTTTGTCATCTTTTTTCATTGTAGGTGATTTTTCTCTTTCAGTTTCATGACACATGTATTGTCCATCAGATCATTTAAACAGTGGCCTTATCATAAAGTGCCATAGACTTTTTTTTTTTTTCGTGTGTGAGTGCTATACAGGATGGTCTTTGTGTCCCTGACTTGATGAAGGATGGTTCCCTGCCTGGAAGGGATGTCATAAACAAAGGACAGAAATGGTCTGGCATCCCAACTGACATGGAAACTGCTCCCTTGCCAGGAAGTGAGACTATAATGGAAGGACGAGGATGGACTGGCATCCCAAGTGGGATGAGTGCTGGTTCATTGCTAGGACAGGAGGCCTGCTTAGAAGAACAGTGGGGGAGACTGCTTCCTGGGGCTATGTTCCCCCCAATAAACACGATGGCAGCATCCCACTGGTGGACCTCCCATATGGATGCTGTATGAAGAACCTTTGAATGTTTGTGCAAAATTTACCCTAAACAAGTTTCCAACAATGTCCCCGTGTTCTTGATGAACTCATTTTAAACGTAACAGCCTGTATTTTCCATATTATTATAAAATTTTTAATCACGTCAGCTCTTAAATTACATTTTCTTAAACTGGAAAAGGCACAACTCCTTTAGTCTTTCCTCATCCCCTGTAGTCCTGTAATCAGTCTACTCGCTCTTCTCTGGACTTCTCTGGACTTTCACATTCACATGAATGCCATGATCCAAAGTGTCTCAGCAGAACATTGCCCAGAGCTTCACACAGCTTCCACTGGCTTGCCTTCTTCCTATAGTTCATTCTGGTGCCATCTCTTCCCCAGGTAAATAAATGATGCACACATTCATTAGACCAGGCCACCTTCTTTCATTGCTCCATGGTCCAGTAGTGACCGTTACATGCCTTTTGTAGGTGCTTATGGTAGTGAATAGGAGTCACTGTGGTAACTCTGACCAGTTTGCGGTTATGCAGCCCCCTATGCAGCAAGCTTTGATGTTCCTTGTTTTCTGACATCTTTCTCTCATTGCCTGCATTAAGGTTTTCTGCAATTTGTGCTACAGTAGTAGTGGGATTGTAACAGAAAGACTAGCCTTCAATCAATAAGCTCTGGACACCCATTATCCTGTTGCTGGTTCACCAGTTGGCCTTCCTTGGACTACTTTTAGTAGGTACCGACCACTGCATACCAGGAAAACCCCACAAGGCCTATGATTTTGGGGATACTGTGACCCAGTTCTCTAGCCATCACAATTTGGGACTTGTTAAAGTTGCTCAGTTCCTTACAGTTGCCTGTTTTTCCTGCTTCCAACGTCACCTTCAAGAAGTGATTATTTACTTGCTGCCTAATGTATCCCATCCCTGGAAAGGTGCCATTGTTATGAGATAATCAACGTTATTTCACCGGTCATTGTTTTTAATGTTGTGGCTTATTTGCTGTAGACAATTGTAATGATATAATATATAACTTATTTTAGATTTTTCAGGTAAGGAACACAGACAGTTTGAAGTGAGCAAATTCTGTTTCACTATTCATGGTACCAGAAAGTGATGACTTGTTACATGCGAAGTAGCACATAAAAGTATTAATTTCACTGTACTCTGTAGCATTGAAAATGATGACCCTGTAAATCTATGAATGTAAATAAGACTGCATTGTAAAACCACACATTTAAATAACACTGCAAGTGGCCTTGACAGACTTCAGAGCAACATTTGTTAGTTGCTTCATCTGACTGCTGCAAAGGGCTATCTTTATTTTGGTTCCCCACCCTCTCCTACTACAGGCCTCCTTTAGAGCCTCTAAACTATTTAAAAAAAAAAACAAAAACAGAGCAGAAGACCACTAACGACTACTAAATTATATACAGTTATTCCCACAAAATAAGGGGAACTAGAACCTATTAGGGATACTGTTAAGAAAACATTAAGCAGAACTAAAAATTGAAAAGTGTGAAAAAAAGTGTTTAGCAACTGATAAAGCAGCACACTGAAAAAGGTAAAAATCATTTTAAACATTCAGTGCTCTCCATAATGTTTGGGACAAACACATTTTTCCTTGATTTACCCCTCTGCTCCACAGTGTGAGATGTGATTAAAGTGCACATTGCAGACTTTCATTGAAGGGGATTTGCACTTTAAAAGTAGTTACTATCTTACACACAGTCATCACACAGAATACTCAGAGAAGAACATATCATACATAGTTATACTAAATTACAATAAGACACAGTGAAATTATCAATCAGATATCAAAAAGGCAAATATTGTCAAAAATGAATACCAATTAAACCTAAAAAATAAATAGGTGTTACAAAATTGAGAGACAAATGGTTTTCAGAGCCTTTTCTTTTCCCTGCGCTGTGAAGCAGAGTTGCCAGCGTTCATTGCTTACATTTTTAAAATAAATGATCACTTTGTTAAGCACATGAAATTTCTAGGACTGCTTCATGAAATGTTAGTTTTGATGTTGCCCAACTAGATCAAGTTGTAAAGGGTAAATGTTTTATTTTGTAGTTGTAGTGTTCATTAAATCACTTTATTGTTACCTTATCACAATCAACCAGTTATTTAATATTTAGCTTTATATTGGAATATTTTCTATGCAAAAGTTTTAGAAAATGATTGGTTAAATCAACATCCAGGCAGTAAATCGGCACAATAAATGCCACAGAGCAGGACACCTGCCAGCTTACTGCAGTAAAAACACATAAGTGAGGGCCTGTTAAAAATCACATAGCTGTCTGCCAGCAAATACAAATGCACTTTATTATTGAGGACTAACGTGCAAGTTTATTTGATGAGAAGAATCATCAGGTTAAAAATCCTTGTTGAAATCTTAAAAAAAAAAAGCAGTTGACACAGAGGTCAGGAGGTTTTCCAACTTAAGCAGGCTGCTACGAAAAGGGGCGCTGCTGTCAGACAATGTGCAGCCCACTGCATTCAGAGCTAGACACTAACTTGCAAGCACACGCATTTCAGAACTCTTTGAATCCAGGTGAATTTTCAGTTTGTTTTAAGAAGTGGATGCCGTCAATCGATTTCTCCACTCTGATATTACTGCTGGTGAGCTCTCCCTCTGGCTTTGTATTGCAGTTAGGAAGAGAGATCCAGCATTGGATTGTTGAGGTTGGGTTGGAGTATTTGAAGTATTGCTTTTCATTTGGGTTTTTTTTTCTGGATTTGTGGGTTTTTGATCTTTTATTTGTTTCTGCTAGAGTACAGACTTGGATTTGTTAGTCTCTGGTTGTTTTTCAGGCATACCGCTTTCCCTTCTTTTATTACCTTTAGCCGTAGTTTGTCTTTTTTTAATTGAAGAAAATCTGTATTTATAAAGAGTCTTGTTTTGAGTTGTCTAAAAAAGCCATGGGTTCATGCTTTCTCTCTTTGTTGTAAGGCAATTTTGTGAAATTTGGGGCATTAGTAACACATTTTGAACTTTTAAAGTCACGTCTTCATTTTGGACCAGTATAGGCCAAAACCTGAAGTTAGGAATTGGGAACTGGATGACTTGGGATCATTGTACATTTAGGCCAGTGGTTGTGGTTTTCTGTATCTCGTAATGTAAGATTCAACCCAGACTCATCTATCCAATCACAAGAAACTAGAATTAAGCAGTGTGTTTGAGATTTCAAAAACTAATGCTGTGGGCGGAAAAATGTCTCTTTGCCCAGCTGGTATAAAATAATGGATGGAACAGTGGAAGCTGGAACTTGGGAGTGGTTCCATACCCCATGTGCTAGGTGACAGTGTTCCTTATATAAGAACTCTGGTGGAACACCAGCAGGTGTGCTAGGGAAATGGAGTCCAGAACTGCAGCCCTATAGGGATCCCTTGTGATCGGTAGAGGGCGCTGTCATGGGGGGACCACCCTGCTTTGTCTATAGCCTGGAAGTGCTTCTAGCACTGGAAGCATTTCTGAATCTGGCATAAAGGGAAGCCAACTGCAGCACATGGATGAGTCAGAGTCGGGAGGCAGCGGGCAAAACTCAGAAGAGGTTGAGAAAGAGAAAGAATTGTTGGGTTATTGTGCCTTATTGTATTATCGTGTCTTATTATTGGAGAGGTGATTGTGGAACATGCTTTGGCAGAATAAAAATCCTTTATTTTATTTGTATAATGTGTGCTGTATTACTGTGTCTGTGGTTTGGGGCTCTCTGGCACCCCCTTGTGGTCACACTACATAAATACAATACATATTGATCAAATATTCTCCCACAGTGCTCAGAGAGACGCATGGGTGTAGAGTATTACTATCAATGAAGAATCCTCTTCCTAATTGTGAACTCTAATTAGAACATTTCTGTTGGAATTATTTATTTACTGCTTCCTCTTTATTTGTAAAAGACAGTTGCAGTGTCAATCTGTGCAACTGCTGATGTGGTAACTACTAAAAAGTTACAAAGGATGAAAAAAATATAACTTTTGTTTTCCTATAATTATTTATTTTTTGTTATTTTGAAAATTGTATGTACATCTTAAAGAAACTTTCTTTATAAACACCAAATGAGAAGCACACACAGCACACATTGGAAATGATTTAGAGGTTTATTACTTCTGCATATTCTCACCCTCCAGGCAATGTGCAGAAGGCAATAAAAATAAAAAAATTGAGTCTGTTGATGGGATGTTATGCTATTTTATTTAGACCACATTTGGATTTCTTTTTGTTCATTATAAATAAGAACAAAACTACATTGCAACATTAGAGTGTTTGCAGGAGAGCACCTGACTGGACTAAATGGTGTAAATTTCTCTGATCAGCTCCAGAAACAAAAGTCTTTAGTCTTGAGAGAAAGTTACATAGAAATCAGATCTGCGTCTTCAGAATTCTCAAAAGCATTGATTCCGTTTTTTCCAGATGTATTTATTACACTAATGAGCAAATTATGTACTGGGGAGCACTAGTAGAAAATTAAATTGTGTTCAGTGTGGAAACAGAACGCATTGCTTTACATTTTGGGACATTAAAATTTTTAATGATTGAAGTGGAGACTTGATTAGCTTAATAAAAAGACTAGCTGTGTTACTTGGCTTCGTCTGGGAAATTTCGCAAGACAGTAGACCTCAGTTATAGTGCTGTTGATTAATCAGGTGTACCCGAAATACAATGTAACTAAGTAAGTGCTTTTCTGTCCATGAAAGGCTCATACTATGGTCAGACAGTGTGGTGTAGTGGTTAAGGCTTTGGACCTAAGACTCTGAAAGTTTGGGTTCAAATCCTGCTACTGACACTGTGTGACCAAGAGCAAGTCACATCGCATGCCTGTACTCCAGTTGCAAAATCAAAAACAAATGTAACCAGTTGTATCCATCCATTATTCAACCTGCTATATCCTAACTACAGGGTCACGGGGGTCTACTGGAACCAATCCCAGCCGACACAGGGCGCAAGGCAGGAAACAAACCCTGGGCAGGGCGCCAGCCCACCACAGGGCGTGCACACACATACCCCCACACACCAAGCACACACTAGGGACAATTTTGAATCACCAATGCACCAAACCTGCATGTCTTTGGACTGTGGGAGGAATCCAGAGTACCCGGAGGAAACCCACACAGACACAGGGAGAACATGCAAACTCCACGCAGGGAGGACCCGGGAAGCAAACCCGGGTCTCCTAACTGCAAGGCAGCAGCGCTACCCACTGTGCCACCGTGCCGCCCTAGTGGTTAACATCAAAGGCCTGATCAGGCCTCTGTGGGTGGTGCTCATGTATTTTCAATTCTGTGGGGGCTTTTCTCTATTCTCAGTGGTTCCCTTCTGCCTCCTGAAAATGTGCTGTCTTGGTTGTCTCTGAATTTCATGTCTGATAGAATGGGGTCTACCTCCCCATGCTGTATCATTGGAGTAGCCAGTTTCAGAACTGGAAGGAGGTAGGTTTCTATTAATATTGACAGAGATTAGCACAGCTTATGTAGAAAAACAATTTTACTACAGTTAGTCAATGAACAGATAAGTAAAACAGAGGTGTTAGGAGAAATGTTTCAGAGTAGGCAACAAGTCAGACCTTGTAACAGGTAAGTGAATATGGTGCCATTGCTGTGTGACACAGAGCACATAGAACAAGGAACTCAGTCATTGGAAAAGCAATGCCTGATCCAATGAATCCTTCTTACTAATTCACAAGGATGGAGGAATGATGAAGGTGTGACAAAAAACCTACAGATCTCATGTATCCCACCTGATGAGTATCAACAACCCTAGTTGATGGTGGTGTTGGTGGAATTAGGATGTGGATATGTTTTCATGTCATAACTTGGGTCCCTTCTTGCAAGTAAACCTCAATAGATGGGTGCTTCAGTTTATGACATACGTGTTGCCTTTTTTTTTTTTATTATAAAAACAGAAAAGTCCCAAAATGGCCCCATGGATGTGATAATGAATTGCATCGGGCTTTGCTTTCCTAGTCCTCAAGCTCCCAATTGTTTGTGTTCGGTTGCAGACTGCAGTGGCACCATTTTTCATGGATTTAATTGGACTTCCATACCCAGTCTGTGACAAGATGGATACATTTATTATATGTATAATAAGATACAGAATGTTTATTTAATTTTATATTTTGAAGCAGTTTTTCTTCTTTTGAGAGTAAAATTAGTTTTATATCTTGGATGCTCTTTGTGCCAACTTTGCGCCTTTTTTTAGTTAATACTCAAGCTCACAATCTTGAACAGTCTTAACACTTAGTCATTTTATGTGCTGTCCTAAATATCTATTGGAGACATGACACTGAACACAATCTGAAATGTCTAATGAGGCTGTGGCACATCAGTTAAAGAAAATAATATGTCTGTGGTAATTTAAGGTATGATATATATCAGCAGTACTGCTTGACAAGGCCTGCTTTTTTGTTAGACGGCTCAAGGTACCAATCCATCTAAGAACATCCTGATCTTTTAGTAAATTATTTTGGATGTCAGACAGGTTTAATAAGAGGAGCTTAAGCCATCCAAGTGAAAATTACTCTTGAGCACTTGGATGCTTTCCTTTCTTCAGATATTGGGTTTCCAGCTGATGTGATCTTGGATAATTGACACTAAAGCTGATGTGAATGTGGTGTTTTTCTCCAAATGTCTTGTAGTTATTGCCCTTTAAAAGCCAGCAAGTCGGTAGCTGAAAGGATTTATTAAGCTTGAATGAAGTTGTCTACCCTAGATGCAGTGCTGTAACAAGCACTTATTAGCCATTCATGGGATCTGATTGGTTAAGAGCTGGTGACAAGACCAATTATATTTCACTTTATAAATAGGTGTGTATACAGTGCCACAGGTTTGTCAGTTGAGAGACGTGTGGTAAAAGTTCAAATTTTTATCTTGGAAGTGTGGCTTACTGTGCACCTAACAGACAATGTCTCATGGGAGGTGAAAATTACAAAGAGCAATTACATAACATTAAAGGAGCTCTTACAGCAACAAGAAAGTGACCTTTATCATTGATAAAGGCATCGGCCAGACATTAAGTATCAGCAATATGTTTGTGGTCTTTTGCCATCTCTGTTAGGCAGTTTGTTACCCCTGCACCATAAACACTAGTGGAGAAGTTGCATTTTCTATCAGCCTCCTTCTGTAAGTCCATCTTTGCTCCTCCCTTATAATCCTTTATCAGTGCTCAAACATGGATTGCAGCCTAGTCCATTGTATATGTCTGCAGATATCACACCTGGTCGTAACCATTTGTCCCATATGAAGTAGCTAGAATCCAGTATTCTGCAGTAGACTACATCCTTGAGCTACTTCTTAGATGTCATGAACTAAGAGTCCCTAAAAGGTTCCAAAAAGCATCTTGAATAATTCCTACTGGGGAGGCAAAGTCAAAATTCCTGGCTAGACACAAAAGAAGAATCATTATAGATTTAAAAGGTTATTTTCTCAAAGTGCTCTTAAACAAATGAAAGCTCCGTGGAGCACAATAGGCAAAATGTAATTTACCTAAGAACACAAGGCAATCCATGCAAACAAAGCGAGTACCAAAGTGCAATCCACAGACAAAGTCAAGGAACAGATCAAGAAGGTTCAGAAATGCACACAGGTTCAAGAACTCACCAAAACACCCAGACTGCATTCACAATGAAATGAATTGCAAGGAACTGTGGGAGACCCTCCAAAGATATAAGGCAATTCCTGGCAGTGATTGTGGTCCCACCCACAAAACACATGGAACATTTCTGAGGCACCATGTATACAAGATCAGATGCAAAGAATAATGCACATACCCAACAAAAGCAACATTAACATAAATAAATGGCACAAAAATTAACAAAAAAGACATGAAACAAGATCTGAACCCCTGGCTGAAACCCGACACTAGAGGGCTGCAGTAGGTATGAATTCCTGTTCAAAACCAAAGCCTTAATTAAAAGTAAATGTTTGCTTATAACATAACTTGCTATTTAATTCAGTGACTTTCATATGTCTCTTTAAGCTGTTCTATATTGTAGATTTTTCATTTCTAAGAAAATTATTCAGGAGTAATTTTAGTAATTCATCCTTCAGTTTTTTACTTTTCCATTTATTTCCAAATACTTCATAATTATTGCGATGTGAAATCTCAATCATAACAAAATGGGTGTGAGGTCTCCTAAAGGGCCTATAAAGGCAGGGAGCAGCCTTACCATTTCCAGCTTGTCCACAACAGCCACTGAAGGCTTCTAGCCTAGCAGGTTCCATACATAAGGAGCTGACATTTTAACAAGAAATATCCCAACATATGTCAAAAGCCCAGAAGAGGAAGGATGACTGTAAAGCCCTGGCTTGTAGACAGAAGAGCACATAACAAATCTTTAAAAACTAAAGATTTATTAACAAAAATAATTATACAAGAATGCGGAAAAGAGAAAGAAAATATGCATAAGGAGTTGCTTAAAAGGCAGTCCAAAGCAAATGTCCCTGTACACAATCCAGAAATTGTAATCCTTAAATAGAAGCTGGAAGATTGCAAAACCAAAAAAATTAAAAGAAAATAGCAATACTTCATAAACTGAATGATCTCCTACTCCTGTGCCTTCTCTGCTCTGAGTTAAAGAATCAGAGGAAGGGCTTAAATGTGGGGATGTAAGGGTGGCCCCGCCTCCAGTGGGTCCACCCACAAGGAATATAGGTCAGATTTAAAGAGACAGCACACAGTTGGCCAATTTATCAGATACATCAAAAGAAATAACATAAAATATGAAAAATAATTAAAACTGATCATAAAATATCCATAAATACACAGAGTATTACAGTATATAACAGGTGTAAACGGGACCAGATTAGATGGTGAGCTGTTGGTTCCTATGTTATTTCTCCGTTACTGTTAATTGCCAGCTGTGTAAGTAACCAAGAAAGCAATTGCAAATAGTGAGTGTAGCTGCTCAAGACAGGGGTCAAAGGCGGGCTGTAGTGGCTGCAGGTTTCATTCCTACTTGATTACATAATTAGAAACCATTCCTTGCCAGTAATGGATATTATTTAATTTTATAATTTGTTAAGTGTTTTCAGTCTGCCATTAGGTCATTCTTATATCACAGATTTTTTTTTTTATTTTCCAGTCCAAAGATACTGTTCATAAGATTTGTAGCCTGAAGCAGATGAACAATTCTTAGTAGTTCACTTTTTCTCTTCAGTTTTGTTTCAAACCAGATTGTTAACGATGAATACAGCCAGGTGTAAATGGAAACAAGTCAGATGGTGAACAGCTGATTCCATTGTCATTTCCATCTTACTGTTAATAAGGAGCAAAGTGAATGCAGCTGTTTTAGAGTAAAGCAAGCAATTAAATGTGGAGAATCTGGACACTAAAACCTACATAATAAAACACTAAGGTATGTGTGTCCAGTCTCTCAGAGTAGTCTGATTGGTCAGTTTGGCTTTTGTTCACACAATGAAAGAGGCAGTGAGAGTTTAAGACACATGAGAGGGAGTAAAGAGGTGTAAGAGGCATGCTGAGAGAGTTGCCATCAAAGGAGGGAAGTATAAAACTGGACAGGAGGTTTCCTGAAAATAATGACAGAATTTGAAACGCACTCGAGAGAGATAGTAGATAGATGATAGTAAAGGTGTATGAGGCAATCTGAGAGTGGCACCTTCAAAGATAGAAAGTAGAAAACCTTAAAAATGTGGGCTTTACAGGAATGCATACCAGAGAAGGATTGCCAGTGAAGACACATTAGTAAAGTCCTAAGAGGCATGCTGAAGAGAGCCGCCTTCAAAGATGGAAAGTATAAAACTGGACAGTGGGGCAAAAATGGTGTCTCAAAAGTAATGGCAGGGTTTGAAATGCACTGGAGAGAAAGAGAGCTGATGAAGGGACATTAGTAAAGGCAAAGTAAGCATCTTGAGAGAGTCGCCTTCAAAGACAGCAAGTATAAAATCTCAAAAATAAACATGTTTTACGGGAATACATGAAAGAAGCAGGACTGCTGAAGAGACATTCACACACATGCTAATACAGGGGATAGGCACTAAAGGTACATGTGGGGCAAGAGAGAGCAAATATTTTTGAATTATTCTATTACCTGTCTTCAGCTACTGTAGCTAGTGAAGCATAAAAGTGTTGCTTGAGCATTAAGTGCTTCTTGATCAATGACTGACTTCTCATTTAGATATTGTATTGGAACAAAACCTGCAGCTACTATGACCCTCCATGACCAACTTTGCAGATCTCCTGGTTTAAGACTAAAAGAAGAATTGAAGGGGTGAGAATTCTAACAGTTAAAATGAAGGACGAACATGTTGCCCAAGCTAATTACTTCAGCAGAAATAATTGTCTTGTAATTAACAAATGGAGTTGGGACAAAAACCCTCAGCTACTGTGGACCTCCCAAACTAAACTTGAGGTCCCTTGACCTACAGAAATCTTTTTTGGGTATCATTTTTGTGATCAGGACAAAGGAGATGCCATCTGTACATCTATTTTGTAATCCACTTTTCCAATTAAGGGTTGAGGGCTATCTTAGTGGTAGTGTCCCTTTACACTTATGCAGGGGTCATTCCCTGTTCGCATTTAAAGTTAAAGGACTCACTGCCCTCTAGTGGTAAAACGTTGTATAATGGGTTATTCTCTCCTTAAAGTTATATGATTTCTTTAATGGCCATCGATGAATTATTTGATTTTGATTTTTTAAATATATATATATATACTGTATGAATCCTTGAGAATTATATATGAGCTTTCACCTTGAATGTGCCTCACCTCATCTTCTCAAGCTTAAACAAAGAAACACAAACAAGAACATTTTTGTTCTTCCACTTTCATATATGACTAGTGGCTGTTGATTATTAAAGAAAAGGAAATCAATTTTGTGACATATGAAAAAGATATATATTATCTGAGATCGTCAGACATTTAGTTAGGGCTAGCAGGTGCATCAAAAGCTGCAGTGACTGCCTCAGACTCATTCTTACTCTGACCTATTTTTGTCTCCGTTCGCCTCATGTGTTTGTGCATTGAATACAGGGTGATGTATGAAAACCAATGCAGCCTTTGCATCAGACTCATTGCAAGTTTTATTAGTAATAAAAAAAAGAACAATATGTGCAATAAAGAATAATAATAAAATAAGAGCAAGAACATTGGGACACGGTTGGAGACTTGACTCTCAACTCCAAGAATCTGAATGAACAAGGGGGCTCTGCCCCCTGCTCGCTTCGCTCGCCTACCCCCGGCGTTTTGAACCCGTGCCTGCTGGGCAGCCGTAGTTTCAGATGCGCGTTGTAGGAGCTTGCGTTGTTTTGAAGCCGTGCTTGCCCTGCTTCTGTGTTTTGAGACACGCGTTGTAGGTGTATATCCGTCAGTCGAGCTCGTTTGGTTTGAACCCGTGCCTGCTTTGCCTCCACAGTTTCAGACGGTGGGTCGCGTTCGGCGTTTTGTACAATCCCAGGCAGCACATTATTCCTAACTTCACTCCGCAGTAGTGCCACGCACAATATGGCGGTGACGCCTGCGCCTTCACTACGCAGTAGTGGCACTCACAATATGGCGGCAACGCCTGCGCCTTCCATATTATGTCGGGTTTTACCATGCTGTGTAGGCGCCTTTGCATTTCGTACTTTCCCGCGCCTTCCGACGCGCGATGTAGGCGCCTGCACCTTCCGGGTCTGCCTCCGCTGTGTGGTGTGGACGTTAAACTGTCGTTTTTTCTGCTTTTATATTCTGTATCTCGCTGTGCATGTGTTTCGTGCCTAGGTTGTTTTGAAGCTGTTGCATTCTAGTTGTCATCATCTGTAACCTGCTCTCTGTGTGTTTTGCCCCATTCTTTAACCTCTTTATGACGTTTTACTTTGTTTCCTACTCTGTCTTTTATTTCTGACCTCGCTTTATCCTGCTTGCGGCATGTCAGACGGTTCGTAGTCTCTCCCGTTTCACTCTGGGGAGGGGGGCTTTGTGTGGCGCCTGCGCACTATGTCTCCTGCGTCCACGGGCAGGTCCCTGAGTCCATATCCGGTTTACCATTCTCGGTTAGTAATATGGATAGAATTGGGAAGATTGTTGGGCTAAACTGCCTGTTCTTGTCATAACAGTTGAAATGTTCTACTATTGTTAAACATTCTCTTAAGAATATTCCTGACCATTTCTAAGGCTGTGCTGAAAGTGGTCTCCACTTGTGATGATGCAGAGTTCTGAACACCATAACATGTTTGTGAGAAAAGACCTTGTGTTTAATTCTAGCTTGTTTTTGTCTTAGTTCACCTCATTTGCTTTCGGTTTCAAATCATAGTAATTAAAAAAGAAAACATTTCAAGCAAAAACAGTCTCTTGTCCTTTTTTTGAATAATTATTTTTCATATTACACAGTTGCAGCAGAGCTAGAGCCTATACCAACAAAACCTGGCCTAAGTCAGAAACCAGTATTGGTCAGGACACTAGCTCATCACATGGAAAACTTCATGTCAAGTCTCTATTGAACATGGTTGTCGTAAAGCTGACGGGGAGGTGTTTTAATTGTTTGATGTATTGATTATAAAACAATTTGTTTTTATTGCTTGTACCAGTGCACATGTAAACCATGTGTGCTGGTTTAATTAATTGCTTGCCAGTTTAATTAATTGTTTGCCAGTCAGCCACACTAATCTGCAGAAACAAGCTGAGTCAGTCAAGTATAAATGAGAGCACATAAGCATTAGAGGGGTGGCTGTTGTGTTTGCTTTGTGTGGATAGCGCTCGATGGAAGGAGTAGTAAATGATGAGTGAAGGAAAGGGGCAGCATTGGCCAAGATACATTTTCAAAGAGGAGCGAGACTGAGGACTGTGAAGAGGTTCTGGAGAGTGCCTTTGGTAAATTTCAAGTCTATTGGTTTACCCCAAGAAAGCACATGAAAATGGAGAGGGGCATAACTGGATCAGGATGCAGCAGCATCTGAGTGAGAGAAAAGTACCCTGGTGAAAGCTGCGGTAACTGAGTGAGGTAGCAGCTTTGGAACTATGGTGACTGAATGAGGTGGCATTGCAAAAGGCAAATAATATACCTGTCGCTGCAGTGTTCAGATTGCAGTAAGTCCTCTGGCTGGCGATGTTCCCTTCAAGAATTTGTTTTCACCGATGCACTCATACCTGGTGTAGTCAAACGTTTATGCGTTTTCGGCAGGGCTAGTGTGGATGGCAATAATTTAGTAAATGACATGAAAACGGTAGTGTGGACGGAGATTGTTTTAGTTCAGAACTTCATTTTTAAATCACTCTGGTTTTTATATTTTGTGTAAGTGTAGTTACATAACAGACATACACACAATTGATGAGTACAGACCTGAGATAAATATACGACATACAATGTAAATGTGTACATGAATGCTGAAATATATACACTCTAACTATATGTAAGAATATTGTGAGACATTGGAGGGGCCATACTGAGCAAGGGCAGCTAAATTAACCATTTGTGAACTTGATGGCCTGTGAGATGAAACAGTTCTTGTATCTGTTGGTTTTAGCATGTTTTTTTTATAACACCTTGTAGATGGGAGAAGTTCAGAAAGGTTGTGGCCTGGATGTGAGAGGTCGGTGATGATTTTGCCAGCCCGCTTCATGACTCTGGAATAGATTAGGCCCTGTAAGGTGGGAAGACTGGTGCCAATGATCTTTTTATTCATTGTACCCTGTTCTTGTCTTGTTTGATTGCTGATCCAAACTGCACTGTAATGGATGAGCTCAGTGGTTGCTGTGTTGAACTAAATTAACAATCCTTGCAGTAGATTGAACTTCCTCGGCAGTCGCAGAGAGCACATCTGCTGCTGTGCCTTTTTCATTATGAAGTCTATGGGTCTTCCATGTCAAGTCTTGGGTCATTGTAGAGCCCCTAATTTTGAAGGTTTCCACAACTGACACCTTACTGTTAAGTATGGAGAGAGAAGGTAATATTAAGGGGCTCTTCCACTGTCTAAGTCTAAGACAGTCTAAGTCCACTGTCACCTCTACAGTTGTGAAGGTGTTTAGCTCAAAAACAGTAGTGTGAACAAAGGCTTAGGCAATCCACATGGACACAGGGATGCTCCACCCAGGAGATTACTGGCTCAGAATTCAGTCCCAGGAGGTGTCCAAGCAGACCATTTTTCTTAATTAATTTGACCATTAAATGTTCATGAATAGTTGTGACTTTTTGAAATTTGGACTTTATAGCATGGTGGCACAGTAGTTAGCCTTGCTGTCTCATACCACTAGAGTTGTAGATTTGAACCCTGGGCCTGGTCATTGCTTTGCTGGAATGTTCTTCTTTTGTTTGTGGGGTATTCTTGGCACATCCTGAAGATGTGTGTGTTGAGTTAATCAATGACTCAAATTTAGCCATGTGTGGGTGTGCCTTGAGATGGGCTGGAGTTTATTGCTGCATTACTCCTGATGCCACTGTGGAATCCTGTGGTGTTTGTGCCACTGAACTGGTTTAAACCGGTTCCATAAAGTATACATGACCTAAGAATATGGTGGAGTGTTGTTGATTAACATTGTAGGGTAGAATTCTTGTCCTTAATAAGGTCATGTGATGTCCATAGCAGGACTTAACAAACAATCATCTAATCCTCACCAAATTGTAAATCAAAGTGCATGTAACCTTCCGAGACTAACAAAACATAAGAGATAGTATGTTGACATTTATTTTCAACAAAATATGAGCCATGTGTGAAAATGTGTTGAACCCATTACTGCTGTCATTTAAAATAAGAAAGTGATTAGATCCAGCTACTAGTAGTTAAGTGACTGTAATTAATTGTTAATCACCACCTACAAAGAAAAGATCAGAAGTAGAAAGTTGATTTGAAATATCTCATTTGACATTTTTGTTGTTTTGCTTCTCTGATCTGGCCTAATCCAGGTATACTCTGCAATGAAGCGGTGCCTTTCTAATTTGTGCTCCATGCTTTCTGGGGTAGGCCTCAGCCTCCACTACCCTGAAATGGAATAAACTGGATAAGGCCATGGATGAACAGCTGAGTTTGGCTTTTGTGACCCTGACCTCCGTCTGTTTTTGCAGTGGTTGGTTTGGTCTATCAGCTGTCTTCCCTCTTTGTACTTTTTCCTGTTCTTTTACTGCATGAATTCTTTCAATTGATTTTTTTTTCCCCTTTTATTCACAGTGACCCCTACGTGAAACTCTCCCTTTATGTAGCTGATGAAAACAGAGAACTTGCCTTAGTTCAAACGAAAACAATTAAAAAGGTACAGTATGTCGAAGGCATCATTGTATTTTGTTGATTTCTTAAAGCTGATTTCAACCTAAATGTGCTTCTGTCTAACAACATATAATTATTGGCACATTCTATTGTCTTAAGTTGCACATTTTGCAGGTTTATTGCAGGCTGTGGACTCTGTTTTGTAAAGTACAATGAACCCTATTATATTTTGATTTTTTGGAACATTTATTAAGTCACAGATATGAATAACATAAAGAATTAACAACATACAGTGGATTTAGAAAATATTGAAATCCTTCATTTTTTTTTTTTTTTTTTACATTTTGCTATGTTTCAGCCTTCTGCTAAAATGATTTCAATTGATTTTTCCCCATAATCACACAATACTCCAGAATGACAAAGCAAAAACAGGATTTTTGACATTTTTGTTCATTTATTAAAAATAAAAAATGTAATATCCCAATGACACAAGTATTTAGCCCCTTTGCAATGACACTTGAAATGGCTCAGGTGCACCCCATTCTGTTAATCGTCACTGAGATGTTTCTACACCTTGTTTGGAGTCTACTTGTGGTCTGTCCAGTTGATTGGACATGATTATAAATTCACACACCTGTCTACTGAAGGTCTCACAGACCTTGACAGTGCGCATCAGAGCTAAAACCAAGCTATGAGGTCGAATGAACTACCTAAAGAGCATAGAGACAAGTTTGTGTCGAGGCACAGATCTGGGGATGGCTACAAAAAATTCTGCAGCATGAAGGTTCCCTAACAGCACAGTTGACTTCATAATTCTTAAAAGGAAGATGTATGGAACAGCTGTGACTCTTCCTAGAGCTGGTCACCTGGCTTATTTCACCTATTTTGTTTTGGAAGAAGAACCACGATAATAGAGGCGAACAAGAACACAGTGGTCACTATGGCTCAGCTTCAGTGAATCTGTGTGGAGATTGAGAAATTTTCAAAAGGAGAGTCTTATAGACAGTAAATATCATTCCAGTGGTGAAGTTTGGTGGTGGCAGAATAATGTGTGGAGGGCTGTTTTTCAGCAGCAGGGACTGGGAGACAAGACAGAGTTGAGGAAAAGCTGAACAGGGCAAAGTACAGAGATAACCTGAATGAAAGTTTACTGCAGTGTGCTGTGGACCTCTAACTGGTCCAATGGCTTACCTTACAACAGGACAATGTCCCTGAGCACAAAGACAGCACAGGAGGGGCTTAGTCCTGCTTGGTCCAGCCAGAGCCTAGCCAAACTGTGGAGAGACCTTAAAATAGCTGTCCACTTATGGTATCCAGCAAACCTGACAGCGCTTGAGAAGAGCTGCAGGGAAGAATGGCAGAAAATCCCCAAATCCAGGTGTGCAAAGCTCGTCACATTATACCCAAGATGTCTCCAATGTTGGAATTGCTACCAAACGGCTTTCAACTAAGTACTGTGTAAAGGATCTGAATACTTGCATCAGTATTATACAGTGCTGTGAAAAAGTATTTGCCCCCATTCCTGATTTCTTATTTTTTTGCATGTTTGTCACACTTAAATGTTTCAGATCATCAAACAAATTTAAATATTAGACAAAGATAACCCAAGTAAACACAAAATGCGGTTTTTAAGTGATGATTTTATTTATTAAGGAAAAAAAGCTATCCAAACCTACATTTCCCTATGTGAAAAAGTAATTGCCCCCCTTGTTAAATCATGAAGTAACTGTGGTTAATCACATTTTTTGGAAAGCTGAGTTCAATTTCACTAGCCACACCTGATTACTGCCTGATCACTTAAATAGAACCCGTCAGACAAAGTAAAGTAGGCCAAAAGATCCCAAAAAGAAAGACATCATGCTGTGATCTAATGAAATTCAGGAAAAGATTAGAAACAAAGTAACTGACATCTATCAGTCTGGAAAAGATTACAAAGCCATTTCTAAAGCTTTGGGACTCTAGCAAACCACGGTGAGAGCCATTATCCACAAATGGAGAAAACATGGAACATGTTCTAATATTGTTAAGCAATTTCTCACAAAGAGTAATAGTGGCCACCTTAAAGGCTGTGCTAAAAGTGGTCTGCACTTACAATGATGTAAAGTTTTATGGCTTATGTCAACTTATGATGAATTTTTCCATATGATCTGCAACATCAGTAACAACTTCTGTAGACAGAAGGGTTTCTTGATTTCAGTACATTGTTTGCAGAACCAGAGTTGCACCACATTTTTAGTAATTTCTGGATTGTGCATTTGTCTGGAGCACTTACAATGAGATACTATTCCTGATTCCCTCAAATGCAAGCTTGCGGGAGCCAGTATGAAAACACAGCAACACAATATACATTTGCTGAGAAAATGATTAAGAATGGCTAATCATGTGGCAGCAGTGCAATACATAAAATCACGCAGATAGAGGTCAGGAAGCTTCCATTAATGTTCACATCATATCAAACACCAGAATGAGAGAAAAATGTGATCTCAGTGACTTCAAAGTGGCATGAATGTTGCAGCCAGACAAGGCTGGTTTGAATATTTCAGTAACTGCTGATCTCCTGGGATTTTCACACCCAAAAGTCTCTATAGTTTACTCAGAATGGTACAAAAAACATCCAGTGGGCAGAAACATCTTGATGATGGCAGGATTCAGAGAAGAATGGCCAGACTGATTCAGGCTGACAGAAGGGATACAGCAACTCAGATAACCACTCAATACAAGTGTAGTGAGCAGAAAAACATCTCAGAATGCACAACATGTTGAGCACAACCTTGAGGTGGATGGGCTGCTACAGTGTAAGACCACATTGGGTTCCTCTCCTGTCAGCCATGAATAGAAAGCTGAGGATGCAGTGAGCACATACTCACCAACATTGTACAGCTGAACACTGGAAAAATCGCAGTCCGTTCTAATGAATCTTGATTTCTGATGAGTCCCATGGATGGTGGGGTCAGCATTAGGTGCCAATAGCATGAATCCATGCAGCTAACCTACCTTGTGTCAACAGTCCAGGCTGGTGGTGGTGTTGTAATGGTATATGGTTTCATGAATATGACAATACGTTCAGTGTTCTTCACGGGCCTTGTCAGTCACCAGATCTGAATTAGCAACTGACAAATCTGCAGAAATTGTGTGATGCAATCGTGTCAACATGGACCAAATTCTCAAAGGAATGTTTCCAGCATCGTGTGGATTGTATGCCACAAAGAACGGAGGCTGCTTGGAGAGCAAAAGGAGGCCTACTCAGTATTAGCATAGTGTCCCTAATAGTTTGCTCAGTGAGTGTAAATATGCTATTGCAACAAATATGGCAACAAATATGGAAAGTCTTTGAGTTGGATGGTTTGGAGACAAAGCCAGAGAGGTGAGATTGCATTGGTTTGGACATGTGCAGGGGAGAGATGTCAGATATATTGGGAGAAGGATGCTAGGGATGGAGCTGCCAGATAAGAGGAAAAGAGGAAGGCCTAAGGGAAGGTTTATGGATGTGGTGAGAGAGGACATGCAAGTGATGGGTGTGACAGCAAAATGCAGTTGACGGGAAGATATGGAAACAGATGATCCTCTGTGGTGACCCCTAATAGGAGAAGAGGAAGAAGAAGAAATGTCTTCGCACAAGAACACAAATACAGTAAAAAAGCTAACAAAATGAAACGCTAGCAGGAATTCCTACTAACTTCATCTAACTGTTGTAGGTGCCTTCAGAGGAAGACATTTATTTTCAATTAAGGATTAGGAGATGAAACATTAGTCTGAAACTGAGTGAAGTTTGTAACTAAAAAGTCTGCCATATCTTTTATCAAAATATCTATATCTAATCTATACTCTATATCTAATTGTATATCTATATCTAATACAGAAACCAAATGGTGAAGCCAAAAAGGAAAAGCAAGACATCTTGAAACTGGGTCAAAATATCGAAAGCAAAGCACTACACACATGAAGTCATCCAACCTCAATTACCAGAAGTGTACAGAGCTGACCATTATAACTTTGCTACATAATGACCCGGCATGAATGTTACCCTGGATATGCATCCAAGTTCAAACAAGATGGTGTAGAAAAATAATGCTAAATAATTAATAACTTCTGAAGGAACCCTTCTAACAAAAGAGTATCTGTACATCAAAAAGGAATTCTTTGGTTTTAAAATTTCATGCTTTCATGTAAACACTTGCAGAAAGCTCATGAAAAATTAAACAGAAATGTCAATGACATCACTATCTTTACTGTTGCTTAAACCATTGTGGAGCTTCTGTGTGCTGGGCTCTCAGTAGGACAATCATGAAATCTGGTGGCAGACAAGCTCATGTCCTGATACACTTTATACAGTGTTATGCAAATGTTTGGGCACCCCTGGGAAAAGTACCGTATTTTGCTCAGTGTTGAAGTGAAAAGTATTAAAAAAAAACTACTGCAACAAATACACTGCCCTGCATAATATTTGGGACAAAGACACAGTTTTCCTTGATGTCCCCCTCTGCTCCACAGTTTAAAATTACAAATCAGACAATTCAGACGTTATTAAAATGCACATACACTGCTGACTTTCAGTGAAGGGGATTTGTGTACATTTCAGTCACACCATGTAGACATGATGACACTTTTTCTGAAAAAAGTGCATGTTTTCTAGACTGAGAGGTGCAACAACCCACCACCCGTGTTACTGCAAAAGACCTCCAGGAAGATTTAGCCAACAATGAAGTGGTGGTGCACTTTTCTATAGTGCATTGGTGCTTGCATTAATAGTGTCTCGAAGCAAGAAGCCTTACCTGCCACCTTGTCACCAAAGGCAAAGTCTGAAATATATGAGTGATCATCTAGATAAGCCAGAGTCATTCTGGAGACAAGCATTATGCACAGAAGTTGTTAAGATTGAGCATTTTGGCCACAATCGCCACAAGTATGTTTGGAGGAAAAAAGGGACAGAATTTCATGAAAACAACATCTTGCTAAATATTAAAAATGCAGGTGGATCCTTAAAGTTTTGGGGTTGTGTGGCTGCCAGGCGCAGCCTGGATTTCATTTAATGGATTCCATTTAATATCAGAAATTTCTGAATGTAAATGTCATGGAGTCCATCAAGAGACTCGGGCTGAAAAGAAGCTAGCTTCTATAACAGGATGATGATCCGAAGGATACATCAAAGTCCACCATTAACTACCTCAAGGAACAAAAGGTGAAGCTTTTAAAATGGCCCTTACAGTCCTCAGAACCTGAATATTGTTGAAAATCTGTGGGTAGATCTGAAGCATATTATGCATGCAAATATCTTTGAGGTCATCTGCAAGGAAGAATCGGCACAAATTCCCATCTCTTGAATAGAAAGACTTATAGCTGGCTACAACAAATGTTTACAAGCTGTGATATCTGCCATATTATTTACCAGGTACTAACAGAGCAGTGTGCCCAAACTTTTGCTCAAGTCTCAATTACTATTTTATTTATTTTTTGTATGTTTAAGTGAATGAAACAAAATTTCACGCTCTCTTCAGAGTGTCGCAGTGGTTGTATTTAATACTTTTCACTTGAGAAATGGGTGTCACGTTGGCACAGTACACAGTAAGGAGACAAGAGTTTGCATCCTGTGACCTCCCTGTTTGCATGTTCTCCCCATGTCTGCCTGGGTTTCCTCCGGTTGCTTTGGTTTACTCCCACTGTCCATTGCAAAGATATGCATGTTAGTTGAATTGGCAATGGTAAAGTGACCTGTGGGGTGTGTGTGTTTGTGTGTATGTGTGTGTGTTCACCCTGTGATGGACTGGCACCATGTCCGGGGTTTGTTCCTGCATTGCAGCCTGTGCTACCTGGGATAGGCTCCATGACCCTGGTCTGGATTAAGTGGGTTAGAAAATGACATGACATGACACTTCAAAAATCAACAGGATACGTATTTTACTCAAGGGTGCCAAAACTCTTTCATCACACTGTAAATGTTTAACTTTTTTTTTATTATTATTTATTTATTAATTTTTATTGTAATCATTCCATACAAATAGATCAATTTATAACCAAACAAAATTGAAGACAAATCAAATCCCACCCCTGAGAAGGAGAGCTTAGCCAAAGGAGAATTGCTTAGGGCTTTTTAATAAGGCAACACTAAACAAAAGAAAGGGAGAAATATATATAGGTAAATAAGAAATGGAGAAGGGAATTAAATGCGGTAATAGTTATTTCTCTTATTCTAAAATAATATTGATTAGATCCTGCCAGGTTTTGAAAAAATTTTGTACAGATCCTCTAATTGAAAATTTGATTTTTTCCAATTTCAAATAATATAAAACATCGGTTTCCCACTGACTTATCAGAGGAGAGTTAGAATTCTTCCAATTTAACAGAATAAGTCTGCGTGCCAAAAGTGTAGTGAATGCAATCACCGTTTGCTTGTCCTTCTCCACTTCCAAGTCCGTCTGGAAGAACACCGAACACAGCTGTTAATGGGTTAGGAGGAATTGTGATACCAAGGCTGTCTGAGAGGCACTTAAAAATTTTGGTCCAAAATGATGGTAGTTTGGTGCAGGCACAGAACATGTGACCCAGTGAGGCAGGAGCTTGGTTGCAGCGTTCGCAGGTTGGATCTTGCCCTGGAAACATTTTGGCCAGTTTTAAGCAAGACAGATGAGCTCGATATATAATTTTTAGTTGAATAATTCTATGCTTTGTGCATATAGAACTCGAGTGAATTCTCTGCTTTGCTACCTTCCACTCCTTTTCTGATATATTGATTAAGAGATCTTCTTCCCAATGTCCTCTTGGATCTTTGAAAGGTAGGGACTCTAATAGGATTTTATATAATGCGGAAATGGTGTTTAATTCCTCTAAATTGAGCAGTATTTTTTCCAGCATTGTAGAGGGTACGAGGTGGGGAAAATCGGGCAGTTTCTGTTTAACAAAATTTGTAATTTGAAGATAGTGAAAGAAATGTGTAGCTGGGAGGTTGAATTTTGAACGTAATTGTTCAAAAGATGCAAATATGTTGTCTATATAAAGATCTCTGAGCATTTTAATCCCAAAACTCTTCCAGGTATTAAAAACTGGATATGTTTGCGAGGGTTGAAAGAGGTGGTTCTCTTGCAGAGGTGCCACGGATAAAAGATTTTCCATCTTAAAATGCTTTCTAAGTTGGTTCCATATTCTGAGTGAGTAAAGCACAATTGGGTTATTAGTATATTTGCGATAACTTGCATTTATTGGAGAGCAGAGCAGGGAGTATAAAGAAGTACTACAGGATTTTACTTCTATTGCGGACCAAGCCTGTGTATGTTCATATATTTGTGTAATATCTCTGGGGTGTTTGATTTTGCTGGTGAATATATAACATTAAACAAGCGTTGGAGATTGGAAGATAGGTGTCGGCCTTTAATAAATCCAGTTTGATCCTGTGATATTACAGAGGGCAGCACTTTCTCCATCCTTCTAGCTAGAATTTTTGAGAGTATCTTAACATCATTTTTCAGGAGTGAAATTGGTCTGTATGATGCACATTGTAACAAGTCCTTATTTTGTTTGGGAAAGACGGTGAGTAATGCTTGACGAAATGTTTGAGGTAGTATTTGGTTGTCTCTAGCTTCTGTAAATGTTGCCAATAAAAGGGGGAGCTAGCTCAGTGGAGAATTTCTTATAAAACTCTATGGGGTAACCATCAGGGCCTGCTGATTTCCCGCTTTGAAGTGACTTTATAGCATCTAGTAATTCTGTTAGCGTCAGAGGTTTATCCAGTTCCTCAGCACTTAAAGCATCTATTTGTGGTGTCTGTAATGTATCCAGAAATGCATTAGATTGTGTGTTGTCTTCTTTGAGCTCAGTAGAATATAAGGATTTATAATAATCTCTAAATGCGTGCATTATATTTTTATGGTCAATAATTTCTTCTCCATTCGTGTTGATGATTACTGGTATTGCATTGCGAACTTCTTGTTTGTGAATTTGTTGAGCTAAAAGCTTATTAGCTTTTTCTCCGTATTCATAGTAATGATGTCTTGACTTGTAAATAAGTTGTTCAGTTTCTTTAGTTGTTAAGATGTTAAGTTCTGTATGCAGGGCCTGCCTTTTCCTGTGAAGAGCTTCACTTGGAAGCCTGGCTTGTTCATCTATTCTAGTAATTTTGCTTCTTAGCTCTGACACTTTCTTGGTTTCTAATTTATCTCTGTGGGAAAAATATGAAATAATCTGTCCTCTTAAGAAGGCCTGAGTTTCCCAGAGTGTTCCTGCAAAAACCTCTGTGGGCGTGTTTGTCTCTAGGAAGAAGCTGATTTGTTTGGATATAAATTCTGTGCAGTTCTCGTCTGCCAATAGAAGAGGGTTAAGACGCCATCTGCGAGGTGAATGTGAGGGGCTTAATGATTTTAGCTCCAAGACTAGAGGAGCATGGTTGGAGATAACAATTGTGTTGTATTTGCATGATTTAATCGTAGGCAGGAAATTATTATCTATAAAAAAATAATCAATTCTTGAGTAGCTATAATGCACTGGTGAGTAGAACGAATATGTTCTGATGCTACAAATGGAACTGTTCTGTGTATGAGAATTCCCACCCCTCTAGTTTTCTTTATAAAGCTAGAATGGAACATTTGGCCAGTCCAGTCTTTTTGTAGTCTGAACTGAGCCTTGTTTAGTAAGTGGGTCTCCTGTAAAAATACTGTTTTAGCATTTAAGCCTGTTAGGTGAGAGCATACTTTCTTTCTCTTTAATTCGTGATTCAGGCCTTTAACATTCCAGCTCACAAAGTTAACTGTCCCATCATGGAGACATTGATTCTGAGTTTTTAATGTCATTTTATAGTCTTAACTGGTAGTGAGGCAGTTTTAATCTTAATTTCAAAGTTCCCCATTAGTTATTGCATTTTAGCCTATTGTTGCCTATTGTTGCATTGATATTTATAGTTAAAAGGATTAGAAGAATAGATTAGATATAGCCTGCTCTTCTTCTCTCCCCCCTTTATCCCCCCACCCCCCCATTTTGCCTCCCCACATGAGGCTTGATCCCACTTCGCGATGTCCCGGTCCTCTGACATAAAAAGAGACAGAGCACGTCCAAAACAAAACAAAACAAACCCCACCCCGCAGTGGCGTTAGAGAATTAAAACAAAGAGATATCTACTGCAGCTGAATTCTTAATACTATCTGCTGAAAATATAATCATTAACAGTCTTTAAGCTTAAAATAATCTTCAGCAATTTTAAGATATTAAGATAAAAAAAGAATGAACCCTGGGAATGATTTTAAAAAGTAGTCTAGGATAAACATGGTAATTCCTAATGTAATAGTATAATGTAATAGTAATGTAATAGTAGAAATAGCAATAAACCAAGAGTATGATGTTAAACAGTCTACTTTAAAAAAAAATCCTACTTTAATTACTTCCACACTTCCACACTCACGTCTATAACTATAATTAAGACATAAACGTAAAATGTCCAAGTAAAGAAAAGGATGTATAATTATAATATCAGTCTCTTTAAAAGTGGATCCGAGATCAGATGATAGGTCCTTCCCATGCCTTGACAGAATACGGCTCATTATTAACTTTCAAAAGAATGTCGGAAACAGCTTCTTTAGTTCCTTTTCAGCTTCTTCCTTGCTTGAAAAATTATTATATTGATCTTGAACTTCCACTTTCAGTTTGGCGGGATACAAGAGGCTGTATTTGATATCGGCTTTCTGTAGCAACTTTTTAATGTTAAAGTAGGCTGCGCGTTTTGCAGTTGTTAATGGTGAGAAGTCGGGGAAAATACGAATAAGATTATTTTCAAATATTATCTCTTGCTTGTGTCTGAGAAGTGCCATCACATCAAGCTTACATCGTAGTCGCTCGAAGCGGACAATAAAGACCTAGGTTTAAAGGTGCTTGATCTGTATGTGCAATAAGCAGCTGCTATCTCAATGTCGAGTTTAAAATCATCTCCAATTATTTTAGACAGTAATTCTACTGCACTGGGCTTGAGCTTTCTTGTTTCTCAGGTATACCCTCAATTCTTACATTATTTCTTCTGTACCCATCTTCCAGGGCCGCAAGTCTGTCTCCAAGTTTTTTGCATTCGGAATTCGCAGCTGTAGCTTTTTCATCGGCGTTAGACGGCAATTGTTCCGCTGTTTCAACTCGAGCCATGAATGCCTGCTTAACGTCATCCAGCTGATATGTAACGTCATTAATCTGGTCGGCAAGCATTTTCAGTTTGGATCTATTTTCTTTGATGTGTTCCTCTAATTTCTCCAACATGCCTTTAAAGTTCACGTCAAAACGTTTAAATAGACGCGTTTCCCGGTCTTTGTTATTCTTTTTAATCTCGATGATATCCTTCTTAAGCTCGTTCTTAAGCTCAATGTTAGATTTCTTAAGCTCATTCTTGTTATCCTTCTTAAGCCCATTTATGGCCGTAGCCATGGCGGCAGCCAGTGTAGCAATCATCTCTTTCAGTTCGGACAGTTCGCTTCAGATTTCGTGCTCCGCGAGTGGAAATGCAGCTCCTGTTACAGCAGGTGCTGCGGGCTCGCGCTGAGTAGATGAGAGCACATCCTGCAGGGCCTTTTCTAGTCTCAGATGATCCTCAGAAATTGGCGATCCATCGTGACCTGTATCACTTGCACCTTCGCTCCCATTTTCACTCTCGACTGGAGACGATACAATGGAGCGGGGTCCTAGGAAATCTGCGCATTCGTCTGCCTGTTCCAGGTCAGTCTCCGAGAGGCCATACCTTGCACTAGGGCCGGATGTCTGTCCAGACCTTGAAGCAGCTTTAAGTTTCTTTTCCGGTTCTTTCTGACTTTTCTTCTTGTTACTCCATCCATCCATCCATTCTCTTCCGCTTATCCGAGGTCGGGTCGTGGGGGCAGCAGCTTGAGCAGAGATGCCCAGATTTCCCTCTCCCCAGCCGCCACTTCTAGCTCTTCCGTGGGAATCCCAAGGTGTTCCCAGGCCAGCCGAGAGACATAGTCCCTCCAGCGTGTCCTGGGTCTTCCCCTGGGCCTCCTCCCGGTTGGACATGCCCGGAACACCTCACCAGGGAGGCGTCCAGGAGGCATCCTGATCAGATGCCCGAGCCACCTCATCTGACTCCTCTCGATGCGGAGGAGCAGTGGCTCTATTCTGAGCCCCTCCCAGATGACTGAGCTTCTCACCCTATCTTTAAGGGAAAGCCCAGACACCCTACGGAGGAAACTCATTTCAGCCACTTGTATTCGCGATCTCGTTCTTTCGGTCACTACCCATAGCTCATGACCATAGGTGAGGGTAGGAACATAGATCGACTGGTAAATTGAGAACTTCGCCTTGCGGCTCAGCTCCTTTTTCACCACGACAGACCGATGCAGAGCCCACATTACTGTGGATGCCACACCGATCTGTCTGTCGATCTCACGCTCCATTCTTCCCTCACTCGTGAACAAGATCCCGAGATACTTGAACTCCTCCACTTGGGGCAGGATCTCGCTACCAACCCTGAGAGGGCACTCCACCCTTTTCCGGCTGAGGACCATGGTCTCGGATTTGGAGGTGCTGATTCCCATCCCAGCCACTTCACACTCAGCTGCGAACCGATCCAGAGAGAGCTGAAGATCATGGCCTGATGAAGCAAACAGGACAACATCATCTGCAAAAAGCAGTGACCCAATCCTGAGTCCACCAAACCGGACCCCCTCAACGCCCTGGCTGCGCCTAGAAATTCTGTCCATAATAGTTATGAACAGAATTGGTGACAAAGGGAAGCACTGGCGGAGTCCAACTCTCACTGTAAACGGGTTCGACTTACTGCCAGCAATGCAGACCAAGCTCTGGCACCGATCGTACAGGGACCGAACAGCCCTTATCAGGAGTAAGGGCTCCCCGCACAGGATTCCCCGAGGGACACGGTTGAATGCCTTTTCCAAGTCCACAAAACACATGTAGATTGGTTGGGCAAACTCCCATGCACCCTCCAGGACCCTGCTAAGGGTGTAGAGCTGGTCCACTGTTCTGTGACCAGGACGAAAACCACACTGTTCCTCCTGAATCCGAAGCTCGACTATCCGATGGACCCTCCTCTCCAGAACCCCTGAATAGACTTTTCCAGGGAGGCTGAGGAGTATGATCCCTCTGTAGTTGGAACACACCCTCCGGTCCCCCTTCTTAAAGAGGGGGACCACCACCCTGGTCTGCCAATCCAGAGGCACTGTCCCTGATGTCCATGCGATGTTGCAGAGACGTGTTAACCAAGACAGCCCTACAACATCCAGAGCCTTGAGGAACTCCGGGCGTATCTCTTCCACCCCCGGGGCCCTGCCACCAAGGAGTTTTTTGACCACCTCGGTGACCTCAGTCCCAGAGATGGGGGAGCCCACCTCCGAGTCCCCAGGCTCTGCTTCCTCATTGGAAGGCATGTTAGTGGGATTGAGGAGGTCTTCGAAGTACTCCCCCCCACCGACCCACAACGTCCCGAGTCGAGGTCAGCAGTGCACCATCCCCACCATATACAGTGTTGACACTGCACTGCTTCCCCCTCCTGAGACGCCGGACGGTGGATCAGAATCTCCTCGAAACCATCCGAAAGTCGTTCTCCATGGCCTCCCCAAACTCCTCCCACGCCCGAGTTTTTGCCTCAGCAACCACCAAAGCCGCATTCCGCTTGGCCTGCCGGTACCTATCAGCTGCCTCCAGAGTCCCACAGGACAAATCCGTGACGAGCACAGAAGTCCAATAACAAAACACCACTCGGGTTTAGATCGGGGGGGCCATTCCTCCCAATCACGCCCTTCCAGGTCTCACTGTCATTGCCCACGTGAGCATTGAAGTCTCCCAGCAGTACGAGGGAGTCCCCAGAAGGTATGCCCTCTAGCACCCCCTCCAGGTACTCCAAAAAGGGTGGTTACTCCGAACTGCTGTTCGTACATACGCACAAACAACAGTTAGGACCCGTCCCCCCACCCAAAGGCGGAGGGAGGCTACCCTCTCGTCCACCGGGGTAAACCCCAATGAACAGGCTCCAAGTCGGGAGGCAATAAGTATACCCACACCCGCTTGGCGCCTCTCACCGGGAGCAACTCCAGAGTGGTAGAGAGTCCAGCCCCTCTCAAGAAGATTGGTTCCAGAGTCCAAGCTGTGCGTCGAGGTGAGTCCGACTATATCTAGCCGGAACCTCTCGACCTCGCGCACTAGTTCAGGCTCCTTCCCCTTAAGAGAGGTGACATTCCACGTCCCAAGAGCCAGCTTCTGTAGCCGAGGATCGGTCTGCCAAGGTCCCCGCCTTCGGCCACCACCCAACTCACACTGCACCCAACCTCCTTAGCCCCTCCCATAGGTGGTGAGCCCATGGGAAGGGGGACCCACGTTGCCTCTTTGGGCTGTGCCTGGCCGAGCCCCATGGGTGCAGGCCCGGCCACCAGGCGCTCGCCATCGAGCCCCACCTCCAGGCCTGGCTCCAGAGGGGGGCGCAAGGGAAAACACCGTCCAAAGTTTTCATTCATCATAGAAGGTTTGTTTAACCGCTCTTTGTCTCATCCCTCACCTAGGACCAGTTTGCCTTGGGTGGCCCTACCAGGTGCATAAAGCCCCAACAACAGAGCTCCTAGGATCATTGGGACACGCAAAAAACTCCACCACGATAAGGTGGCGGTTGAAGGAGGGGTTCTTGTTACTCATGCTTGTATATTGTAGTGGAAGTTCCTTGGTCGGGTTAAATACAGGATACCTCTAAATAATATGAAATACGTGGGAGAATAAAGCCGCTGCTAGCGGAGCTCTGCTTCAGACATCCATCTCCTATAGCGGACGAGACCAACTCAAATGTTTAACTTTTTTAATTGATTACGATTACAAGTGTGATCACCAGGGGGCGATGCACCACTCCAAACCCGAGACACAACCTCGTAGACATATGTCCCAGTATGAAAAAAAGGTTTATTTTTATAAATACCTTGTACAAAAAAAAAAAAAAACTCCAGGGGTTCCAGACCATGAGACTGCCCAGCCCCCTCTAGACATTCTACCTAACATAAATGACCTCAATCAGTACTCATTATATTCAGGGTTCTCATGGAAGAACTTGATAACGATGGTCATGTGGACTTCTGGCCGTGTAATCCATCAGTGTAGGGACATCACGGTGCTTTGAATAGGTGGTGGTGGTGCAGATTGCCACCACAGAAAACCAGAAAAAGAACAGAAGAGAAAGTCTTACTCCACACCTCTCAGGCAAGCCTGAGTGGTCCCTTTTATCTAGGACCCTAGAGTTCTTCCTGTGCTAGTGTATAGCCCAGTGGAAGTACTTCTGGATCAAGCAGGTCCCACATAGTAGGGATTGTTAATGCCTTCAGCTACCTGTGGCAGCTCCCATGGAACCCAACAGGGCTGCCTCACAGGTCTACAGGTTCCAGTATGCCCTGTGAGCATCTGGATGGGGATCCTAACCCAAGGAGGCTGCCACCTAACGTACTGGGGAAGAAAATTTCCCTTCTGACCAGGTAAGGATCCCTGTTCAGTCCCGGCTGGGATGCCAGTCACTGCATGCCATCCATTACACAAGAAAAGGCACAGCAGCACACAAATTCAAATTTGACTGACTGATCTCTCAGCAACACCATTAGGCTCCTGTGACAGTCGCATAGTGCGAATGACATTAATTACAACTTTATACTCAATCATTCCTCAGAAGCAGGTTGTCATGGAAATTCATTTTATTACTGTTGACCTTTTTTGCTCTGCTCCCTGCTTCATTTAAAGTGTTGGTGGGCATTTCTCTTTTAAGTAGTTCATCAAGATGTTTAAAATGGGCCGCTCCATAATAGATTTCTCTGATAATGTGCCACTCTGAATCTGTGGTATGAAGTCGGCACATACTTTGAATGTTCTGCTAATTGTACATTGCAGATTTCCCACACTGTGAGATAAAAATAACACACTCTGCAGATATTTTTAGTGGGCCACAGTGGCATGCCGATTAGTGCTTGTATTCTAGGTAGGGGTTCCTGCTGTGTGGTGTTGCAGGCGTTCATGTGCTTTCCTTCTGCCATTTCTAAAGTAACACATTGGCAGGCAGCTGTTTGTGTGTTTATCGTGCGATAGGCTGGTTAGGAAATCTTCCCTTGGACCAAAATGACATCCCATGGGGCTAGTAGTCTAGGTAAGTGACAAATGCTTTCATCACGAGGCTCTTCAACATTATTAGCACCTCTTTATTGTTGAATCCTACACCTGCATTTTGTAAGTTGATCACTGATTTGTTTAACACAACTTCAAATAATGTTGAAACATGCAAAGCATTTGAATGCTGTGCCAAGTTAACAAGCAACTGAGAGTAACAGTTTTACATTGGTAAAGATAAGAATTGTTCTCCTGAGAACATTGTAAAGTGAAGGCATTGGTGGTGGGCTTCCAGAGTACCAGTTGGTCCCCAGGATCAATCAGCGTAATGGGAGAGGTCATGGAGATGGTGTACACATACTGTATAATTACCAGGGTCTTCATCTAAACAGCAGACTGGGTGAAGTGAGCAACAGAGATCTGCTCTGCAAGAAGGACCAGAACATTTTTTTCTTTTTTTCTCTTATTTTATTGTTCTTTAGTCTGTGCAGCAAACTGCTTGGACTGCTTTGTCAGTGTTTATCATCAGTGTACTGTTCTGTGCTGTGGCCTTTGGGATAGCATCACTGGCTCAGGATGCCAAATACCTCGATAGGCTGATCAGGAAGGCTAGCTGCATTATAAAACTGGCCTTAAACTCACTGGAAGCATTGACACTAAAGAGACCATCAGGGCTAATGTTGCCCGTCCTGTTCATTACACGCTGAAGCATCTCTATTTACCGGCTCATTCCATCATGGTGTGCTAGGGAACATTTATTGCTGTCATCTCCTGGATACAATAACATCATAATACAAAAAAAAAAAAAATATTTCTATATGTTTTGCCATACTGGGGTAACTCATCAGATTCATGAGTGAGGCGGAAACTTCATCTAAATTACACAATGTTACGTAGTTCAAAGAGAGACCCCTTTCCATGTAGGTTGGGCATACAGTGGGTGTCAAAAAAGAGGACAGAACACAAGTAATCCTCAATACAATATAATAGTGCACTAGAAATATTACAAGTACAGAGTGGAATTCAACAGTAGATATTACATACTACAATTTGGATTTGTTCAAAGTTCCTTGGGATTAATAAAGTATCTATCTATCTATCTATCTATCTATCTATCTATCTATCTATCTATCTATCTATCTATCTATCTATCTATCTATCTATCTATCTATCTATCTATCTATCTATCTATCTATCTATCTATCTATCTATCTAGCTGCACTCCTCCTCTTGGCCATTCCACAGCTGAGTCAGCTCTGGGCCAGCCAATCCAATGAAAGGACCCCTCTACCTGACGATTTCTGCAATCCTCCATCAGAGATGACTTTTCCTTAGGCATGCAAAACAACTTGGCAGTAGGGCAGTGACACCAAGTGCCACATTTGTGTACCAACAAGAGAAACCAAATAGGTGAGGGTTAGTAACAAATTCTAACTATCATATCTATCTATTATAAAAAAAAAAATCTTGGAAAGGAAAACCAGGGAGACAAGACATGATCTTCTCGGGAGACACTTAAAAGACCCGCAAGACGAAAGAGATTGACCACGGAGCATCTCGCGGGGACCGTAAACATGAGAGTTAGTGCCAAGAGATTGTCCTAAGACCGTCTCGCGGGGACGGGGAGCATGAGATTCTTGCAAGACACACCCTACTTACAACCAATATCAAATAAGACCATGGGCAGCAAAACACTCAGTTGTGTAAAGGTATGTAGCACACAGATCTTGTGCTCTCAGCTCATATAAAGCGTATAAGGATAATACGTTCTAGATGAAACGTCAACAACTAAGCGAAGAAGAAAGACCAGCGCAGAGAAAAGAGACCCAAAAGCGTTGGAGAGAAAAAAATGCAGATAAGAGATTATGAAAGCAGTGGAATTCGAAAGGTTCAAAAAAATGATGGCACAATACACATGCAGAGAAAGGTAAAGAATATGAAAGCAGTAAAATTTGAAAGTATTGTAGCATCCCAGCCAGGTTGAAGCCTTTTTTTTTTTTTTGAGTGACTGTTAGGTCCGATTGAGGGAGGGTGGAGTACAGCACGGAAGACTGACAGTGGGGTATTGATTGAGGAGGGGTTGGATAGGGTGCTAGAAGGTTGTGTTTGTGGTTACGAAGTCGGCGTTCTTTTTCTTGATTGTTCAAGTAAAACTTTTGTGAGGCTTTACTACGTCTGTCTGTTTTTGTTTTTTTTACTTCTTCTCTTTTCGAGCCGAACGTGGAGGTCGCTACAGTATCAAAAAAAGATAAAGATCGCATTAGCACAAACAAAAGGAAATTATTACTCGAAAAAAGGGAAAATAATCATCATGGACCAGGTGTAATTGAAAAAATAGCAGGACAAAGCGAGGTCAGAAATAAAAGACAGAGTAGAAAACAAAGTAAAACATCATAAAGAGGTTCAAAAACAAGGGGGGGCGAAACACATGCAGAGCAGGTTAGACATAATGAAAACAGTGGAATTCAAGACAACAACAACAACATTTAGTTATATAGCACATTTTCATACAAAAAAGTAGCTCAAAGTGCTTTACATAATGAAGAAAAGAAAAATAAAAAACAAAGTAAGAAATTAAAATAAGACAACATTAGTTAACATAGAATAAAAGTAAGGTCCGATGGCCAGGAAGGACAGAAAAAACAAAAAAAAAACTCAAGACGCTGGCGAAAAAAATAAAATCTGCAGGGGTTCCAGGCCACGAGACCGCCCTGTCCCCTCTGGGCATTCTACCTAACAAAAATGAAATAGTCCTCTTTGTATTTAAGGTTCTCACAGAAGGACTTGATGATGATGGTCGTGCAGACTTCTGGCTTTTAATCCATCAATGTTGGAACATCACGGTGCTTTGCAGCCGCCACCACAAAGAAACCAGAAAAAGAAACAGAAGAGAGAGTAGGGGTTAGTACGGATTTTAGAGCCACCATGAATAGTTATTATAATGAATTGGATATACAGAGTATCAGGATTAAATTAAAGTGAAGTTATGAGAAGGCCATGTTAAAATAATGTGTTTTCAGCAGTTTTTTAAAGTGCTCCACTGTATTAGCCTGGCGAATTCCTATTGGCAGGCTATTCCAGATCTTAGGTGCATAACAGCAGAAGGCCGCCTCACCACTTCTTTTAAGTTTTGCTCTTGGAATTCTAAGGAGACACTCATTTGAAGATCTAAGGTTACGATTTGGAATATAAGGTGTCAGACATTCCGATATATAAGATGGAGCGAAATTATTTAAGGCTTTATAAACCATAAGCAGATTTTTAAAGTCAATCCTGAATGACACAGGTAACCAGTGCAGTGACATCAAAACTGGAGAAATGTGCTCGGATTTTCTTTTCCTACTTAGGATTCTAGCAGCTGCATTCTGCACTAGTTGCAAACAATCTATGTCTTTTTTGTGTAGTCCTGAGAGGAGTGCGTTACAGTAATAACGCACAAAAAGACACAAAAAAACGTAGGCACGGTATACATGTAGAGCAAGTTACAGAATATAAAAGCAGAAAAATTCGAAAGTATCAAAAAAAGATAAAGATCGCATTAGCGCTAAAAAAGAGAAATTATTACTCTGTGAAATAATGGAAAGGCGAATAGAGATCGAATATATGGACATAGGTAATATATCAGAAGTATGGAAATATTGTAAGGCTTTGAAGTTTAAGTCAGAGACTTGTAGATTGTCGAATTCGTGTTGCTATCAGAGAAAAGTAGTGTTTCTACACAATGAGGAGGCATATCCAAGAGAATTAAAAGATTTGATGTTTGGGGAAAGTGAAATCCACAAACAGTCGGTCAGTCATTTCCCAACCCACTATATCCTAACACAGGGTCATGGGGGTCTGCTGGAGCTTATCCCAACCAACACAGGGCGCAAGGCAGGAACAAACCCCAGGCAGGGCGCCAGCCCACTGCAGAATCCACAAACACTACAGGCAAAATATAGGAGTCTACAATAATCTTTTCACCTTTGCATCATTCAATGCTCAAAACGTAGATTTACATAATAATGGACCATACGCTATGAGAATCTGTGGTTCTGCAACAGTTAAAGCAACGACAAGTTTAATTTCGAAGAAAACACAATTTGGTCAGGTGTATATTTATGATCATGGAGAAGCGATGCAAATTTTAACAGGCGACAAGAAAGGTAATTTAGTATATATTCCGCAAATAACATTAGACACCAAAGGAGATCTTGGTATGTCATTCATATTAAAATCTTTACAGTTTCTAGTGAGAATAGATAGATAGATAGATAGATAGATAGATACTAGCTTTTGCTATGCCAATTAACAAATCACAGGGACAAACTTTAGAAAAAGTTGGATTATTTATTAGAGAAAAAGAAACAATATTCACTCACGGGCAGTTATACATTGCGTTGTCACAATGTATCTCGAAAAACGGAATCAAAATTCAATGTGATCTTGAAGAAAAGGTAATTCCAAATATTGTTTTTACTGAAGTTTTAAAGTAAAAGTGCAAATAATGAAATTGAAACAATTCCAAAGAAAAAAAAATGCTTTTAAAATTGTATATCCGATTAACCAAACACGGGGGATGGCGAGTGAAGCGAGCAAAGGGTGGAGCCCTCTAGTTACTTATGTTTTAGTGCTGATTACTAACAACAGAGATGCAGTCTGTAGAGTTAACTGAAAATTGAAGTAGTGAGTCTTCAGCCGGGATATGAAAGCTGAGACTGAAGGAGCATCTCTTATAGTAGCAGGCAGACCATTCCATAGCTTGGCCTTGACTTCCCACTGTTATTTTATTAATCCTTAGAATCATAGGCAGATGGGCATCTTGAGATCTTAATGTACATTCTGGTTTGTAAGTCATGATAAGTTCAGATAAGTAAGCCAGACCTTGACCATTTAAGGTTTTTATATGTTGAAAGTAGGATTTTGAAATCTGCCCTAAACTTAATCAGGAGCCAGTATAAGGTGTACGTTATGTGTTCATATTTTCTTGTTAATGTAATAATTCTTGCAGTAGCATTTTGGATTAACTGGAGGCTTGATAAAGAACAATTGAAAATCCAGTGAACACCGAATTGCAGTAGTCAATCCTATTAGAAATAAATGCATGAATTAATTCAAAGAGCTGAACCTTTTCAGTTTAAGCTGAGACATGATTGAAGTGTTTAAAATTACGAAGGGAATTAGTCCAGTGGATCGAGACTGTTATTTTGAAAAAAGTTCATGAAGAACATGGTGACACAGTTGGAAGTTTGTTCAAGGTAAATAGCGCACAAACATTAGGAAGTTTTTCTTTACACAGAGAACCATGGACACATGGAATAAACTACAAAGTAGTGTGGTAGACAGTGAGATATTAGGGACTTTCAAAACTTGACTTGATGTTATTTTGGAAGAATTAAGTGGATAGGACTGGCAAGCTTTGTTGGGCTAAATAGCCTGTTCTTTTTCGGATTGTTCTAATTGGACTTTTTTATTAACATTACCAGTAGTAATGTAAGAATGAAGAGTTATTCATTTGTCCACTTATTCTAGTACATCAAGCAGGAGGGGTAATTGTGGCTGTACTGATCACAAATGAAGAACTAACCTTGGGTGCAATTTCAGATATCTTCAAATGCAGTATTTGAAAGTCATTCAAGATATTTGTCTGGCTTTAATGCAGATCTTTATGGAGCGGTAATATTCCCAGCCCTACACAGTGTGCTTTTGGAGGAATATGCTGTTAGTGCAAATACAAACACATTTTTCTTAAGGTGTTAGACAACTGAGCAGGTCTATTTCTCTTTTTCTTCCACCAACAAAGGACTTCTTTGTTGTGTTCTGTACTTTCACCGTATATTTTGGAAGTTCTTTGCTTGTACATTCTCTTAAAGGAAAACTCCACCCAAAAATGTTTTTTTATGTGTTACCTACCTGAGGTACTTTGTAGTGGTGTCCGAGAAAAAATTTAATCTCATGTTTTCATGCAGTCTGAAAAGAAAAAAAGCAACTGCACAATGGCAAACAATGTGAAAACGACCATGGAAAAAAGAAAAAAAAAATGTCACGTTACATAATCTACTATGTGTCTGTTATCCAGTTGTATCCTCAAAATGTGTGAAATACATGTTTTTTTGCTAAACTACCATCTCTCCCCTTCATTTGTTGGTCAAGAGGCATGTCCTATATTCAAGAAGTGACTCCCATGAGGCTTTATGTTACTGTTGAGGATGTGCCCGAGTATTCTTGAAGTTCTGTATGGAGTTTACACAGTTTCTTGATGTCTGCATGGTTTTCTTTTTAAGCACACCAAGTTTGTCCCCCAAGTCAGACAGACATACTGGTTAGATGAACTGGTGACTTCTGTTGTCCCTGTATGAGTGAGTGAGTGTGTGTGTATATAGTGTATGAGTGCACCTTAATGTGTTCTGGCACACCATTTGGTAACCTTGATTTTGCTTAAGTGGGTCTGAAAATATTTAAATTATTGTTTTGCATTCAGCTCAGCCTTGGTAATTAGGTTTATGGAACTATAATATGTCATGTGTTGGATTAATATGCTATTTATTATCACTTGACTATGGTGAAGCACGTTAGTGTCTGTGGAAATGTGCAGCTTTAACTATATAACAACAGGATGCTCAGGCCCTGGAGGACTGCAGGTATGTGTGGTAGCAAGGCAGAGCATTCTGGAGATTGATGGTGTGATTGGCCGATAGTGCATTCTCGTGCAGACATGTGCAGTTCCGTCAATTGCCTCATTAGCTCTCCGGTGTTGGTAATCCATGTACCTGCATCCCTAGCAGTATAAAGAGAAGCCTGGGCAGGAAAGGGGGGAGGGAACAGATAAATAAAAAGGTAAAAAGACAGAGGAAAAAAAGTGCAAGAATCCACAGTGATCAGTGGTACAATGAACATATAGCCTCAGGGAGGTCCTTAGAAATGACATAATGGTGGACCCGCCTCCTGAGGCTCAACCACTAAAACACACAGCATTTAACAAAAGGACTTAACAGAATGCATAAACATTAAATAATAAACAAAAATAATCAAACGACATAAATTTAAAAGAGAAAAAATAAAAACCAGAAGCATAACATAAGAAGATGACCAATACTTTGAGAAAAAAGAAAACAATAAAATAAAGAAAGAATAAGCCTGAGCCAGAACAACAACCCTAACCAATGTATGAAGTAAGTGACTTAGAAGTAAGTGTTGGGAACACTCGCACATAATGTGGCAAACAAAGAGGCTTTGTAGCCTCATAGTTGGCGTTTGATAGCATGAAGAAGTCATCCAGCAGTTGATCTTAAAAAAAAAAAAAAAAACAAAGTCATAAAGTTGTTTTGATCATTCTTCATCCAAGCAATTTAAAGCTTTTTTTTTTTTTTTTGGTAACAATTTTTCACATAGCATTGGAAGCCAAGCCATAAGTGGAGATAGAGGTTGTGCTTCACAGATGTTTCTTTGAAAGGTACCTCTTTTTGTAACAGCCCTGATTCCAAAGCCCGGCAGGCTATAGCACATCAGAGCTTGCCTTTTGGTCTCCTGATCCATGACTCATCTGAACCAAAATACAATTTCTGACTTTTTGTGAATATGGAGTTGGTTTGATAGAAGAATCTTTGATACTGCAGGATATATTCTTGTGTGGGGCAGAAGGTCTGTTGTTTGTTTTCTTACTCTGTATGTTGTTTTAGTTCAACTAAAGTTCCTTCTTTATATTATCTTTGACATTAGACTTGAGTGGATTTTATTCTTTGTTGCCTTGACACACCTTTCTGTCAGCATAAACACCATCATTTCCAATTTTTTCAGTAAGCTGATGGCATGTAATAAAGGAAAACAAAATGCAAAGTCATATGGCCTTCACCGTGGTTCATTTTGTTTGGTTTGTGTGTGTAAGCTTCATTTCCATACTAGAAGCTGTGGCTTGCATGCCAGTGGAAAAATCATCTATCCTTCTGTCCAGTTTTTATCTTACATACCCAGTTCATTGTGTATGAGTCTGCTATCCATCCCAGCAGCACAGGGTACATGGTAGGAACCAACTATGGATGGCCCATAGGAAAGGTTTACTGCTTAAACGTTATTCTGTGATGTCTCATGAGACTTTAAAGAGATTCTCATTTATGTTTCAATTAAGAATCAACTTGGCTCTGCATCGGTCTGTCGTGGTGAAAAAGGAGCTGAGCCGTAAGGCAAAGCTCTCAATTTACCGGTCGATCTATGTTCCTACCCTCACCTATGGTCATGAGCTATGGGTAGTGACCGAAAGAACGAGATCACGAATACAAGCGGCTGAAATGAGTTTCCTCCGCAGGGTGTCTGGGCTCTCCCTTAAAGATAGGGTGAGAAGCTCAGTCATCCGGGAGGGGCTCAGAGTAGAGCCGCTGCTCCTCCGCATCGAGAGGAGTCAGATGAGGTGGCTCGGGCATCTGATCAGGATGCCTCCTGGACGCCTCCCTGGTGAGGTGTTCCAGGCACGTCCAACCGGGAGGAGGCCCCGGGGAAGACCCAGGACACGCTGGAGGGACTATGTCTCCCGGCTAGCCTGGGAACGCCTCGGGATTCTCCCAGAAGAGCTAGAAGAAGTGGCCGGGGAGAGGGAAGTCTGGTCGTCTCTGCTCAAGCTGCTGCCCCTGCGACCCGACCTCGGATAAGCGGAAGAGGATGGATGGATGGATTAAGAATCAACTTTCTCTCAGATGTTTCTCGTTGAATTCCTTTTTTAGACAAAAAGAAGACATGAGACGCAACTGAGGTAACAGGAGTCAAACTTGAGAATTTGGTGTGAAAAAGCACATTTTGTGAGGTGTCTTTCTAGTCTTGTTGTAATCTCTTTCAAGACTTCATACTTTTTACCTGTTAATGGGACTGATGCCTCTTCCCAAGGTGATTTACAATATCTGAGATATGATTGGTTATATTTCTTTTGTTTTTTTCCAGTTGGAGCACAGACAGATGTAGTGACTTGCTTGTAGCCACATGGTGTCAGCTGTGGGATTTGAACCCACAACCTCAGGGTTTGAAGCCCAAAGTCTTAACCACTGTGCCACACTACCTGCCTTTTCATCTAGAATGAGTGTGATATAATTGGAGCACAGCAATGCAAATTAGAACAACTAAAAATGTTACCAGAAGCAAGGATGACAGTTTTGTAATTATAGTAAGGTGTTTAATTACCTCAAACAACCATCCGTATATTTCACCATATATTACTAGGCACACAATGTAAATACTTTCACATAGCCAAGAAAAAGTGTCAAGCCAGTTTTTGGAAACTCTGAACCCACTGTGCAACTTTGCTGAGATTTGTGCTGAACTCAAGAGAAGACACTTGTGAAAATACCGTGGTATATTTTTTCTCAAGAGAAAAATCTGAGAAACATGACACAAACAAAAAATGTCTCCATTTTATTTCTTTCTGATCTCTTTGTTGTCTAGGAGAAACGAAAAAGACATTAAGGAGATCTCTGTTCTGCGGTGGGTTGGCACCCTGTCCGGGATTGGTTCCTGCCTTGTGCCCTGTGTTGGCTGGGATTGGCTCCGGCAGACCCCCGTGACCCTGTGTTCAGATTCAGCGGGTTGGAAAATGAATGAATGAATGAATGGAGATCTCTTTTGATTTTAGGGAGGCACTGGCCCACTGCAAGGCACATTTACATATCCACCCAAACCCACTCACAGTGGGCAGGTTTAGACCAACCTGTCAACCTAAGTGTCATACTTTATTTGCCAGTGTTAGTGCATTTATTCAGAATTTCCAAAGTTCTGCAGCTTCATTAAATGTTTCAGTGTAAAACATACCAAACAAAATAAGATTCCAAAGTTTAATACCTTTTGTTCAGTTTTTTTTTTAATACTTTATTATTTTTGCATGTCTTTTGAGGGTCAGAGCACCGCCACTGTACAGTGTCCCTGGAGCGATTTTCATGTTAAGGGACTAGCTCAAGGGCCCAGCTTAGTAGGATCTCTTCTTGAAGTAATAGGACTTAAACCGGCAACCTTCTAGACACCAGCACACATTCTTAGGCACAGAGCCACCACAATTTTACCAACTTTTTGTAAAACTCCAAGCAAAGAGTTCACAGAGAAATAAAGTGAAAAATTGATAATGTTCAAAAAAGGCCAAGTTCTTGTATGTGATGTTTATATGGTTGTATGTTGAGACACTCTAGACCACCATAATAGTCATTTGCAAGCATTAGCCCGTCAAACAGTCTGTCTTCCAAGCACAGAGACTGTGTTTCTAACTGACCAATGAGAAAGTATAGCTGAGAAAGTTCTATAAATGTTAGTTTGCGGGGTTAAAGATTATACTTTCACCTAAGTAAGTGTATGAAATTTATATTTTATTCCACTTAATTGAATACTTATGTAGATTTTAACATTATCGGATTGGCTTTTACATCTGGTGTTTTATAAATCATCATTATCAAGTTGCTCAAGAATGTAAAGAGAGTTGTTTATCTGCTATTTATTTTGATGCACAGTAAGTACTATTCTATATTTTTGTTTAGGTAAGTTGAGCATTCCTTGAGGTTGCGTAACGTGTACAAATGAATTCAGCTGTTCAGCGATTGTAAAGTTTGGGGCTAAGATAATTGGTCCTTATTGCTAACCTTTTGTCTATATTTGCCTTTTTCCCTGTGTACTTTGAATTGTCAGTGCTATGGCTGAGATTAATTGCAGTGCTCTTACCTTTTTACATTTTTTTTCTGTTTGGCTACAGTTCTCCGAGGTCAAAAAGCTGCTTGTTATTACTGTGCTGTGTATTATGCTACATGCAAATTTTCATCCGTCTAGTCTGACTTGGAACACTTTATCTCTGTGCAGTGTACTTCACAATGTAAATAAATCTGATTATAAAAATGAAATTAATAGCTGCTTTTTGTCATTCTAATGTAATTAGTTGAAGACAATAAGTAATCCTCATAAACCCGTTGTCTGCAGGTAGGTTATTTGAAGTTGCTTTGAATGAGGATTTTCTTGATGAAATAAAGTAAGAAGCTTAATGTTATTTTACTCCTCATAATTGCTTCATTTTTAACTGTTTATTTTTTCAGACCCTTAATCCAAAGTGGAATGAAGAATTCTACTTCAGAGTGAGTATTTAAATTATTTAATTTCCAATTCTCTAAACTTATCCCATACTGGATGTTGTATTTAAATTATAACATGCATTTATTTCTAAATGATGACTTAAATATCAAGTCTGATGCACTGTATATTTGGAAAAGGAGACCCTTAAGACCATGTTCACATTATGCAACTTTTCCATCTACTTTAATTTTTAGCTTTCATTTGCATGATCTTCATGATTTTCCTATTGAATTAGTTAAACTAATCTGCAGCTCACTCCAATAAAGTGAAACAGGTTTGATTTTTGTCCTTAGTTGTAAGGATTGCCTCTGCATACATGAGAACTGACAACCAATGATTGGTCACCCAGAAATTCAATGCTTAGAATGCGGTGATGTAAAATTAAGGAATATGGGTGTTTTGGGTCTTGAAAACAAAAGAGAAGCCTGTCTGTCAGATTTTGCTTATTTATGTACCATGCCAGAGTGAACTACTAGGGTGTTGTACTGTGTTAGCCGTTATGGATGTAGTGAGAAGTCAAGCAAAATGACAACTTTTATTGGCTAACTAAAAATATCACAATATGTTCGAGGCAACTCGGGTCCCTTGCATCTTGCCTGAAGAAGGGTGCTGAGTTGTCTTGAAAGCTTGCATATTGTGATTTTTTTAGTTAGCCAATAAAAGGTGTCATTTCGTTTGACTTCTCATGACAGAGTGGATAAAGAAATAAAAGAACCAGGACTGTGGCTAAAATCACTTGTAGCCATTCAACTTTTTTACAGTGTTGCACACTTTTGGCTGTCAAAATAAAAAAACGTTGCAAGCACGAGTGCTAGATACTTGGCACTTAGTTCATAAATGTGATATAGCAGGCAATTTTGAGTTATTTAGATTAATGAGGTCAGACGACAAGATCAGCAATTTTGGCAGGAAATCAGACCTACCCCACGAATAGAAGTCCCTTAATGTGACATTAGCTTTAGAGGTCTGAAGTTTCCCGAGACCAGCTAGCTGACAAAATTCCTCACAGTGTAACTCAAATTTTCCAGTACATTATCTGAGGCTGTCTCTTTGGTGTCCCTAGAACTTTACATCAGTGGTTCTCAGACTCCGACCAAGTGAGCCCCCCTGGGGCTGCTGTTTTTTGATCCAGTCATTTTCACAATCAGTGAGTCGATCTGCTGCTTAGTTGATCACATTGCTTAATTAGCTGCTCCTTTTTCTTCTGCTTTTTCTCTAGCAGACTTGAGTGGGTGAGATAGAACATTGAAACTTCTGAGTGCCTTTGTTTAAGTAGGTGCTGATCCATTGACTACTCTGTAGACAAGCATCAAGGATTGGATCATAATGCATGCTGCTAAAAGAGAATTGACATGCACCCACACCATATGAGATATGCCACTGTATTCTGAATCCTCTGCTATGTCTTGGTAGTACACGCAGGTACTCTAGCCAGTAGAGAGTTACGGTTGCCCAGTAATGACAGGACCATTGCCCAAAGCAGAAGTTGCACTGTACTCTCTATTGGATACGGCCTGAGAGACAGTTACATTTTAATCCGTGATGGATAGCTGGTCATTGATCATTACCCCAAGGCTGCATGCTGATTTGATAGGAGTTAGTTGTAAGGAGCCAAGATTTTCATACATAGATTTACATACCTGGACACATTTGTTGGTAACTCTCCATAGAGAAAGAATAATCCACTTTTGTCTCTGAAGTAATTTGAAACCGACAAAAGTAATTAGCACCCATTATTTTGTAATTTGCATTTAACAAAAATCAGACTGCTTTTGACTTCTGATTCAACAGAATATTTCAAATAATAACACACATGAAAATGGCATGGACAAAAATGATGGGACTCTTAACCTAATATTTGGCTACATAACCTTTAGAGGCAATCACTGCAAACAAGCAGTTCCTGGAGCTCTCAACGAGACTTCTGCTCCTGTCAGCAGGTAGTTTGTCCCACTCTAGCTGTGTCCGGTTTGAAGGGGGCCTTCTCCAGACTGCATCTTTCAGTTCTTTCCGTAGGCGATTAATAGAATTCAAATCAGGGCTCATAGAAGGTCACTTCAGAAGAGTCCAGTGTTTTGTTTGTAGCCATTTGTGGGTGCTTTTAGCTGTGCGTTTTGGGTCATTATCCTTTTGAAGGATCCATGACCTGCCACTGAGACAGAACTTCCTGACACTGGGCTGTACATTTCACACCACAATATCTTGTTAGCCTGGAGATTTCATTGTTTCCTGCACAGACTCAAGGCTTGCCAAAAAGCTCCAGTTTTGTCTCATCTGTCCAACGGACATTTTCCCAGAACCATTGTGTCTTGTCAATATGTATTTTAGTAAATTCCAGTCTGTTTTCTTCTATGGAGCCTCTCCTGGGTCTCCAGTCTGTTTTCTTATGTCAAGCCTCTCCTGGGTCTTCTCCCATTGAGCCCACTGTCACTCAAAACATGATGGATAGTGCAATCAGACACTGATGGACTTTGACCTTGGTGTTCAGCTTGTATCTTTTTGGAAGCTGTCCTTGGATTTTTGTCTATCATTCTGACAATCCTTCTGACCATTCTGGGGTTGACTTTCCTGTTGTGGCCATGTCCAGGGTGGTTGGCTTCAGTCCCATAGACCTTAATAAAAACTCTCCACACAGGCAGTGTTTACACATGTGATGGCCACCCGGTGCACTAGATCTACACTAAAAATCCCCCTTACAAACAATAATAAACCAAAGAATTGACATCTATATTGAGGTTAGGCTAAAAAAGATAATGAGCTGTCATTGAGAGACCAAAGGGTCCTATGTCAGCTGCCAAAATTGTCTAAAGTTTGTGTTCTGCCACCTGTGTGAATCAATATTTTTTATTCTTTAGAATTGTGCGCCTTTATCCTGTTTTTAGTGAATAGCCGATCACCTCCTTCATGCCAAAAACTACTGTATGTGGCCCATGAACAGAAAACTAAGCAAGATGAAGCTTCAGCTGAAGGAATGCTGCCTCTCCCAGGCTTGATACACATACTTTATATATAGTATTAATTGTAGTCTTCTGGTGACTACTCTTTTAAATTTTGTACTTTGATAGTTTAAATGTAACTGAATTTAGAAAGATTTGATTTAAAAGTTATTCCTCGTCAGTATAATTTATTATTTACTCAGCAGGCAGTGTTTAATTAGATGGTTTCTGGAGGCAGAAGCTGTGAATAAAACTCCTGCAGATCAATGGAGGCCTTTCAAATTTTCACTTGTTAGCCTAATCTGTGCATTTGGCTTTTGTTAGCTCTCTTCTTACTGCTTGACAATTGATTAAGAATCATACTTAATAACATTCTTAACAAAACGGCGACACGGCAGGTGGTAGCCTGTTAAATTAGCCTTTAACCCCATATTTTGTTATGTCATTGTGTCAGGTACTGTGGTGGAAAATTGTACACCATTAGGAAATTGGAATAAATCAACTCCAGAGTAATTTTGATGTACAATAGGACATATTAAGAGGAAAGCTTTGAGAGCAGCTCCAGATCTACAATATTCAGTTCAAGAGCTTCATGTGTTAAGTGAGTTAGGAAGCTTATGGCAAAATAATAATATATTCCTTTATACGTTTCCAATAAGTGGTTTTTAAATGTAACGTTTAGTATGATTAGGCAATGAAAGTAAAACGGCTCTCATCCAGACTTGTATGCTTCAGTCTATCTGCTTTTACTAACATACTGCATGCATTCATTTCCATTCCTCCTTTGTGTGCCCTCTTTATCTATGTGGGCACAAGGCAGGAACTAACCATGTGAACAAATGAGTACACTCTATTAAATGTTTTTTCTTTTTTAACGTACATGGACATATCATTTAATCTTCATTTAAACAGTATCTATAGATTAAGGTGATATAACAGACATCAGGCAACATTTACATGTTGTAGTCCATTGTATAATTTATATTAACCTAAATACAAATTTCATATGTGGAAAAAGTAAGTACACTGACATTAATCACAACCTCAACTACCTAAAATTAGAGTCAACTGCAAATGATTACAACATCATTAGAGAGGATCTTGTCTGAACTGGTAGACACTTCGTTTGGTTTGCTCTTTATTGTAGTAGATCCATGCCCAGATCTTAAGAGCTCTCTGAGGCCTCCAGAAAAAATGAGTTTTATACTGGCAATTAATTTGGATTACTTTGCAGACCTTTAAAATTAAAGGGTCTTTTTCTGATGATCAGTGTCAAAATAGCCAAATTAAATCCATGAATACTTTTTATAGGCCACATACTGTATATAGGGCCTTTTGTACCGACCATACTGACATTCAAAATATAATTCATATTAGAGAAGATACCAAAATAAATTGCACACCTGCAGTAGTAGACATTGATCGATAAACAGGATGGCACTTCAGACAGACATGGCAGGAATCACCAAGTGCTATAGAGACTCCAGTTACAAAATGAAATGTGGATATGAATGAATGGACTGAAGACTCTTCTTTCACACTAGAATTCTAATCTGTCACCTTCTCCCGGAGTTGCTTGGAGTGCTTGTTTGTTTTCATTGTGTAACTTAGTCCACCATATTGACTGATCACAAGTTGGACTTGCCAGATATGGTGCATTTAGACCACAATCAAATGAACCAGACGGGTGACCTCCGCTGAACTAAATCTCTGACGTCTAATACCATTAGAAGTGCCTGTGACAGTTTAGGTGTGTCTTATTAAGAGGGGTGAATACTTAGAGATAATTATTTTATATTTGTCATTAATTTAGAGTACTTTGCAGAGATCTGTTTTGAATTTGATATTAAAAAGTTTTTTTTCTTCTGATCAGTGTCAGAAAATCCAGATTAAATCCATAATCTGTTGAATTTTCCATCTCTCTATTATAAAAAAAAAACTTGCGATGAGACGAGACTTTTTCCGGGGGACAAGACGTGATCTTTTGAAGAGAGACAGAGACACTTTCACTTCCCGCGAAACGGACAAGTCACGTCATACTTACAGCCTTCAGACACAAGTCCCGTGATAGATATGCAGAGCAGGTTAGAGATAATGGAAGTAGGAAAATTCAAAAGTCTCCAAAAATGAGAGTAAAGATCACATTAGCACTGTACAGGCTTTTAAATGTTCAAAGCTCCGCACGAAATGCAGGTCACGCAGCACGCAGTATGCAGCAGCAATAAGCCAACAGCTTCTCAAGGAAAGAGGAGGTGAAAAAAACACCTGTTACTTGTTTCCCAATGTATCACCGTTTAAGAGGGGTTTCGGAGGAGCAGTCTCCTTGGGGTGAGCTCAGCCACCCTCTTCACAGGGGCTAGCGCTTGGGGTTTGGGGGAATGCAGAGCATGCATGAGGGCAGTAGCAGCATGCCAGCAGCTGCTTGAGCAAAGAGGAGTTTAAAAAAATGCATTTTTGTTTCCCATTGTATCACCGTTTAAGAGGGGCTTCATAGAGGCGGCCACTGGAGAGGAGGGGGTGGGGGGTTGGGGTGCGATGAAGGTAGAAGGGGTTGGTGAGCGAAGCAAGCAGGGGGAGAAGCCCCCTAGTAGTACTAAAGTAAAATTGCCATTTTGGCCAGTATTGGAGCACTAACAGGATCCCTCCCCCGATTACCATGGAATATTCCCCTTGCTGGTAGGCAGTAATAATAGTGATGCTACTCTACAAAGCAAGGGGTCTCTTAAAGTTTGTCTTGGCTGTGTCTTGGATGCCCACGCCAGTGCCTTTTTATGCAGACCTCATTGATTGAGCAAGTTAACTTTGGGATTCATGTTACCTTTACATGAGGGTTAATCCGTGTCTACCAATTTCTCTTTGTTTTAAGTGTGTACTTTTTCCCAAATAATGCATACAGTTTGTATGTAGATGTTTAATTTTAGAAGCATTTAGAAGCACGGTTGTGCTTAGAATACACAAGGAATGTATTTGTAAAAATATAGCACATAAAGCACTCCAATAGGGATTAACTAATTTGTAAGAGTGTTAATAGACCGGTGGGCAAAACATTATGACTCCTCTCATATGAAGTGAATGACACTGACAGTCTATCAAGGTGAGATATTCTGTATATTAGACGTTAAGATGACATTAGACACTTATAGTTGATGTGTTAAATACAGAAGATACTGTATGGGCTGTTGTAAAGACCTGAGTGACTTTGATGAGGGACAAATTGTTATGGGCAGACAGTCGGGTCAGAGCAAGGCTTTTGGAGTGTTCATGTTCAGATATGGTGATCACCTAGCAACAGTGGCATGAGGATGGAAAAGCCACGAACCACCAGTATTGGGTGGCCGGGACTCATCAATGCAAGACGTCAAACAGAGGCTATCCTGTCTAGTACAAACCAAAAGAAGGGCCACTGTGGTAAAAATCGCAGATAATGGTTATGGGAGTAATGTATCTTAACACATTGTGCATGAAGCATTGCTATGCATGGGACCAGGCACTAACCCCTTTCAACCATCAGAAGTGCCTCCAGTTGGCTTGAAGGTGCTGAAACTGCACCTTGGATCAATGGAAGGTCGTCACCTGGTCTAACATTATGCATTTTCTGTTGTATCATGTTGACAACGGTGTACATGTATGTCATTTACCTGGGAAAGAGATTGCACCAGACTGTACTGTGGAAAGAAGACAAGCTGGTAGAGGGAGTATGATGCTTTAAGCAAAGTTCTTTGGTTAACCCCTGGATCTGGGCATTGTATATTTATGTATATTTTATTGCTGATGGCCAGTGTGTAGGGGCTTTCAGTGGTGAAGTAGGGGTTAGCATTGGTACTCGGACTGGTCAATGGCTATGGAGTCCCATGAACAGCATTGTTTGGACCCCAGTCCAGTCAAGCATTTGTGGGGTGTGTTGGAACAACACATCTGAGCACAACATACAGGAGGATCTGCTGTTATGTCCTTGTGCTACATGCCACAAAACCCCTTCACAGATCTTGTAGACTTCATGCCTTGGCAGGTTGGAGCTGTTTTGGTGGCACACAGAGGAGCAACAGAAGATTAGGCAGATGCTTATAATGTTTTGGCTCATCAGTGTATTGTTGTGCTATTTAGAAGCATATGCAGGTTAATGGGTTTCTCAAGATACCACATTGAACTTGAGTGCGGGTTTGAACCCTTTGACTAGGTGGTTGCATATTCAGTTTCTTAGTGATTGCATTGCACAATATGGCTGTTCTGAATATATCAAGAATGCTTTTGCTTTATTACCTTCTGGCTCTTTCATTTCAGTGGTACAAGTTTGAAAAACCACCACACTCTCCAATCCACAAATTACAATTTGCTATTAGAAATTGGTTCACACCAAGCCTCCCAACACCTGTCACTAGTAAAATGTCCCGCTAAATCGTCTGTGCTGTTTTCCATATCACACGCTTCAGTGTCTTTTCGCCTCATTTAGTTTCTCTCTGTTGAAAGCTTTTGTTGAGATGGTATTTCCTAAACATGGGATGACTGCTTTTAACTAAGTTTGCTGTTTCAAAGCAAGAAAAACAGTACAAGAACTTGACAGGACTTTGCCATCGAAGAGGAAATAAATGAGCTGTGACCACAATTATTTGAGAAGCAACTTACCAGACTCTACTCTGCTGTGCCAGTTAAAAGTGATTGTGTAGCATTTTTTTATTCTTGCCAAAAGAACAGTTTATGTTACCACTTTTTTATTTATCAGAAAAAACTGGAATGCAGAGTCATGAAATTAAAAAGAAAATAACACAAGTCCCTCTTGGTGGGCTTAGAAAAGGATCACTTCTGTTCTTCATTGTCTTTTCAGTCATTTTTCCTTTAAAAACTAAGCAACATTACTGGTTGAGAGCATTTTGCTTCTAAGTTGGCACTGGCCCCCACATGGTCTATAGTTTACATTGTGAAGAATTGTGTAGCATTCTCAGATTGTAAGTGAAATATGGTTTAATGGTATAAGTATGATTTTTCATCCAGTTAACTGCTGATAAATATATTTGGATTTCTGTAAATCCCCTTTTGTTTATTGAATCTCCTAACATAAATACAGACGGACATGCATCATCATTTTCTGCATTCATTTTTTCTAAGTTGACACTGCCTCAAGCTGGTCCTCACGTTCTTAGATTTATTGCACCCACTTGGACAAAATATTATTTGATTACACAGGTCTACAAAAAAATATTATTTGTTTGATACTGGGAACTGGCCAGCTCTTTATTAAGTTTTTTTACACTGATTTCAAATGTGAAGTCGGAATTAAGCCTGCACGTCAGGTTTTCGAGATACACATCATTGACGTTTTGACATGTTTGAATATCAGTATAAATATATCCGCACAATATCTGGAGTTTGAACTATGTCCCAACAAAATTGTTTCGTTGTGTTTATTCTGAAAACAAACCAGAAGATGATACCAGCATATTCTCCACAAGCTCAGCATAACTCTCTGCTCTGTGACTGCCAAGAAAATTCTGGACAACCTGCATGAATGCTTCCCATGCTGCTGATTCAGTGGGCTTCAGTTTCCTTTTGAACTCGTCGGCAAGCATCAGTTTATGGATTTCAGGACCAACAAAAACACTTTCCTTAGTTTTGGCTTCACTTTTTTCGAGACCAAACTTGTTTCTTAAATGCTGAAACGCATCAACGTTTCTGTCCATTGCCTTGACAAAATTTTCAAAGTAATGGTGAATCTAAAGAACAAAATGTCCTGAAATGCAATGTTATGTTAAGGAAACCGTAAAACCGATTACCTTCTGCAGTGTCAAGTCTGAGTTGTGTCGTTATGCTTAAGAGTCATATAAGACTTGGTAATCAGTAACAAATATTTTTTCCGCTAATTAAAAATGAATAATTTTTAAATAAAATTAATAATGACACGGTAAACAACTCACAGCTGTTAGTAGTGTGTGGCATCCCTAGTAGAATTACCAGTATTTATCAAAATGGTTATCCATCTTTATTGTCCAGTCACCCTAGTTGTCCAAGACCTGGAACATCAGAACTAAAAAATAGGATGAGCTGGACGAAAACAGTTTTCAGATTTGCAGTCAGCAAGTGAAATTTGTTAAAGAACAGGTGAAAGAATCCCAGTAGCAAAATGCTAGATAGATAGATAGATAGATAGATAGATAGATAGATAGATAGATAGATAGATAGATAGATAGATAGATAGATAGATAGATACTTTATTAATTCCAAGGGGAAATTCACATACTCCAGCAGCAGCATACTGATGCAAAAAAACAATATTAAATTAAAAAGTAATTAAAATGTAGGTAAAAACAGACAATAACTTTGAATAATGTTAACGTTTACCCCCCCGGGTGGAATTGAAGAGTCGCATAGTTTGGGGGAGGAACAATCTCCTCAGTCTGTCAGTGGAGCAGGACAGTGACAGCAGTCTGTCGCTGAAGCTGCTCCTCAATCTGGAGATGATCCTGTTCAGTGTATGCACTGGATTCTCCATAACTGATAGGAGCCTGCTGAGCGCCCGTCGCTCTGCCACAGATGTTAAATTGTCCAGCTCCATGCCTACAATAGAGCCTGCCTTCCTCACCAGTTTATCCAGGCGTGAGGCGTCCTTCTTCTTTATGCTGCCTCCCCAGCGCACCACAAGTTAAGTTGTAAGGTGTTGACCAGTGTTATTGGTATGGTGGGAGAGGAATAGCGCACTGGTCAGTGTGGCTGCCTTAAAAGATTCAGTATCCTGGGTTGTACATTGTTGCCATGTCTGCATGGGTGTTTCACCTTCATTTATATATATGTATACACATACACACACCAGGTAATGCTTATGGTTGGTCGACCAGTCAGCAAAACATCCGCCACTTCCTCTCAGTTGTGAAAAGCAGATCATAGATATGTTATACAGAACCTTTCAAACAATGCAAAGAGTACAAGACATGTCTAAGACTCGATTCCTGTAAGGGGAAGCAAAGGTGCTTACACCTGATGAGCCCCACTTAGGGCGAAACACGTGTTGTGTACTCTTTGTATTGTTTGGCAGGTACTGCATACAGTATATACTGTATATATATACTGTATATATATCTTCTTATATAATACGCTACTGTGGCTGTCCGTTTGTCTGTCCAGGATTTTAAATCACCTGTAGCTTGCAAACCATTTGACCTATTGACCTAAAATTTGGTACGCATATACTATGTGACCTCTACTGTCCACTTTCGGGGTGATGATTTTTATTACTCTTTTTATCTTATTTTATTGTTGAATGAACTCTTGGCAGCGCGCAGCAGGGAGGCTGTTTGGTGCATGTGTACGGGTGCTATTCTTATCTGTACCACCTTCGCCGTTACTTCCCCTACCTCTTCATATCTTAAATCATTCCTGAGGCAAATTGAAGACTTAAGTGCCAGCTTAAGTGAAAAATGAAGGAAAACGTACTAAGCAATTGAAACACAAACAATGACTTAATCAGTTTTAATGCAAAAAGATACCGATGAAAGAAGAGAAGAAGCGGGCCACTAGAGTGGAGAAAAGAAGAGCTGCTCAGGAAGCAGCATGCGCATCAACCTCTGAGCAAACGAATGCTAAATGTACAGAGAAAGAGTCTGAAAACTATTAATGCTCAAGTCAAATGTATTCACTGCACGTTATCATGCAGTATGCCGTTACTGGTGTATATATATATATTTATGTATTTATGTGTATATTGTGCGGGACAACCCCCCTACTTCCTTACAACAACAACAACATTTATTTATATAGCACATTTTCATACAAAAAGTAGCTCAAAGTACTTTACATAATGAAGAAAAGAAAAATAAAAGACAAAATAAGAAATTAAAATAAGACAACCTTAGTTAACATAATAAGGAGTAAGGTCCGATGGCCAGGGTGGACAGAAAAAACAAAAAAAAACTCCAGAAAGCTGGAGAAAAAAATAAAATCTGTAGGGGTTCCAGGCCACGAGACCGCCCAGTCCCCTCTGGGCATTCTACCTAACATAAATGAAATAGTCCTCTTTGTAGTTAGGGTTCTCACAGAGTCACTTGATGCTGATGGTCATACAGACTTCTGGCTTTTAATCCATCCATCATTGTTGGAACATCACGGTGCTTTGAGTAGATGCACCACCACCAAAATGACACCGGAAAAGGAAACAGAAGAGAGTGTAGGGGTTAGTACAGATTTCAGAGCCACCATGAATAGTTATTATAATCAATTGGATATACAGAGTATCAGGATTTAAATGACAGTGAAGTTATGAGCAGGCCATGTTAAAGTAATGTGTTTTCAGCAGTTTTTTTAAAGTGCTCCACTGTATTAGCCTGGCGAATTCCTATTGGCAGGCTATTCCAGATTTTAGGTGCATAACAGCAGAAGGCCGCCTCACCACTTCTTTTAAGTTTTGCTCTTGGAATTCTAAGGAGACACTCAGACACTTACCTGCCCAGGAGGCCTTGCAAATGGAAGGTCAGAGAAGGAGTGACAATATCTGTTTTTTGAGCCAGGAACCAGATGTGGAAGAACATTACAGTGGCTACATTGGGGCTGGCATCCTAACAGTTACTGAGTAACACTTAGGATGGTCTTTGGAACCGGGGAGTACAGCACAGTGGGTGACTGCCTGCTATGGGCAGAGCGTCTCAGTGTACACTGGGTGGCCTGCTGAGCGGCATGGAAGTTGTGGTCTCATGGGCCTGCCTTGTCAAGTTCTGTGGAGGCCACTAGGGAGAGCTCATGATACACTAACTGTTGTGGTCTTGCCTGACCCAAAAGTTCTTCCTGAAGATAATGTATTAAGCACTGGAAATACTCCAGGGTCTGGGGTTAAAAGAGAGCCCTCCACTTGGTTCAGTCAGTCAGAGACGGGAGAGGAGATGGACAAAACTCCAGTGGGAGAAGTGGAGGAAAATGGAAGGAGAAAGGGTAGTGACTGCCAGTATTACTGGCCTGTATTGCGTTGTATGAGAGTTGCTATGATACTGGGGAGGGAACCCTGTAAAAGGTACATGTTAATTGTGAATAAAAACGTATTTGAATGTGGGACTGTGTTTGTGTAGATGTGTCTGGGGTTTAGGGTGCTGCTATGCCCACCGTAGCCACAAAATATATATACTAGCTGTGTAAGCCCATGCTGTAAAAAGCCAGGGCTCCTAGAAACCATGGATTCTGGCACTTCAATCAATCAATCAATTGCATCGGTTGTGTATTAGCGGCTCGTCCTTGGTATCGTTTTGCCGATGTTCTCGCCTCCATTTTTTATTAGTGGCTAAGCAAGTTTTTCTCTCCTTGGAGGTTTCGTTTTGCTGATGTACTTGCCTCCATTGTCTGTTAGCGGTGGTTTCACTTTGGCGACAGAGTCGCTTTTTTTGAGCTTCACACTTTTGCTTTTCTGGGCTGCCTCACACTTCCGGGCTGGACAGACAAACACACACACTTACACACGTAGATATTTATATATAAGATATTTCACGGGTGGGCAAAAGTAGGTTTAAGGCTGGCAATTTGAACACTTATGAAATTGTACCTAAGTGCGTGGTGCTATTTTGACATTCTTTTGAGTCAATAAAGTTAATAAAGCTGTTGTAATAATCATAACGAGCATGACTTTTTCCATACAAATAACTGTAAACCTACATTTGCCCACCCTTGTATAGATGGATAGATAGAGAGAAAGAGAGAGAGAGAGAGAGAGAGATGGTATATGCAGTGCATCCGGAAAGTATTCACAGCACATCACTTTTTCCACATTTTGTTATGTTACAGCCTTATTCCAAAATGGATTAAATTCATTTTTTTCCTCAGAATTCTACACACAACACCCCATAATGACAACGTGAAAAAAGTTTACTTGAGGTTTTTGCAAATTTATTAAAAATAAAAAAAATGAGAAATCCCATGTACATAAGTATTCACAGCCTTTGCTCAATACTTTGTCGATGCACCTTTGGCAGCAATTACAGACTCAAGTCTTTTTGAATATGATGCCACAAGCTTGGTACACCTATCCTTGGCCAGTTTCGCCCATTCCTCTTTGCAGCACCTCTCAAGCTCCATCAGGGAAGCGTTGGTGCACAGCCATTTCAAGATCTCTCCAGAGATGTTCAATTGGATTCAAGTCTGGGCTCTGGCTGGGCCACTCAAGGACTTTCTCACAGTTGTCCTGAAGCCACTCCTTTGATATCTTGGCTGTGTGGTTAGGGTCGTTGTCCTGCTGAAAGATTAACCGTCGCCCCAGTCTGAGGTCAAGAGCGCTCTGGAGCAGGTTTTCATCCAGGATGCCTCTGTACATTGCTGCAGTCATCTTTCCCTTTATCCTGACTAGTCTCCCAGTTCCTGCCGCTGAAAAACATCCCCACAGCATGATGCTGCCACCACCATGCTTCACTGTAGGGATGGTGCCAGGTTTCCTCCAAACGTGACGCCTGGCATTCACACCAAAGAGTTCAATCTTTGTCTCATCAGACCAGAGAATTTTCTTTCTTGTTGTCTGAGAGTCCTTCAGGTGCCTTTTGTCAAACTCCAGGCAGGCTGCCATGTGCCTTTTACTAAGGAGTGACTTCCGTCTGGCCACTCTACCATACAGGCCTGATTGGTGGATTGCTGCAGAGATGGTTGTCCTTCTGGAAGGTTCTCCTCTGTCCACAGAGGACTTCTGGAGCTCTGACAGAGTGACCATCGGGTTCTTGGTCACCTCCCTGACTAAGGCCCTTCTCCCCTGATCGCTCAGTTTAGATGGCCGGCCAGCTCTAGGAAGAGTCCTGGTGGTTTCAAACTTCTTCCACTTACAGATGATGGAGGCCACTGTGCTCATTGGGACCTTCAAAGCAGCAGAAATTTTTCTGTAACCTTCCCCAGATTTGTGCCTCGAGACAATCCTGTCTCAGAGGTCTACAGACAATTCCTTTGACTTCATGTTTGGTTTGTGCTCTGACATGAACTGTCAACTGTGGGACCTTATATAGACAGGTGTGTGCCTTTCCAAATCATGTCCAGTCAACTGAATTTACCACAGGTGGACTCCAATCAAGCTGCAAAAACATCTCAAGGATGATCAGGGGAAACAGGATGCACCTGAGCTCAATTTCGAGCTTCACGGCAAAGGCTGTGAATACTTATATACATGTGCTTTCTCAATTTTTTTATTTTTAATAAATTTGCAAAAACCTCAAGTAAACCTTTTTCACGTTGTCATTATGGGGTGTTGTGTGTAGAATTCTGAGGAAAAAAATGAATTTAATCCATTTTGGAATAAGGCTGTAACATAACAAAATGTGGAAAAAGTGATGCGCTGTGAATACTTTCCAGATGCACTGTATAGATAGATGGATAGATATAGATGTATGTTAGCGTTGGATCAGTACTAAACGTTTGACTTGAGTATCGATTACTGAAGCAAATAAAGTATAACTCCCTATCACCCCCCCCCCCCCCCACCCCAACTGGGCCACACACTGGGTAGCCCACCTGGTGCACTGCCCAAATGTATTTTGTACCACCTAAACCTGTGCCTCCTGCTTTGCTTCAAGCCACACTTTCCCTTTGAATTCTCCAGTGAGTCGTAATTTGTGTCTGATGCTGTTGGGATTGGATTAAGTGGGTTTGACAAGGACAAGTTATTTGTTGAGTACTTTAACAATTGCACTTCAGGTTCAGGTGTATCCTGACTTTTGCAGCACATTTTTTTCACTTGCATATACTGTACAAGTTCACTTTGTATAGGAAGGTTTACTTTTTTTTTGCTTGAACTGTGCTGTGTGTTTATTTATGAAGCACATTCCCATAGACATTTGGATAGCATCAGTGAATTTGAAGCTTGCACAGAAGGTTTTTATTGCTTCTGTAACTCAAGTCAATTTATTTTCATAAAATGTAGTATAAAACCAAATATAAGCTCTGGGGTACAAAAGTGGGCGATTTTCCAGCCAGATTGGAATATTAGTGTGAAAGAAGAGTCTTCAGTCCATACACTCACATCTACTGTACATTTCATTCTGTAACTGTAGTCAATATGGCACTTGATGGTTCCTGCCATCTTCCCATTTTCTGTCTTGCATATCATCCTGTAGGTCTATCAATATCTATGACTGTGTGTGTCTAATTTATTTTGGTGTCTTCTCTAATATGAATTTCACATTTTATTGTTATACAACATTAAATCACAGTGGATTTAATTTTCCTTTTTTGGCACTTATCAACAAAAGTTTAAAGTGAAAACAGTGCAGTGTGATCTAAATTATTACCAAAATAAAATACAAAATTGTTGATCCCATAAGTATTGAGCCCTTTAATATGACACCCCTACATCATCACGGTGCAGCCAGCTGGTTTTAGAAGTCACATCTGTAGTTCAATGGAGATCATCTGTCTGGTGTTAATTGATTGATGTATAAATGCATCTTATCTGGAAGGTTAAGCTTATGGCGAGTCAGTGTGGTAGCCTAACCTATACAATAAAAGCCTAGGAACAGTCCAAACATCTCCATAAAATTGAACTGAAAAGCACAAGTCAGGGATCGGTAAAAGAAAATATCCAAGCCACTGCCAAAAAGCAGCACCGTACCTTGACCACACACAACCTTAGGACCACAGCCAGCACAGTCAGTGTTTATACATTTTTTCATTTTATTTCCTGCTCTGGCTAGTGCCTCCACTCTTTTAAACAGATATAATTTGTGACCACCACCTCTTGACTTCCTCCAAGACTTGCATCTTGCTTTTCACTAAATTTGTACATAATGTCATTATTATAGGTCTGTTGAAAGTTGGACCTTTAATTTCTTGTTCATCAAACTTTTTGTCTTTCTTTGTATGAGGGTTGGCTTGCAAGTAAACATTTAATGTTACTGATGTGCATATAAAGATAAATCAAATAAATTTTCCAGCATAGGCAGGTTGAATGATCTGGTCGAAGCCAACTCCCTACACTCTGCCACTAGACGATCACAAATCATATGGTGCCATTATTTTCCAATGCTGTTTTGATTTTTGTGTTGGGGAAGGAGTTAACAAATTAATGTAGTGCTAATTTACTTTTTATCTCTTACAGGTAAATCCACACAATCATCGGCTTCTCTTTGAAGTGTTTGATGAAAACAGACTGGTGAGTAGTGAGACGCCGGACTATTACGATCCAAGTGAAAGTGGCTGATCAAGGCGCCTTAGAAAAACTGGCATGCAGTCAGTCTGCTTTTATTTCAATAAAACAGAAAAGTAGTCTAAATATCTCACCAAAAGAAAACTTAAGCTTGGCGTCCTACTTGTGCCTGCCCTCAGAGAATGCTTGTTCAGTCCATCACCATAAAATGCAATGGATAAAACACAAGAAAATTCTTTACCTCTTATACTCCATTGTATTTGCCACTGTGTCTGGCTGGTAGCAAGCCTTTGAGCGAATTCATTTTTTGGACAGTAGATATATATATATATATATATATTTAGTGTATTCACACATGAATTTAAACTTCTCTCTCTTTCATTCATATATATTTATATATTGTATATAAATTGTAGTAAAACACAAAGGAAAATTAGAAGGGTTTGGGGTCACAGCTGGCAAAGCCATGTTAGTAAAAATGTTTGGGTTTTGAGGTAAGCATCGTCAGTGCATAGCGTGTCTTGTATAACAGCATCTTTGTGAGCACTGGTGGTTGAGTGATGCTGACTTCCTGTAGCAGGCTCCTTTTATACTGTCTTCCTCGGGGAGGAATGGTTCAGATGAGACCAGATCAGTCTTTGGGGAACAAGAATGAAATTGTTGTTATTAATGATGTAACCCCTCCTTTCCAAAACTATTGTGTCCCAATGTATCAGTCCTCATAAGACACTTGTGAAGCACATCTGCATAACAACGTGTATTTACTGTATATAATATTAAATACTAGACAAAGAGCCCGTTTTGACAACGTAAGATGAAACGGGCATGAGTTTGTGTCAGCATTGTATGAAGAACAAATGTTAAGTAACGAAGAAGTTGTTTTGTAATGATTGTAGTCCGCTTTACTCATTACTGTACAGGCTTCTACTGTTAGTTGATGAATTTTCCAGGCATATAATATAATATTGAATGATGAATGTTCCAGTACAATATGGAATAGTAATAAGTATAAGCACCACAAACCTGATATAGGTGTATTGAATGAATGCGTAATTGAATCAGAATGCGTAATTAGGCCTCGAGCTGTAGTCGAAATCGCCTTTCAGGCCTCTAGAGCTTTAATCGAAGTTGCTTTTCTCTTTGAATTTTTGCGGCCGTAAATCCGCCGCCTGCTGCGATGTTGGGGTTGGATGTCGGTCTCGTAAGGTTTTTCGGGCAGCTGCGCAGAAGGCGACTGCGCATTCGGCTTCGGACGGACGTGAGTGAGGAGGCAGGTGAATTATGTATTAAGATATTAAGATTTATATTCAGTATATGGTGTAAAAGAGGACAAAGACAAGATCGGGTGTTGGTGGCACAACCACAGAAAACTGGAAAAAGAACAGCAGAGAAAGTAGGGGTTAGTACGGATTGTGGAGCCATGCTAAAAACGATAATTAAATGCATATATAGAATATCAGGGTTACACTAAAATGATGCTATGAGAAAGCCATGTTAAAATAATGAGTTTTTAGCAGTTGTGGAGAGTAGCCCGGACACAGACAGGCAGACACCGATGCTTTACAACCACACACATGTTTATTGTACATATTTACAACTATTTACAAATACCACGCACAGCCCAGTGCCCCTGCACCACACACTCTCAAGTCCGGGCCTTTTCCAATGCCTCTCTTTACCGCCTCCACTCCTCTCCTCCAGTCTCTGTCCTCTTCCACCCAACTCCAGCTGATGAATGGAGGGAGGCAGCCCCTTTTAAATCCACCCGGACGTGCTCCAGGTGCCTCTTGACGAGCTTCCGGTGGCACTTCCTGGTGTGGTGGAAGTGCCGCATAAGTACCCGGGAAGCACTCCGGGTTTCCCTAGTTGTCCATCCGCCAGTACCTCCGGGTGTGGCAGAAGTGCTGACGTCCAGGGCTTCACAGGCATCTGTGCATCCCCTGGTGGTGACCACGGGCCCCTATAGGGTTGAGCTTCCATGCTGTGTTCCCGTGGTCCCCATACCAACCAGGGTGGCTGCACTCTTGTGGTTCGGAGGAGGCGTAGTCCCTCTTCCAGTCCTTCCAGGCGTCCCGGCTGGGTACCGCCTCCAGCCGCTCGCCACACAGTTTTTTAAAATGCTCTGCCATAGTAGCCTGGCGAGTTTCTGTTGGTAAGCTATTCCAGATTTTAGGTGCATAACAGCAGAAGGCTGCTTCACCACTTCTCTTAAGTTTAGAGCTTGGAATTATAAGCAGACCAACATTTGAAGATATAAGGTTACAATCTGGAGTGTAAGGTGACAGGCATTCTGAAATATAGGATGGTGCAAGATTATTTAAGGCTTTGTAAACCATTAGCAGTATTTTAAAGTCAATTCTAAATGGCACAGGTAACCAGTGTAGTGACATCAAAAATGGAGAGATGTGCTCAGATTTTCTTTTCCTAGTTAAGATTCTAGCAGCTGCATTCTGCACTAGTTGTAATCGATTGATGTCTTTTTTGGGTAGTCCTGAGAGGAGTGCTTTACAGTAATCTAGTTCACTAAAAACAAAAGCGTGATCTAATTTTTCAGCGTCTTGCAATGTTATAAGGTATCTAACTTTTGCTATATTTCTTAATTGAAAAAATGCTGTCCCAATGATCTGATTAATATGTGATTTAAAATGTAGGTCAGAGTCAATAATTACCCCTAAATTCTTTACCTCTGTCTTGACTTTTAACCCTAATGGGTCAAGTTTATTTCTAATATCCTCATTATATCAGTTTTTGCCAATCACTAAGATTTCTGTTTTCTCCTTATTTAGTTTGAGAAAATTACTACTCATCCACTCAGAAATACAAGTAAGACATTGGGTCAGTGAACCAAGAGAGTCGGGGTCATCACGCGCTATTGATAAATACAGCTGTGTATCGTCAGCATAGCTGTGGTAGCTCACGTTATGCCTTGAGATAATCTGACCTAATGGAAGCATGTAGATCAAAAAGAGCAGTGGGCCCAGGATAGATCCTTGTGGAACACCATATAGAATATCATGCGTCTTTGAAGTATAATTACCACAACTAACAAAGAATTTTCTACCTGTTAAGTAAGACTCAAACCAATTTATGACATTACCAGAGAAGCCCAATATTGTGATCAGTGGTATCAAATGCAGCACTTAGATCTAGGACGATGAGAACAGATATACGGCCTCTGTCTGCGTTTATCTGCAAGTCATTTACTACTTTAACGAGTGCAGATGAGAGTCTGGGACTAGACTGTCCAAGATGGCAACCTTTCTGATTAAATACAGGCCAGCCAGGAAGAAGCAGGTCCAAGTGGATGGACGCTGGAAGTGACGTCAGATTTGGTGAGGTTGCTAGTCATCCGGTCTATAGAGGGATGGGAAGAGAAGAGGCCTTAGATTATAGTGCCGCCCTGCGGATTGGCGAGTAAGTACCACCACCAGAGCCTTTAGGCTGTTCTCAATGGGCATGTGTGTGATTTGGCCAAGAATTTGTGGACACCTAACCATCACATCTGTATGAAGTTGCTGCACATTCCATTCCAAAACCCTGGATGTTAATATGGAGCTGACCCTCCTTTGCAGCTGTAACAGCCTCTATTCTTCTGGGAAGACTTCCCACTAGATTGTGTCTGTGGGAATGTGTGCCCATTCAGCCAAAATAGCATTTGTGAGATCAAGTACTAATGTTTGATGAGAAGACCCAGCTTGCATTCGGCATTCCTATTTATCCCAAAAGTGTTAAGTAAGAGTTGAGGTCAGGGCTCTGTGCAGGGCACTCAGAGTTGCTCCACAACACACTTGTCAAATCATGCCTTTATGGACTTGACTTTGTGCAGTCATGTTGGAACAGCATGGTCTTCTCCAAACTGTTGTCACAAAGCTGGAGCACACATTTTTCAAAATGTCTTTGTGTGTTGTATCATTAAAATCACCCTTCACTAGAACCAAATGGAGTTAGCCCTGACATGGAAAACAGCCCTCTACCATTATTCCATCTCCACCAAACTTTATAGTAGGCACTATGCAGTCCTGAAGGTTGTGTTCTCCTGGCATCCACCAAACCCAGAATAGCCCACCAGACTACCAGATCACGAAGTGTGATTTGTCACTCCAGAGAACACATTTCCAATGCTCCAGAGTCCAATGGTGTCTCGCTTTACACCACCCAAGCCGGTGTCTAGCATTGAGCAACATGATCTTTGGCTTGCATGCAACTACTCTTCCATAGAAACCCACTTTGTGGCACAGAGTTCTTATGCAGATTATTCTTTCAAAGACAGCTTGGAACTCTGTTGTGAGTGAGTGATGCTTATTTTTACTCACAATGCACTTCAGCTCTATGACAGTGTAAGGTCAATAACTTCATGTCTGAGCTGTTGTTGGTCCTAGATACTTCAGCTTCAAAATGTCAGATCTAGCACAGCAGAAGTTTCACATACTGACTAGTGACAAAGGTGGCATCCTCTGACAGTGCCATGAGTAAGTCACTAGCTCTTCAGTACACCTCATTCTACAACCAGTGTTCATCAGTGGAGATTGCATGGCTGTGCGCATGAGTTTATGGGTATGGCTGAAAAACCTGAACTCAGTAATTTGGGTTGGGGTCCACATACTTTTGACCATATGATGCATGTAATATAATAATGTGGCTTATATAGTAGAATCCCCTACTATATATGGCAGGACCATGACCACAAGGAAATGTTATTTTAGTCTGATTCCAGAGTAAAATTCTCTAGCACTCCACCGCACTGTATGTTGTGTTTTTCTTTTCTGTTTCAATATAACAAGTTTTAATATCAGCTTCCTTAATATTTATGAACATGTCTTTAAGGTACTTAAATTTATTTGCATCCATTACTCTGTAGTTCTTGTTTTTGTACTCAAGAACATTGTTTTACATTATTGCTAAATGCAACAGGTTGTACTCTTTTCAATTGTTGGCAAGTATAAAAAATAAAAAAACAGGTAGCGGAAAATCATATATTAACTGTATACTGAGCACAGATGGCCAGCTTTTAACAAGAAAATGCTTCAGAATTGCCGAATCTCTAATCCATAGCAGGTGTTAACTGAGCAAAACAAATAGCATGCCGGCTTGAGTGAAAATTCCAGCTGTTATGAACAGAAAGGAAAATTAAAGATCTGAGGTGTCCTCATTGCACCTGTGCCTCCTCGCTTATTGCAGGTGTGCGCTTTTCTTAATGTGGCGTTCAAGCCGCTGCAGATCAGCTTTCACCTCTGATGTAATACCTGGCCTAATTTATTGGTTCAATTTTTCTTCGATCATTTAGTGTCGGCTCCTGTTTGTGTGCCCCACTTCCACATGATTTAACCACATTATTTCAATTTTGATGTCGTCAGTTTGTTGTTTATTTGCCATAACATGGCACAATAATTACTGATCGGCACTGTTAATAATTCAAAATGTGTAATAATTATGGTTTGAAAAACATACATTCGTGTCATTGAGAAAAAAAAATCTTTAAAAAATGGCCTGTCATATGTGCAATCTGTGGTTCAGCCAAGGTTACAGTATTTGTAACCAGCTTTGTTTAAAGAGAGCTGTGAAGCAGATAAAAAAGTCAGTGAGGAATCACCTCTGAAAGCAAGTCGACATCCATGCATTCAAAATAAAGAAGTAAAGGAGCACTTGAGGTTAATTAGGAAGCTTTGTGCCTGTGTAATCAGGTTTTGCTTTTGAGTACTGATGAGTTTAAGCAGTAGTTGCATGATGAAGTGTTTTCTTCCAAATGGAGAGCGAATGCAGGGAAAGTGTCTTTAAGGTCCATGCCTGCAATTAATCAAGTCTTGTTAGGAATCTGAAAATAACATTTTCTAAAGTGCCCGAGAAAAGAAGGTAAAATGTTACTGTGAAATTTGCTAAGTAGAAAAATGATGTTGATCTTGTTGCAGGCCCTTCCTTTAGAATAGGTTTTAGTATTCATTGCTGTCTGGTGCACTTAGATAGTGCATACTGGGAGCATGTGTGTGTGTGTGGTTTTTTTGTCTTGATTTTTTGTTAATCTGTTGTATGTAAATTGTTTCTTTTCTTTGAAAGCCTGCATTGATGGAAGTCCTTATGTGTTTTTATATGTGTTAATGCTCTGTATAGTCCCTGTTGGACTGACACCATGTCTTGCTGGGATTTACTTCTGCTTATCCATATCTTACACTAGATGAGATTCTGGTGCTCCAGAAAAGAACATGAAATCTGACAAATGTGAGGAGACCATTCAGTCCATCAAGCTTGTTTGTTTGTGTAGCTAATAGCTAAGCGGTTCCAATATCTCATCTAGACACTTTTTAATGGATTTCAAGGTTTCTGTTTAGCTACATGACTTAGTAGTTTGTTCCAGATTCAGTCCTAAATATACTTCCCTGTAACTTACACTGGTGTCTTTAATAATAATGATAATAATAATTCTTTACATTTATGTAGCACATGTTTCAGTGCTCAAAAAGTGCTCTCCATGCATGGAGGACCCGGAAAGTAAACTCATGATCTCCTTACTGCGAGGCAGAAGCGTTATCACTGTGCCACCTGTGTGGTGGATTGAGTGCTGATTCACCACTAAGCTGAAAGAATTCGGCAAGATCTGCTTTATCAGTGCCTTTCAGAACTCTGAAGACCTGGATTTGGTTGAGACTAAACAGGTTTAATTCTGTTTGGAGTCAGATAAGTCTTTAAACCCTGGGATGGACATGGTTACTCTCCTGTGTACAGCCTCAAGCTATGTCCTCCTTGTAATATGGTGACCGGAACTGTGCACAATACTCCAGATATGATTTACAAGTGCATTATATAATATGAGTATAATGTCCCTTGATTTATTTTCAACAGTTTCTATGAAATAGCCTAAGCTAAAATAGCCTAACCTAGTTTTTTATAATATAACCTAATTTATTTTACTTTTTAATAGCTTCTGCACATTACTTAAATGATGCAAATCTTGTGTCAACATAAACCCTTAAATCCTTTTCAGAGTGTGACCACTGCCGCTTGAGAACATCGCTGCTCTTCAGAAATGCCATCTTAAACTGTGTTTTAATGGGAAATAAAAACACTCTTGCACACTTTTCCCCCTCCTCTGTGTGGGATCAGCTCCTTGCTTGCTGCGTGATGTGCTCCTCGCACGGTGCTTGAAATAATTAAAAAAACTAAGCCGTACCTGTCCTAATGTCTCGCTCTCCGGATTGCCCGTAGGGCCCATCTTCACAAGCAGGTCCCAGGGAGGGACAATGGGAAGAGGCAGCAGATCCCCCGGGTCTGCTGGAAGGGGAACGTTCTGAGGATCCATCTGTGCAATATCACACTCCTGGTACTACTTGTCAAGCTTGGGTCACAAAGTTGCACAGGAGAGCAGAAAAGGTTTTCTGAGGAGTAAAAACTTTATTGCTGTACTGGCAGTTACAAACACAAGTCCCTTTCAGAAGCGGTCTGACCTCACAGGAAACAGCCGTCAAATGTAACGGGTCAGCCAAAATGGCTGCCGGGCCTCACTGAACTTGTGGAACATAAGATCGTTACGAAGCCTGATGTTAAGGTGCAGGTATTCCTATATCGGATTCCAGAGGCAGGGAAAAATGAAGTGCGTGCTGAAGTCAGACAGGTGCTATTTGCGAAAGTATGAGCGATTGGCGTAGCCTGATCATTCTGGTACTGAAAACGGATGGTTCGACAAGGTTCTGTATTGATTTTAGACGCTTAAGTAAGGTTTCCAAATTTGACATTTATCTTGTGCCCCATTTTGATGAATTACTGGAAAAACTGGGTCAGGCATCGTATATCTCTATGCTTGATCTTACTAAGCGGTACTGGAAGGTGCCTCTTGAAGCTTCCAGTTGCGATAAAACAGCAGTTGCCACCCCTGACAGGTTTTTCAAATTTACTAGACTCTTTGTTTGGTCTACATGGCATGCCTCTAACTTTCCAGTGTATGATGGATCAGATTTTGTACCCCCATTCTGAATATCCCATAACGCATCTTGATGATATCGTCATTTTCAGTAACGATTGGCAGTTGCATTTGGTGCGCCTTTAGGCTGTACTTGGCATCTTGAGACAGGTTTGGTTGACAACTAACCCTAAGAAATGTAAACTGGGTATGTCAGAGACTTGGTTAGGCCACAGTTGAAAAAGGTGGGAGAGGTGCTTGCTTACTCCTGTCCGGAAATGCAGAGGCAGGTTTGTGCTTTGCTTGAACTAACTGGTTACTATAGAAGATTTATCCCTAATTTTGCAGAGAGAGCTGCTCCTCTTACTGATCTAGGGTAGAAAGAACCAATGTGTTGTCTGGTCCATTGATTGTGTGCGCTCCTTCTGTGATTTGAAGATTGCTTTGTCTTCATACCCAGTTTTGAGGAATCCCGACTTTTCTCGGAAGTTCATCCTGCAGACAGACGCTAGTGCGTTTGGTTTGGGGGTTGTCTTGTCTCAGGTTTTCAATGGTGCAGAGCATCACATCACATATTTGAGTAGGAAATTGCTTCCCAGGGAGCATAATTACTCGACCATTAGGAAAGAATGTTTGGCGATTAAATTAGCGGTGGAATCGCTTCATTATTATTTGTGGGGGCATAAATTTAACTTGGTGACCGATCACGCCCCCCTATAGTGGCTCTACAGACAAAAGTATACAAACTCCCAAATCACTAGGTGGATCATTAGCTTGCTGCCATTTAAATTTATTGTCCGTGATCATTCTGGCTCTGCGCATGTCAATGCTGATGTTGAAACTACTGTTGGTCATTTTATCCAGTAGTTACCAACTCAAAAATGTATGACATTTGCTTTGCAGAAAGAAAAGAAATGCTATTGGAAGGTGACATTTAGCATTGCAATCTCAAATTAACTTGTGGGTCATTCTCAGTGCACCAGAGGTTCACATTTCTGTCAGCATTTGAATGGGTCTTTTGATGAAGTCACACCATCTGTGCTTAATTTTATTACCACCTAGACATTTTAATCATATCTTTTAAAATAAACAGAAATGCAAACATGGCCTCACTCACCTTAAAAGTGAGTAAACCAGTCTGTATAGTTGTGTTTTCTCCTTTTTGGCAAAACATGCAGGACAATTGACTCATGTAATTTCTAGCCAGGCTCATGAATACATGGTCTATATTATTGGATATAATCAAATATAAGTATGTTGCATTCTATGTATTTTTTATGTGTGTGCTTTTTTTGTTTTTTTTTTGTATTCCTGTTAACTATTCTTAGGAGACATGCAAGTAAGAATTACATTACAATATGTAAACATGCAAGTAAACTTGCACTTGAACCCTTGAACTTATTCACAGGATAATTTAGATTGATAGTAACCTCTAGTGGATGTTTCTCGGTCATTTATATCATGAAGTTCTAACACATTAATAAGGGATATTTGTGAAGATGCAATATGTAAACTAAATATGCATTCTTATTTCTATGTTCTTTGTGTTATAACATTAATGATTGGTACATGAATCTTTCAAAATATAAACTGAAACTGCAAAGTTTTTTATGCTCTTTTTTTATTGCATTTTTCTCTGGAAACATTTAAAGGAATCATCCTTTCAAAAATGATATTTTTACTAAAATATTATTAAATAAACCACCTCCGGAAAGTACGGTTGTTGATGAAAATGGAACATACTCAGACAGATCACTTACTGCTTGTTGAAGCAGCTTTGATATGCACACAGGTGAGGCAACGTCCCTTCCTGATAATGTTTTCACTCACTTTTCTTTAACTTTTAATCTTTTGTTGTACTCATCTGTCAGTGCACACTTTCTGTTGATATCACATGAAGCACAGTGTTGGCCAATGACTAAGCTGTTACTGGGCTTCACTCCTGACCAATGAATGAGGTGAAGGGGGCGGGCCTTCACTTCATATGTTGGAGTATGTGTGAGAGCATTCCATGTTGGCTCACAAGAAAGTTTTCTGGCAGTGGATTGTTTAACAATATTTTAGTAGAATTTAGTAGAATTTTAGTATTGCTCATTGTGAGCATATGACTGACTGACTTGACATGTGGATTATACAACACAATTAATGTGAGATATATATATATAGTAATGTGTGTATATATATATATATATATATATATATATATATATATATATATATATATATATATATATATATATATATATATATATATATATATATAGTAATGGACGGCCGGTTCCCATGCCTTTCATGACGCCCCTGTTGTATATGGTCCGGGGGAGCAGCCATGGGCTCCTCACTACCTCCCCCGGGATGCTTGGTGGCAGCCTCCCTGGCTGACGATGGTGCCTCAGTTTCCCGCAGGGTTTCCTGGGAGATGGAGTTCTCCACAACCCTGTGGGGATCTGGGATGGCTGCCAGAGGGTGCTGCATGGATCCCGGAGCTCACCTGGACGTCTCTACAGCCCTGCCCAGAATTTGCAATTAGCCACAGGTGATTAAGCACCTGGAGCACTTCCGGGTGGGCTATAAAAGGGCCAGCATCCACCACTAATTAGCCAGAATTGGGAGGAAAAGGACGAGGTTGCCTGAAAGGAGTGGTGGTGCCAGCAGAAGGATTGCTGTGTTGATAGTAAGGTGCTTTGGGACTGTGTTATACCTGTGGGGTTCACGGGGAAGACGTGCCCCACAGGTGAAGAAAAATAAAAGATATCTGTTCCATTTACACGTGCCTCAGTGTGAATCTGTGCCGGGTCGGGCGCTTATATATGTGTTGTCTTATATATTACGTTGACAGTTTTTCAACACACTAAAATGTATATCTAGATGAGTCTGGGATCCTACCGGGAGACTTGGGGGGGAAAATGGGCTATTCCTGAAGGGCCATAATTGAGAGGAATAACCTGCCGACAAATTATACTTTTTAATAAATATTTACACAATTTTCATTTAATGAAAAACAATTTTGAAATAAGTATTTCCAAAACCTTCATTTAATGAAGCTTTTTTATATAAGGTGCAGTCTGACAGCTTAATGACACCAAAGGCTCATAATAATCCAGAAGTATCCTCTGAAATTTCTGAAGGCATTTATTAATTACGCTTGGTAAATCTTTGACCTTGCCAGCAGATATTTTCAATTAACACTAACTGCTTGAGTGCATTCATTTCATCTCTGTGTCAAAAATATTTGTGCAGAAGTACATTAAACAATCTGCAAAATAGCAACATCTCATTTAATTCTAGGGTGAAGCATTTCAAACAATTTGATCAGGTTATTAAAGGCAAATATTAGTAAGGGCCATAAAAGAACTCACGCAGTGTGTACTACGGGGAAATCAAAGGTTTGCTACAAGAAGTGGTGAGTGATTAAAGTGAATAATATAAACCTTGATTTGTATATATTAAACAGTAGGACTGTCTTGGCTGACACGCCTCTGCAACATCGCATGGACATCAGGGACAGTGCCTCTGGATTGGCAGACCGGGGTGGTGGTCCCCCTCTTTAAGAAGGGGGATCGGAGGGTGTGTTCCAACTACAGAGGGATCACACTCCTCAGCCTCCCTGGAAAAGTCTATTCAGGGGTCCTGGAGAGGAGGTTCCGTCGGATAGTCGAGCCTCGGATTCAGGAGGAACAGTGTGGTTTTCGTCCTGGTCGCGGAACAGTGGACCAGCTCTATACCCTTAGCAGGGTCCTGGAGGGTGCATGGGAGTTTGCCCAACCAGTCTACATGTGTTTTGTGGACTTAGAAAAGGCATTCGACCGTGTCCCTCGGGGAATCCTGTGGGGGGTACTCCGAGAGTATGGGGTACCAGCCCCCCTGATAAGGGCTGTTCAGTCCCTGTACGATCGGTGCCAGAGCTTGGTCCGCATTGCCGGCAGTAAGTCGAACCCGTTTCCAGTGAGAGTTGGACTCCGCCAGGGCTGCCCTTTGTCACCGATTCTGTTCATAACTTTTATGGACAGAATTTCTAGGCGCAGCCAGGGTGTTGAGGGGGTCCGGTTTGGTGGGCTCAGGATTGGGTCACTGCTTTTTGCAGATGATGTTGTCCTGTTTGCTTCATCAGGCCGTGATCTTCAGCTCTCTCTGGATCGGTTCGCAGCCGAGTGTGAAGCGGCTGGGATGAGAATCAGCACCTCCAAATCCGAGACCATGGTCCTCAGCCGGAAAAGGGTGGAGTGCCCTCTCAGGGTTGGTAGCGAGATCCTGCCCCAAGTGGAGGAGTTCAAGTATCTCGGGGTCTTGTTCACGAGTGAGGGAAGAATGGAGCGTGAGATCGACAGGCGGATCGGTGCGGCATCCACAGTAATGCGGGCGCTGCATCGGTCTGTTGTGGTGAAAAAGGAGCTGAGCCGCAAGGCGAAGCTCTCAATTTACCAGTCGATCTATGTTCCTACCCTCACCTATGGTCATGAGCTATGGGTAGTGACCGAAAGAACGAGATCGCGAATACAAGCGGCTGAAATGAGTTTCCTCCGCAGGGTGTCTGGGCTTTCCCTTAAAGATAGGGTGAGAAGCTCAGTCATCCGGGAGGGGCTCAGAGTAGAGCCGCTGCTCCTCCGCATTGAGAGGAGTCAGATGAGGTGGCTCGGGCATCTGATCAGGATGCCTCCTGGACGCCTCCCTGGTGAGGTGTTCCAGGCACGTCCAACCGGGAGGAGGCCCCGGGGAAGACCCAGGACACGCTGGAGGGACTATGTCTCTCGACTGGCCTGGGAACGCCTTGGGATTCTCCCGGAAGAGCTAGAAGAAGTGGCCGGGGAGAGGGAAGTCTGGGCATCTCTGCTCAAGCTGCTGCCCCCGCGACCCGACCTCGGATAAGCGGGAGACAATGGATGGATGGATGGATGGAGTAGTCAAATGAATACTCTACCCAAAAATGACATTTTTTTTTCTTACCTATATAGTTTGTATTGATGACTCAGAAAAATTTTAATCTCATATTTTCATTGAGAATGGAATGCACACTTTTTTGTGATAGAATGTCACAAGTCTCATGTTACATTTGTCATATAATCCACATGTCAAATCATCTAGTCATATGCTTACAATGGACAAAACTCATGCATTTTTTGCTAAAATAACATTAAAGAAATGCTTCAGCAATATCAGAGTAATGCACACAGAGGAAACACTTTCACACTGTCTTTTAATATCATTTATCAGTTTATTTCTATACGGCAAAAACTCTAAGCATCTTCTTCATTTGGCACCCCAAGAGAATATTACTGAGTTGGTAGCTCAACTGTATAAACTTGAGAGGAGTGATGGTATGCTAGTCCATATTGCTGATTTCTCCCACACCTCTAATTAAGCAGGTAGTGAATTTCTACTTCGATTTACCTGTTCATTTCATTCCATTGATTCCTGGCTAGACTGAGATCTGATGACCATTGACTTTCCTAACCCCATGTTACAATAACACTGTTCATGCGCCTAGCTCTCATAATGTGTGCTGGTTCTAGAATAATCAACTGAAGAGGTGTCAGCTAATTCCAAAGGGTAACTCAGGGTAGGGGATGGGGACTCAAAGCCAGGGTAGGGTTTGTATTTCTAAAAAAACGTACACTTGTTCCAGAATTTGTTGTCCTGATGACTAGATAGATAGATAGATAGATAGATAGATAGATAGATAGATAGATAGATAGATAGATAGATAGATAGATAGATAGATAGATAGATAGATAGATAGATAGATAGATAGATAGATAGATACTTTATTAATCCCAATGGGAAATTCACATTCTCCAGCAGCAGCATACTGATACAATAAATAATATTAAATTAAAGAATGATAATAATGCAGGTGAAAAACAGACAATAACTTGTATAATGTTAAATGTTAACGTTTACCCCCCCGTGTGGAATTGAAGAGTCGCATAGTTTGGGGGAGGAACGATCTCCTCAGTCTGTCAGTGGAGCAGGACAGTGACAGCAGTCTGTCGCTGAAGCTGCTCTTCTGTCTGGAGATGATACTATTTAGTGGATGCAGTGGATTCTCCATAATTGATAGGAGCCTGCTGAGCGCCCTTCGCTCTGCCACAGATGTTAAACTGTCCAGCTCCATGCCAACAATAGAGCCTGCCTTCCTCACCAGTTTGTCCATGCGTGAGGCATCTTTCTTCTTAATGCTGCCTCCCCAGCACACCACCGCGTAGAAGAGGGCACTCGCCACAACTGTCTGATAGAACATCTGGAGCATCTTATTGCAGATGTTGAAGGATGCCAGCCTTCTAAGGAAGTATAACCGGCTCTGTCCTTTCTTATACAGAGCATCAGTATTGGCAGTCCAGTCTAATTTATCATCCAGCTGCACTCCCAGATATTTATAGGTCTGCACCATCTGCACACAGTCACCTTTGATGATCACGGGGTCCATGAGTGGTCTGGGCCTCCTAAAATCCACCACCAGCTCCTTGGTTTTGCTGGTGTTCAGGTGTAGGTGGTTTGAGTCGCACCATTTAACAAAGTCATTGATTAGGTCCCTATACTCCTCCTCCAGCCCATTCCTGATGCAGCCCACGATAGCAGTGTCATCAGCGAACTTTTGCACATGGCAGGACTCCGAGTTGTCTGCATGACCAGACTACTGACTGGTTGATGTGACCTGTGCCAGCAGCAGCCAAATTGATTTGATTCAAATACATTTTTCCACACTGATGTTAATTTCACTGCACACACATGTCTAATGCCTTCGCTCGTGCGGAGCTCGCTGTACATGAATACATACGTTGAGGGCAAAATGCAATGTGAATAATGCACACCAAGCAGTAGTAAGTTGACATGTACAATATACTGTACTTAGCATCTGATTGTTACGGAGGTCCTGGACATATTGTGCATACTTACCAACCCAGTAAAACTCTCAAAATATTAGATCTTTCTTTTCTACTTATTTTTTCCTCTTTGGTGACATTTGTGTTTAGCTCAGTAGCACTGCTAGAGACCACAACTGATGGGTGTAGCATCTGATTAATATGGAGTTGCTGGACATACCTAACTTTACTAGCCAATGGAAACTGTCCCGTGAAGGAACAGATTACACTGCTACCTCCACCCTGCATTGTTGATCCAACTGTGGACTATCGGTGGTCTCCTGAGGTTTTCACAATATATTGATTTTGTCATCAGCCTGAACCAGTAGTCCCCAGAACCATGCATGTTTTTCTAGTTCTCAAGTATGTGGTCCTTAGCCCACCTCAACCATATCTTTCTGTTTTTTCTGATGTGATTGGAACTCACTTGAGTGTATTTATCCATGACGGGACACAATATGTTGTGTGCTCTGATGTGCCTGTTTTAGCACCCTTGTTGTACTCATCTGGGACTACAGCCCATTTCCCATGCTGCACAACGTTTGTCAGCTTCTGTTTCCGAGCACAGATGAAATGTTGGCTGGATGTCTTTGGGGTGTGAACTGTTTTGGTATTTTATTGGTGTCTGTGACTTGCATTAGAGTTGCTGTACTTGTTTACCTGTGCGCTTGTTGTCTGCTATAATCCCTTCTCATTTTAAGCCAATTTATGAAAAGAGAAGGTGGATTTAACCACATGTCCAGTCAAAGAATAATATATTGTGTGTGAACTATTCCAAAAATCTAAAATCCCCATATCAGAGATAAATTTTTCACTGCCTTTTAAGTTTGAAACAATGGTAATTTCGCTGCATAAAGTCAAGACTCATTGGTTGATTGGCTGACTGATGGTCTAAGATGAGTTAATATTGGAATATGACATACATATGGATGGATCAAAAATAGTAAGAGGATAAAAATTTTCCTTTCTCTACTTTCTTGTATTTTATTTCTCAATTTCTGTCACAAAGCACTAATGTCTGTACCAGGCACTTCATGGCACACATTAAATTGGTTTTGTACACTTCTGTAGAAGTCTATTCAGAGATTAATTGAAAGCTGCATTATGCCAGACGTGACAGCTTTGGCATAGCAGTCAGTGTGTCTGTAGTGAACAAGTCATGCCACTCAGAATCCTTCTCCCAAGTTTCAAGTGTCATTTAAGTGAACGTTTCATGATAGGCCCTGCATATTCAAAGAGGGATTAACATAAAACAAAATAAGGGCAGAAGAGTAGAATAAAGACATTTTATTTTATTGTTTAATTTCATTTAATTAAGTATTGTAATCCTGTTTATTTTGCAAAAACGTTAGACCAGTTCTACTAAAAATAGAAGTTTTTTTTTTTAATATACACTGCTCAAAAAAATTAAGGGAATGCTTAATCATCACAGTCTATCACCAAGTATCATTTAAGCTTCAGGGATATCAATCTGTCCAGTTAGGACACATAAGTGATTGTGAATGAACTTCACCTACTTTGCTGCAAATGAAAGTGACAACAGGTGCACTGGAGAGGTAACAATAAGACAGTCCCCAAAAGGAAATGGTTTTACAGGTGGTAACCACAGACAGTTGCTCTCTCTTTATTTTTGCTGACTGATTCTTTTCCAGTTTTGCGTTTTGCTAGTGTCCTTGTAACTACTGGTAGCATGAGGCAGTACCTGCAGCTGATTCAGGTTGCACAGGTAGTCCAGCTCCTCCAAGATGGCACATCCATACATGCCGTTGCAAGAAGGTTTGCTGTGTCTCTCAGCACAGTCTCAAGACCATGGAGGTGATACAGAGAGATGGGCTATTACACGAGGAGAGTTGGACAGAGCTGTAGAAGGGCATCAACCCAGCAGTAGAACCAGTATCTGCTCCTTTCTGCGAGGAGGAACAGTTGGAGCACTGCCAGAGCCCTACAAAATGACCTCCAGCTGACTACTGGTGTGTATGTTTCTGACCAAACTGTCACAAACATACTCCATGAGTGTCTGACATTCTTTCATGGGACCTGTGCTCACAGCCCACCACCATGCAGCTCGATTGGCATTTGCCAGAGAATACCACAATTGGCATCTCCGCCATTGGTGCCACACATATGGCAGACGTTAAAGATTCTGGAAACACTGTGGTGAACATTATGCTGCCTGCAACATTTCCCAGCGTGACTGGCTTGGCAGTGGGTCAGTCATGGTCTGGGGAGGCCTATCCTTGGAGGGTCACACAGACCTCTATGTGCCAACAACGGTACCCTCACTGCTGTTAGATACCGGGATGAAATACTCAGAACCATTGTCAGAACCTACGTTGGTGTAGTGGGCCCTGGGTTCCTCTTGGTGCAGGACAGTGCCCAACCTTATGTGGCCAAAGTGTGTATCAATTTCAGGATGATGAAGACATTGATGCCATTGGCGCCATTGACTGGCCCGCATGTCCCCCAGACCTAAATCCAATTGAAAACCTCAGGGAGGTTCTATATTGGTGCATCTAACTCCACCAAGTAGTGCCACAGACTGTCCAGGAGCTCAATGATGCCCTGATCCAAGTCTGGGAGGAGACCCCCCAGGACACCATTCACCGTTTCATAAGGAGCATGCCCAGATGTTGTGGGGAGTGCATAAAGGCACATGGGGGCCATAAGCACTATTGAGTCACATTATGAGTTGCCGTGATGAAAATCATGCAAGATGGATCAAAGTATGATTTCAATTTTTGCCTTTTTTTTTAACCCTTAGTGGGTTGGTGAATTTGGTTTCCATTGACCACTGTTACATCATTCTGCTCTCAACAAATTACACAGTATTATTCAGTAAAGATTTTCTACTTGGATATTTAGTTCAGTAAGATCCGATGTGTGATTTATGTTTTCATTTTTTTTGAGCAGTGTAAATTTAGAAGAAGATTTGAATCAGAAAGTTACAATGATGTCTGCATGTCTGCAGTGGGCATGTCATAGTGCATGTATTGTAGAATAGAATCCAGAAAGCAACATAATTCAAAACCCTAACACTGCTCGTAGTTCTTTCTGGGTGGTCTTAGTAAAAGCAAAATCAACAGTTTTGGAAATGTCTGGTGTGGTAGAAAGAGTGCATGAAAATTGTTTGGAGTTTGAGGCCCCAACATAGTTGGTCATCTGTTGGCTCACTAACTTCACATCTCTTTTTTGTTTAGGTGCCATTTAAGGAAAAAAAATGGAGGCAATTCAGAGGACTGAATATTAAAAAAACAAGTCAATTAAAAAGAGGGGAAAAAGATAATTACTAGCAAAACTGTTCACTAAATAAGAAAAGGGCTTAGGATGAGAACCTGCAGCCGCAGCAGCGCTCCAGGACAAGGAGATGGAGATCCCAATCAGTTTTATTTATGTACACATAACAGGCACTTTAAAGTTGATCCTCATCTTAGACTAACAGATAAGAAAAGAAAAGAGCAGTCACAGTGAGGCATTATGCGGACCTATTGTTGTTTATATGAAGGAGCCCCAGTAGTGTTTCTTGACACACTCCTACCAAATAGAAAGTACTTGGTGTTAGTGTGTCAGAGAGAGAATGTATAAAAGTGCTCAAAATGGCCTTCAGTTTTGCGTTTATTCGCTCCTCCGCTATTACCTCTAGTGTGCCAAGCGTATAGCCCATAACATTACTCTGTCTTTTTAATTAGGTTGTTGATTTGGTGGGCCTCTCTTGAAGTGATTTTACCAACCCTGCACACTACAATGGAGAAAACTGGACTGTCCATCACAGAGCCAAAGCAGATGAGAAGGATGTCACTTCCCACATTAAAGGAGCACTGTCTCCTAAGAAAAAAGAGTCTGCTCTGCCTATTCGTATATACATTCAAATTATGCATAATAGTATTAGTAGTAATACTATTCCAATTACAGAGTGCAGTGAAATACTTATTTCTTTGTCCAACCAACATGAAATACATCAGTAGTCTCTCTATAGTGAATAACAATGTAATTATGTATTCTTCTGTTTCTTTATTTGCAGGTTTGGTGAGACTCGGAGCATTTTTTTTAGTGGCATGACGAATAAGAACAGAACCCACCTTTTATGGGATTTTACCTTTATTCTTGTCTTTCTCTATCAGTTCAACACAGGGCACACTTGCACACACTCTTACCTTATTTATGTGGAATCAATTGTGAGTTGCCATTTAATAGAACTCACACATCTTTGGGATGTTGGTGAGAAGCTGCATGGACATGAGGAGATTCCTCACAGAATCCATTCCAGACTCTTAGAGTTGTAAGGACGCAGCATTAACCACTATGCCAACACATTGCCATAATGTAATTATAAAAAGTTAAAATTGCTAGTAATCATGAACTTGTTTTAAGGCTGTACAATGAAGGTGCAGTGGAAAAAAACGTTCCTTCACCTTCAAAGAAGGCAGTCACGGAGCCCAGATGGGAATGCAGAAGAATTCTTTATTTACACAGCGTTATGCACAAATGTCTCTGTCCATGGCGTGAGTAATCAGTTAAGTAACTCATCTGCTTTTATTCTCTTTTCTAATTACACCACCTCATCTAATTCATCACGTAATCTGACTATTAAATGCAGAACATTATTACCTCCTCCAATCAACTAAGGCCACCATTAATTTCTGACTCTTGTCTATTCTCCCATTATTCTAAAGACTGCTTAAGAGGGGTGCTTTGTGGGTTGTCCTATTATTACTGCTTCATAGGAGGGCTGTATGGCCTTCCAGTCAGTTTATGCCCGCTTTCTGGAGGAGTGTTTGTTACTCATGTACCTCATCCTAACCTTGGAAAATTACATTGGTGGCTTCTCTAAAACAAAGCAGAGACCTCATGTGCTTTCAGCTTTAAGTTGCATTTAATTAACCCTTGAGTTACACTCAATCCTTTCCCTTATGTTTAATAATTCATTCTGTTATAGCTTGATATATATAAACAGTATATATACAGTACATATATATATATTAATCTGTGTGTAGGCATAAAGGAGGTTTACCTAATCTACAGAATGTCAGTAGCATATTACAGTGTGGTTTCCTGTCTTTTTTTAGATTCATTGCTCCAGTGTTTGGTGATAAAGGTCACATATTTTGTTGCCTTCGTGTCCTGTCGCCTTGCCTTGTATTCCTTGGCCCCCAAACTTTTTTTTTTTTTCTTCTCCAAGCCATTCTTAACTCAGCCTCACACATAAAACAACCAGGCAGTCTGATTAGCTGGTTATATGAATCAGAGGGTTTCATTATGATCTCCCATCTGCGGACGTGTGTGCTGCCAAGAACAGTGAAATGGGTGGGTGTGAGTACACACTTCACTGCTCATTCAGCTACTTGGGCTTTGCTGTTTTTTTCTTTTTATTAGTCTCTTTATTTGCAAATTCATGAGATTTACATTAAAAAAATTATAAACCTAACAGGTAGGATTTGTTTCCATTTTTTTATAGTCTTTTGAAATTTTTTAATAATTGTTTTTGCCTGAATAATGTTTTTCCCTACAACGTCCACTGATTCCAGCACAAAATGAATGTCATGTGTGAATACCCACTACCTGACAATTGTACATTTTTGTCTTTAAAGAACAGTCATGTGGCTCTGTAACTTGTTTGCTTGATTTGTTTCGTATTTCCTCACTGCCTTTGGTGGTTCTGTCTGGCTGTAACTTGACTCCTTCTTGTGTCATGTTTATGTCCAAGCATGCTTTTTGTTTTTTATCGTCTGAACCAGAAGGCACTAGCAGCGTCCTACTCTTCTTGGATGTGGTTTAAGATTTATTGCCGTGTTGAGTGTGTGCTGCCTTAGTCAGCTGTGTGAGCCCTCCCGCTGGGGCCCGCTGCTTTCTGATGGATAGAAAGCAGCTGGTAAGGTGCTGTTTCAGGCCGTTGCTGTTTAAAAGGAGATGTGTTCTAGCTAGTATTGGCGAGGTGAACCAGGTCATGTGACCAGCGGCACCCTACCCCATGTCACACTGTGTAGGAGTGCTGAATGCCCTTATCCAATCATGCCTGGAATGCTGCTTGTCACTTGGGCTATTTCTGCTATCTGTCGCTATCGGTCTACTGTGCTAACAGTTTGGCAGATGGGACACTTTTTTTTTTCCTCTCTTCTGATTTGTAGCTTTGGTTTTTAAACTCCCTGGCAGTGCTTTTCTTGTTGTTGTGGTGTGCACTTCTCAGCTAAACTCTGCTCACTGAGAGAGTAGAATGGCCCACCGATTACGGCTGTACTTTGGTTCTGGACGCAGCAACACAGCCCCTGAGATAGAAGAGTTGGATGGAGCATCACAGGACTATGGTTTAACATTCCACACGCTGCCTCGGCGGTGTGGCCCACCCCCCTTCTCTGGACCGGGACCTTCCCATCCTGGTGAGGCAGCTTTGAAACGCAGTTCCTCGATGTTCATCCCTCAGCTATTAAACCAGGTTGAGTCTCGGCCGACTAGGAGCTCCTCAGTGCAGATCTCTTTACAGCGTAATGGAATCAGTGAAGAAGACAGATCAAGCCCAGATTCTCTTTCAGAGGTTTTACTTGGCCCTGCACCACCTTATCAGGAACCTTCAAGAAAATACTCCAGACCCTCAGGCACTCCACCACATGGTAACACTTTGCCTAGAGTTGTGTCTTTGGACTCGGCCTTACAGAACAGTGACGCTGCTTTTAAGAACAATGGAGGCATTTCTATATCACCATCCAGACAGAATGGGATCTCAGCAGTAGACACTGCTGTTATGGGCAATGGTGCCATTTCTGTGTCTCCATCCAGACAGAATGGGATCTCTGCTACAGAAACGGTCAGTGGTGCCAGCCCAGGAATAAATATTGGAGGGGTCAGGATACATCGCAATTCCCTGGGTAGCTCCGATATTCACCAGTTTCGCATTTTGCCTTCTGGGCTGGATTCACAGAAACGATTGCGGAGGTGGTCTCTTCAGCCCGATTCTGGTACCGGCAACAGCAAGCGCTGTTTCATTGTCCAGTTACAACAGAATCAACCTGGAATTCCTGAAGTGTCGCAAGAAGAGTGTGCAAACTTGGGTTTCACAGGTATGAAAGGAGAACAAGTGACCCGGTATCCCCGGATTAGGCTTGAAAGAAGCACCTCATCCCCAGTTCAACCACGATGCAGAACACCATGTAGTGGTACGACTAGTGAGCAGCAGAGCGGCAGCAGAGTGCCGAGCTCAGACAGCACAGGCTGCAGTGTGGACGTAGGGGCTGGGGCACCGGCGCAAGGTTGTACTTTTGAAATCAGGCAGGAGAACAAGAAGAGGCAGTCACAGTTCAGGATTCTCTTTACTCGGGGTTCAGAAGATGAAAAGAAAAATTTAAATGGTGGCAATATGCACCCTAACAGCAGCACACAGGTAAGGATCGAGAAAAGCTCTTCAGTGCTTTTATTATGCTCTGCTTGTTTTACTTTTTTTTTTCTTTTAAATAAGTGCAAGGCTGGATATGCATATCCAGAAATATAACACATTGGTTCTCAGTGAGAGTGGCAGAGAATGAACCTGCAGAAAAGTGTGTTTGTACATTCGGCATGGGAAAGTGAATTTGTTGGCACAACAGATCCTGTGTGTATGCAAGAGGGTGTGCAAAAGCAGATATCGCTCAGTATAAAGCTAATTGCCATGTTCAAACTGAGAATATTGTGACATTTAATGCATTTTTTTCTTTTTCAGAGTTAAGGGAAAAATACATGCATGTTATTGTTCACATCCATGCATTATTTAGCTTTATTTGAGATGAAATCTGCAATCAAATGAGTCAATGAGAATTTTTTTATTATGTATAATTGTGTCCTCTTCATAATATACTGTATGTGTAAGGGTGCAATTATTGCATCCCACAAAAATGTAGTAATAAAGCTGAAATTTTCTAGAATGGAGTCTCCATCAACAATATATAAAAGGGTGATGCATTCAGCAGTCAAGGGGTGACCCCTTTAATGATTTGTTTTCAAAAGTGACAGCTGTTGGCTAAGACAGAAGAAAGTGACTGTTTTTCAGCCAAGACAGGCCATGTCTGAATATAGATGTGTGTGGATGCGTGCTGCTGCATATATTACCAAGCAATATGTAAAACAAAAATATTTAGAAATGTGTGTGGTATTAAAGTTCCCTGTTTAATTTTTTCCATTGTATACATTTGTTCACGTACTGTATATGTTTATGTATACACTTGTGGATGTAGATTTGTGTAGTTACATTCATGTGTATATAGGGAGGTCCAGATCTAACTATGCAATTATTGCATTGCTTTGCATTAAAAGTTACATAATTAGATTTGGACCTCCTTGTATATATATATATATATATATATATATATATATATATATATATATATATATATATATATATATATATATATATATATATATATATGTATAAAAATATGTGTGTGTATATATGTATGTGTGTGTGTGTACGCTAGGCAAAACAAAAAGATAGGGTACCTGCTGGTAACCCACTTTAATGATGATGTTGAAACAAGTAAAGTAAAAATAAAGTGTATATGTGGCCACAAAACTAGCATAAGCCAAACAAATCAAATTATATCAGCCGAAAGAACATTCCATCTTCTTCAGCTGGTAGTCCAGAATGAGACCCAAACTTCTGGTGGCTTCTGCATTCTTATACTGCTAACCCATAAGGTCAAAGGTTCATGGCAGAATCAGAAACTCCATTGAGCATCAGAACTGTGGAAGGAAAGGAGAGGTGATTAGTGACAGCACCCCCTCTCTGCTTGTGATGGTATTGTTTGTCTTATAGATGCCCCCTAGCTGTGTTTATATATGTGTTTCTATATGTATGTGTGTGTGTGAAAGCTTGAACAAAGTAAGAGCCTGTGTCAAATTAATAAAATTAGTTACTGTCAGATTTCATATACCTCATGATAGACAATGTTTTGAGTATGAGTAGTATACATAATGTGAATTTTCATGTCAGATGTTGTTCTCACTCATTTGAAAGCTCCATATAGTTGCCCATGTCCAGAAACTGCAGATGGTAAAAAGAAGAAAAGCCCACCTTATACAGTATAATGATAGTCTGTGAGTCTTGTTAATAGTCATAGAAAATGCACGTTTCACAGGAAACTGTCTGTCTTAATCTAAGCAGTAGTTACGTACGAGGAGGTGACAAATCAGTTCACTTATCAAGATGCAATCATCGTTTGGAATTGAATAATTTATGTCCTGCCATTTAACTGCCACCTGTTAGTAAGCCATGCTTTGTATATCTGGCATTTATCATTATTTAGTATTTATGCAGATATTATTTGTATCCAGTGTTGTAATTCCCTGCTTGTTCTTTCTGAATTTCTGTCAATCACTTTGAGCATGGGAAAGGTGCTATATAAAAATTATCATTATTATTTTTCCTTTAATGATAGCTGCAGTACAGACAACATTTGTTTTATGTTAAACTAGCTGAAGTACTATATCTTTATGATGGGTTATTGTAAGACATCCAATGTGTATGTGTTGTGTAAGCAATATTGACTCTTTTGCCATTGATCACTGAAATTCTAATATCCCATCTGTCATCTGCACTACCTCTTTGATAGCTATAAATTTCTCTACTGTGAAGAATCAACACATTGTTCTTTGTCTGATTGGATTCTGTAATTGTTGTTAACTCCTTGCTGGGCTGGAACCATGCTTAGAAACATCTTATTGGTGTATGGGTTGGGGTTCACAGATATTGCTGCAGGTGTCCATTTTAGTGCAGGAGACAGCACCAGTGTTTGTGTTCCATAATGTTAAAAATGTAATTCAACATTGATTTTAAATGGCTACATATCATAACACTGTATTGTCATCAAAGCCTAAAAAATATTATAGTTGGAGTTAAAGAATTCTTTTGATTTATTGAACTTAATTAGTCAGTATAATCTTAACTGGTGTTAACATTGTCCTTCGCTTTAGTTTTAAATCAATTACTATTGGATACTAGTGAGCTAGGACATGGAAAACATGGTGTTGGTGGCAATCACAGCACTTTATTAATGTGCCATTTATGGTGGATGTTTAAATGTAATTACACAACTTCTAAATAAATAGAGGATGTTGAGAGTACTGTAAATGATGGGCAGCACTGTGCACACAATTTATCCTTGTTTCTTTAGTTCTTGCACACCCTCACTAGAAGTGTAAAAATCTTGATTTTCATATGATCTCTTATGTAGTAGCTTAATATAAGTTTAAAGAGTAAACATTTTGCTTTGTGCATGATATATTGTATGTGTAAGCAGGCCTTCTGTACAGTTGTATTTTTGGATACTTTAGGGTTACAGCCTCTTTTCAAAAATGAGATTTCTTGGACTAGAAATATTAGTTTGGAGCCAAGCCATTTAAAACAAACAGATGGTCTTCACACCTTCAGCTGAGGTTGCACTGGTAGCCACCAGGTGAAGACTTCATCTCTCTTTCTTTCTCTATTTTATGTCCATCTCATTTTCACTCCAACTTAGTGTTAGTGAAATACTGATCTGTGAAGACAGCTGTGAACTGTGATTTGACCCTTTGATGATCGTGCAGTTTTTAGACTCCATGTTGTTTCCAGAGCTTGGCAAGGACACCTTAACTTGCATGAAAGAATATGAAAAGTATAAAGCAGACTGGCTCTCCTGAAAAATTCTCCAGTGAAACATAATACATTTCTGAGCCATTCTTATCAGTTTGTACTTTTTGTAGTGCTTGGCAGGACATTGTGTTAAAAGAAGCAAATAATTTATTTTTAATAGGTAATAATTGACATGGTGTGACAGTGGTTAGCATTCCCTCATCATATCCTGGGACTGAATCTTGTCTTGGGCACTGTGGTCCAGTTTTCACGTTGGGTGAATTGGCTACTCAGTTTTGGCCCATATGAGTGTGGGTATCTGCTTAGATGGGCCCATCCAGTGCTATTTCCTGCTGGTATAATAAATAATGGATTTTAAAATTCATAAGAACCATCAGTATGCTGAACAGTTTTTTATAACCTGTCTGTCATCATTATTTCATCTTCCATATGTACAGTAGGTCTGAATTTGCAAAAAGTAACTCAAAGCACCTGGTGGGTGAGTTGTAGGAATTTGTCTTACTGTTTGTGGCAACTGCCTCTGCTCTTTTAACGGGGTCAATTTTTTTTAAACTATTGATTTATCATTTTACTGGTTGTTTTTGGGATTGGCATAATAGTTGTGTTCCTTTCTATTTTTGATCTGTCAACATGTAACATTTTGATAATTACTGCTCAGAATGGATGTTGCTTTTGTTGATGGTTGGTCTAATGGCTTCCCAGAACTGCCCTTTTTTTACAGTGATCAAGAGAAATTGCTTCTGCTTGTGAACAATATCATGTGTGTTAAGTTAATATGTCCCAGCGAATTGGACCTGTATGAGTGCAGGTGTGTGTGTGTGTGTGTGTGTGAGCATACCCTGCAATGCAATGGACTCCGCACAGGCCTGCACTGCCAGGATGTAAACTGCCACTGGCAGTCCTCTACTGGGTGATGGACCATACATGGATGGGTTTTTCTTTATGAAGGTGGTACTGTGATCGTCTGTGTTATAAATTCTGTTCAAGAAATATTGTTTGAGTTAGCATTGCTACTTTTCACAGTGTAAAATTTACACTGACTGAAAAACAGTTTAGGATCAGTTGTGCATATACAGTATATTGGATTTCTTTTTCTAATTTCCAACATTAAATCTAAAAAATATAAAGGAAGGATATGAGAATAGTACACTGATCCATTCATTATCTGTACAGGCTCATCATATAAAACTGAAAAATATTTTGTGGATTGGAAGATAAAGTAAGGCAGATGATTGAAGATGATTCATTAATAAATTGGTTTAAATTAAAATCAGTATCAGAATGAAGAAAGAAAGATGATCTATTAATAATACTTACAGCCTTAAGTAGACATAAATACAATACCATGTGATACTCTGAAGTGATACTGTGGCCCACTAGGGGGGCAAAACACCCACATCTATCAAAATCAAGCTACAGCAGAGTCGCCAAACCTAAGGGTTATTGGCTGCATCCAGCCTCGGAATCTTTTCAAAGCAGCCCTCTTCATCAATACCAGTTTAAAACATGTTAACTATGGCCTAGAATTAGTTAATTTCATAAAGTCCCTTGTTTAAAGTGTGCTTCATATAGAGATTGCATCCGTTCAAAGTTTAACAGGATTACATTAAAACCTGGCATCAAAATGCATCTCCATGTCTGGATAGAGATTGGATGGACATTCCACATATACACAGTAATTTGAGGTTTAGTGGTTGCTCACATTTATCTGTTTTGAACAGCGCATCTCAGCTACTAGAGTGCTGAAGTCCATTTATCACGCAGCCGTTGAAAGTGTACTGGCAGGCTGCACCACTACTTAGTACCACACAGCACTACCAAGAGTTGTGCACTCGGCTGAGCACATCTTGGGGTATCACTGCCTCTCACCCTTTCTACAACCAGTTTAAAAGGTTAAGATCTGGCTAGTCTCACAGGGCAAGATGTGATTTTCAAAAGAGAATATGTCTGTGGACAACCTATTAAAATGTGTGTAGTGAATGGTGGAGAAATCTGGTGCTGCAAAGGCTACACCCACAGGGCTTCTTTTTAAAACCCTCCCCCCCAATTTCTCTAGTCCGTGCATTTTGAATCTGCTGCTGCGATTTCAGCAAAAGATACTAAACAAAACATATGACATTAGGAGAAAACAAAAAGCTTAAATTGCTGTTATCCATTCAGGAGCTCAGTAGCACAAGGTAACTGAAGATTAATAATCAATTTTCATGGTGTAATGAGTACTGGGACAGTGGAGACAGTCAGATGGACAGACACACATGTAGACTACTGAACATTTGAAAGTACCTCTGTCTCTTATGACATCTTTCTGTCATTTTAACTATTGCACCACTACATGGCATAACAATAACAAATAGAGTTTAGTTAAGCATTGTGGTCTGTGGATATATACAGTACAACATGTAAAACTATGTGGCTATTTTGTCATGGTACACATTCCAATTAGACAGCGATGTTCACTTCCTTCAGTTACTCATTTAGATGTACAATTAGAAGGTAGGTTCTGTGTAGCTTTGTCCATACTTTACTGATGTCATTAGGCAGATTTATTGATTTGGGTGTTTTGAGTACTGCAATCTGCATCTCCTGTGGATCTTCGTTATCAGCTCTGTTAATGGCTGTCTTTTTGATGAACTGTGACACATCATTTATTTCAAATGCATATCTTACACTTCACATTTTCATGACTTTAGTTGCCACTTCTTTCAGTCTTACATCGACTTCTGCACTATTGTAAATGAGCAAGAGGAAGCATATACTGCAACTATGACAACATATCATTCATGTTTACCATTTGTCCATTGATGTCTTTGAATGCCAATGTATAATCTGATGCTGCAGAAAGGGGTTTCCCTTGCAGCAGGTTATGTTTTTTTAAAAAATGAACAATGTGCTCTCTGCAAACATGATACACATTTTTATGTCTAATAGTTTTTTAGGAGACTTTTCAACTCTAGCCTGGTCATCGTAAAAAGAAGCTTGCTGTCTGTTGGAGCACCACTGATCTATGCCCATACTTTGAGTGCCACCTTCATGAGGCATTAGATTGGTTTAGAAATGTGACACTCAGTGAGCTGTCTTAGTGTTCCCACCCAGTTTTAAGGACAGTTCACTCATGGTTGTCTCCATCTGATTTTAGCAAGACTAAGGTCGAACAGGCACCTGCATCAAATGAACAGAGTTAATTTTTCTAAAATGACAGTCATCTTGTCTGGCATTCCTCACAATTGTAAAAAATAGTCACCTATTATTTATTACTTAACAATTATTATACTTAATCTCTGCCCATTTTACTATTTTATATCTATTTTTAATGTATTTTTTAAATTTAATTTCACATTATATAGTACTGAGCTGTCCTTCACTACATACCCTCGAGTGTGTGCATGTGGGAAATAAAATCTTGAAGTCTTGAATCATGAATCTTATTAACCTGTAGTTAGAATGGGAATGGGAAACTCCTAATGACCAACAAGAAAAGTGAAATGCCATAAAGAAGAAAATTTGACTGCCTCATGAAAGAAACGGGAGGTTGTCTTTACCCATGCTGTTGCTGCCACATCCATTACTTTTTAAAGCTGCATAGGGGGCAGACTGGCCCCCCTTACTTAACTGCTGCCAGTGCCCTGCTTAGTGCTTTTGTCTTTTTGCTGCCATGTTTGTTGCATGTGCAGGGAGAATGCATTTTCATTTTCACTTGTGTTAAGTATGGCCGATGGAAATGCTGCAGTGCTAAATCCAGAAGTTAAAAAAATAACTTATGCAATTAAGCTATAAAAATGCGGGAAGCGCCTAATTTTGTATTTTAAAAATTACTTTTAATTTCTTTTTTTCAGAAATACTTATTAATGTTATACTTCATTTGAAAGTAACTCTTAAGTCTTGTGTGCAGTGAGCAACATTTTGTTATCAAAAATATCTACAGTGACAAATTCTGTTTTTTAGTAATTGCTGGTTGTTATTCATCCTTAAAAATGTCTACTTGTTTTATGTTATGATTAAGAACTGCAGACTCTTTTAAAAATAATTTTAGTTTAATAAAGACACGTAGGCTGTTTTTTTTTTTAATTGCCTATTAATTATTCTTAGTAAACCCAGGCAGTGTAATAGCACTAGCAGCAAATATGATTTTGTTAGTAAATGTAAGTTCAAAAACAAGCACTTTTGTCAAGACTGCAGCAAAAGCACAAGAAGGCCTTTGTAGAGGGGCTCTCATATGGTTCAAGTGGGGGATCTTGGAGGAATAAAGGTTTATATCCAGTGTTCTAGGCTGTTTGAAAAATCCTACTGTCTTTTGGATTTAGTATGGCATGTTGTAAAACACCTGGCCTAATTGCAGTGAGAATGATTTTCTAATTTGCATATCATTTATAGAGTGCACTAGATAATTTATGATATAATTCCTATAGCGTAGGGGTAATATTGCACACTTTTGCAGGTTTTCCTCATAACCTGACTTGTAATCAGTGGTTAACCATTTTGTGTAAATTAGCTGCCTTTTTTCCTTCTTATTTATTTGCTTGTTTACATACTCAATTTATCACGTGGGTCACAGGCATCTGTGAAGTGTTTACAAGTTAAAATACAAAAGATTAACTTAAAAAATGGTGCCAGTCTTTTTGGCATTGGACAGCAGAGAGTTGCAGCCTGCAGAGGTGTAATATATCCACAGGTTAGTTCATTGTCTTCATTCTCAGACATGTGATCTAAATATTTACAGAATATGAAACTTTATATGTGTATGTGTGTTTTCCATGATTTACTTGAATCCTAAAATGCACAATAGTGCAGCACTTCCTGATAAAACAGATTTTATTTATGTTAATGACAAAAAAACATGTGTGGCATTTGGAATGCAATGGCTAATTAGATGGTATGAAAGGAATTCTGGAAATGAATTCTGATTCATCTTCCCACAACTCATTAAAATTGTCTCCCTCAGTCCCACTCTGACATTAAGTCCTGTCCCATTACGCAGTTTTAGAGGCTGTAAACTGCACAATAAGATTATTGGCACTCCAATTTTCCAAGTAGGTTTATCAGCAAAGAAGTCCAGCTGTTCTGATAGCCCTGCATTGTCCTGGTTCAGCATGCTAGTCACTGATGTGTAGTAAACCTCCAGGGCATCAAATTGACCAAGAAGGACACTATTAACTTTGACGGCTTGCTCATTCATCAGTGTCCGTGTGGAGCTTTCATACAGCAGTAGGATGTATTGACTAAGCTGCCACAGGAATGCATTTTATGGATTCATTTTGTAAGGCAATGGTTTTTTTGTCCTTATATACATCGTTTTTCAGGCCACACTACCAAATGTGCATGTTAGGTTAATTGACAACTCAAAATTGGTCCAGCCTGAGTCAGTGTGTACCTTGTGAGGAACTGATGCCCTATTTGGGGATGCGTTGTGCTTTGTACTCAGTGCTACTGGGTTAGGCTTTGGCACCTTCATGACTATGAATGTGTGGCTAGACCAACTAGTCTGCTACTGACTAGGATAAAATCAAACTGATACAGAACGTAGAATGTAAAGATGATGAATAAGAAACATGTGCGTTTTTAACCTTGCAAATAGAAAAGATGCTTGTCCGTGTGATGCCTCGTATTTTATATGCCGTAACAGAATGGAAAAGAGACGTAAAAGGGCACGAGCTTGCTCCTGAACTCGCTGCAGCTATTAACTGTCCTCGGTAAATGGGCTGCGATTTCCAGTCACGTAATTTGAAAATCTGACATGCCCAATGACAAAAAAAAATCACCTAATGTGGCATCATCTTAAAAGTCTCACACCCTTTATTTATTTACTAGCAAAATACCCGTGCTTCGCAGCAGCGAAATACTGCCTTAAAATTGTTATTAAGAAGAAAAGTAAATATTTTTAAACTGAGGGAAAATATACAAATAATTATTTGTTAAGGATCTCTTTGTATACCACGTTGTCAGTTTGGCCCTCTAGTTGTAATATGACCAAGCTGTGCACTGAGCTTACTCTTGAACATGCAACGTACAGTTGGCCATGCGAAAAGCAATCTTGCCTCAAATCAATGCCAACCTTTTGTAGGGTTTGTCCCTGGGACTTAATTGTCATTGCAAAGCAGAGCCTTACTGGAAATTGGAGGCGTTTGAATTGAAATGGGAGATCAGAGGGTATAACGGGTATGCGAGGAATAAAAAGCTCTCCCCTGAGCCACTGCCAGTAAAAATAGTTGCCTCAATTAGGTTCTTTTGCAGACACGTGACCTGAAGTCTCGTGCCATTACAGAGTTTCGGTGGCTGTACGCAGATCCACAATCGGGTTTTTTTGAGCCAAACCTGTTGTTTTTGTATGAGCTGCTTTTTATTATTGGGATTGTACCTAGAAGCAGAAGCTCTATTTACTTGTGGATTTGCATGCGAATATTTAGCGGCAGCGTCTCTATTAACTTGTGGATTTGCCTGTGAGTATTTAGCGACAGCGTGTCAATGAACTTGTGGATTTGCCTGCTAGTATTTAGCGACAGCGTGTCTATTACCTTGTGGATTTTTCTGCGAGTATTTGGCGGCAGCGTCACGAAGTTGTTTCCGCCTAGCTGTATCAGAAAATGTACCACGATGTCTGACACGCCTCCTTTTTACTGTTTTCTCACAGCTTGGATTGCTGCTGTCATAATCGGTTTGAGTTTCATGGTTTGTTTTAATTACAACAGTATTTGCAGGACTTGTTGTGTTGAAGTGACATTCGGCATCTGTCAAGCGTTGTAAGCATACTGTATAACCGGTGTCATCGATAACTTCGCATCCAGCTTTTGAGAGTTGAAACATTCATAAACATCAAAGTGTCCACTACTCAAATCGTCACCTGTGAATTTAAGTTGTTTAAGAGGCATTGGCGGTTCTCCAAACATGTAAAATAGGCACGCAGCCAACTACGTGGGAGGCGTGGGGATGGGGGACACAATATAGGCAGGCAGCCAACAACGTGGGAGGCCGGGGGACGCAGGACGTAACCCCGCCTCACACGGCGACCGAGCTGCAGGCTATGGACGTATATACAGTATGTACGTAAGTAGGATTTAGTTATGACCGTTACGCATAGAATTTCGAAATGAAACCTGCTTAACTTTTGTAAGTAAGCTGTAAGGAATGAGCCTGCCAAATTTCAGCCTTCTACCTAACACGAGAAGTTGGAGAATTAGTGATGAGTGAGTCAGTGAGGGCTTTGCCTTTCGTCGTGTCGCAAAAGTCAATGAATGACTGCTAATGAAGTGACCAAGTTAGAAGAAGTAAGGCAGGACAAAATTTCTTTTGCATACAAATCTAAAAATAGCCTACCTAATCTCCAAGAACGCGCACAAAAGCAAGGGAACGATAGAAGCACCAGAACTCTGCTCACATCGCGTTGCTTCGTACCGCAAGCCACAAGTAGTAAGTCTGTGATAAGCGGAATACCGCTATGCTTTGCACTCACGGGACGAAAGGACAATCCCAACCGCTTTTATATAGTGTCTTGATTGGTGTCATTTTCTTTTTAATACTAAACTGAGGTGTACCTAAAAATTAACAAACTGATTAATTTAAAATCTAGCTACATCTGTCAGGTCCTTGCGACATCAATATTAGGAAAATAGATTACTTTGGTTAATTATATTGTTATCCTTATCTCTGCAACAAAAAAAGTGATGCATTCAAAAATATAAGTGAATTTGTGGTAAATGCTCTAATAGCTCAGTATTGTATCTGCTAGTTAACCCAATGCTTTATTGTTTTGGGGGTTTATTTTTAGCACTAAGTGTTTGCCACCTTTAATATCAAGTCACTGCAGTGTGAAGATTTGCCGCAGAACCCCACTTCTAGACTTGTTCCCTTTCAATTTTTCAAGTACGTTCATTCAGAAGGTCTTACTATGCATATTAAAATGAAAACACAAACATATGGACAAAAATAAGTCAACATTCTTTGTGTGCCAGGAGAAAACTGTTGTTTAGTGCTGCAGCTCTGGAGCTGGTTTGCATACATGATTGATATGAAGCACGCTTAGTAGTCCCCAGACAGCAGCTGACACAGCTTTATTTATCTTGAGAGAAACATTCAGACAGGCGTCTGTAGTCCTACTGTGACACAGTGTTTATGACCTTTGGAATAGCTGCAGCTTTACTTCGAGGCCTGTTGCTCCATCAGGATATATTTCATTACGGAGTGTTTCAGCCTGATGAGTGGGTTGTTTCAGGGGTTAAGATTTTTGGCCCTGTTTAACGAACTAACGCCTCGTATACAACAGAGACTGTTCACTAACTAGACAAAGATAAGTCTGAAAGAAGACAATAGCAAACCCTTTGGCTCTAATATATCTAAATTTCCATCTGAGTGTTTGTGCCATACTTATTTGTTTGTTAACTTTATTAGACCTAGTGCATGTTTTTATAATGAAGGCTCCTCAAAAATTATTCCTGCCCGTTAAGCAAGCCAGAAATTGTGGTTCAACCAAATTTTATTGTGTGGAACCTCTCAATACTTTCACAAGAGGTGTATTTTCAAATTTTCACTTTGATGTTTGAGACAGAATGCCATGTGAGATTACGGTAAAACTACAGTTTGGAAAACATTAGCAAGTATTCTTGGTAACCCACCAACATTTCAAAACTTGTCAAAGATCTGACTGTTGTGATGTTTTGGAGCTCAAAATAAGCATTTCTCCTTAGATACTGTACATTTTTGCCCTGAGCTGTTTAAGGTCTTTTTGGGGGTTTTGGAATATGTAGATTGTAATTTTATCTATCTCCTATTTAGCATTTTCTTACAACAGACTTAGTTTTGTTTAATGTAACTATAGTGGCAGCATACAGATATTAGTAAAGGTTTTATGAGAAAAGATTAGAAGAGAAGACTTAGCCTTAAAAACAAAATGAATGTCAAAACCCAAAGTTTAAAGTACAGTTGAGATTAGTGAACGAAAAGATGTCAAAGGAAGACATCCACGGGCACTCAGGGTTTTCATACACTCTAAGATAAAATAGAATTTTGAGAATTTTCATTTATATAGTCGTGCCAATGATTTTATCCTCAACTGGGGGATGGGCAATGGGGGATGCAAATCTCTTTTAAAACAAAATAGAATAGAAAATAACTATTTAAAAGAGTAAAAATTATAAACTCTTTTAAATAAAGTCTCCAAATAAAAAAACAGACCTGTGGAATCTCTGGGTGAGAAAACATCAGAAAGGATAATTAACCTAACTTTAAAAATAATTTAAGGAATAAGTAATTATTTTGCACAAGTGATATATTACAACCAAAACATGGTGACTAAATACTTTTACTAACGAGCACAAAATATAACAAAACAAATGTAAACACCAATGTACAAATATACGAAACTACAAATTACAAAGGTACAATTAATACATTCTCCAGGATTAAAAAGCCAAACATGGCAATGTCAGTGTACCTTTGTAAAGCAAAATCTCAGAGTTTGAGCAAGTTAGCTGAACAATTTAGCTGACGCATTTTGGGAAATTTTACCTTCTTCAGAGCCAAGGCAAGCCTCTTAAGAATAAAAAAAGTATACAACCCTCACATATTAGGTAAACAATGTGTACAAATGAGATGGTAGATACAGATATCAATGATCAAGGACTATCTACCTAACATATATACAGTATATACTGTGTATATATATATATATATATATATATATATATATATATATATATATATAGACATACATACATAGATAAATATTTACATATCTATATATATACACATCTACATATTTATATACACATATATATACATATCTACATATATAGACATACATACATAGATAGATTGACACATATATATATATACGTATCTACATATATATATATGTAATTGTGTTGTCATTGTTATGAGTGTTGCTGTCATATATATATATATATATAGTAAAATACCCGCACTTCGCAGGGGAGAAGTAGTGTGTTAAAGAGGTTATGTAAACATATATATATACATATACATATATACATATATATACATATCTACATATACAGATATCTACATATAGCAAAATACCCGCGCTTCGCAGCGGAGAAGTAGTGTGTTAAAGAGGTTATGTAACTATATATATACATAAACATATATACATATATATACATATCTACATATACACATATCTACATATACATATATATACATATAAAAAATCCACATATACATATATATATATACATATACAAATTTACATATCTACATATATATATATATATATAGATATAAATATAGACATACATATATACATACATACATGCACACATATATATATATATATATATATGGTTGAAATAGTTTACTGTCAAATAAATGCAAAGAGTACACGACATATATATATACTGTATATATACATATCTACTTATTGGCTCCTGTATTTAGGATATAGCGGGTTGGATAATGGATGGATGGACATCTGTATGCATAGCCCTATTTGCCCATTTTCGTTTTTTTTCTTTCTTCAGTAATATTCCAGTAAACCCAGAGCTTGTCAGTTCAAATCCTGGTACTGACACCACTGTGTGACCCTGAGGAAGTCACTTCACCTGCCTGTGCTGCAAAAAACAAAAGTAATGTAACAAATTGTACCTCAGATGTTGCAAGTTGCTGGAATAAAGGCATAAGTAAAATAGATAAATATGTATTATACACATAGGAACTATTCATTTATTTTCAGTTAAGTCATCTGCAGCAAACCTTTATAAATGAGGATTTCTCATTTTTAGATAGTGCAAACTGTTTCTTCTTCATTGACGTTTTCTCTTGGAGAGCTTTTTTCATTTCATTGAAAATTAAAGCAGCAGCTGCCAAAATATGTAGCTTTCTTATTAATTTTTCAACATTGTGTAAAATAAATTTATAAAGTAACATAAAAGGTTTAAATACTGGTTATCCTTTTACACTAAAATATTACTAAAGAGATACAAAAAAAGTAAAATGGATATGTTCTTTTTCTTTAAGGAGATTAAATATTACTGAAGAAAGAAAAAAAAAATTAAACAGCCAAATGGGGCTATGCATACGAACTGAAAAGGTTTAAATAAAACAGAAATATATATTTTATTTTTAGTTGCTTAACTTGTGGATGGTGTATCCTGTAGCAAAGCCCTAACTTTTTTCATGAAAGCCCGTTTCAGTTAATAAGTCTTAAAAAAAGGTGTAAAGATATTGACAATAAGCTAAGCAAACCCAGGAAGACATGGAATCGTTTAAATCAAGTATCATTACATCTTCCTTTCTTAAAGAGAAGTAAGGCAGTACTTATAAGCTTACATATTTATATATAGACATACATACATATATATATATATATATATATATATATATATCTATATCCGAAGCCGTGCAAGCACACTCTTGAGAATGCAACGTATAGTTGTACAGAAGAAAAGCAATCTTGCCTCAAATGAATGGCAACCTTTTGTAGGTTTATGAACTTAATTTAAACTTTAGGTTTACACGGTGCTTTCTTTCCGAAGTACCTGCACTCATGAATATATCTGTATGTGTCAGTCGGTCAAATCCACGCGCTTCGCACCGGTGAAGTACCGCTTTTAAATTTTTATTAAGAAGAAAAGAAAACCTTTTTAAATTGAGGGAAAATATACTAATAACAGTTTGTTAAGGATCTGTTTTTTTGTGAAGCTGCCTTCACTCGAGTGATCACTTCGACCTGACTTGGTGGCCAACTATAAGCGTTACCTGGTAGGTAACCACCCATACAATCAGATTGTGAATCAGACTACGAATGCCGTGAATGTAATTACCCCAATCTACATGTTGTCAAATAAACGAACCACACGCCGTGGCGCGGAATGTAATTACCCCGATCTACATGTTGTCAAATAAACGAACCACACGCCGTGGCGCAATTTTAGGGGCTTTGCCTGTAGCGCTGATGTCCGAGGTTCGATTCCCGTAAGGGAGTGAAGTGAGTGGCTGGTTACCTACCAGGTAACGCTTATGGTTGTCCAGCAAGTGAGGTAACATCAGCCACGGTGCCTTCAGTTGTGAGAAGCAGATCATAGAATGGTTGAAAATAGTTTACTGTCAAATAATGCAAAGAGTATGCGACACGTCTTTCCCCCTTATTCTTGGCTCATCAGGCGTACACACTCACTGCACTTGCTTACGGTAATCGAACCTCGGACGTCAGCGCTAGAGGGGCTTAGCAGCGGTGAAGTATTGCTTTTAAATTTTAATTAAGAACAAAAGAAAACCTCAGAGGTTCGATTCCCGTAAGGGAGTGAAGTGAGTGGCTGGTTACCTACCAAGTAACGCTTATAGTTGGCCAGCAAGTGACGTAACATCAGCCACGGTGCCTTCAGTTGTGAGAAGCAGATCATAGAATGATTGAAAATAGTTTTGCATTTACCTTTTTAGTAAAATGCGAGCTTTTAAGCCTCAGAAATCACCCCGTAAATGCACACGTTTAATTGCACATGTGTTAATATATATGCTTACACAGTATTAAAAGACAGTGAACAACGTCATTAACCTTTGTTCCCGCGTTTGATAAAAGGTGAGCTTTTAAGCCTGAGAAATCACCCCGTAAATGCACATGTTTAATTGCACATGTGTTAATATGTATGCTTACACAGTATTAAAAGACACTCAAAAATTAATGTCATTTACCTTCGTTCCTGCGTTTGACTCGTGCTGTAAATCTTTTCCTTGTTTTTAGTTCACGTGATTACGTAGGAGGCGTGATGACGCGATACGTGACTCCGCCTCCTCCATTAGAGTATGTGGACAAAAAATATGTTCCAGTTATGACCATTACGCGTAGAATTTCGAAATGAAACCTGCCTAACTTTTGTAAGTAAGCTGTAAGGAATGAGCCTGCCAAATTTCAGCCTTCCACCTACACGGGAAGTTCGAGAATTAGTGATGAGTCAGTCAGTCAGTCAGTCAGTGAGGGCTTTGCCTTTTATTAATATGTATAGATATATATATATATATATATATATACAGTGGAACCTCTAGATACGAGTTTAATTCGTTCCAGAACTGAGCTTGTATAGCGAATTTCTCGTATCTAGAACAAACTTCCCCATTGAAAATAATGGAAATCCAGTTAATCCGTTCTGCACCCCAAATATATTAACATAAAAATCAATTTTCCTAACAAATAACACTGATAAATTATATATACTGTAGTCTACCTTTAATAAATAACACTGGTAAATAATATAACTGATTATTAAAAGAATCAAAACAGGTGTCCAAAGTGCAGTAGAGCATTCAATAAATCTTTAAATAAATAATCCTTAAAACAGTTGTGAAGTGGAGGTTTAAAATACACAAGAATAACAATCCTTTAACACGAGGTTAAAACGTCAAAAGGATGCCGTCTTTAAAAAACAGATGACAATCGCCGGTGCTTCTTCTCTGTTAGCGTCTCACCTGCGGGCTCTGCAACAGGCGAGACACTCTTAATGCAGCTGACCTTCTCTACACCGTCCTGCTTCAGCTGTTTGGCTCGCCTGTTCAGCTACACGCGAACCTGCACTCGCCCGCCTGCCTGTCTGTCTGTCTGTCTGCCTGCCTTCTCTCTCTCTCTCTCTCTCTCTCTCTCTCTCTCTCTCTCTCTTTTACTTTTTCTCCCCCTTAACCGGCTCGCGCTTCTCTATATATGCGGGGAGGACATGGCAGCTGCAGCCCATCAGCCACAGGAACAATCATGGATGTGGGCAGTTTCCCACCTGTGCACTTAAGTGAGAAACGCAGACACCGCAGATCGCGGCTCGCAACTGCTACCACGCCCCCTTGCTAAGCCGCGAGCTATACCCACAGCCTGGCTCGTGGCTCGTGGCTCGTTACGCGAGCCAATGCTCGTATTTAGATCTGAATTTTTCGCTCATACTTTCCTCGTATTTTGAATTTCTCGTATACAGAGGTGATCGTATCTCGAGGTTCCACTGTATATATATATATATATATAGTCACATTCCAGGCTCATCTGAGGCAAGCACTACCACTCCGGGACACTAGGGGGCATGATCGCTAACTCTTGTATCACTCTTATCAACCTTAGCAACAACTTGATGCGCATTGAGGGCAACTGACCACACCCGTTCAAGCCTGGGAGTTATAAAAGTGAGGCAGTCCCGAGAAGTCGCATTTCATTTAGGAGCTGAGTGCACCCACCACCTTACAGAGCTCTGATCATGTGATAAGACCGCTCTTGAGAGCCTATCACCATGAAGCCAACAGCTAAAACTGTGACATTTGTTAACTCTTCGCTGTCACATGCCTTATGTTTTCAGGTTTTTTTTTTTGGTTCAAGTAAACAGGATGACACTGTTGGCTCCCCAACCTTCTGTTTGACTCCTGTCCTTCCCTCTGCTGACAACAATATGTAAACAGAAGAATAGAAAAATATATCTATTAATTCAATTAAATTCAATTAAACAATTAACTAATATCAGCATCTGAAAGTTAGGAGAAAAACAACAAATTGATCTGAGTAAGTAAAGATACTATACACATTAAGCAAACTATGAATGTAATGATAAATATCCGTCAGCAGATAGGGGAAAATGCAAGGAATGTATACATTCAATATGTAAGAAATGAACTGTAAAAAAAGGAAAGAACATTATTTATGCCAAGTAGATGTCAAAGAAAATGGTCACGAAGAAACAACATTGGGTATTACTAAAATGTACATATTGGGAATTACTAAAATATACCAACAGAACTATATGCTTTACTTATTGTGTTTTTTTGCTTATTTTCTCTGTTTAGTTTTAATCAAAACACGACCTTGTAGGTGGGAACTGCAAGCCTGACTCTGTTTGTTGTTGCCGCCTGTGTTTAACAGCTGATATTGGTATTCTGTTGATTGCTACTGAAACTTTGTTTCCTGCACAAAAGTATTAAAAATGTTGCATAAAATTACTTTCAGGCTATGTGTATAAGGTGTATATAAAATATTACATGCTGTGTTTATACTTGGGTCCCACCCCCAATATGCTCAACCTGTATTTGTGTGTGTGTATTATTAGCATTTTAGGCACCTAAAGTAGTAGGTATTTTGTAATATCTTGAACAGACGAAATGATATTGTCCATCTTCAAAAAAAAATCATATCTTGAACTACCAAAGAAAAGCTTTCTTCCTCCCAGCAAAAAATTACACTGCTTATGTTACTAGAAAAAATATGAATGCGTATGTTGATCAATAAAAACTTCATTTTTGACTCAAAAGAATGTTTCCTTTTATTCCTTTGCCCAGCTTGCATTTTACATTATTGATTAAATAATATAGATGTGTTTGAAAAATAGTTTTTGAAAACCTCTTAATTTCATTGACTTTTAGTTGTTGTTGTTCATATAACACAAATAAATGTAGAGACAAAAGAGTTGGCCTTAATTTGACAAACTAGAGTTATCTAGTACCGTTTGCAGTTCAAGGTTTAACTCTGAGAGAATCCTTTTACCTTCCTCCTATAGGCTTGTCAGACACTTGTGTTACACCCTGCTTGATCCAAAGAATGTGGTGTCTGCTATCAAATGTATGATAGTAAATCAAGCATATCCATTTTGCTTTGTCAGTTAATGACCACATGTAAGCTTAGGGGAAGAGATCTGATTAATAAGCACTTCCTTCTCTCTAGGATCTGATATGCGTCTGTTTCTTTACTAATCTTGTTACACTTGATAATGGCACATCCATATTGTTGTGTTATATTATTTTAGAGTGTTTTCTATAACTTAAAAGACCTAATTTTACAGTATGTAGTTCACACAATAATTTATGATTATCTCCTGCAGTGAATGGAAACATTTAATTCTGAATGCTGTAATTAGACATTGCTTCCCCCTTTTCTTTTAGAAATGCATGTGAGTTTTTCTTTTGCCTCTGTATACATATACAGTCACAAGTAGTAGAAATTGTCACCCATATTGGGATTAATACAGTTATACATTAATTGTAGAGAAAATAAACTGTAATAGTCTTTTATGAATAAAAGACAAGCATTATGTCTTTCTACTGGTTATTAGATAGATATATGAGCTGGGCAAATTTTGCTTTACAGAAGCTAAATAAATAAATATTATAACAAGCAACAGCAACCTCCATCAAATAAACACCTGAATTACTAAAAAGATAAAAAATAATGACTTTACTGCATTATAAAGGCTTATTGCCATTAGTATAAAGGAGCCCCAGTAGCGTTTCTTGACACATTTTTGCGTAATAATTTGTTGGCCATGAGTATTTAATGATAATGTTTTATTAATGATCCTGCTTTCTCTCTTCCAACACCAAAAAAATAATATTTTGTGGGAAAAGCATTTTGGGATGTCTCTCCCTAAAACATAAGTCACCTGTTATCAAATGCACAGATCATTTTCTTATAGACTCACAGTTGTATGTTGCAGGTCTGTTGCTGTGCCCATTTGCCTGTTCTTACCTTTCCAACCTTTAGGGATATACAGTTCACAGTCACAGGACTAAGGTCCACCATCTTCTGTCAGTAGCTTTCTCACAGACTTCTCTTGGATGCAGCTGTCACTGCTGCTTATTATCTAGGGGTCTTCTCTCTCCCATAGTCTTTATTGACCTAGCTGTTCCCACCCATTGGCAATAAAAATAGAGCAAAACATTCAAGCCGGAGAACAGGCCTAATTAGTTTTATCCAAATAACTAGTGCCTTAAACAAAAGCAAACACAGTTTGGCATTTCAGACCATACAACGTGATAGTTTTTACCTTGTAGTTGCAAAAAGTTGTTGAAAGATGACTTGTAAAACCATGAAACATGGCATTACTTATCAGTAAAGCATTCATTGCTAAACACTGTGGACTTACATTGCCTCATTTTGTTTTACACATATGCATACTGCTAGTAGACTGTTTTCTTCCTTTAATGACATTATACAGACAATTATTACAAAATTGTTGCTTTGTATATGTATCACTAAGTGAAACAACAGTAAGTAAGATAAGCAAGTTTCTGGAAACAGATATATTTTATGCAGTCCTTAACTCGTTCATTTCTCTTCATTCCTTGGACTAATTGTAATCCCTATTACCCCCTTCTCTTAGAAGCTCTTATGTATTTGGCCGGGATCTCTAGACCACAGTTTCTTAAACTATGGGTCGCAAGTTGCTGCGTTTTGGGTCATGTATGGTTGCGTGTCTCTGTTGTATTTAATGGGACTAGGTTGTACATGTTTTGGTAGCGCTCAGTGTAGGTCAGTGCGGGTTGTTTAAGCAATCAACATTGCTCCACAGTGGTGATTATCCAAGGGGAAATGTTCTCCCACACTTCAGCAACTGGTGGTGATTCTACAAGGGGGACCACTTCTAACACTTTGATGATTGGCAGCAATTTTCCAAAAGAGGACCCCATCTCCCACTCCCACTGTGATGGTCGGGTGGGAGTGCTGTATTGAACATTATCGATCTTGAAGACACTAAGAAGGACAGTATTGGGTCGTGAGGGAAAAGGAGTAAGAAAACTTGCTGTAGACTAAATTCACAGAGACTTTTACCTAACTTTACGTCTGGTAGGTTAGGAGACTCTTTTATCTACTTAATTTGAGCATTAGCAAGGGTGTAGCTTCATTGAATGTGCCAGATACTTTCCACATCTTTTAGCAATCCTCAGAATTCTTTGTTTGTTAACTGCAACCACTTAGACCCTGATAAATTAAATAACTGATTTACACTTTAAAGAATGTTTATCATCTGGCTCAGACCTGCTGTGGTGGCGTGAGCAGCGACTTGCCACTGTGCTGCTTGCTAAAGTGCTGACCTTAATAAATCTCTCATTTTGTACACCCTGTACCTTTAGTGAATTGAACATTGGAAAATGAAGTTTTGAAAACAGATCAAAAGCAGCACCAAGTATTACCAAGGTTTAAAGCGTGTGCCTAGCTGATTTGTCTTTAAGCAAGTAGTAGCCTCAGATGGACGAAGAAAGTGTGCAGTCTTAAAGGTAACATGCAAATCTTGTTTACTTCTCCATGTAAACATGTGCCTCATGTTTTGATTACACTTTCTGCATCTGTATATCCAGGTAGTAGTTCTCATAGTTGGCAATAGGGAGTTGTTCAAGCTAGAGGTTCTTATACCTGCTTTTAAATTCATCTCCTAATTTAATTATCCAGCCTTGTTCTGGTCTTATTATGTATTTGTGTGTTTTACTTTTATAAGAAAGTTACAGAACTCTATAGATATGCTTTTTGTGTTACAAGTTAGTGCACCGGTGACTCTAGTCGTGATCTTCTATTCAATGTGTTGAATTTGCTGTCTAATTCTCTCCTAATTGTGACGTTTAGCAAAGAGCAGAGACAGGTGTAAATGACAATTAATTCTAAAGAGTAGCATGCACGTCTGTGTCATATCCACTTCTGTGATCGTAAAAAGTTAAGGTTAACATAACAAACCCTTTCAAAATTTGAATGTAAAATTTTGACATATTTGATTAGGAGAATTGCATCATCCTTATAAATTAAAATTTGAAATACTCTAATTAAATTCTTAGTAAAAGTAAACAAACATAACACTCTCAAACCTACTTGGTTTAAGGTTTATGGTTAGAGACTATGCTGGTAGCGCTGTCACAAAGCTGAAAACAGCCTGGACAGGGTGCCATTCATGCACACACCCACACAGTTTTGTATATGTTTTGTAATTTAGAAGCAGATTTAAAAGCAAAAAATGAGGCCACGGTGGTGTTTGCAGGCCAAGTTTGAGCTTTATTGCTATGTAGTGGTCCAAGTTACCACATAAAAATCATGTGCAGTCCATTTTCAACAGATGCGTCCAGTCAGTATGTGTGCCACAGTGACTAGATTTGTTTGTTTTCATGTTGTGTATGTTTTTTGTTTAAATAGCATGTGAATAGATTTTGCATTGCTTTGGGGTTTCCTTTCATAGTACTAAAGATGTGTGGTTTGAAAACAAACTTTTTGATGGTTCACTACATCTTGATAATTTGGTTGCTTGAAACATTGTTCTCTCTGTGTTATAACTAATATACACACTAGCTGTGTAAGCCTGTGCTGTAAAAAGCCTGGGGTCCTAGAAACTATTGAAATCGTCAGAAAAAAAATTGACATGTAGAGATGTCTGGTAATTGAAACGAACTACTCTGGGCGTCTCTCTCCTAGGAGTATTTGTGTTGCTGACGTGCTCGCATCATTTATGTATTAGCGGCTAAGCGCCTGTCTTTCATCAGAGTTTCCTTTTGCCGGCGTGCTCACCTCACTTGTGTATTAGCGGATGGAGGAAAATTAAAAATGTATTAGTCACTAAGCGAGTGACTCTTCAAAGGTTTCGTTTTGCCGATGTGCTGGCCTCTCTTGCGTATCCTCAGAGGTGGAGCCCTTACCCCGACTCCACCTCTCACTTCCAGGCCGGACAGACACACACACTTCCACGTGTAGACGTTTATATATAAGAGTTATATATATTCACGTTCACACACCCTTTCAGACCCCTTCACTTTTGGCATACTTTATTGTGTTGTACATTTAATTTTAAATGGATACATTAGCTGTTTTTGCTCATCGATCTACACTCAGTGAACTCACAATGACAAAGTGAGGACATGCTTTCAGAAATGTTTGCAAATTTATTAAAAATCAAAAACTGAACTCTCTTATTTATACAAGTTTTCGGACTCTTTGCTGTGGCACTTCAGGTTGTGGTTTGGTTCATCCTGTTTGTTTCATTTATCCTTGATGTGTCTAGAAGTTGATTGGTGTCTGCCTGTGGCAAACTGAATTGATTGGATATCATTTAGAGGGGCACACTCCTGTGTATATAAGGTCACACAACCAAGCCATGAAGTTCAAGAATCTGCCTGGAGACCTCTGTGACATAATTATGTTGCAGCCTAGATCAGGGCAAGTGTATACAACCATTTCAAAAGCTTTGAGGAGTTTAGAGGCCTCAATCACTGTGAAATGGAAAAAGTTTGGAATGACTGGGGCTCTTCCTAGAGTTGACCGTCTTACCAAACTGAGTAATGGGGAAAGAAGGGCCTCGATTAGGGAAGTGCCCAAGATCCCAGTGGTCACTCTTAACCTGAGCTTCAGAAGTCTTCTGCTGAGAAGGGAGAACCTGTTAGGGGGGCAACACATCTCAGCAGCACTCCATCAGTCAAGCATTTATGATAGAGTAGCTAGATGAAATTCACTATTAAGTAAAATGCATATGCGACCTCAAACGGAGGCAACGGTTCTCTTTTTAGCATGACAATATGGCCAAAACAACTCTGGCATGGGACAAGTCTGTGGCCATCCTGGAGTGACCCAGCCAAAGCCCAGACTTAAACCCAATAGAAAACCTGTAGAGAGACCTGAAGTTGGACGTTTACAAACGTATTTCTTCCAATCTAGCGGTGCTTGAGAGGATTTCCCAGGAAGAATGGGATAAACTGCCTAAAATCCTGGAAGGCATTTGGCTCCCAGTGTCTTACAGAATCGAATATAAAATCCTACTAATAACCTACAAAGCCTTAAATAACCTCGCGCCAAACTACATCAGTGACCTTCTCCATCACTATGTGCCTGCCCGCCCACTAAGGTCCTCTGATTCTGGCAATCTTGTTGTACCCCACACTAATCTACACTCCATGGGTGACAGGGCCTTCAGCTGTATAGCGCCCAGACTCTGGAATGACCTACCGAAATTAATCAGGTCAGCTGACTCCTTGAATTCTTTTAAAAAACAACTCAAAACTCATCAGTTCAGGAAGGCTTTTAGCTCTACTTGACTTTATTACCTTTCTCTCAGTTTACTTCTCTGTCAAGATGCCAATGTAACCTGTATGTGTTTGCTAGACCATCAATTATGTTGTCTGTTTTCTTTTCAGAATTCACTGTCTTAATCTTCTTTATTTATTTATCTGGTTTGTACAATGCTATATACTGTATACGCTGCCGTCCTTTATTATATTCTGTAAGTGCCTTGAGCATGGGAAAGGCGCTATATAAATAAAATGTATTATTATTATTATTTATTATTACAAGTGCAAATCAGGCCCCAGAGGGAAGGCCACACTTACTGTTGTGATTTCAGATGTCTTTCATAAGCTCTCTAAGGTCATTGACTAGCAAAGCAAACTGTCTGCATTTGATTTATTATAGTACATTTGCTGCATTCAGTACATTTTGATAGTTTGGTTATTTGATACATTATTCTACCCGACATTTGCCAAGGCAAGTGCCCATCTTGCAAAAATGCATGTCTAATTTCCTCAGTCTGTGATTCATGGACAGTGACCATCACTGGAACAGATGTGTTTGATTTTGTTAAGACAGGTGTCATGTTAAAAGAGCACTACTCGACAACCAAGAACCATTCAGAAAATCCAATAATACTGAAGAAGATAATGGGCTGCTGTCATGACATGTCAAATTGGTCCTGAAATAAACTTTGTCTGCACCTGTAAAAACTTGGTAGAATTATTTGTTATTGTTAACCATCCTAAAATAATGACATTCATTTTTTGTTTGGTTTACAAATTAAATATCTTTAGCTTTGAGTAGTCTTTGTGTCTTTGATGTCGTCAGCCTACAAGATTCTGCAATGAAAGTGTTTGCTGAGACAACAATAACTGGAAAGGGGAGATGGAAATTGCTGTTTCACGATCCTACCTGACTGACAACCAATGCTATATGCACAAACATTTGAAGTGGATGGCTGACTTTTTTTGATAATAATGAAGGTATCTGAATTACATTTGAATAACGATAGATGTAATATGCAGCATTTACATTTAACCTAACCAGCACTTTCTATAACAACATGTTCATCCGTTTATACAGAATCTATTCATTTAGTATCCACTTAATTAAGTTCATGTTGACAAAGCGTAAATATCAGGTAGAAGGCATCAATTAACCCCTTGCATCTTCATTTGAACCAGAAATATTTTCAACTGTATGTAAATACACAAGGATCACAGGAGATCATTCTTTAAAACAGTGCAGAGGGGAATGCCTGCGGTAAAAAAAAGCTAAATGGATGTGACCACTAGTGACTGTGAGTATAACCAGCAGTGAACTGGTTATACTGTTTACTGTTTCCCTGTGTGGGATGTGTTCTAGTAGTGTCCTTACAATTCATCATTAGATTTTGCTAAATTAATTGGTAAAAAGCAACAAAACATTGAAGGCCTACACAATAGGCACATGCTCTCATTGCCGTGCCTTTTATATTGCCTTTTATATGCCATAAGGTCGATCTATCTATCTATCTATCTATCTATCTATCTATCTATCTATCTATCTATCTATCTATCTATCTATCTATCTATCTATCTATCTATCTATCTATCTATCTATCTATCTATCTATCTATCTATCTATCTATCTAATACTTCATATAATATTGACGTGGTCTTCTGAGACTTTTGCTCCAATCTCTGTCACGCTGCATATCTGCTGTGCATTACTGACCTCTGCCCTCATTACTCATGTCACTATTAAATGATTTGAAGTGCTGAGATGTGCGTTTGAAGCAAACTAAAAGATTATTAGACATTCTCATGCAACATGAAGTGTGCAAAAGAGAGCAATGTCGGCATCTGGTGTTTTGCTGCTTTTGGCAGGCTGCCCATCCTAATTGGTAGGTTGTGCATCTGGCAGTAAGCCTTCTCAATAGCCATTTTGTTTCATACTTACACAAGAGGAAATATTTGTCTACTGGTATGTGAAAGGCTGAGCTCCAATTTTGAAAGTGCTGCTTCCACCTGTGCAACACAATAAGAAAAAAATGAACAAATGCAGGAGAAAATAATACTAAAAATGATGGTGCTTCCTCATTTGTATGCTCCTTATGCTATGTGTGAACCATTCTATTCAAAGTGAAGATACATTTCTTACAACAGGTAATTATTTTTAACATGTCTGTTACAGGTTAATTGGTTTCAGGTACTACCCATTGATCCTAAACATTGTGCTCTGCATAGAAAGCTCTGCCATGAATAAGTCAAAAGGACCAAGAAACAGATGCAGCACTAATCACTTAGTAAGAGCAGCTGAGGGTTGGTGCCCATTACCTACAGCAGCTCCAGTACTTGCAGCAGCCTTTTTTTATATCTGATACATGTTGGATGTTTCTATCTGCTATTTATTTTTAATTTTGGTATTTTGCCATATTTATTTACACTAAATACTGTTGATTGCTTCCATTGCTTTATTTATAATACTAGCCGCGTGTTGTCTTCTTGACAGAAAACAACCTGAAGATTCCCTAGCAGTTTTACTGTACTGGTGAACTTGTAGAGGCTTCAGCTAACTCTTAAGAATTACCCAGAGCAGAGGATGTAGACCCTCCTCTGCAGCCGGGACGGGTCATATCTAATTTTGGAGTGACTTGTAGTCGAGTGCAGCTCTGGCACAAATTGAGCAGAACCAATCTCATGAAAACGTACGGTAGCTTGTTGTGTGAACGTATAACATGCTTGTACCACAAAGGTGAGTTTGTCTGCTTGGGTCGAATGAGAAGCAAGGTGCGTGCAAGCGCCGAAAACATGTAAAAGTACATGCATGCGCAATCTCACTAAGTGCTAGTCACACTTGTATAAGCTTCCACAATCTTCCATAGAATTCACACCAGCTCCCGTGGCTGTGGCTGAGCATGAGCAGAGCAGAGTGCTCCATATACACACACATACACACACACAAATGCATCTTTCGTAGTGAGAAATGAGGTGCATGCATGCGCCATCTAGTGGCTGTGGTAGAGCATGAGCAGAGCAGACTGCTCCATAGACACACAGGGCTTACATTTATATATTTGGAATATGCTGCCTGCTCAGTTTACTGTATATAACTTAACTGTATTATGGTTATATTTTCATGTTTCTGTATCAAGAGAACTAGCAACAAAAGGTGCTATGTGAATAAAATGTTTTATTATTATTAAATGTCTTACAACACTGTAAGTTATAATGAGAACAAATGGAGTTGAGTTGAATTTAACCATTTTCCTTATACTCTAAGTAGCAGTGTAAGATATATTTTACAGTGCGTAATGGATATATAACATTGAAATAACAGAATAGGTGCATCTGAAGTACACATAAGACAAATGGAACAATAGACTGAAGACAAAATAGTTTCTGCTAGAATGCAACAAAAAAGAGACTGGAATGCTGATTAATTTGGGCATCCCTCGAAGCAGTTTCATTTCATTTTTGAACATATTTTTCTTATTGTTGTCTTATTTTATTTATTTATGTTTTTTATGGATTGTGGTTGCCATTTGTAATTGCCTCTGCCTGACCACAGATGTGTTGTTTAAAGTTGCCATGCCAGCTGCTTGTCACATAATGTTGTAACATGGCATGGTGTTAGCCAATGCTGACCAAATGGATTGTAGCTTATTGTGTTGCTATCCTTCTAAGGACTGTATGGTCACTGGCAGTTTTCCCCTTTTGTATTGGCTCCCCTGTGGCTGGCACTGAAGCTGCTCATAAGAATAATAATAGAATGCCAGCTCATGCCACTGCTGTCTCAGTGTTGATGCTGCTCTTGTTCCTGCCTTCCTCAGATGAAGTAAGAGGCGGCGCCATTGTAGTATATTGAGCGATCATTTACCTCTGTATGAGAAGGTAGTGCACTGCATTTGGTACCCATAACATTGGGTCAGATTACAAAAGACAAATCACACATGTTAAGAGATATTTGGGGAAGTGAATGCTAGTTAGTGTGGAGAATGGATGCTATGAATGTTAAGACTGTGCGTTTAGTTTCAAGTTCTGCTTTTTAATGTTACAATTTTTTCAGTATGTTGATCACAGCTTGTTTTCTGCCTTCTTCTTTTTTGATTTGGTGTCTGTAATAATCACAATTGATGGCTACTTAATCCCAAGTGTTTGTAAGACACACACTGAAAAGGCGGCCTGCTGGAGGTAGTAGTGGAGGAGAGAATGAAAATAAAAGTGATGGCCATTGTAAGGAATACTAGATGTTTTCAGTCTGACGCCCTATCATGGAGTGTGTCTAATCAACTAATTATTCAGTAGAAGTGCGTCATGAAATGCTGCTGAGGCTCCTTCTTACCAGTGGCAATACACCTTTATAATGCCTCAGTGTGACTGCTCTTTTATGCAAGTCAGAAGTTTAGTTTTTTTTTTTTTGTAATTATTGTGTTTATTTCAGGGAAGTTGTCGTTGTTTGTTATATTTTTGGACTTTCTTTAAAAAGCCAAATTTCCCCTTTGGGAGAAATGAAGCACTATGTATTGTTTCTTATGGATTATAGCACTTCCCCTTTGCCTCAGAAGTTTTGTCTGCTGGTTGTTCCAGTCATATGGCTGGTGTTTGTTGCTTTATCACTCACTCTGCATAACATTTGAGTTCAGTTACCACTCCTGTAGCTGTTCTATAAAGAAAAGTCATGTAGCATATTGGAGCCTTTCTTTATGTGGTGTTTGTCTCCATTCTGTAACAAAACACAAACCCCATAGCCTTTTTAATGGCTGCTGTCTGATTGTACCCAGGCTGGCTAATTGTGTTTTAAATTCTCTGCATAACTTGCCATTGTGTTGAGCATCCTTAGTGGTGAGAACCATTCTTCTCAAGACATCCACCATTATTTCCATCCACATTTTTTTAGCTTCCTTCCTGGCCTTGTTCCTTCCTTTTCACCCAGCAGACAACTATATTCAATAAAATCATTTTTTGACGTGGATCAATTCAGATTGAGGTTATACTTTATATTCAAGCAGATTTCTGTCAGAAAGAACTCACAAATACAGAATTAATTTACATGTAAGGTAGTTATGCTTGTAAAGGACAACACAGAATACCACAGACATGGGATACAGAGAAAACAGAAATGTTGGATATCTTAAAAAATGAATAAAACGGAACCAAATGTTTAACTTCAGGCTCCTGCATTTCTTATAAAGGTAGGACATGTTATGATTTACTTCTGATTACTTCTTTTTCTGGGAATGTTCCTTTGTTTTTTGTTGTTTTCATGAGATACTTTGACTTCGAAAGACTACACAGTATGTCAGTCCTGATTCAGATACTTTATAGAGCACATTCTCTTGTCATTTCTGAGCTCATCTTTTATTGAACTTCACGCAGTAGCCATAAAGTGTAAAGTGATTAATGCCAAAAATGGAGTGCAATGTCATCCTGTGGGGTGAATTAGATTGTGTTTTGGAGATATAGGACGGAGTGGTGGCTCTGAGGCTAAGGATCTGTGCTGGTATCCAGAAGGTGGCCGGTTCGAATCCCCGTCACTGCCAAAAGAGATCTTACTCTGCTGGGCCCTTGAGCAAGACCCTTAACCTGTAATTGCTCCAGGTGCACTATATAATGGCTGACCCTGCGCTCTGACCCCAAGGAGTATGCGAAAACTAACAAATTCCTAATACAAGAATTGTATAAAGTGAAATAAAGAACAAACAAACAAAAAAACAAATACATGCTTTTTTTGTAAGGAAGAAATAAAATGGCCCATTATGCCTGTGGGAATCCTATATGGGCTTCCACTGTCCATGTAATAGACCACTGGGGAGAAGTGCCCAATATATCAGTCCAACATGTGCTGGAGCTCTTGTTGGAGGGCATGCCGGTAAAGGGGGAGTTTACAATGAAAAAGACCATGTTAATATTTTCTTTTAACCGATAAAATTTTTGGTCAAGATGGTCTTTGTCCTACTCTGAAAACACTTAGCATGGGCAAGTTAATAACAACAGGTTCCCTCCCGGATGCCGTACAATTTTTGAGTTTGTGCCAAGGGATGATTTGTTACCTCAGGACAACTTCAGGTTTCAGTGAGAAAAACTTGTTTCTGTGCTTGTGCATTTTCACACAATTCAGCCTTTTTGGAAAGATTACATTTGGTGCATGAAAGTATTTGGTCTGCTAACTCAGTAAACTAACTAAGTGCTTTCGGGGCTCATGGGGAGAATAATGGCGATACCTGGAGGAGCATGATTGGGAGGGAGAACTTGGGTAATTGGAATCTGAGAAGTGAGTTGTTATCATGCTAGTTATGGATTATGTATAGCAAATAATGTTCATTTATAAAATGGCTCATACGTGTATGTGGTACCAGAGCGTCTTTAATCAAAGGTGATCATTGCCATGATATCATCTTATTAGAATACTGAGTGCTCTGGACACTTGGATGTACAGTGGTGTAGAGCTGTCAACAGGGTCTATATTTATCAAGCTTCTTAGAATTACTCCTAGGAATTGCACTAAACGTCACACTAGGATGAGAATTTGTCCTACCTCAGAGCAGAACATCCTAATCACAATCCCAGCTAAGAGTAGGTATTTGTGTCTGAAAATGGATGATGTCACAATTTTACCGTATCCCTTGCTGTAAATTACCATGCATGTTGACATTTTGTAGTTTTTTTCATACTGATACTAAGGCAACATCCACACTACCATGTTTTTAAACAAAAACGATCTCCATCCACCTGACGTTTTCACATCATTTTCAAAAGTATCCCTGTCCATACCGAAATGCCCAAAAACACATATGACATAGATCTTCGCCTGCACTGAACATGTGTGCATCGGTGGCAGACTCCTTGCAGGAACTGTGTAGTGGAAAATTCAGAGCCCTGTAAAAATCTCATTCCCTCATGCTTCACACACTTTCAAAACCATCAGTGCACACAAGACTCTGATTCATAGCAGAGAAAAAGAAAATTCTTTAAGGAGCCGGAGCAAATTGTCCCCCATCACATTAATGCACTGATTACAGTTGAAAGTAACAGTGTTCACAGCTGGCAATTGTCGGCTTGTCATTAAATAAATGCAAAGCAAATATTAAAGTGACCAGTGTTGTGCATGAACTAGTTCATTGAACAAGCTCATTTTTCTAAGAACGGTGAACTTAACGTAACGTATTTGCAAGTGAAGAACTTAAACGTGAGCTAGTTCAGTTTTATGTGACATTCTGGATCTGGTTTAGGACCTGATTAAACGTTTTGCCTTACCCTGTAATGTAGGGGTGGAGCCGAATCGGAATATGGTATTCGGATAAACACAAATAGTGGATTTTTACAAATATTTATTTTGTGCACATTTTTTGCCATTTATTTGTATTCAGGAAAAACAACATAAAATCAAATAGGCACTGTCTGTGTCTGCCTGCTTGTGCTTCAGCTACACCTCCGCTGACACAAACACTTGGTGAAGCTCCTCTTTTGTGTTTAGGAAAATGTTGTACTTCGCAAGGCCACTTTATATTTTTCCCTGTTGGACATGCAATACGTGATGCGAATTTTGACCGGCAGCATAATAGGTTAGTTCAGTTACATGCTGGTCACCATTTGTGTCACACGGTTGGAAATAGTGCAGTAATTTACATCTATACTTGCATCTATTTAATTTCTTTTTTGACCAGGAGAATATTAGCGTATGTGGTTATACGTGTTTGTTGCTGGCTATAACTCAATAAAGTGTATTTAAATTAAAAAAAAGTCTTCATAATAATTGTATTTTATTCAAGAACACTGTAAGAGCCGAATATAAGACTCATGGGTCATTTATTCTTACTCCTTAAAAAATACAAAATGAACTGAACATGAACTAGTTCAAAATTGAAATGGTGAACTATGAACTTGACTTTATTCCTTTTATTCTGTGTGAACTGAACTTTGAGCTTGTTCTGGTGAGATGTGAACTTGCACAACACTGAAAGTGACACTTCAAAAAAAAAAAGTGTTTAGCTCTATTATTTCATGTGATGATTGATTATGAGCAGTCCACAGCAATTGGAGCGCATCTTATACCAACATTTTACAACATTTGTAAAAATAACTCATTAGAGGAAATAAATAATTAATTACATATGCAAACAAATAGTGTGCATGCCTCTAAATCTTTGCTTTACTGCAGTATGCTTTTGTATCTCTCTCTCCGTCCTGAAATATCATGAGCTTAGCTGCATTGTACACCAGTCCACTTTAAGTGCCTTGCTATTAATTTTTTTGTGGAATGTCCTCCTCCTTATTGAGCAAATTAAGTTTAAGTCATACATGTCGGTTAGAGGCTGTCAACAGAGTTATTTACATTCTGATTGTCAAGGGGCTCTGAATTTTTCAGTACAATGGTAACACAGTTGGCCACAGGATTTATTGCAAAACTGTTGTGACTGGCAAGTATGATCCGTGTGTACACCCAAGCACACCAAATTGTTGACCCTACATTTTCAGGAGCATTTCTAAAAGTCTTTGTTTTAAGGAGCCAAAAACAACTGGATGGTGTGCTAAAAGATGAAAACTTAGAGAAATGTATGTATTTTAATTGATAAAGCATTAATGTGGATGGGGCCTAAGGCTTCACCACAAAGATGATGATGATAATAATAATAAAGTATGTGGGAGAAGATGTTGGACAACATAATAATATAGGAAACTGTGCTAAGCTGCACACAACTGTTAACAATATGAAAAATAATTCAGTAACAAGCATTGAGACACACACACCAAATGAGAGTTAAGGCCAATAACTAACATATTTATTTAACAATGAATGATCAACAGCGTACCTTTAGAAGAATCATCTTTCCACCTATGGCTACAGGAAGCACTTTGCAAAGTAACAGTCACACTAAAACTAGCCACAGCCAGACGTTTTGGTCACTCTTCCTGTGTTCTCTTAGTCTTCCAGAGCTGCATGCTGTGTCCCTCTCCATGATTTCCCCCTCGCCTTCTGTGATCCTCTATTTATGTAATGCCTCCTGGAGTCTCCACCTGCCTTCTTGAACCTTCCTGAGCTTATGAAGTGCTATATGAATGTTCCAGGGGTTCGTGGAATGCAGAGCTAATTGCACCTGGTTGACATTTCACTGTCAGTCACCCATCCAGCCCCTCTTATCTTTTGGGTAATATGTTGACTGCTACAGTACAGTTTGCATCCATGACCACCTGTGCATTTGATACTGTGATATTGCTTGCAATTCACATATGCGTCCTTCACTCTTGGGGCAGTGATATTTATGTGTGGGCCTATTTGTATGAATACAGCCTGCTTTAATATTAACTCACGTGCAGTGGTAGTGAAATGATCTGTGTATTACCTCACATATTATAAAGGCATTCAAAGATTGGTGCAAACTTCGGGAAATGGTTGGTTGTGACATACACAAATTATCTCTATTGCAAAGCTACGTTTTCCGTGTGACCAAAACATTCCAAACACTTCTATTTCAGCTGATGGCTTCTCTGTGTAGGTGGATTGATCATGTAATGAACATGATTTTTTACAGATACTATTTCATCTCTGTCATGTAGCTATGTCAGAGTTTGTTGTTGTCGTCCAGCGTTTCTAAAACATTCAGCCTTTTGTGGAATGTGACTGCCAATCTCTGCCTGAATGCCATCTTCCAACTGCTTTTAGTGAGTTAGGACTGCTCACAAGCTCTCCTAAATCCTGGTGAGATTAGGAATTGTTTCCTAAATTAGGAAAATTGATCAAATGTTTTACTCCTATTCCTAAGAGTAGGACCAAATATACACCACTCTGAAAATTCTGAGCCTGTTAGAACCGTTTTCCTACTCTGAGACACTTGATAAATATGGGCACAGATCTGCACTTCTTGGTGATTGCTGGACCCTCCGGGTGACGGGCCATGAAGCCCCTAAATGGTGCTGGGTTATGACTAGCAGATGGGTCTGGTCAGAATGAGTTCAGCACTTGTCACCAGAAGAGCTTCATCTGCATCATAGAACAGTTAGGGACATGAAGTGTGAACGGAAAAAATAGCAAAGGCTTGTAATGCCTGCTTTTGACAAATAGTATTTGATTAAAATTTGTGGAGACAGTGAGACAGACTGAACTAGGTGTACAGTATCTACGTTTAGCAATTTTCATGTTGCATTAATAGTAATTGGTATAAAAATCAGCATGTCTGACTAGTTTAGTATGGAAGTTTATATCATTGTGACATACACACTATACTGTAAGGCTTTAATGCAGCTTTCTGGTACATAACAAAATGTGACCGACTTGAGAACCTCTTTTAATTGTGATAATTCTTAATAGCAAAGTGTATGATTCACAAGGGTAACTACAGTTAGTTCTGCATTTTACAAATAGTTTATCCTCTTCAAGGCAGGAGACCAGGCTGCTGCTTAAGAATTGTAGTAGATAGGAATAATCAGTGACGCCTCACTTTCCCAAATAGCTAATGCTTTTCCAATACTTGTACCATGTTGTGTGTGTGGTAAATGTTAGACAAGTTTAAATGAAGGCTTTTTTTTTGTTAAGATCACCTGTGTTAACTTTATTTCATACGATTGTTGCACATATCTGCTTGTTGTACGGTGTACATGCCTACCCATCAGTCCACAAGCTTCTGTTAAAACAAATGACTCACTTTTTTTTTCTTCTTACTACACAAGGGATTCCCTAGTTACTGGAATTTCAATGTTCATTCAGTGTGTAAAGTCGGGCGTGACAAGCCCTGACTTAGTTCTGTCACATTAAGTTAGGTGAGTGTTATGTTGTCTGTGTTGACTGCGTTTCTTTTATCTAGGTCAGGAGTGCAATAGCAGCTGCATCCAGGCGGATTCTTTTCTGATCCTAGCCGGCAGTGCACTTTCGTGGAGGTACTTCACTCCTTGATCTTGGTGACCGTCTAAGCAGTAAAGCTAAAGGGTCACCTTAATTTAATAGTTGCTATAAAAAAGAAGTCAAACTGTTTCTAGTTTACAGGCATTATTTTTGCAGAGGTAGATTTAACTCTATACATTTGATGGTAATTCATGTCTTTTGGTGCAGATGTTTCAGCTTTTTTTTTCTTGTGTGCCATGTGTTATCATACCATACAGTGTTTAGCAGTGCCAACCACCAGGGCACTTTCCATGATGCTTAAAAATATCCTTATAGTTAGGTCCATAACTATTTGGACAGAGACAACTTTTTTCTAATTTTGGTTCTGTACATTACCACAATGAATTTTAAATGAAACAACTCAGATGCAGCTGAAGTGCAGACTTTCAGCTTTAATTCAGTGGGGTGAACAAAACGATTGCATAAAAATGTGAGGCAATTAAAGCATTTTTTTAACACAATCCCTTCATTTCAGGGGCTCAAAAGTAATTGGACTCAAAGACTATTTCATGGGCAGGTGTGGGCAAGTCTGTCGTTATGTCATTATTAATTAAGCAGATAAAAGGCCTGGAGTTGATTTGAGGTGTGGTGCTTGCATGTGGAAGATTTTGCTGTGAACAGACAACATGCGGTCAAAGGAGCTCTCCATGCAGGTGAAAGAAGCCATCCTTAAGCTGCAAAAACAGAAAAAACCCATCCAAGAAATTGCTACAATATTACGATTTGCAAAATCTACAGTTTGGTACATCCTGAGAAAGAAAGCAAACACTGGTGAACTCAGCAACGCAAAAAGACCTGGACATCCATGGAAGACAATAGTGGTGGATGATCACAGAATCATTTCCATGGTGAAGAGAAACCCCTTCACAACAGCCAACCAAGTGAACAACACTCTCCAGGGGGGGTAGGCGTATCGATATCCAAGTCTGCCATAAAGAGAAGACTGCATGAAAGTAAATACAGAGGGTGCACTGCAAGGTGAAAGCCACTCATAAGCCTCAAGAATAGAAAGGCTAGATTGGACTTTGCTAAAGAACATCTAATAAAGCCATCACAGTTCTGGAAAAACATTCTTTGGACAGATGAAATCAAGATCAACCTCTACCAGAATGATTGCAAGAAAAAAGTATGGAGAAGGCGTGGAACAGCTCATTATCCAAAGCATACCACATCATCTGTAAAACACGGTGGAGGCAGTGTGATGGCTTGGGCGTACATGGCTGCCAGTGGCACTGGGACACTAGTGTTTATTGATGATGTGACATAGGACAGAAGCAGCCGAATGAATTCTGAGGTGTTCAGAGACATACTGTCTGCTCAAATCCAGCTAAATGCAGTCAAATTGATTGGGCGGCGTTTCATGATACAGATTGACAATGACCCAAAGCATACAGCCAAAGCAGCCCAGGAGTTTATTAAAGCAAAGAAGTGGAAAATTCTTGAATGACCAAGTCAGTCACCTGATCTTAACCCAATTGAGCATGCATTTCACTTGTTGAAGACTAAACTTCAGGACAGAAAGGCCCACAAACAAACAGCAACTGAAAGCCGCTGCAGTAAAGGCCTAGCAGAGTATTAAAAAGGAGGAAACCCAGCATCTGGTGATGTCCATGAGTTCAAGACTTCAGGCTGTCATTGCCAGCAAAGGGTTTTCAACCAAGTACAGTGAACCCTTGACTTACGAACTCAATTCGTTCGCGAGGGCTGGTTGTAACTCAAGTTGGTTGTAAGTCAAGACTATTTTTCCCATAAGAAATAATGGAAATTCCCTTAATGTGTTCCGAACTGCCCACAGCAACACTTAACTTTTTTTAATAGAAAAGGGTTGTATAATGTGCATAATTTACCAAAAACACCAATAATTTTTCTAATGTACTAACCAAAAAGTTATAAAAAGTGCCTAGCCTACCAGAAACAACAATTTCATACTGTACTCACCATTTAAGTTGACATCTTTGGCTTGCAGGAAGGAAGGAGGAAGAGAATGAAATGGAAGGTGGTTATTGTTTGGAAGGAGTTTCCTTATATAAATCTTTTCTTTGTAAAATTGTCGAGATGGTGGATTTCGACATGCTGTACATACTGTATTCGCGAGATCGGTCACACGAACGCCACTCTCATATTTCCACACAATTTCCTTGTTCGTTTCGATTGTGATCTCTTTCTTTACCTTCGTTACCTTCATTTCCTTCCTTAGCAATTACCAAAATAAATTATATAAATCACTGCACTGACCGAAATTACGTCCACAAACACATGTATCTGGGCTCCAACTGATGCTTACAAACGCTCTCGGCTGTTTGTTTACAATCGCACAAGCGGATACACGTGACTGCATTCGGGTCGTAATGCAAGTTGTTGGTCGTAATTCAAAACAAAAATTTTGGTCGTAAAGCAAGTTGTTCACATGTCAGGCTGGTCGTATATCAAGGGTTGCTTGTATTAGAAATAGAACATTTTATTTCCAGTTATTTAATTTGTCCAATTACTTTTGAGCCCCTGAAATGAAGGGATTGTGTTAAAAAAATGCTTTAGTTGCCTCACATTTTTATGCAATCGTTTTTTTCACCCCACTGAATTAAAGCTGAAAGTCTGCACTTCAACTGCATCTGAGTTGTTTCATTTAAAATTCATTGTGGTAATGTACAGAACCAAAATTAGAAAAAAGTTGTCTCTGTCCAAATATTTATGGACCTAACTGTATATTCATCCTGCCTTTTCTCAGGTTGTGCCAAATAGGTAGATAGTTGTGTGTCTTTTCAGTGTAACCCTAGATATCTGTGATCCTTTATCAGTTTGCTGAAATCTCTACTCACGTCTACAACAAGTTCTTCTCCTGTATGGTCTGTTTTACCAGGCTTTTGAAACAAAAAATGAGACCTTATCTCCAAACATTAGGTCTTGAGTCTCCACTGATACCTGAGGTTATAAATCAGACTGGCCCCAAACTAGAGAAGGGAGGCTTTTGTCCCGCACAGGCCAAAATGAATCAGAGGCTGAAAAATGGGACAGAGGACCTGTATAAACCCATACCCCAAAATAAAAGAACATGTCTTTGTATTTCGTTATATTTAAAGAATTATTAACAAAATGTTCAAGGTATTTAACTGAATATGCCAAAAGGGCAAGCATATAATCTACTTTGTGATCCAGGAACCAAAAGCAAAGAGCCACAAGTGAAAAACAGAAAATGGAATCCAAAGACAGGATCACTAACCATATAGGGAGCTGAACAAGCATAAAAGCAAAAGCCAACACCTCAGCCCTGTCTCAAACTGCTGCTATTGCATCATCCAGATGGATGCTGCACATTGGTGGTGGTTGAGGTGGCTCCCGCCTCTCTATTTAGAGCACTTTGAGTGTCTTGAAAGTGGTCTGTCAATACAACGTCTTCTTCATCTGTCATATCATTACCGGCCGATAAGGGTTTCAAAAAATATGTCAGTGTTGAGTCTGTCAAGATCATGTCCTATATGTCAGATAAAAATGGTGACACATTAAGTGTACACTGCAGAAGCAATACTGTTCTCTGAAAATTGTCATAAACTCTAGTGACAACAAAATATAAATATATAACTTTTGTTCGTAATTAAATCAGCTCTTCTGATCTTTTTTGAAAATGCTAGATTTAATTTTCTATCCTTTTTTGCTTGGCAAAAGAAAATCTTTGTCTCTGTTCTTGCACATTGGAATATGTTTGGCATACCAGCAGTCAGTCAGTCATTTTGTATCCCCTGCTTAGTCCTGAAAAGGGTCGCGGGGGTCTGCTATAGCCTATTCCAGCTAGCATTGGGCGCAAGGCAGGAACAAACCCTGGACAGGGTGCCAGTCCATCTCATGGCAGACACCCACATATACACACACAGACACCCCAGACACACACTACAGCCAATTTAGGATCACCTATTCACCTGATATTTGTGTTTTTCTTGTTATTTGATTCAGTCTTGTGTTGTTTTTCTGTCCTTTAGATGTTGTTTTAATTAGACCATTGCTCACTCTGAGTATGCAGGATCAGACTTGACATATTTCAGACTAGAGATACGGCCTGTCAGTTCTGCCGTGTGAAGTATTCCTTTGTTTGTTCCTATTACTACATAACGACATCTGTCTGCATCTGTTGTTCATAAAATTCATAGTCTACATACAGTATAAAGAAACATAAAAGTGCAAGTAAACTGTTTTGCACCTTGTGATAGTCTGGTCATATCTCTTGTTGATAAGACAGTACACAGTGCAGTCTCAGAGAATGAAATACGAGTACACAGTAAGAAACACAATTACTGAAGAAGTAAATATTGTAGGAAGGATCTATAAGAGAGTAAGTCTTCTGTCACATAAAGGCTTTGGGGGCACCACTCCTCAAATCATATCCCTTCACTTACCTGCACAGATTCTCTTTAATGTGGACCCGTAGTGTAATGTCTAATTCTTATTTACTCTGATATTTAACAGCTCTTGGGGTTATACAGTCCACTTTGAATTCTCTGTATTGATATTGTAGCAATTTCTTTGGATTGTTCTCCTCTCCTTCTGACCTAACTAACTACTGCACTTAGTCTCAAGCAGTACAGTTAGTAAGGCAGAGAAGCTTACAGTTAACTCGGTTTAATATCATAATGTTCAAAGTATTAATATGAAATCAATTTATATGCCAAAGCAATAAAAAGATGGTGGCAGTCCACACTATACCACTTCATAGTTCTAATGTTCAGTCTCCCATGTGGCTCAGCTGTTGCATTGCACTTTTGCATCTTAACCTTTTCTATGCTGCCTCTGTATGTCAGTCATGATGGCAGTGGAATTCTACTGATCAGTTCATCGACTGTCCTTATAAAGGTAATCTAAGTGTGGTGTGATCGTCGTGTCCTCGAGCGGTTCCCAAAGAGTGTTTTTTTTTTTTTTTTTTTATCTTCAATTTAGGGTTTTTTTTTTTTTAGATAACTCCCTATCCTGGAGGCAGTGATTCGTCTCCAAAGTGACTTTGAACTGCAAGCAGTGAAGTATTTTTGTGTCACTTTTGTACACATGCAGATTGTTTGCTTCTTTTGAGCAACAGCCTAATTCAGTCTTTAAAGATGCTGCACAGAGACAATTACCTTAAATATCAGATGTTACAAATGCACAAATGACAGTTCACAGGAGCAAAGAAGAATATTAGCAGATTCTGTTATGTTATTGGTAGGTTTTGAAAAATAAAATGCATTTGTGTGGTACTCAGCTCAGTTCAATTCAGTTACATTACTTGCTTTCCTGAGCATACACGAGAATCACAAACACTGTTAAAGGATGCAGAGTGCTAATGGAATTCTCTGTGCTTGGTGCAGATTACTCCAATTGGGCTGGGGTCACATTTTTGTACTGTCAATACTTGAGCGCAGAGTGAATCTGTTGCAGAGGTCACAACTTCATCTAGGAAGAGGTAATTAATTGCACAATGGCCAAATTAACGATGCTGCAGCTACCAACAAACATGTATTAAACATCTATAGTGGCAATGTTGATTGTTTCTGAGGCGTACCAACTTTAAATAAGAAGCTGTGTATGATTGTGTTGTTTATTAATTTAATCCTAGCCTTTTTCTGTAATGAAAAGGGGAAATGGATATTTTTTTAAAAATTATTGTTCCTAGTTTGCCAATTAAGTATTTTACTGCTCTCTGGTAGGTGCCTTTCAAAAGCATTCTTGCTAGTATACCATGTTAGCCTTCAGCCTTCTGCCTGTTTATAGAAATATAAAATTGTGCCATTCCTGCTGCTCTATAATCATACTAGCCATGCTCATTATGTCTATAATATCTTCGAAAGATGTCAAGCAATTCCTGCACAAGTTTTCAAGTACCATATTAGGATAACCTACCAGGCTTTCAATCCTGCCTCTCAAGTAATCTGTTGCTTCTTTTTCAGCTCCTTTCATTTATTAGAATTATACGGCCACACTTAAATTGCACTGTGGGCTTATTTATTGGCCTCCTGCTGCTCTCAGTCTGAAGAGGACATCACTTCTATAAGGAGTCCATTTCATTTTTGTATTATGGTTTACTTTGATAACTCATATTTCTTGTGTACTGGCAGGTTAGTTAGGTTTTCTCTGATCGCATGGCACCAAGTCAAAGTCGTTTGCATCATTCTAGTTGATGACAACAGTTTTTATGTTGTTTTCATTTGCTGTTCTGAGGGTTGCCAAAGTCAGTGCTGCTGACTGACTCTGACATTGCAGATTACATCATTTCTTTCTTTCTACACTCTCATATTTCCTTTCAGAGTTTCTTTTTTTTAATGTATTTTCCATCAGGGTAACGACATTCAGCGAGCAAGAGCCATTTCATAGCACATTTTAACTGTTTAGTCCTCTTATAAGAGAAATCAGAAGGACTTTGTATGTACTTTATACACTCAGACTGACTGTAAAGCTGATGTCACATTTCAAAATGTTATTTGTGGGGCATGTCAGGCTTGTCATCATTGAACCATGCCAATTTAAGTAATTGAATATTGCTGGGAATATCTAATCTAACGACTGCATGTTGACTTTCCAGCATAGCCTTAGTTGGCCCATTTTTTTTTTTTTTTTTTGAGCTGGTGCTGTATGAAAGGGTTAATGGGTGAGTAAGGAGTAAGGAGAGTTCAGCCACAGTCTCTGCCCTTGTTTTCTTTTTCTATTCAAGTATGATACATAAAACATAAAGATCAAACAGATTAACTTCTCTTCTGTTTCTGAGGGCCTTACCCCCCCGTGTTTCTTGATGGTGTATTACATGCATTGAACTTCTGAATGAGCATTCATTGGTTGTCAGGAATGCGACGTGGACTGCCTCCTAACATTATACAGAGCAGCCCACCTCCACCGAGATGACTCCTGTCTCGTCTGCCACCAGATAGAGTGTACATGAATGCACTGAAATTGGTACAGAGATGTACTGATGCACAAAGAGATCACTTTCAGTATTTTCAGTATTTTCTGTAAATGTGAGAACCAAATTTGATCATTTTTCTTTTCACCACATAATGCAGGTGTCTCGGTGGAGGTGGGCCACTTTTTTGTGGGCCACCCTGTATAAATGAAGGCTACGATTGAAAATCACTGGAAAAGTAATGGAATGTAACGTAGCCTTACCATGAATAAACTGAATTTGTGGCATTGAATTTAGCAGAAGGTAAACAAAAAAAAGATACTGAATATAGAATTGTGTAAAGTTAAAAACCAGATCCTTAGTGTATTTGGCAGACTGTTGTTATCCAAGCACCAAATAATGACTCTTAAAAGGTGGAATAAAAATTCTTAGAATTTCATTTGGATTAAACCCCAGTTACTTTACATTTTAGCAGCACATCCTAGAGGTTCCTAAATCTGGAGACACAGATAGATAAATAGAACAAACAGATGCACGAATGAATGTCCTCTGGGGGAAATATGGCTTTTTATAGAAGATCTTTAAATAAATGCATACATAAATAAGTGGATAAATAAGTAAGTAAATAAATAAGTATACAAATATACTTTGGTCTGAATTAAAAAAAAAAAATTAAAAGAGAGAAAAAAAAAACTTCTTGATCAGAAGCTTAGGTAGATGTAACACCTAACCAGAGGTGGGTAATAATAAGTTACATTTACTCCGTTACATTTACTTGAGTAACTTTTTAAAAAAAACGTACTTCTAAGAGTAGTTTTATTGCACCATACTTTTTACTTTTACTTGAGTACATTTGTGAAGAAGAAACGCTACTCTTACTCTGCTACATTGGGCAACACTCGACTCGTTACTTTTTTTCCATTTACACATTAGATACGCTATATTTTTGCCAGAGAGAAGCCGCCAGTGGATCTACTGCATGACTATTTCACTAATCAGATGTAGCAACAATAATCACATGACTTCGTTTCACCAATCAGACTTAGCCATGCAGTCACATTACCACACACACACACACTTCCTGCGTTTGCAGCCTGTGAGAGATTTTTTAGTCATGCAGGGCTCCTGTTCACTGCTAAATGGTCACAGCTTCACTGCAAGAACCTTGAGAGCCAACTCCTGCTGAAGCTTAACCATCACTTCACAGAGTGAAGAACAAGCATGTTTTAACCAAACATGCACAGACACAGACAGTCAAGGTAAAGTGAGACTTCTTGTACGCGCACAAGCTACCTTGTTCTGTTATTTTCTATCAGCTGTGCTATTTGGAGGGCAAGTGAATATGCAGTATTATACTGTCAGTGTACAGTATATCTTGTCACTGTAAGTAGTTTGCACTGTTCAAACATACATGTTACCTACTGTAGGTATTGGCTTCAAAAGCTTTGTTGTGAAAAACTGAGATTTGGAACTTTGTGTTATTTGTGCATCTTTATTTTGTAAAGATGTTATTTTTACTTATTTTTTTATTTTATTATTTGGAAATAGCAGAATTTGCACATTATTTTTTTTGTCTGTCTTATTACAACATTTCTAAAAAATAAATCATTTATCATGAGCAGTTACTCGGTACTTGAGCTGTCTTTTCACCAAATACTTTTTTATTTTTACTTGAGTCATTTTTTGAATGACTACTTGTTACTTCTACTTGAGTAATATTATTTTGAAGTTACGCTACTCTTACTTGATTACAATTTTTGGCTACTCTACCCACCTCTGCACCTAATATTCTCAAATCTTCTTAATCCAGTCCAGGATTGCTGTGAGCCAGAGCATATTCCAGCAGCATTGGGCTCAAGGAAGGAATCATCCAAACAAAGTTCAGAATGGAAGAATATTCTTTCTTGCTTGTGGAAACCAGGAAATCTGTTTTTTGGCGTGAAGAAAGAGCCTTTAACTGCTGGATTCATTGACTGTGAAGGTCACAGCCTGCAAAAATTAATGTTACATTCCAGACGTCTTTATCTCTACTGGGAACATCGCCTGTTTGATTTTTGTGTCATTGTTCCTGCATAACATATGAACCTCTCCTCCAGTTTTTAAAGGCCAGTTGTATAGAGAGGAGAGAATCGCGGAAAATACAATAAGTGAGTGACAGTTCAAATGAGTTCTTCTGTTTCGTATAAACCAAGAGACTTCCTACACACTTCATCCTAAAATGTTCGTGTCTGGAATTTTGAGCCTGATGCCATCTGCTATGTAAGGATGATGTTTGCTTAGCCTGGAGTCCATGAATTGGGGTTACTTTAGAGTGTGCTACACTGTTACCAGCATCTCAATGCTCAAAGCCTCATCGTATTTAAAGATCAGGTTGCTATGATACTTGATCTTAAATGAATACAGCTGGTCACATGTCCTCAGTGGAACACAGCAGCACTGTATTCTTTCATGGCTGTGTATCTATTAAGTCTCCTTCATGTCCTTTTGACCTTCTTGCGCCATATTTGGTAAAGAAAGAAGAATGACAGAATGAAACAAGTTTCTGAATAACTTGGATTTGATACTTACTGGGTTCTTTTTAAAAGAATTCAGCTGAGTTGTTTGTGGTCTTTATCAGATATTCATGTAGTTGTATTGCTTATTTTGGAGGCTGTGTATAATATAACAGAGCTAAACTGATGTTTTAATAATATGGCCCTGTTTTTTTCCAGGTTGGTGGAAGCTGGAACCTATTGAAAATAATACTAAAATAGTCACACTTTAAAATCACCTACCATATATACTCACTGGCCGCTTTATTAGGTTCAACTGTTTTTTAGTGCAAATATCTAATCAACCAATCACTTGGCAACAACTCAATGCATTTAGGCATGTAGACATTGTCGAGACAACCTGCTGACGTTCAAACCGAGCATAAGAATGGGGAAGAAAGGTGATTGAAGTAACTTTGAACATGGCATGGTTGTTGGTGCCAGACGAGCTGGTCTAAGTATTTAAAAACCTGCTGATCTACTGGGATTTTCACACAGCACTACCTCTGGGATTTACAGAGAATGGTCCAAAAAAGGGAAAATTCAAATGATAGGGTCAGAATTTCGTTGTTCCTTTGTAAAAGTGACAATGACAATAAAGATCTATTTATCTATTTATTTAATTTCGCTTCAACAACATGAAAGCATAGATCCAACCTGCCTTGTATCAACGGTTCAGGCTGGTGTTGCTGATGTAATGGTGTGGGGGGATATTTCCTTGGCACACTTTGGTACCTTAGTACCAACTGAGCATCGTTTAAATGCCAGAGAATACCTGAGTATTGTTGCTGACCACGTCTGTCCCTTTGTGACTGCAGTGTATCCATCTTTTCTTGGCTACTTCCAGCAGGATAACATGTTCAGATCATCTCAAACCGGTTTCTTGAGCATGACATTGAGCTCACTGTACTCAAATGAGCTCCACAGGCACCAGATCTCAATCCAATAGACCACCTTTGGGTTGTGGTGGAACAAGAGATTTGCATCATGGATGTGCAGCCGACAAATCTGTAGCAACTGTGTGATGCTAACAGGTCAATATGGACCAAAATCTGTCAGGAATGTTTCCAGCACCTTGTTGAATCAATGTCACAAAGAAATATGGCAGTTCTGAAGGCAAAAGGGGGTCCAACCCAGTACTAGCAAGGTCTACCGGTGATGTGTAACATAATATTAAAAGTTAAGCAGAATTTGATCTGCTTAGTAACTGGAAGTGTCAAGTTGCTGCAGTGAATGATACTTGTGGTCCAGTAGAGGACCCTGTTGCCACTAGTCAAACAATTACATTTTTTAAGTCTGATTAATTTATGTTTAATTCCTTTTTTTAATAAAACAAATTTTTAAAAACAATTTTTCATTTGTACAAAGTATACTCTGTAGTAACATTCATTGTTCATTATTAAGTTTTCAATATAAAATCTTTTCATGACCTGGGATGGTTGATTTTAATTTTTTTTAATTGGGTTTTCTTATCCGTAGATTGTAATGAATAATCTGAGACAGGCTGCAGTTTACATTTGTTTTGTTTGAAGTTCCATCCATCCATTATCCAATCCGCTATATCCTAACTACAGGGTCATGGGGGTCCGCTGGAGCCAATCCCAGCCAACACAGGGCGCAAGGCAGGAAACAAACCCCGGGCAGGGTGCCAGCCTACCGCAGTTTGTTTGAAGTTGCATTTCTTAATTTTGTTGCATGTTTTCTCATAATAATGCACTTAAACTATGACTTAATTATTAGACAGTGCTGTCAGTTTTTGTATGTGGTGGTCTTGCAATCAAAGTGGCTTTTGGCAGTAATTAGTTTGATATTTTCTTCAAACTGTTCGTGTAAGGCAACCTATATTTTAAAAGAATCAATAAAATGTCTTTGGAAATACTTCTAAGAAATGAATTCAGTCTCTCAAAGCTATTGCTGTATGAAAACAAGACAAATGGCATGTCCTGTCATACAGTTTAAAATATGGTGTCTATCAGAATTATTCACTCTTGGATGTTTGTACATTTTATTGTTATGCAACATTCAGTCACAGATTTTTCACACTAATCAATAAAAAATACTCTTTGTTATTAAAGTGAAAACAGATCTCTGCAAAGTGATATAAATGAATTACAAAATTTGTTGATCATATAAGTATTCACCCCCTTCAAGTCAGCATTGAGTTAGATGCGCCTTTGGCAGCCATAACAGCCTTGAGTCTGTGTGCTCAGGTCTCGATCAGCTTTGTGTATCTGGAGACTGCTGCTTTTTCTCCATTCATCTTTGTTAAACTGCTCAAGTAATGTCAGGTTATATGGCGATCATGAGTGAACAGCCTTTTTCAAGTCCAGTGACAAATTTGCAATTGGATTGAGATCTGGACGATGACTCAGCCACTCCAGGATATTAACATTGTTGTCTTGAGCCATTCCTGTGATTCTTTGGATTTGTGCTTGGAGTTGTTGTCTTTTGGTTTCTTATAGACTGCATCAGGGTTTTCTTCAGAATTTCCCCGTATTTTACTCTCACAAGCCTTCCAGGGTGAGCTACAGAGAAGCATCCCCACAGCGTGATGCTGCCACTACCATGTTTCATGGTGGGGATCGTGTGTTTTTGATAATGTGCAGTGACAAGCCATTTAGGCTGATGGCCAAAAAGCTTTATTTTGGTCTTATCAGACCACAGAACCTTTTTCCGGCTGACTTCAGTGTCTGCCACTTGCTTTCTATCAAACTCTAGCTGAGTGTTTTTTAAAAGGGGCTTTCTCTTTACCACTCTCCCATAAATCTGTGACTGGTGAAGCATCAGGGCTTCAACGGTTGTTGTTTGCATTGTATCTCCAATCTCAGCCACTGTAGGTTGTAACTCCTTCAGAGTTCTCCTAGGTCTCTTGCTGGTCTCCCTCACTGGTCATCTTGTAGACGGCCTGCTCTGAACAGATTTACAGCTGTGCCATATTCTTTCCATTTTGCAGTGAATGATTTAATTGTACTCCAAAGGATATTCCATGACTTGTATAGTTTCTTGACTCCATTTCCTGACTTGTTCTTTTCAATCTACTCTTCATGGAGTTATTTGGAGCGTTCTTTTATCTTCATCTAGATTGTTCTAATGTTCATTGTGTAGTTAGGCCACCATTGTGACTCACCACAAGCTGAACTTTCCAGCTAAGGTGCATTTAGTCTACAATCAGATGAAATTTCTGGCCTTTGGACAGGCAATCTCAGTTAAGTACTTATGACTTCTAAAACTAGGTGGCTGCACCAGTGATAATTTATGGGTGATATATTAAAGGGATAAATCTTGTGATCATGTGATCAATTATTTTTATGCTTTACATTAGTAATTAAATTAGACCACTTTGCATAGGTCTGTTTTCACTTTGACATTAAAGACTTTTTTTCTGTTGATCCATTTCAGAGAAGCCAAACTTAATCCACTGTGATTCAATGTCATATAACAAAAACTTCCAGATCACAGTAGCAAGTGACAGATACCAATTGGCCTTTCTTTAAGGGCTTTGCAGAAGGATAGTCAAAGATGTGAGCAAAGTTTGATAACACAACTCATTAGATAATCCTATGGCTAACAAAATTTGTCAAAATGAGTCTTGACTCAAAACCAGAATTTTGTTTTTAACCAGTCTATTTGCATGCACAGCCATTCCTTTAACTCCTTAAAGTTTAAACACTGTTTAATGCAAGTGGCCATCTTCTATATTATGGCTGTCGTGATGTCACAGGTGAAAAGGTTTGTGTCTTGGCAATCACATGCATAACACCCATGAACTATCATAGTAACCAGACACACAAAATGGCAGTGAAATTAAATATAAAAACAGAGAAAGGCAGCACCTTTGAAAAAGAAATGGACAATATGGTGACATAATGATGTCATTAACATGGCGATAAATATATAAACATACATTATATTAATATACATTATACATATACATAAATATTAATATATATTAATAATGTGATAAGCATAGACTAGTTCTGGAATTACATTTGCACATTCTTGACAGTTTTCTTGTCTGAAGTACGGTTTAATGATTGTCCAATTGATGTAATTTTTATGATAGAAAATTGCATTACCTATTTTAATATTAATATTTCTATAACATGGGTAGAACAATTTGTAATGCCTGCCTCAGTTGTGTGTCTGTATGTTGACTTAACTTGTATTAGTGAGAGCCCCCCATGTCTCTGAAGTGCCTGTTAAGTGGTAGGAGCATTTCTGTATCTAGTAGTATATTTCAAGTTGTTATATAGAAAAATACATTGAATTAGAGCCCTGTAGCTTTGTTTTATTTTGTGATGTTTACAGACGCAGCAGTGATATGACATTTGTTGAATTCAAAACTGTCATCCTTTTAATATACTGTACATAATTTGACCTTTAGGGGGTGCCACAGAGCCCCAAACCCCAGACATGAGTCTCAGTTCAAATAAAAATAATCTTCATGTACAACATAATTAAAGATTCTCTTCTGTCTTTTCCTCCACTCCTCCCAGACGAGCTTTGTCCTCTTTTGCCCAGCTCCAGTTCGCCTGGGCAGGACAGAGTGGCTCTTTTTATGTAAAACTCGGAAGTATATCCGCTACCAGGACGTTGCACTGAGAAAGCACTTCAAGGTAAGGCAGAAGCCCCATAAAGTTGAGACCACTAGTCTATGCAGCACCCCCAAGCAGCACCCATGGCACCCAGCAGTGCTGCCCCCTTGATTTACAATTCCCAGCATGCTCTGCCAGGGAATGTGTATGGGTACTGCAGCACAGGGATGGTGCCACCTAGCGTGTCAGGGTAGCATATGGTCCTGGCAGGTTGTCTTCCCCTGTTACTCTATTGTACTGGCTTCCCCCTGGGTAAGGATCTTCATTCCAGCATCGCCTTGATGCCAGCTTATCCAATTTTATATTGGCATTTCCTGCCAACCTCCTGGCTGAGGCACAGAACACCATGCCCTTCTACCTGGCCTCTCACTACCTTGGCCTTCTGGCTAGTTAAGAAACCATTACCATCCCAGCCAGGACACCAGTCCATACCTGCTGTCCATCACAATGAATTCTGAAAAGTATGGTAAAATGTTTATAAAATTTAAAGTTAATAAGTTTTGCTGAAGTAGTTTTAATAAACTGATGGCTTATTGTAGTCTGTATGCACAACTTTCTGTCATTTTCCTTTCTTTTGAATAATCCCCATAGTGCTTTTATCCAGACTATGATTTGCTGTGATAGTAACAATTATTGCTACTGTAAAGAAACCTTCCTTGCCGTTGCCTCAGTATGGCTGACTGTTGTTGTAAATTTCTATGAGAAACTACGCTATGCTACACATTTTTATGATCTTTGACACCCTGCACTGACTAGTGAAAGCTTAACACATTTCAATCTCCATCTTCGTAAACCAGGCAACTTTGCAGCCCAGGGCTGCCAAAATAATCTCTTTTTGACCAATAAAAATAATTACAATTTGATTTGTCTAGACATTTGCCAGCTTTCCATCTTTCTTTATGTAGCTGACTTTAATATAATTTCTCGATCAACGCTCCCAGGAACCTCAGAGCCAGTCAATCAGTAACCACCCCTGAGCGGGATGTCTGTCATTTATAGGGTACAGTACAGTTTAACTGGGACAGTTTAAAGTCACAAACAATCATTTCCTTGGGATGTGGGAGGAGAACCAGAGGACTTGGCAAAAAAGCCCAAATAAACACATGGAGGACGTAGCAACTCCGCACACACTGCAACCCAGTCTCCTGGAGGAGTGAGGCAATTGCATTAACCACTGTGCCACCCTGTTTGTCCATTGTGTGATTCAATACTTACTTGATCTGAGTCTGTCATCTCTTGTTCGTCTTGGGATTTAAACAGTTGGCTCGGCATTTTGTGCCCTGAGATGTTCCTCACTTGGAATGTCCTGCCTCCTCCTACCATTGTTGAGTTCTCCTACTACTTACTTTATGATCTTATTTATTCCAAAGGCGATTTGGAAAAGATTGTCAACATTTTCAGTTTTATAATATCCAAATTGCACTAGAACTTTACCTGCCTAAAAGCTTGTCACTAGGCCTCCTCTGACCCATGAGGTGTGCTGTTTACCAGTAACACACAGCCTAATATTATTAGCTACCAACCAATGGTGTCTACCAAAACATTAGCTCTTAACCCTTTGAGCATCTAACAATTATATTAGCTAGAATAGTTGATTACAACCATGGACACACAGCAGTTTTCCGTGGATATATTAGCACACCAACATTTAAATGTGTACACCTGCAATGCATTGTCCTGAGTGACATCTGACATATTAAATATATATTGTAGTCACTCACAGAGGATTTATACCCTTCTCTGCACTCTGGTGACTGATCCAATAGGACATGTGTGTAGCTGATATGTTGCAATTAAAATAATCCAGCTATAGGCACTAGAAATATTACCCTCTTACAGACATTTCTCGAAGTAAAAGGATACGGATTAAGTTTCTTGATGAAGCTATGGTATAATTTGCCAATCTTCTATTCTGCTTATCTCTCCTCAGTCACAGAACTAAGGAAGCCCTTTCTGTGTGCAAGATGATCACTCATTATGGAAAGCTGAGAAAGTTTCTTTCAGCTTGGGTTAAACCAAACTTGACATTTTCCACCCACTTGCCCCGTTTTAAGTACATGTTTCAGAACATGAGATAACAGAAGGAATGAATCAGATATTGTAAAAGGAATGGGCAACAGAAGGATGAAGCAAGACCGCAGCACTCAAGGAACATTAAGAACAGGCACTTATGTTCCATATTTGCTGCCTGAAAGGAAGTGCAAGTAATGTTTCAGGTTTACTCGAAACAGAAGAAATTACTTAGAGCTGTAAAAATGCAATCAAAAGGTGAATTTTAAGTATGTCAGTGTTAATGCTATTATTATATTCTCATCATCTTCCGCTATTAAATTTTCATCATATTCAGTCATACTGTTATTGCAAAACACAATACATATTTGAATCTTTGCTGTGTGTCACTTCTTACAAATATGTAATGCAATTAAATACAATTAAAGGGTAAATTCTAAACATGTTCATAATTATACTAGTCAAAGTCATATTTAATCATTCTTGTATTCCACAGTAGCACATTTATGGATCATTAATGTGTGTCAGCATTTAAAAATAACATGTAATGATATATAATTCAGTCAATCCATCGAGCCATCCATTTTCTAAACCCAAGCAGGATTGCAGGGGAATTGGAGCCTTCCCAGCAAGCATCAGACACAAGGCAGGAACAATCTGTGCAAAGTCCATGTGAGAGTTTAAGTTGAGTTTAGCCATGACTCAGTTAGTTCTTCCATCCATACATTCTTGAATCTACAAAATTCATCTTACTGATGGAGTAGATTGGAAGTTGGAGACTGTGCCAGTAGCACTTGGCAGAAGGCAAGAGAAAGTCCATGTGGGGCATCAGTTAGTAACAGCGTCCACTCTGACATCCAGTATACCCATACAAGGGGCAGTCTGGAATCCCCAGTTAATTGAACCTGTAGTGTTGTGTTAGGTATGAGCTTAATGGCTGAAGACTTCAACATTTATTAGTACTGCTGCTTTTCTTTTTGCAAGTCAGTAGGCTTACATTTTCACTTTTCCTTATAGTCTCAAGAGATTACATTTGCACATGAAGCAGAGAATACAGTACAGTGCATTTACTTCTGTATTCTGAAGATGCTTGTTAGAAACTGGTGACTTTAATTTTCTTTGTACAAGTCAATATGTCTTGCAGCTAACACCATGCCTGAGAGTGGATAGTGCTGATATAGGATCCAGTTTCCAATGACCCCAATTTAAGGGGCTTTGAAGAGAGGAAGATGGATGGACACCACTTTACTCAGTCTTAACATTATACCCTGAACTTGTATTCAGAAACCAAGGACTTTTAAGAAAATCAGGAACTTTTGTTGTATTCTCACTGCAGGAAGTCTGCCCATTTGTACTTCCTGGTGCATATGTTCTGGTGCTTTTTTTAGCTCCTACTCCAGGGTTTGTGCTTTTCACTCAATTAGGAACTATCGTGTGTAGGACTTGTGTGATGAATTATGCTGATTGGTTGATCACAAGCACTGGGGCCATCTTCCAGGTCTGTAAGTAGTTTGGACTTCTGGGAGTTATCAGTGAAGGAGGAGCGGCACACTTTACACTGCATCAATCTTCATAGTTGCCTCCCTGGTGCACCACGCCAAAGCATCAAAGCAGTTTTCTCCTCCATGAAATTGTGATCACTCTGAAGCAATAAGGTACAGGGGAACCCCCATGAAGTTGTGATCACTCTGAAGCAATAAGGTACAGGGGAACCCCCATAAATGCCCAATTGCACCGCACTTCACACCGCACCACTATTCTTTCCATGTCACGTATTTTGCATAAAGGTTGTGGTTCCTGTTGTGTGGGGGGAATTCAACACATGAAAGTGGCTATGGGACCACAAGTGGCCCAGGGCCAAACAAAGATCTTGAAATGGGAAAACATCTATTTTACTAACCATTAACACAGAAGCTACAACAATTGTAAGTTGAGATGTCTTAAAAACTATGCAACAACAATATTTTACTATCATTGTAAAGTTCATTTGTAAGTCAAATGTAAAACATGTTCAAGTTTTCAAGTTAAATTTTCTATAGTCTTTGAGGCAGCCGGTGTCTACGTAACTTTTGACTTTACAACTTTACATGTATTTACCGCTAACTCTGTTGAGGCTATTTTTTCCATCATAAGTGCAGGCTGAATGTTTTCACAAAATCTCACTTTTTGTGAAAAATGTCAAAGTTCTATTTTATTACTCAAATTGTGAAACCTAACAAATGTATGAACTGTCATTACATGACAGTTTTGATGTGTATGATGCTGTTCATAGTAATGAATTGAATGCATTACTGTGTCACACCATTTGCAATATGTGTTGAACACATGATATTTTTTTCAGCAGCACTTTCCTTATAATTTTTTTCATTGACAATACACAACACATCTTATACAGATTACTTTTTTGACAGGAGCAACTTGCTGGTATTTGATGCCAAGCTGGTCAGTGCACATGGCTGACATTTTCTTGCAGTCTTTGCTCCCACCTAATGGATCAAATGAAATAAAAGATTTTCGGTGACTTTTCTCGACATTTAGACTTCAACCCCGTTATGTTGACATTTGTCGACATGCATCTTGAAAGAGTTCAACAGCAGCAATAGCAGTTGAGAATACTGTATTCTAAGGATAAACTGATTGGTGTTATGACATGGAGTCTTCCACATGGTGAAAGGGATGTGAGGCCGCTAAAAGGCTTCACTGTCTAAGCTTGGTCTACTTTGCCTGCATGGAAAAAGCCTCACCCAGATGGGCTTAATCTCGCCTCCACTGGCTGCCTCAAACTTCAAAGGCTTAGAAAGGGAATTAGGGTTCAAAAATAAACTTAAATTTCCTAAAAATATAACAAAATAACCCATAAGAGGAGGGGACACCGTAAACCCTTGGCTTGTATAAAAAAGGCAAACAAAGAGTCTTTATAAATGAAGAATTTATTAATAAAATCAACAAATGAGACAAATATGCTAAGCAGAGCAAGAAAAGCGCATTTGCCTGAAAAGCAATCCATAGCCGACAAATCCCAATACACGGTCCTGAAATTTAGAATCTTTAAAACAGAGCAAGAAGATAACAGACACCAGTAAATCCAATAAAATTGGTAATATATAAAGTACCCCGAATGAATGTTCTACATCTCCTGAGCCTTCTCAGCTAACACAAACAGCCAGAGGGAAGGCTCAGCAGAGGTGACGTCAGGGTGGTGGTGTCTCCTCAGGCTCCATCTACAAAGAACAAGAAACATAAACACTTGTGAAGAAACAGAACTTAATTATGCTGTGACTGGTTTTGCCGCCGCTTTACAGATGGCAGTGGCAGTTGCTCCAAGACAGCACAGTAGCTTCTCTGCTGAGTATTTATACTGCGTAACGCCAGCAGCTGCATGCTGGCACTCTGTTAGCTGCGGGCCTGCTCTCTGTCCAACAGTAAACCAGCTGCCCTTTAAATATTCATTCTTAAACAGTATTTCAATGGGAAAGAAACACAGTTTTGATCGGCCTTGTGCAGGATCACCTGCAGGTTTGCTTGCTTACCGTGTAACGTGCTTCTCGCACGATGTTTAGAATATTTTAGGGTGTAGTCACACTAGGCACATTTGTTCCATACCATTCCTAAGCACCATTGTCCCCCCTCCCTACTCCTCCGATGGTCTGCACTCACACTGCACTTAACGTTCTAGGCCCAGGCGCATTTCATCATGACCATGCGACTTTGTGTAAAGCCAAAGCAAGCTGTGAACACTGAACAACAGCATGCATGTCAAAATGATTTTACTTATTTTGTGGTTGTTTTGAAGTCGTGTAGGGCAGAATAACACTCTACCCTCTACCTGCAGCGTTTTGCTGATTGTGCTGCACGTACAAGAAGAATTTTTACAGTGACAAATGATGTTAAGGGAGGAATTTACAGCTTTTCTTCCCAACTACAATTCGCGCTCATGTGTAAGGTGAGAATAAAAATAATAACTCAAAAGATATTGAATGAAATGAGAATTGCATTATCTGACTTGTCGCCTCATTGACATCCTGTCTGTTTTCCACTGTTCCTGAATGCTACTGAACCGTGCTCAGGCCCACCTCTTCCAAACGGGCCAGGGCATGGTACGGTTGGCTCAGCACAGAGTGATCACACTAGTCAAACAAACTAGACTTTGCAGGGTTACATGCAGAAAAATGTGCTCAGGCACGGAACAAATTGCCAGTGTGAGTACAGCCTAAAAACAAAAAAGAATTTCCCCTTGGGATTAATAATCTATCTATCTATCTATCTATCTATCTATCTATCTATCTATCTATCTATCTATCTATCTATCTATCTATCTATCTATCTATCTATCTATCTATCTATCTATCTATCTATCTATCTATCTATCTATCTATCTATCTATCTATCTATCTATCTATCTATCTATCTATCTATCTATCTATCTATCTATCTATCTATCTATCTATCTATCTATCTATCTATCTATCTATCTATCTATCTATCTATCTATCTATCTATCTATCTATCTATCTATCTATCTATCTATCTATCTATCTATCTATCTATCTATCTATCTATCTATCTATCTATCTATCTATCTATCTATCTATCTATCTATCTATCTATCTATCTATCTATCTATCTATCTATCTATCTATCTATCTATCTATCAAGGCCAAACCCCAACCAGCATAATTGCTCTTTCTTGTCCTCTCTCCTCCACACTCTGTCTGCCCCAGCCACTACATCTGAACCTGCCTCACGAGAAAGACTTTATGTCCTTTTAAACTGAAGAAGGGAGCTACAGCGGGGCATTTCACAGTTATAACCCGTCCGCTTCAGTGCCGAAGATAGATAGACTCGTTTTTTGAATAAAGTATGAGACGGTTTTTGCCTGATCAGCGATAATGTTATTGTTCCTTGGAAACCTGATCTTACCTTCCTGCCTCTTGTGCAAATCTGAGATCCAAGCTTGACAATACATAGTGTAATAAATACTTGGCAATATGAAACAATATAATTAAAACATAACAATAAAATATTTGAACACACATTAATCAATAGCAATTGGAGGGAGAGAGAGAGCAAGCAAAAACCAAACAGTGCACTTTCATATAATTGCAATTGCCACCATATCGGTAATAAAATTAAACTGTGGAAAGACCTGTATCCCCAAAATGGTTTATAAGAATGCAAAGAAATGCTGTTGACAATTCCACTGCAGGAAACCTCTAGAAACGGGTCTGCCATCTGCTGCTCTTCTTTCACCTTGTTCTTAGTACTGAATTAAAATGCCACGAGTCCTGCATTGCAGCCACAGGCAAGCTGGCCTGTTCGTTCAAAACAGACAAATCCAATATCGTTAAATGACTCTTTATTCCAACACATTATGGTATAAATAAATTAGTAAACCATGATTTGGTATGATAGCCAATATGTTTTCATGGTATAAAATTGACATGTTATTTATTCTTCATCCATCCATCCATTATCGAATCCTCTGTATTCAGTTTAGAGTTATCAGGGGTAGGCACAAGGTAGGCTCTAACACTGGGTGGGGCACAAATCTGTCACAGTGTCGGTAATACTTGATATACAGTAACCATACTGTTTATGGTGTTACCTTACATAAATAAAGAAAATACCTACAAATTATTTTATGTAAACTAACTTTGACAGGTCTGTTTTAGAGAGAAAAATGGTATTGTAAAAGCACAGTCTTTGGAGCTACCAATAGTTTAGCAAGCTTATCCATGAAAGCAGGAAAATCAAAAGCTTTGATGTTATTGGTGTTATTATTTATTTAGTGACTTTGTGTCTGTGTTTTTAATGTTTTTTCATGTATTGCCATTGTTAGGTCTACAGCTACTCAGCTTCCTAGGACCATGCTTAATAAAATTATGAAGTATTAAAACATGAATAGCTTCTGGTGCAACTCTGGGTGTATTTGAATGTTTCAGTAGATTAATTTTGAATAATTTCTTACATATCAGATGTATTATGACTTTTTTTAAATTACTTAACTTTGAATGGAAGCATCAGTTAAATCTGAATTAAATAAATGAGTGTCGTGCATTTTTCATAGCATAGCATACATGTATGTACAGTCTACTATTGTCTTTTCTTTACAATTTCAAAAAGGCAATCACTTAAGAAATCAGACTTTAGTTTTTACACTTTTATCCATTGATCCATTTTCAGGCCAGCTGAAGCAGTTATGATTATTTACTAAACTTTCAGGAGGTATATAAAGTAAGTTCCTCTGCGATGCCTGTATTGATTCTGTGATTGATTGTTGATTCTCAATAAACCAGTGGTCTGTGTAAAGCCTGAGCAGACTTCAACACTAACCTAAAAAACTACAGCATTGCATCACTTACTAGTGTCTTACTAACTCATTTGCCCTCAGTGAGCCACAGTATGGAACTTTGCTGATAAAAAAGATAATGATGAAATAAAAAATATGTATTTTTTAAAATTGATAATAATTAACAAAATGCAGAAAGCCCAAATGAAACTCTCTAAATTAGCTAAAAAGAGTAAAAGAGTTTTTAATAGGAAAATGAAGGTCACCACCGCGTCTCATGGAAATTTATTCAAATGTATGCTTGGCTGTGCCCTACAAATGTGAAAATGACTGTCACCATCGTGATATTCTAACAAGACCCACGATCATAGAGTCTCAGAAGTCAGGGACTACATACATACAGTACATACCCGAAGAAAAGAAATACATAAAAATTATTTAAAAAGATACAAAAACATTCTCATCCAGCTGTTGATGTCTACTGTTATGAGATGACAGTAGATTTTAGCTCATCCTTAAGCCAGGGACCACCCCATTGAAGCACACCCTCACGCTCGGGCAATAATTCTAATTACTGCTCATTAACATGTGTTACTTCCTCAGTCCATCAAAAACTAAGAAGTGATATTTGAGCAAGTCTTGTGGTGTGTTCATATGTAATGTTTGTCTGTCTGCCTGGCTGTCCATCCATCTTTCTGTCCGCATGAAACAACTTGGCCCATGGACTGATTTATTAAAATGTGACACACTTATTCTTCAAGGAAATTTGTCAAGACAAGTTCATTTTCGTTGACATATGTATGCCCTGTGTACAGTTTTCAATTTTCAAAATCTCCCAGTGAAAATCATTGGTGAATTTGCAAATTCATCTATCCTAATATTTTGTGCGACTCCCAACTACAAATTATTTCACTGTTTCAGTTTTACCTTGAGAGCGGTTACACCAACTTATATATATTTTGTAGATTTCCTTCTTGTTCACCTCCAATAGACGTTACTGATGGTACACAGGTCCTCAACAGAAGTTCATTAAAATCCAGCAGACTGCATGTGCAGGTTAGAAGTCGCTTTCGCTGCTGAATGCTTGATGTGCAAAGGACTGCAATCGACTTATCAGCATGTCCAGCGAGGCACTCGAAGAAACCGCTGCATGCATCTTCCTCCTCTCAACACTTTAGTAACAGGTGAATTACGTGATCTTACTATCTATTAAATTCTAAAAGGCAAACAAAGAAAACAAAGGGTTATCTACATATGAGTGATGCACCCCATGGTGTGCAAGCTATTGTGCACAGAGCATTAAAAAAAAATTGTCAGTACTATATGGGGCGGCACAGTGGTAGCGCTGCTGCCTGTCAGTAAGGAGAACAGGATTCACATCCTTCCTGCATAGAATTTGTATGTTCTCCACGTGTGTGTGTGTGTGCGGGTGGGTCTCCTCCAGGTGCTCCAGCTTCCTCCCACAGTCCAAAGACATGCAGGTTGGGTGGGTTGGCGATCTTAAATTGGCCGTAGTGTGTGTGTGTGTTTGCCTTACGATGGACTGACACTTTGTCCAAGGTTTGTTCCTGCCTTGCATCCTATGCTAGCTGGGATAGGCTCCAGCGGACCCCCACAACCCTGTTCAGGACGCTGGTCAGAAAATGACAGACAGACTGTTCTATTACCTTACTCAGTTATCTGCACATTATAATAATTCAGTATTTCACTGTCACTATAATTTACTGGGGTGGCCAGATGTCCAGGTGACAGGGACAGATTTTCAAGCAATGCGTCACAATAGGTAACTGAAGAATATCCAGATGTTCCCAGTATTAACAGGCTACCCATCTAATAAAGTATTGCTCTGTTGAAAACAAATATCCTCACAAAATATTTAAAACCGCAAAGAGGACCACACAAATACACCCCAGATCCCAGTTTGATATAATATTTGTAAACTAGTGTGGTCACAACTCCGACGGGGGAAAACCTTAATTAAGAACTTCTGTCAAATTTGAACAGCATTGCCAAGATGACCAAGAAACAGACAAAAACAAACAACAGTCATTTATTTGATTCTACTTCAAGCACTGTGTGGAATCATGTCCATTTGTGAAAGTGTCTTTTGCTCATAACTTGAAGTCTTGGTGTTGAGATAAAGTAGGCATTAAACAAATAAGGGTGGGCTTTATGCATGAGCATACATGCAACATAAGTGTCCCAGTCTGAGACTTTGAAAGTCTGGACTCCCAATAATTCATCCTCACAGCGCCACATTCACCTGATATCCATAATGGTCTGTCGCCGTAATAAAGTTTGCTCGTCACTTCTGTTTTTCCCTAACATGCGTCATAACTGAACAGATTTGCTAGTCCCATTTCATGAAAATCACTACAGCCAGACATGCTCAAGCAAATAAGGAATTAATTACAAAGGTTTAAAGTTTTATTAATTTATTTAGACTATGCTAACTGCCAGCTGCGGATTGTGTTTATGTTTGTGACAGAGTGGTCATTGTGATTGACTAGAGTTCCGTCCAGGTCTGTTTTCAGCCTTTTGCCCAGTCCTGGTGAGATCATCTTTGGCCTTCGCTACCCTGATATAGAATGTATTATAACCTCCCTTCCAAACTCAGGTCCATTGAAGACTGGCCTGCCTGCACACGTGGCTAACTGCCACGTCTGGCTTTGGTTCATAATGACAGATATTATGCCAAGCGTACATTTTCTAACTTGTTTTTTATGTCTTTGGTGTGTATTCTTTCCTTGAGAATCTCTTCTTAAAGAAGTCAGAAGGGAGAAGGTTTAACGTGACCTGTGACCCAGTAAATTGTGAGTTAAGTTACTTAAATAACCCAAAGTGACCAAGAGTAAAATGTTAGCTTGACTTATTGTACTTTCAGCTCTTGCTTGTTAACTGCCACGTCTGGCTTTGGTTTGCAATGACAGAATGCTGATGGAGGTTAAACTGAAGCTTTCCAAAACTGACTTACTTAATTTGTTCATTGGGTAGTGAGCAGTGTCAGTTGTTTGTGCTGGACAGCAAAAGAAATATATAGATAAATAGAACTTTATTTTTCCCAAGGGCACTCTTAAAAAAACTAAGGTGCCAGAGTGGTTCTTCAGAGCAATGCCATAGGGAAGGGGTAGACAATGTCAGTCCTGGAGGGCTGCAGTGGCTTCAGGTTTTTGTTCTGACCCCATTTCTTACTTAGAAGTCAATTATTGCTAATGAAGGAAGCGCTTATTGCTCAAGTGACATTTTTTTGCTTCATTTTAGTGGTCTCGCTTGTTAAGGTTCCCTACCCTTAACTGCTTATTTCAGTCTTCCACGGCTGCAGTCAGTGTTTTTAATGGTTCTTTATTAGCAATAAGATGCAAATGACAAAGCAGCCAGCGGTCCCCCATCTAACTTGTATCCATTTACACCTGTGTGGATTCATCATATATACTATTTGGTTTAATAAAACACTTAAGAGAAAAATGTGACTGAAAATGATCTGTTTTAGGCTTCAAATCATTTGGATGATTTCCTTTGAAAGGAGCAAAATTTATGAAATAAGAAATAAGATTTCAGGTTTTTTCTGTTTATTAGTAAGTTTTTCAAAGAACAAAGAACCAACTTCATACACAGAAAACCCTTTGCAGAATGAAATGGTGCTTTGTCAAGTAAAAGTTCTACGAGGAACCACAGAACCAAGTAAAGAACCATAAAGTGCCATTATAGAACAATTATTTTAGGAGTGGGGGAAATCTGGCTTTTTACAGAAGCTCAATTAATAATTAAATGCATTTCTACATAAATATTATAATAAATTAAAGAATTAATAAAAAAAAGACAGAAAATGTCTGACTTGGAGAAAGATGAAATGTGCAGCCACAGTCCCAGTGAGGCACTATAAATGCTTATTGCTGTAAGTATAAAGGGGTCTCAGTAGCATTATTTTTCACTGTAAGAGTAAACAGTATGTATAATACTAATCTTATAGGCAAGCATATGGTGAATATGGGATATGAAACTAAAAATTGAGTTAATCATTGTGAAAGGAAGCCTTGGCTCCTCATTGTGGGAATACTGGGAGCGATGCAGTCAAGCAGATGTGAAACATACAAGACAGGTGAAGTGAACAAAAATAAATGAAGAAGGGATATTTGAGGATATTTTTTCTATGTCTTTGGAGTGTATTGTTTCCTTGGGAATCTCTTCTTAACATGAACTTTGTTGTAATTTAAGCTAACCACTGCTTTGTCTTCCTGACATAACAGCTTCACAAATTTACTCAGCAAAACTAAAAATCCCTTTACTTGTAAAATTAAATATTGGAGGAGGGAGACTGTAATACCAAAAAATGTCAAAGCAAAGAAATGCAGACTGCCTGATTATCTCCTAGGATAGCATATTCTGTGCTCAGCATTTTATATGTCATTTTAACCTTTCTTTAAAGCCATTCAATGACCCTTTCACATTCTACACATACAGTAGTTTATTCAATGAGAAATGGAACACTGTTGGCTTACAGTGCTAGTAGAGGATGGAGAGAGTTTGAATCACATTTGAAATGTGACAGTGGTGCATCATATATTAATGTCTTTGAAGCCTGACCACGAGGCCACTGGCCAGTAGGTGTGCTTCTGCTCCTCTTCTTGGGATGTTATGAGTTTTACAGTCAAGCAGCCTGCACTTGTGCAAACCAAGAGAGAGCTGCACTTGTTTGTGTTCTTTTAGTGTGGAAATGTGAACATAATTCAGTTTGCATAGTGATCTTTCTGTTTTTCAACATATTTTCTTTGTGTGCTTGTAACAAGACTAGCAGCTGTAGTGACCTGAGTTCCATCTGAACAGTAGGTGCTGGAGTTTATGGGCCCTTATGCAGCACCCCAGAATTGTTCTACAAATCATCTGAAGCTGACATGCTTTCTTCTTATATTACTTAACATTACCATCAACCCTATTTAGTACAATTCAGGGTCATGATGCGCTGGGTCCTATACTGGCAATATTGGTGTTACACATGTGCGTCGGAGCTCTGCGGCTCGATCGAAGTTTGTAATAACCCGCCAGGACAAGAGGAGGCACTGTTGCTAAGACTGACTTCACTTTTTCTCCCCACAGCATGGAGGAACCGCCTGGTAAGAGGACTTAGTCCCACCCCTTCTGGTTCCCCAACCATTAGAACACCGGCTGCCCAGAAGGAGGTGTCTTTCTGTAAAGAGCAATCTGCCAGATGGAGCTCCTGAACAAACAGACCCCAAAACCTGTTTTTTGTTTATTTGGAAGCCTGAGAACAAGATGCCTAATGCCACGAAGCAACCTAGTTGGTGTCCCAACTTTTATCTCAAGACCTGTCATTCCTGCACCCGGCCATACTGGGTACAAGGAAGGCTAGTTCATTGCAGGGCCTGCTTATCCATACACCGTCACTCACACCCAACACCTCCAACTTCTTTAGAAATGTGCAAGGAAAAAAAAATAAAATTAGAATAATTTATTACCAAATGGGTTGTTAATAAAAATTATGAAAAGCTGCTAAAATAATTTTATGCATTTCGCATATAGAGTACAGTACAATAGATAAGGAGGCCATATTTCAGCATTACAGCATTCTTATCTGTAGAAGATCCAGCATCAGGCAGCAGTCAGAGCAGTTAGTACTTGTTGTATATTCTCCTACCCTTAGTAAGTAATTTGGCATTCAGTCTTTACCCTGTCAGGAGATGAGCACTATATAAAACTTTTTATGTCCAGCAGGGAGCATTAACTCCTTGAATAGCCCAGGTTCAGTGTTGGGAAATGTTCGGTGGAAAGGTAATTCTTCTTACAGTACTGTCTCAAAGCCACAAATAAAAGACAACAGCAGCTAATCATGGCACAAACAATATTTTTATGCTTGGCTTGTATCAAAGAGTCATTCAACATACATTTCAAATCACTGTCTGGCTGGAAGACCCCAATGAACATCAACAGAATGAAATGTCAGAGAGAACTAACTTTTCGAAGAGGGATGCAATTCAGAGGTTAACCCCAGTTTGAGCAGGTCAGCAGTTGTCCAGGGTTCAACAGTTGTGGGGGGTTTCCAAGTGCAAGGGTGGTCTAACATTTTTTTTTATATTGATAAGATAATACTGCTTTAGTACAGTAAGTCAGTCAGTCTTTAACTAGGACCTCAGCCCCATTTTCATAGAAATCTCCGGAAACTAAGAACCTTCTCAACATTTTCTCCTGTCAGACCCCAAGAAATTAAGAAAAAGCAAAATAAATAAATAAATAAATGTAACCAATTGTATCTCAGATGTTGTAAATCACTTTGGATAAAAGTGTCGGCCAAATAAATAAATGTAAATGTGCTTTCTCACAGCCTGACACTGTAATGCATAGTAATGAAGATGAAAACCAAGAATGTATAATAAAAAGGAAAATCGAGCAGTGCAGCCTAATAATAAGAATAATACTAGTGAGTAGAACTAAAATATATGTATTGTGGATGAAAGAATAATACTTTGTAAGCAGCTTTTTTATATATGTGTGCTAAGATTATTAAATGTACACACCACAGTGTCACATTGAGCATTGATTGAACTTTGTGAATGCCTACCAAATTCAATTGATTTTTATTATAACTTAATATGTTTTAAAGTTTAAAATATGACCCCTGCCCTAACCTGCCATTATTTTGTTGTGTTACTAAGAATGCAGCTGGGCAAGTGCCCAAGACTAAATAAATAAAATCATTCCCTCCTGAATACCTGAACCTTACAAGCATTCAAATGTCGTTTGAGTGATCTTGAGATGGGCCGTTTCCTTTTCATTTCAATGCACTTGTTTCGACTTCCTTTGTACAAACAGCACCCTGAATTATCATGATTAGAAGGAGAAATGCTCATCAGAAGAAATGTTTTTACCCCACAATGTAACTATGTGTCATATTATTTAAAACTACACCTACAGTACTGTATAAAATTTTAGAGCAAAAGCTAGCCAAATTACATTATGATAACTCATAATGAATAGCAGGCAGCTTTTAATAGTTCTAAGCTGAAGCCTGGAGATTCCTGTTCTGAGCCTCATGGCTATTGCGTCAAAATTCCTGAGGCCACAGCTGAATAAATTAAATAAGTGGAACAGTTTAACAAGTGAAAAATAAGCCACTGTTATCATGACATTCATCCTCACAGATGTATTTTTGTTTAGGCCAGAGAGGGACTGGAAATTCTATTTGTGCTGCTGCCTTGCATAGATCAGTAATGCTGTTGCATTTTGTTAGTTAGTGGCACCTCTTTACCCAGACTTGATGTTACTCGCCAGGTCTTATTTGCAGCTATGCCCATGTTTTATTGTGGGTTTTTATTTTAACCATTTTCTTAATTAGTGACCAGTTGTTACTGCTAATTAAATTATCTTCTCTCAATTTTACTTGATTTGCTGTTTAAGACTCGGAACCTTTGTTTTTTTTTTTTTCCCTTAATTAGCAGCCAGACAACAATGAGATACAAAATGAGCCAACATATAGCCAGCAAACCTGTGCCCATCATACAGTACCTGAAAATAAAACAAGGGCTTGGTACATAGAACTTTGTGTCCCCAGGTGAAAATTTGGCTTTTTACAGAAGTCCGATAGATAGATAGATAGATAGATAGATAGATAGATAGATAGATAGATAGATAGATAGATAGATAGATAGATAGACACAGTTAAAACAGAACAAGCAGGGATTATAAATGCAGTGACGCTTCTATAGTGTAAGTACAAGAGTTGGGTCATAAAATGCTCAGGTGGAAGGCACACCGGCAATGTTATTATTGACAGCAGAAACAGGTCAGCACAAGTACAGTGTGCTGTGCCCCAGTATTGTGTATGGAGCCTTGGAGAAATTACTCTTAGGGACACCTTTGTAACTTCAGAACACTGGAGACTGATGGGACACATGTCTGGAATCCCTCATGCCTTACATTGCAGCAGGGAGACATGTCTATTCTGTGTCTAAGTTGCTTCTCATTAAGATGGCCAGGTGTCTGGAAAATTATTTGGCTCTTTAACAGTAGACTGGGATGTGGGGTTTGAAGGGACATCTGGGGCTATTAGGAGGACCTCTTTATGGATGACCCCTGGACTCTGTTGTGCCTTTTTGACCCAGGAAGTAGTAGCTGGACCCAAACACATTTACAGTAAAGGAATTTAATGGACTGCTGGCCAGTTGAACTTAGTTTAAGTCAGCACTACTATATTTTCATTTAAACATCTCTTTTAAACTATAACGACCTCTGGTCACACTTTAGTTTTCCCATCATTTGCGAAAGTATCTCACACTAAAATGACCAAAAACGCCTATGATGTGGCCATTTGCTTACTCTGGCCATGGATGCATTAGAGAACATGGGAAAAGGAAGCGTTCTCCACGTTCGGCATTCATTTCCTTCTTGCACTTACACACAGGCAACACCATTGGCAAATACAAAAAACAAAAACATATTGTTTTTAAGACTAATGTGAGTATAAGGCAAACAAAGTGGCTAAGAAAACAAAATTAGCAGGATGCAATTTTGGGGTGTGTGCATGTAATAAGCACAAACCAGTCAGACTACAATTAGCGCCTGCATTTTTAACTCTTATTAGTTTTCAGCCATCCAGACTGCCACCCCAAGCTGTCGTTTTTAGAAACATACTGTTCTGGAGAGCATTTTCAATAGTCACTTCTCAGTGATTAAAAACGCTGGGTTAGTGTGAACAAAAACTGAAAATGGGGACTAATATCATTTTTAAATTAGAATGTAGTAGTGTGGAAATGGTCTAAGAGATGGGAGAAGTGAAAAGAGTACCTTGGGGTAGGAAGGTGTTAATCATCAACCAGTTTAATTCATTTTTTGTAGGTTTCTTTTTAAGGGTTTTTGAATCCATGAACCATGAAAATGACATTCGTTATGCTGTGATGGCATTTTTTTTTTTTTTTTTATGAGCGTGGCCATTTTAGAGTATTTTACCATTTCCATAAGAATAGTATTCAGAATTATCTGAGGTATGCAACACCTATAACATCACTGAAGTGACCATGTATAGGTCAACATATAACATTTACAGGAGCACTCATGATAAATTTCTGTGTTAGTGTGCAAAAATTCAGATTATTATCATTCCAGCTTTAAACTTTAGTGTGGTTATTAGGTACTTGTACTTTTTAAAAATTTTGCCGACAGACTAGCTTGACTTTTGACTTTGGAGTTGGCTCGTTTCTAGCTATATTTCATCTCTTTGCAGCTTGGGAATAAGTACCTTAGTGTCTTATGCCGGGCATATACTATGTGTTTTTTGGAGATCATGGTCCAGTGACTACTCACATTACACAACAGAGTCGCCAGTTGTGTATGTGCTCATGTTGTACAAAATTGTCCCGACAAACTGTTTTACTGATTGACATTTTGCAGTAAAGCTTTACCCATTCAAAAAACATTATGGCCACAGGCTTCTCAAAATTTCAAACAAAGAAAAGAGCTGCACTGCTGACTCTTCCCATACTGTGCTCTGAAACTACAAAGAATAGAAAAACTTGTAACTGGAAATGAGGGTGGTTTAGGCGCAGACAATACGATCTGTCTGTTTCATTGGAGGTGTGTAGTCTGCTGTTGTGTGTGTTTATTTCGACCTCTTCTAGTAAACCTTTCCTAAGATCATTTTGTCTTTTGCCCTTTAGTTCTATGTGTGTTGCTTTATGATAGTTACCATTTTGAAGTTAAGGAGGTGAAAATGAACATGATAGTGGCAATACTCTGTGTACAGTGTACTGCAGTCACTGTACAATGAAATTTGATGGAGACAACTGAAAATTGGCTCATGTGATTGCTCACACTATAAGACAGCCAACTGATCTTTCTGACGTGACAGAAATTTTTGCATTCTAACGGCAGCCCAAGTATAAGATGCAATCAGGCATTGCAACCTTTCTCATACTGCACATGAATAATGACCAATGAAGCAAATCACACAGTGTATGCCCAGCATAAACCACTACCACCAGAGGCGGCCTTAGGGGTGTGCGGGGCCTTGGGCTGACCAACCCCACACGGGGCCGGTTACGTCAAACACTATTACCGGTATGTGTGGACTGTATAAAGTTGCGAATTTAATAAAAATTATGTTAACATACACCAGATTTTCTCATTACAGTATTCAGCTAAGTTTTTGCAAGATAACATGCGGACTTTATCAAAACATAACTGGAGAATATAACTTGACAAATCTGCTCGAACAGGACACACAGATCCCCCTTAGGTGCAAGACCTGGGGTGGTCGTTCCATTTGCTACCCCCAAACGCCACTCTTGACTACCACCAAGAAAGTGTATGTTGTATCAAAAAAGGTTTGTTTTTATTTTCAGTCCACAACTTTGTTGTATTTTGCAAAAGTAACTTTATTTCAGTACTTTTCATATCCTACTCTTGCTTCTGGTCAGTTAATCAGCTTCCTCCTTTTGGATTCTTTTTGATTGTGCTGGATAAAATTTCATTTTACCCAATTATTATATTGAAAATGACCCTGACATTTGTGTTGAGTCTCATTTACAAATCAGAATTTATTCTAGAGGTGTTTTGTCAGGGTATACAGAGCATTTTTCCCAGGGCTATTAATAAGCAGAAATAAATAATAAGCATTTGCCCACTATCCGGTCTGACAGATGAAAAAAGCAGCTGGGGCTAGTGTGTCACTGCTCGGGGAATTGAAGTTACTAAATTAGCTTCTGGAGTGGAATACTACTTTGCTTGTTGCAGAACCCAAATCAGATAATAAATAAATAGAAAGATAATGAGCATACAGGCATCCTTTGTGTAGAGAACCTATGACAAAGTGAAGTATCTGGTTGCTTTGTTTTCTGTAGACACTTTCTTGATTCATCTACCGATGTGTTGTGGATTTATTTATGTTTGACCTGCACAACTTGGCTTGTGCTGGTTTTTTTGTTTTCTGATTCTGTATGACCTCTGTCATCCGATCGTGGCTGAAATCGTTGAAGGCAGGAATCATACTTGCTTAGATTTCTCATCACACTGAAGTTATTGCCGTAAACATCACAGCACAACACATTTTGTGTTGATGTTTTCTTTCTATTTCATCAACTGAATGATTTCTTCCACAACGTACTTTTTACCATTACATCAGGAATCTATCCTGTCAGCATGGGGTGAATGTCTAGAACTAACCCTAGATGGGACACCATTTCATTGCAGGGGCACATTTGTACACACACCTACACTTAGTCATGTAGGACTTGTATAGAATCTTCAATCAACCTTTCAACTGTTGCATGGCTGCACTGGGGTCCTAATTTGGGATCCTTGGGTGGCTTGTCATATGATGGGTGCAGCAATGCACTCTTATCAGTGTATGCTCCTGTCGTCATCATCCTCCTCCTCCTCCTTATATCAAGTAGGCCTTGGGGATATGAGAGGAAACTGGAGTAAATCAGAACAACCCACATGATAGCAACATCAATTTTCATGATTTCCCCTTCTTTATTAAACAGGCTGATTTCATTCTTGGACCCTGAGGTATCCAGTCCAACTCCTTAACCCCTAACTACTGCTGTAGAGTTTGATTTAGCAGTTTTAGCATTTTAGGACTTGTGCCTTGTCCAACGTGGGCTGCTGTCTTGTGCCCCTGACAAACCCACACTGGAATGAACAGGTTCTGATAATGGGTGGATGGTTCATTTAGGTAGGCATTGTAGCATAATGCTTAAGACTTTGGTCTTCAAACCCTGAGGTTGTGGGCTCAAATCCTATCTACTGATACTGTGTGAACATGAGCAAGGCACTTCACCTGTCTGTGGTCAGTCAGTCAGTCATTTTCCAACCCGCTATATCATAACACAGGATCACGGGGGTCTGCTGGAGCCAATCCCAGCCAGCACAGGGCACAAGGCAGGAACAAATCCCGGGCAGGGCACCAGCCCACCACACACAAACACATACACACCCACACACCAAGCACACACTAGGGACAATTTAGGATCGCCAATGCACCTAACCTGCATGTCTTTGGACTGTGGGAGGAAACTGGAGCACCTGGAGGAAACCCACGCAGACACTGGGAGAACATGCAAACTCCATGCAGGGAGGACCCGGGAAGCGAACCCAGGTCTCCTTACGGTGAGGCAGCAGTGCTACCACTGTGCCACCGTGCCACCCCCTGTCTGTGGTCCAATTTGGAAAACAAAAGAAATGTAACCAATTGTATCTCAAATGTTGTAGGTCACCTTGGGTAAGGGGGTCAGCCAAATAATAAATACACAGTGCTATCATAAGTGGCTTACTGCTAAGATTTGGTAAAAGGTGGGTAGAATATAAAGTCACTGTTTACCTGTCTTGTTGTCCACATATGATGCAGGAGAAGTTTGAGCCTATTAAATCTTCTTTGTCTTTGTGGTCTTCCTTTGGGTAGTCAGATTTTTCTCCCACATCCCTAACGATGTGCTTGTGAGGTTCATTTATTATCATCTAGTTGCAAACCTGCAGTACCATGACATCATTCCAGTTTTAGGACAAAATGTCAGAACAGTTGTGGGATTGCAGTTTTAGGATGGAAGGTAAGGTTAGGGATTAGCGTGGCACATAATGTCAGTACAGTTTAAGATCAGAGGTTAAAGTTAAGGGGTTAGTTTATCTGAGGTTTGGTGTGAACAGTTTTGTTTTAGGAGACAGCATCAATACAATTTTTGGACAATAAGGTTAAGGTTAGGGGTTAGTGTGGATAGGATTTAGTGTGAACGGAGTGAAATTTTAGGAAGTAACGTCTGGATGGTTTTATGATGGTAGTTTTAAGACAGACATTAAAGTAATACTCCACCCAAAAACATTTTTTTTCATGTTACCACAATTAGTTTGTAGTGGTATACAAGAAAGATGTGTAATCTGAGATTTTTATGCAGTAGGCATAGCCATTATAGTTATGCCTAAAATGATTACAGAACATGCAATGAACAGTTCATTTCTAATTATTTTTATATACACATGGACCAAGACTGAAAGACCTGCTAGTCACTATTTTACGATTGTATGGATGTCAGAATTTGATTTTCGATTGCTATAGAAAAAAAGAATGTGGCTTTATTTTGTTTTACCTTATTTTATTCTCACCACAGTGTACATACTGTTTGATTGCTTCTGTGTTTGAGCCTTCCTCTCTTACAGGTATATTCCCGTGATTCTAGTTTCCTTTCACTTAGGCTGTCACATCCTTGTCTAATATGTTCGATTTCTTTTCCTTAAAGCTGCAGCATGATGTGATTGAAATTATCTTTTGGTAGATAGTGTTGAAAACTGTGTTCTGAGACTTTTCAGGTAAGGAAGTTTTAAGGTAAAGTTGTTCTGCTCACCAGTGCTTAATTTGTAAGTCATGAGGTGCTGAGGCTCATAGTTACTGCCCCAGGACAGAGTGGAGGTATGCTGACAATGGCAATTTGGGCACTGGAGCACAGTGCTATAAACACTGAATTACGGCATTGGCTTAATAAATACATGAAAGCAGTACTGTTTACACATATACTCACTTGCACAATTTAGTATTTCCCTTGGATATCTTGCAATCTTAAATTGTTCCACTGTCCTCACTCTGTGCAGTACAGTTTTTGCTCTCCTCAACCTCGTCTGCTACATCTTCATCCACATTGCCTCTCTCCTGTTCTTTTTATCTCAACCTCCATCCACACCAGAGCAACCAGCTTTTAGTTTTGGTGATTTTGCCCTGATGATTTATTTCAATTTGTGCGGCTTCCAGTGTTTTGGGTGCATTTTTATTCTTTTTCACATCCGCCAATCAAAAACCGATAGGCGTAATGTTAAGTAGGCTACTTTTATAAAGTTTATACAAAGTCTGTGTTTGTTTAAACATTAACGACAATTTGAGCAAATACTTTATGTAGATTCTACAGTCCAAAGTAAAAATTTCACTGTATTATGTAATCATGATGATAATTTCCCTATATACTGTAGGATCAGAGCAAAATACCAGCTAAAGAAAACAATTGTAATTTTTGTAGAGTTTGTGATTAGCACAAACCACTGAATCACAACTGATAAATTTTTGTTTCTAATCCATTTGGTGGGATAAAAAAATGATTCCTGATCTACAGTAGCTCTAATCTCACTGCTCGATTCCCATATGTTTTTGCAGTTTGACCTCTAACTTGAGTTGTAACTTACCTTTTTTCAACTTGGATGCTAACCCTGGCTGGTTTTTGTTTCACACCAGTGCCCTCCAAACATGGATTAAGCAAATTCTGTAAATAGACGCATGTTAAACACTTGATGGAGGCCCGCTAAGTTGACTGTAAAAAGGCATGTAAGCCTGGGTATCAGATTTTATAATGAAGACTGACAAATTGTTTTTATTGCATTTTCAAAATATTTTGGGTCCATCTCACCATTAAATGTTATTTGTACTTTAGGAGATAAAACAACAAAAGTTTTGTGGCCTCATATATAAAACGTGTTTACTCTCAGAACGTGTCTAAGCCATTTCTTATGCAACAATCGGGATTTATAAAATTTTAACTCGGCTTGGGAATGAGCTTAAAGTTATGAAAAGTTTTCTCCATCTCTAATTCCTTCTCTAACTAATTTTGGTATTGGCATTTTAGTAATTCTAGGTGGCAGGACAGTAAAGTGAACAGAAAATCTAATTTCACTGCGTACTTCAATGACACGTTAGTCACATTCTGATGTCCGTCCATCCGTCCAATCTCTAAACCTCTTGTTCTAAACCTGTAACTAAACTGGGACTATGTGATTTCTGCCTGATTGTCTCTGTAATGTAGGCACCAATTCATCACAAAACTCCAAGAGGAAGTCTAAATCAGCTTATAAGTCAGTCATCATCATGAAAAAGGACACAGGTGCCAGTAACAATATTTAAATGACAGAGAATATTATGTTTTTAAGTGTGCTTGTCCTCATATTTTATTTGTGGCCAAATAAGAACTTTCTTACTCTAACAAGTTAGAAAATGTATGTATCGTGTAACATTGGGGTGTGCCTGAGTTAAGTGATATGAGAGCATTTTCTGTTACTTAATCTCTTCATTAAAGAGACAATTACCACATTTTTGTATTTTAAACATTTTGCAACTTCTGCTGCTTATATAGGCAGATATAAGCCACATGCATGCACTGTCGTTTAACCACTCATGCTGATTACTGAGGATCTGTTTGCTGACACCAGCGTCTGCCTGGAGTGTAAAAGAGTAAGGTACTGATTACTAAATATTCAAGTTGACATAACCTGTCTCAGGCTAAACCTGAAACAGTGAACTAACCTGTAATTGAAATTGTACAGACTATTTCCCTATCCATTTTGAGGATTGGCTACATGCAAGTGATAATTGTTGTAGGCAGGACTGATTATAATAGTTGTTGATCCACCCATTGTCTAAATGTGTTTATCCAGGGCAGGGGGCAGCTGGAGCCTCTCCTTTCGAAACAACAGGCCCAGGCAACCTCTGTATAGAGTGCTAGCCCATCACAGGATGAACGCACACACACACACGCATCAGGGAACAACTTTGCATCGGCAATTCGTCTAACCCACCTGTATTTGGATTGTGTGAGGAAACAGGAGAAGACCCACAGCCACCCACATACAGGCTCCACACAGGGAGGACCCAGGGTGCAACCCCCAGACTCCTTAATACAAGACAGCAACCTATTTTGTTGATTAACATGTTTACTTTAACTTTGGCCTTTCGATTCAAGAAGGAAATACAGTGGAACCTCGATTCACGACCATAATTCGTTCCAAAACTCGTAACCCGATATGGTCGTGAACCGAAGCAATTTCCCCCATAGGATTGTATGTAAATACAATTAATCCATTCCAGACCGTACGAACTGTATGTTAATATATATTTTTTTTTAAGTTTTTAAGCACAAATATACTTAATTAGACCATAGAATGCACAGCGTAATAGTAAACTAAGTGTAAAAACATTGAATAACACTGAGAAAACCTTGAACAACAGAGAAAACTAACACTGCAAGAGTTTGCGCTATAGCACTACGAACCACTCACTTAAAACACTTTTTTTTAAGGAGTTTTAAGCACAGGGGAAAAATGAACATTTGAAAAATCCGTAATTTAATAAACCACCAAGAAAAGTAACATTGCAACAATGCACACTACGAACCGATCACTGTAAACAGAAGTGAAAACAAAAACAAGCCTGGTGCATTCTTTAACTGCCTTCTCTGCCTTATGTGTCCAGCCCCCTCTCTCTCACGCGTGTGTGTGTGTCTCTCACGCGCCTGTATGTGTGTGTCTCTCTCGCATGCATGTGTGTGTGTGTCTCTCTCGCGCGCCTCTGTGTGTGTGTGTCTCTCTCACGCGCCTCTGTGTGTGTGTGTATGTCTCTCACGCGCCTCTGTGTGTGTGTGTGTCTCTCGCATGCCTGTGTGTGTGTCTCTCTCGGCGCACCAGTATGTGTGTGTCTCTCTCCCACCTCTGTGTGTGTGTGTGTGTGTGTGTGTGTGTGTCTGTCTCTCTTGCGCATGTGTATATCGCGCTGTCTCTCGCTCGCTGCACAGGGAATGCACAGGGAGAGACTGAACGTTCGGAAATCAGCGGCGCGAACAAACCAAAAGGGAAACTGGCTTGTTCGTATACCGAGTGTGTGGTCGTGAACAGATGCAAAAGTTTGCCAAACTTTTTGATCGTAAACCAATTTGTACGTGTTCAGAGACGTTCATGAACCGAGGTTCCACTGTATTCTTTATTCAGACTTTAGTTACAGAAGATGTGTGTTCATTGGTGGAAAGTTGATGGGGGCAGGACCCCTGGGCCTCTCGAAATGTCAGTAATACCTCAAGTTCACATTAACTGATGTTTCTTCGTTGCTCTCCCATGGCTTGAAAGTAAAGATGTCACTCAGAAACATGGCCAAATCTATGGTGATTAGATCATGAATATTCAAAAAGGGCTTTTATTTTAAGCCATGCATGGTTACCGGCAGGCAGAGATCATGCGTGGCTAAACGCCTGTGCACATATGCATACTTTTAAGTTGATTTGAGATTTTTAAAGGAAATTGACTTGGAAACTGATGTATATTTAGTTTTATAAATCCAAATTTCTTTTTTTGTGCGCATGCTGTTTTTGCTTTTCTAGCATATGCAAAATGTTAGTATGTAACCTAAGCAAGGTATTATGAAAGCTATACATTCTACATCTTCTGTAACTCATCTGACAAACTCATTTTCACATTGCCATCTTAAGTTAACCCATATTGTTGGACAGACTGACCCTTTTTCAACCCAGGAAAGCAATTTCACATGTCACGGAACTGGAGCTCAAACTTGAAATAGTTTAAGAAATGCTCTTATACCATTCAAAATGGCTGCATGTAGTATTTTTCATTACCCTATGACCCAAGATGGTACAGTGTAGGGTTGTATGGTATACTGTACCGGTAATTAAAAAAAAAAAATACTGAAAAGCCCCATTTCTAAAACAGTACAGTAACAGCAGTTTAGTACTTTTGGTACTGCAATTGAATGGTAGCTCTAAAAGACCCTGTGGTCAGCGCTCCATTCTTCCACTATCTGACACACTGGATACTCCATGGGGACAACCACACCCCCCCTCCCTGTCCCCTCTTTTTGATGCACTATGAATTCTAAGGTGAACTACTCCCGTCCTCTTCGACTCTCTGGACCCTTAGTGTGGACTGCCCTCTGTGCTGTTCAGTGTAATGTAGACTCTACAGGTGATACCACACTACCTTCAATTCACTGGAGACTCCATGAGGAAATCCCCCGGTAGAATCCCATCCATCTCAACATCTCCCTTGTATGCAATTGAAAATTCAGACAGATATCATAAGGCAGGGAGGTGTGCATTTATGTGGCACACCAGTGCTTGACTGAGACTCCCGGAGGGTTTGTGTTGTGATATCAGTGGTCAGGGTTATACACTATTTGCTTTGTTACTGTTTCAGTACCAGTACTTCGGTCTGAAAACTGGTATTGATATCGAAGTCAAAATGTTAGTACCAGTCCAACACTACTTTACTGCTAGACTGATAAAACTGGTTGTTTTAACTTTTATTCATTCATCCTTCCATTACAGAGTCCACATAATGTCAAGTCACATTCATAGGAGTCCTAAGCCTATTGAATTTTAATGCTTTTTAAGGTCAGGGAATCAATTATAACATAGCAGTTGGTATCTTGTAAGAGATGCCAATTTAATGGAAGGCCAGGGATGGATGCAGGATAAGACATTGTTCATTCCCCAAGGTAATAAGGTTGTAACAACAAGGAGTCTTTGTTTTTCAGGCTCCTAAAGTGCTGTCTGTGCCTTTTCAAATAAAAGGTTAACGGGATGCCATGGTCACTAGCTGGAGAGCTTTAGTATACCAACTAGGGCAAGCTCGGCCCCAGAAATGACTCCCTAGTTTGCCTCATTGCGACAAGTCTGGTAAGTTGAATGTGGAACTCTGGGAAGGGAGTGTGTGACGTGGAGAACAAAGAGGTCAGTGTGGTTTAAGAGCAAAGAGTGTTGTGCTTCCTTCTTCTCGACAGTTTAGAAAGTGGCCCTCGTACCTCACATGATTTCATTAGGTAAGCCCAGAGGGGCACAGACCACTTTTACTTTATTATTGTTAGTCTCAAGTCATTTCATGTTACCTACTCATTTGAGAGTTTAATGTTAGTTAATAAAAAACCCTTTCTCATTACCCGGGGCTCACTTCTGTCATTCTGAGTTCAGGATCTGCTCGAGAATGCCTAGCAACCCCACAACTCGCCACCCCAAGGCCATAGTGGTTACTTATTTCATTAACCTTATTAGCCAAGCTTGACTCCTGTTGTCTTTAATGGTTTCAGTGTTTCTTCAGGCACTCTAACTATTCCATTGTGCTCTGTCCGTATCAGACAACAGAAGGCTAGCTGATTGAGTTTGAGAAAACGTAGTTAATGAAGACTGGCCTTTTTAACGTTTAACAGAAGAGGTTTTTCAGATTAACAGGATTTAGCTCAGACTACATCTAAGCTCCTGCATTGCTTAGAGTCTGCTACCGAAGTCATGGATGCTTTCTGTCATGTCTTGCCCCAAACTGGGTTTGTGTTCCATGGGTGACAGAACCTTCAGTTCTATTGCACTCAGACTTTGAAGTGTCATCCCAAAAGTCCTCATGATCTTTTGACACCATTGTCTCTTTTTAAAGGCGAGCTAAATCCCAGCAGCCCAAAAGGCATTAACGTTCACCACAGTTGTTATCCACCTTTTTTTTTGTTCGTAGCCTCTGACCAAACCCTTATGGTGCACCTCTGTATCTCAGTGTGTTTGTCCCCTGTCTTTCATCACTGTACATTTGTCTTTCTCTTTATTGCTTTCTGTTGTAACCTGAAATTTTGCGTTTCATTTATGTATCTTTTTCTTTGGTGGTTAATACTCTGTATGTTAGCTTCTAGCCAATGTTAACTGTTTAAACTCGGCCTCAGTTTTGTCCATTTTCTTCTACTTTATTTAACTGGCTATAACATCACCATCCTTCACTCGATATTCATGTTCTACCTCAAAGTAAAGATCAGACGTTTCTCTCTCAACATGTTTACAACTGGAGAAATAGTTATGTTGTACACCTATGTTACAGCAGAATAAGCTACAAAATCTTTACCAAAAAATGCACTTTGAATGTTATCCTTCTTTCCACAGGAGTTAGACAGATGCTTCCAAAGACTATAGAAGTGTGACAGAATGTGTCAGGGACATCCAGAAAAAGACTTGTTCTGAAATATCTACAAGTAACGGGTCAGGTTTTACTGTTTTGAAACCGTACAACACACAGGATTCTTTTTGCCACTTTTCTTGTTTTCACACAAGTATCCATAGCATACATATCCATAATTGAAGACCCATCGTCTATGTGTCATTTTGAAGGGCAGATCTTACTCTTTCAGAACATAATAATAATAATAATTCATTACATTTATATAGCGCTTTTCTCAGTACTCAAAGCGCTATCCACACAGGGAGGAACCGGGAAGCGAACCCACAATCTTCCATAGTCTCCTTACTGCAAAGCAGCAGCACTACCACTGCGCCACCTGTGAGGACAGTAAATACAGTAAATAGCTTGTGAAGAAATTGTACTCTGCATTCAAATTACAACAGCAATAGTTGCACGATTCAAAAACGTCGTTACAAAAAAAAAATCTGAAATGCAGAAAATGGAAAACATGGAAAGAGGAATGTGCTGTCATTTGAAACAGCCCTCTCCTTTAGTAGATAATAATCTGTCCATACAGTTGTTCACAAATGAATCTGGACATTCAAGAAAGCCAAACTGGGGGCAGGTGGTGGTGTGATACAGCGATTTGGCCACCTTTGAGAGAAAAAAGAAATATGTTTCAACGCAATATCAGGCTTTGCAATATGGCATTTTAATGGCTAAACACATTACATTAATTATGACAATGAAGAAGTGAATGATTTTGCACAGTGCTTTAAAAGTTATTCATTATTTTCCTGTACCACTGACAGGTCCAAAACAATGATGCTGAGTTTAAAGAGTTAATTATTGGACTTCTTATTCTGCACTTCTGTTTCTGTTGTACCATTTTGAGTATTTTATAAGCACTTAGATCAGGGGTCTACAACACGTTGCTCGTGAGCTACCGGTAGCTCGCAACCCCTTTCCAAGTAGCTCGACAAAGGGTTAATAATTCCTACGTAAATTTGAAAACTTGATTAGTCAAATTAGGGGTGGGCGATCTTTCCAAAAAATCATATCACGATCCACAATCTGAATTGCAACCTGTCTTTTCAATGTGGCATACATTTAAGAGAATATCTGGACTCAAACTCATCAAGACCTAAGTAACACTTTATTTTAAATATCAAATAAAGTTGAATTCAATTGTTCTCTCGTTCACTAGCAAAGCGTAGTTAAGGAACACAACCTGAAGCTGGCGAGTGAGTGAGGAAAGCCCCCCTCCTCCCCTCGGCCTGCTGTGTGTTTCTTGGATTCACGCAAATAACTCAATACCACAAGCGAACTATGATACATAGCGAAATGAGACAAAATCTCAAAATCAACCGGAATGTTCAAGCAAATTATAGAAAAAATCTAAATCCGTTAAGTAGTTCTCTGGTGAAAGTGGACAGACAGACAGACATTGGAGTTTATATACTGTATTATATATTAGCAGACCTTCAAAATAACGTGCAGTTAAAGTCTCAACAGCATTCTCAGCATTTCTGCAGCTTAGAAGAGCCAGATAACTATAAGAATCTTCACCAAGGAGCTCTGAAAATGTCTGCTTTGTTTGGGTCTCCATACCTCTGTGAGTCTGCCTTTTCTGACATGAATGTCATGAAATCAAAGTTCAGAACAAGACTGACAGAAGAACATTTAAATGACTGCATAAGAGTGAACCTAAGTGGCTACACTCCACCATACACCTCTCTTGTTGACTCCATGCAGTGCCCGTCATCTGACTAACTAAAAAACACATCACACATGCAACTGGACACATGAATAAAGGGAAACAGTGACATGGAACACAATGACAAATGAATAAGTCATATCTGTGTATTTGTAATTGCATTGTTTTGTTTTGACAGCATTCATGTTTTAATTCAATAGTGTGAGGTACACTAGGTAATGCATACAGACATACAAATTGCACTTGCAAGTGAACTAAATATTTTTTGTGATATTTTAATGCCAGTTGTGGACACCAACATTTTGTAAATGTTTAGGCAAGCTTATTCAGTTTGTTTGGGTTGAAATAAGCTATGAGAATAAACGTTAGAAAACATGAGTAGCTCTCAGCCATTTTCACTTTGTAAAAGTAGCTCTTAGGGATTAAAAGGTTGGAGAACCCTGACTTAGACTAACAGAAAGAAGCTGTGTAAATAAAACATATTATTACTATTATTATTGTTAAAAGTTTTAGTCCTTGTAGAGTTGTCTCAATACGTGGTATTAAGTCAAATTTGTTCACTATAGTTGTCGGGGGCCGTCAAAGCTGTGTTTTTGTCACCACTCCTGTGTGTGGCTTTCATGGACAGGATATCAAGTTGTGGCCGAGGCTGTGAGGGTGTCCAGTACGAGAGGCTAGGTGTAGCATTATAAGAATATAAGAACATAAGAAATTGGACATTTGTTTGGGAGTTCATTCTGTCCAATAAGCCTGTTTGTTTAGCTAATTGCTAAGCTGTCCCAAAATCTCGTCCAGATACCTCTTAAAGGTTGTCGAGGTTTCTCCTTTACTAAACGTCTCTGATGTTTGTTCTGGATTCCCACCACTATTTGAGTAAAGCAGTGCATCCTGGTTTCAGTCCTAAATGCCCCTCTCCTTAATTCCCACTGATTCACCCTTAAACTGAAAGAGTTCTGCTGGATCTGCATTAGAAGTGCTTCTGAGGATTTTGAAGTCCTGCATTAGGTACCCAAGTAGTCTCCTCTGCTTGAGACTAAACAGATTTAATTCTCTTAAATCTGTCAGAATAGATAGATAGATAGATACTTTATTAATCCCAAGGAGAAATTCACATACTCCAGCAGCACCTTACTGATACAAAAAAAAAAAAAAAAAACAATATTAAATTGAAGATTGATAATAATGCAGGTAAAAACAGACAATAACTTTATGTAATGTTAACGTTTACCCCCCGGGGTGGAATTGAAGAGTCGCATAGTTTGGGGGAGGAACGATCTCCTCAGTCTGTCAGTGGAGCAGGACAGTGACAGCAGTCTGTCTCTGAAGCTACTCTTCTGTCTAGAGATGACACTGTTTAGTGGATGCAGTGGATTTTCAATAATTGATAGGAGCCTGCTGAGCGCCTGTCACTCTGCCACAGATGTCAAACTGTCTAGCTCCATGCCAACAATAGAGCCTGCCTTCCTTACCAGTTTGTCCAGGCGTGAGGTGTCTTTCTTCTTAATGCTGCCTCCCCAGCACACCACCACGTAGAAGAGAGCGCTCGCCACAACTGTCTGATAGAACATCTGCAGCATCTTATTGCAGATGTTGAAGGCCGCCAGCCTTCTAAGGAAGTATAACCGGCTCTGTCCTTTCTTACACAGAGCATCAATATTGGCAGTCCAGTCTAATTTATCTTCCAGCTGCACTCCCAGGTATTTATAGGTCAGCACCATCTGCACACAGTCACCTCTGATGATCACGGGATCCATGAGGAGTCTGGGCCTCCTAAAATCCACCACCAGCTCCTTGGTTTTGCAGGTGTAGGTGGTTTGAGTTGCACCATTTAACAAAGTCATTGATTAGGTCCCTATACTCCTCCTCCTGCCCACTCCTGATGCAGCCCACGATAGCAGTGTCATCAGCAAACTTTTGCATATGGCAGGACTCCGAGTTGTGTTGGAAGTCAGATGTATATAGGCTGAACAGGACCGGAGAAAGTACAGTCCCTTGCGGCGCTCCTGTGTTGCTGACCACAATGTCAGATGTGCAGTTCCCAAGACGCACATACTGAGGTCTGTCTTTAAGATAGTCCACGATCCATGCCACCAGGTATGAATCTACTCCCATCTCTGTCAGCTTGTCCCTAAGGAGCAGAGGTTGGATTGTGTTGAAGGCACTAAAGAAGTCTAGAAACATAATTCTTACAGCACCACTGCCTCTGTCCAAGTGAGAGAGGGATTGATGTAGCATATAGATGATGGCATCCTCCACTCCCACCTTCTCCTGATATGCAAACTGCAGAGGGTCGAGGGCGTGTTGAACCTGTGGCCTCAGGTGGTGAAGCAGCAGCCTCTCCATGGTCTTCATCACATGTGATGTCAGAGCAACAGGCCAGAAGTCATTCAGCTCACTAGGACGTGATACCTTTGGGACTGGGGTGATGCAAGATGTTTTCCAAAGCCTCGGGACTCTCCTCTGTTCCAGGCTCAGGTTGAAGATGCGCTGTAGAGGGCCCCCCAGCTCCGATGCACAGACCTTCAGCAGTCGTGGCGATACTCCATCTGAACCCGCTGCTTTGCTGGCACGAAGTCTCCTCAGCTCTCTGCTCACTTGCGCTGTTATAATTATGGGTGGGGATGTCTCTCCTATGCTGGTATCAGCAGAAGGATGTGTGGAGGGTGCAGTACTCCGAGGTGAGAGTGAGAGTGGGTTAGGGTGGTCAAACCTGTTAAAGAAGTTGTTCATTTGTTCATTTTCGAATATAACACGTCCTTAAGTCGTGGGATGCACCTGATTGCTCTCCTCTGGATTGTTGCGTTATGCCGACGATTGTGTCTAAACATAAACAGGGAAAACAGAGTTTCTAAACATCTTCACCCTGGAAGGAGTTTTCAAAAGGTCCGTTTTCAAGGACCTAAAACTTGCACAACTTTCTTGTGGACAAAAGGCCAAAACACATACAAAAAGCTACTTTTTAAAAAATAACCGGGAACATGTGGACAGGGTCTTAGAAAAGAGTAGATTGCTCTCTTCTGGTGAGGGGGAACAGCTCTCCTTAGTGGAGGAGTTCATTGTCTTTGTGATCTTGTTCACAAGCAACAGAAAAAGGAAACGCAAGTGGATTGGAGAGGCAGCAGCCGTTGTGTGGGTGCTATACTGGTCTGTGATGGTAGAAAGAGAGCTGAATTTATCTGACTTGCCTATGGTTGGTTATGAGCTATGGGTAATGACCGAAAGAATGAGATTGTGAGTACAGTTGGCAGACATGAGGATTCTTCGCACTGTGGCTTTGCTGACAATCCGTGAATCGCTGAGAAGCTCAGCGACTGAGGAGAGCCTCATGGTTGAGTCGCAGCTCCTTCAGATCAAGAGGAGCCAGTTGAAGTGGTTTGGGCATGTCATAAAAACACTTCCCAGGTGGCTTGCCCTGGAGCTGCTCTTGGACATGTCCTATTGGGCCAAGACCCTGTGGCAGACTCGGAACACTCCAGAGGGATGATATCTCTCAGCTAATTTGGGAAACACCTGGGAATTCCCCAGAAGGAGCTGGAAACTGTTAACGGGGAGGTCTGAGCTGACCTGCTTGGCTTGCTTCCACCTCCACCCTCACCAGGAACAGCAACTGCAGAAAAGGAGGTGAGATCTGTACTGTATTAGAAGGTTGGTTCATTGTTTGCCTCCTCAATGGAACATAAAGGGAAAGAGATGTCTGATGTTGGCCTAAAATTAGAAAAATCAAATTTTCTTTGTGTGAAATCACAAAGAATTCATTAATGTTACGCCAGGATATGTCGGCTAGGCTACAGACAATATTTCTGTTGGTTTAATCATTACCAGAAAGTGTAACATAATGGGCTTTTCAATATTTACTTTCTCATGCCTTGGTTATGGTGGAATTTTAAGCGTTTACGATTAATTGATCTTTTTTTTTCTGTGATTTAGTGGATTTCATTATATTTTTGACAAGGGTAGTTTTATATCTTTTTTAAATAACAATAACAATTTGTGCACTTTAGTTATATCATAACCCCCTTGCAATAAATAAAATGGAATTATTTAAACAGAAGGTTCATTATTGTGTTTTTTTCCAGTTTTAGACAGCTGCCTTGAGTATAACATATAGTAACTGAAAATTTCGAGGATTATTTAGGTCCCGTTTGAAGCGTAAATCCTTAAAAATCTGAAGGTGGTTTACTGTAGAAAGATCTTGTGATTGTATTTCTTTATTTCTTGAGGTCTTCAATGGTGTTCATCACAGTTGCAGGTTCTTTCCAGTGTTAACACTTTAATTGGAAATGTCCTTCACTGATTGCTCACAGACTGCAGGTCCCTTGGTATTTACTGTGCTTTCTTTTGACCTTTGCTTATGGCTAGTGCCTCAATTCCGCTGATTTTTGCTCACTTGTCTGGGTTTCTAAATTTCCGCTGGATCTTCCCTAACTAATAATTGCACCTTGTTTGCCCTTTTTCCATCATGACCTTCTTTCTAATTACCATGGGTGCCCTCTCAGTTCATCTGAGCCAGTGATTCTTGATTTCTACTCTGCTTTTAGTTCCCTGCTTTTAACAACTGACATGATGGAAAAAAGGTAGCTTTACTATCCAGTGTTTTTGTCTATAACATTTAATTTATAATCATTGAAAGAACATCTTAAAGGTAAAGTGGTTACTGCTGCTGCCTTGTGTGTCTTGTGACATGGTGTGGATCCTGTGATGTCGGTGTGGACTTTGCATCTTCTGGTGCTCATCTGACTTTCATTTCACATCCTAAAGTCACCCCAGTTTGCTTGATTTATAATTCTTTATAGGCCCTGTGCTAGACTGGTGAGGCCTCCATTGTTAGGTGCAGCACTAAACCAGGCTGCTGTTCTCCTCATCAGTTGAAGCACAGGTTGATTAAAATGAATGGACAGATAATATTCAACTGAAAAGTGCTAAGAACATTACATGTACCGTGTGACAAAACTTTAAAAGTCTGGCCAATATGGGACTTCCCAACTGCACAGAAGAAAAGCAAGTATTTAAACACTTTTTGTAGTGGGGAACCTTTATCTAAAAAGTCAGTCTTTAATATTTGTTTCTGGGGAGTGTATATCACATACATTTTGATGCTGCTCTTACTAGTAATCGGGATTTTTGTAGTGAAAATGAATGTGGAGTGAAGCAGATTTACAGGCGGTTATGGATAGTGATGGTTACATCATCTTTTTATTTTATTAGTTTATTATTAGTGTGTTAGTCTAAATATCCTGTTTTAGAAAATATGCACCGGCTATTTATCTTCACCAGTAATGCTGGTCTTTGTTTCTGTTTGAGCCGCTGTGCTGGGGACAAGCAGATAACCTTTATGTGTGTTGTGTTCTTGTGCCTCATTCAATTTTATCTCTGTACAAGAGGGTCTATTTTGAGGAGCACAGTTATTTGTCTTGTAGCACCTATGTCAAGAATGTCATACCATTCAAACATTAATGGTATAGTCACTTCAGAAGTGAAATGCCATTTTGAATGTGAATTGGTACTGCAGTCATTACATTCTGAAAAACACTTAATCCAATTCAGGGTCACATTGGACCAGAGCCCACCCACCAGCATCATGGTCCAACGAAAGGACCAACCCAGAATAGGACACCCACAGACCTACAGGCCTATTGTCACACAGAGCAAATGAAGGCTTGCCAGTTAAGAGGCACAGTGGGAGAAAAACTGGAATACCAGTAGAGGGTGGCTATCTCTATCTATCTATCTATCTATCTATCTATCTATCTATCTATCTATCTATCTATCTATCTATCTATCTATCTATCTATCTATCTATCTATCTATCTATCTATCTATCTATCTATCTATCATACATACATGGTTTACATATTGCTAAATATAAATAATTATAGGTATTGGTAATATTTAAAGGTAATTAAACTGATCTGCTTTTGGCCAACTGAACAATAGAGTCTAGCTGCAGACCCCCAGACCTCTGCTCCACTGAGTAGCCAATCAAATTGCACACAGCTAATGAATTTTAGCAGTGTTTGTATTACACGTCAGTGATGTTACATTATATGTTCAGTCATTTGTGTCTTTCTCAGCACATTCATTTGAAGGCTTACTTCGCGCTTCATTCTCCTACAACATACTTGCACTATTGTTGGATTAGGGTATTCATGACTATCAAATAGACATGTGTTGTAGTGGGTGTGTTGTGTAGTAGAACTATGTCCAACTATACATCAGACTCCATCATTAAGCACTCCAACAGTTTATGGTGCAGTCAAGATGAAATTGTGATATCTGATCCACTATTGGTGATGGCTTCCATCCATGTTGTTGTTCTTTAGTGAATTTCCATAAGTGTTTTCATTGAAATTTCCTGCTTCATGACTGTCCATTTAACAATTTTTTAATCTGGTGGTGCACCTGGGCTCAGTTGTTGTCTGCACAGTCACTCTAATCTCATCCACAGTTGCAGGTCTCTATGTGGCCTCCCTTACTAGTCATCTTCATGCACAGTCAGCCAGTTTTTTGAATGGCTGGCCTGCTCTAGGCTGATTTACAGCTGTGTCGTACTCTTCCGGTTTCTTACTGATCGATTTAACTGGACTCTGAGATGTTCAGTGATTTGGACTGACTTTTGCTTTTCAGTTGCTTTTTCATGGAGTTGCTTGGGGTTTTCTTTTGTCTTCATAGTGTAGGTTAGGCCCACCATACTGACTCCTCACAGGCTGGACCTTCCAGATAAGGTGCATTTAGACCACAGTCTACTGAATCCCCTTGACTACAGGCAGGTGATCTCCATTTAACTAATTCTGTGACTTCTAACCTAATTTTGCTCCATCACTGATAATTTAACTTATGCATTCAATTATTTTGTCTTTTATATTTATAATTAATTTAGATCACTGTGATCAGCAGTGATCTGTTTTCAGTTACAGTAGACATTAAAGAGTGTGGTCGTCCGAGGGAATACTAGGCTCACAAACAGAGAGTTTTTGGAGTGCCAGACCATCTGTCCCAGTTTGCTTCTAGTTCAAAACTAAACAAACGCACAATGGCATGAAAAGGAAACAAAATTATCGCCATGCAAATAAAGTGGCTGCAAGTAAATCAAGCTCTCTGGTTTGCCTTGGGAAATTTGTGGAGCTCCTTAGCTCTGCTCTGTGCATGTAGATGTGATGCCTTCTTCCGGGTCGTCTCATTTATATAATTCAGGGACCAGAAGTGGCCGAGTCAGTTGCCTTCACTGGGCGGTTTCTTGGTACTATGGAGGAAGAAAAAGACTAGACAGTTAGCGGCAGTGCTCCCTCTCAACCTGGGGTGGTATCACATACTTGGGACAAACTAAGAGGGTGATCCCCAGACCCAAATGCTGTCAATCAGTATCAAAAAAGCCAAATTAAATCCAATGAGACTTAATGTTGTGTAACAATAAAATGTGAAAACTTCCAAAGAGGTGAATATTTTTTTAGTCACTGTAATAATCATTTTCACTTGAAACAATTATGTGATTCTGCACATGGAGATACCACCTTACTTCTTTACGTTTAGAAAGCAGGTCTTACACAGTGTGGAATTCTGGAAGTAAAGTTCAAGTCTGTTGACTAATACTTGCCAATTTTCTTGCTGTTTGCAGAAATATCACCTACTAAAAGATGTTCTTTTTTACTTTTGTTTTGCTGAAGGCAGATGACAATTTATCTTAGTTTTATTTTGGTAGTATCTACAACATTTTCAGGACATTTATGCTGTTGAATATCACTTAGCTGTGGTATGTTTTTTCAGAAAACAAAGAATGTCAAAAAGTGCCATTTTTGCGTATTTTTCTCTTTAATTAATGTAATATTTGTACTTTTATGTTCAAAAGCACAAAGTAAGTGGCACTGTGAGTTTGACAGTTGGCTAGTTTTAGTACTCCACTTTCCTTTGTTAATCACATACACGTACTGTAAACAATGATGCTCTTTGCCACATTGTGGTTTGATCTTGTTTAATAAAGTTAACCTTTTAACAACATATGAAACAAGGAAAGTTTTCTTCATTGCACAAGGCAAAGATATATTCGGCGCATAAAAAAGTAAAGCACAATTCCTACTGTTGGCTTGTGCCAAGGTGATCCCTGTGAGCGAATGATGTGATGTTATGCGCTCTTTGCAGTCTCTGTGTGTTCTCAGTGGTTTGATCGCTGCCACCGACTGACACATAAAATAGTTTAGAACATATAATAAAGCATGCCTCAGAGCCTGGGTTAGTCCATGCTGAGGGTCCTTTCAGAAGAGTCTGTAAACCCTTTCTTTGCCTCTAAAGTGGATGTCATTCTGGGAAATGCACCTTTCAAAAAGAAAATGTTGATAGCTGTATTTTAAACCTCTTGGCTTTTGTCAAAGACTATGACATCTGCACATTAACCTGTCCTGCACCCTTTCTTTAAGTATCAAAATGCTAAGACCATCCAAGCCCCTCTGTTCTGCTTAAATGATGCCAATTTGACCATTTTCCATATGCTAAATCTCAAGCAGGCTCTTGTTAGGCTTAGGAGCCACCATATGCTGTTCAGCTCTTGTGTGCTTTAGCTTTTTAAATTACTGTTTAGTCACTCAATCTTTGTGGTAGACAATTAAAAAACAAGCATTCGCTCAGTGTGGTTTATAAGGAAAATGAGAATTCAATGGTGTGTTAGAAAAAAGTTTGCCAACAAAAGAGCTTTTCAATCTAGTGAGAGAGTACTGGAGAGCAGGGAGCGCAGGACAATGTGAATGTTCATCAGGGATTGATACTTTGGGCTTGGTAAATGACCCATCTCAAAAGCTCTTCCCTGTCTTGGCAATATGCAACACAGGCCATTTGTCCAGGGTGTTGGTTTGAATAGCTTTGTATTTGTTATAGCTGAGATTCAAGGATGGTTTTCTATCCAACCAATGCAGTTGAATCAGCAATGGTGTAATCTCCTCCCTCTCTCTCTCTCTCTAATATATACAATCCTAAGCCTAAAAGTGCAACAATTTTATGTCACGTTTTTTGTCACACTTTAAATCGGGCTTATTTTAAAACCTACATATATATGTTTGGTGTCATTCTTTTCAGAATTTATCGAACTTTGATGTGATGTTGTTAGATTTTCAGATTTTTATTCCATTTTTAAATTATAAACTAAAAAATATCAAGAACTCACATCCCACGAGACGAGACATTGTGCCAAGAGATTTAACCACGCCGGGGCTGGAAATAAAAGACAAAGAGTAGGACAGCTGCTGTACAGGCTTTTAAATGTTTGAGGCATAGCAGCAGGAGCAGGAAAAAAAAAAGTGTGTTTGTTTCCCATTGTGTCACCGTTTAAGAGGGGGTTTCAGAGGAGTGACTGCATCTCCTTGGGGTGCATTCAGCCCCCCTCTTCACAACACGAGCAGAAGAGACGCAAAGTGGCTGGCGGCCGGGGGGGTTGGCGAGTGAAGCAAGCAGGAGGAAACCTCCTAGTATAATACAGTGGAACCTCGGTTCAGGAACATCTCGGTACATGTACAACTCGGTTTACGACCAAAAAGTTCGCCAAACTTTTGCCTCAGTTCACAACCACACACTCGGTATACGAACAAGCCAGTTTCCCTTTCGGTTTCTGCGCGCCGATGTTTTCCGCACGTGTTGCATTGTTCTCGGTCGGACGTGCGTGCTTGCACGAGCGTGTGTGGTTTCGCTGTGAACTCTTTGTGCTCTATTTCATTTCCCTTCAGGTTCGTATGCGCCGATTACTGTATTAAAGCACGTGTTCAGCCTCTCCCTGTTCATTGTTCTCAGTCAGACATGCGTGCTTTACCTGTTAACTCTTTGTGCTCTACAGTATTTCGTGTGCTTTTACAGTTAACCATGGCTTCTAAGCAAGTGAAGAGTGGTAAGAAGAAAGTGTTGCAATGTTACTTTTCTCTTTTTTCAAATGTTTATTTTTTTCCGTGTGCTTAAAACTCATTTAAAAAGAGTGTTTACAGCGATCGGGTTGTAATGCTATTAGCGTGAACTCCTGTAATGTTACTTTCTTGGTTGGCTTTTAAATAAAGTTCGGATTTGTTCAAATGTTCCTTTTATCCCCCTGTGCTTAAAACTCATTTAAAAAGAGTGTTTACAGCGATCGGGTTGTAATGCTATTAGCGTGAACTCCTGTAATGTTACTTTCTTGGTTGGCTTTTAAATAAAGTTCGGATTTGTTCAAATGTTCCTTTTTCCCCCTGTGCTTAAAACTCATTTAAAAAGAGTGTTTACAGCGATCGGGTTGTAATGCTATTAGCGTGAACTCCTGTAATGTTACTTTCTTGGTTGGCTTTTAAATAAAGTTCGGATTTGTTCAAATGTTCCTTTTTTTTCCCTATGCTTAAAACTCATTTAAAAAAGTGTTTATACAGCGATCGAGTTGTAAGGCTATAGCGCGAACTGCTGAAATGTTACAGAGAGAGAGTGGGCTTGCGTGCTGCTGAGAGAGAGAGAGCCTGCGCGTGCAGCTGAGCAGGGAGCCTGGGTGTTTGTGTCAGTGTTATTCAATGTTTTTACATTAGTTTACTATTACACTGTGCATTCTATGGTGTAATTAACAATATTTGTGCTTAAAAATCTTTAAACAAATATATTTACATACAGTTTGTACGGTCTGGAATGGATTAATTGTATTTACATGCAATCCTATGGGGGAAATTGATTCGGTTCACGACCAAATCGGTTTATGACCAGAGGTTTGGAACGAATTATGGTCGTGAACCGAGGTTCCACTGTATAATATCTCAGTCATCACTAGTAGCTATGTAGTGAACGTCTTGCAGTCTTTTGATGTTTTGTAAATTGGTCAAAGAATTATCTTTAATTTTCCAATTCATAATGCAGAACACTGAGGGAGAGATACATAATGAAGAACAAAAAAAGTGGTCCACCTTGCGATTTGGATATAGTGAAAATGATAATGACTAAGCATGTTCTGGCTTGGCCTGTATTTGCATGGAGAGGCCATCTAGGAAAAGCTGGAAGAGGTGTTGGTGAAGCCAACAGGAGACTGTGGTTTGAGTGTGGATCTCAATGCCCCACTGCATTGACTCGGACACCGTGCTGCAAAAATGGCACTGGCCTTTGGATGAGAAATAAAATCGAGGTCCTGATTCTCTGTAGTCATTAAAGACTCCTGCACATTTTTCATAAAGTGTAAGGTGTTTCCTGATGTCTTGGCTAAATTACCCAGCATGGCCTGGTATATTCTGGCCTCCTAATCACGTCCCCCCACCCCCACCCCAGGTCTCTAACTGGCTAGCTATCTCCTTCTTCCCTTCACCACTTAATAACTAATGTGTGGTGAGCACACTGGTGCAAAATGGCTGCTGCCGCATCTTCCAGAAGAGTGCATCACATTGGTGGTGGTTGAAGTGGCTGCCCTACTCTATGTAAATCAGTCTGAGTCTTGAAAAGTCCAATATGAATGCAATGTCTTCTTCTTATGTAAACATTATATAGATATGAAATGAAAATGTGCCGTAAATATGAATTATTTATATTTTCTTCTATAATTTTAGTATTATATTTTGTTTAGTATGATAAATAATAATTACTTTTACTGCTGTGTCATTTTGTTTGTATTCTGCACAACCAAGGCAATTTTGTTGTGTTGTTGCTGTGCCAGTTACCATCATGTGTCTCAATACAGGTTGTTGTCATTTTTTTATAGTTTTACAATAATTTTCTTTTACTTTTAATTTTTGTTTAGTTTTTAATTTTATTTTAGGGTTTATGTAGTTTTTCAGCAGTTATCTTTGTTTTGTATGACTCACCAATGGGCACTGTTTCGCATGTCTGAACACATTTATAGTTGACAAATTGTAAGTATTGTGTTCATCTTGCATACCAATCAATGCATAAATTAATGTAACATACAATTACCCCATTTTCTTATGATAATATGGCAGTTTAAGGCTTTCAGTATAGTCTAAAAATATAAAATGCATGTTTGGTTGTCACTTGTTACTTTAATCTATGATAAGTTTAATCATGTATCAATGTAATTAAAAAAACACCTTACTCTCCAGTTGTGTGATTCCCTTTGTGATTAGTAAGATCACCCCACTTTTACTAATGTATATGATTACGTCAATTGTTTATTATTGTGTATTTTAGGGGCTCATAATGGATATATTTTTCTGGGCAGCAGGTAGCTGGAAAATAGAATAGAATACTGTATTTAAATTGGTATTTCTGTGTTTCGTCAGTTGATGGTGAAAGAAGGTATCAGTAATCTGATGGAAATCAAGGCATTTGTTGATGTGGGAGCTCAGTGTAAAGATGCATAGTAGGGTAGTTCAGACACACACATGGATGATTCAGTGCTTTTGTCTAAGCTAATACTGTATGATGGCCATGAAGCGTTAATGAAAATACCAGCAACCGCCCATGCATGTACACACATTATGTAGGCAAGCAAGTCTTTCATCTTTTGTTTCCCATCTTACTTTTTTGACATTTTTTTGTTTTTATATTAGTTTTAGTTAACAAAATGTTCTCTTCACACTGTACGTTTCAGACTATAAATATAACACCAGATCATGCCGCCTGCAGAAATTCAGATGACTCTGCACTGACAGGGTGTATTGATAAATATGATGAGACAGAGTGTAGGAGTCAGGTGGAGAAGTTTCTTTCTTGGTGGTAGAAAATATTGTTTGCATCTTAACATCAGCGAAACCAAGGAACTGGTTTTGGACTTTTGCCACACCAAACAGCCTCAATGTCTAATCATAATTCATAGAGTGGATGGTAACAGTGGCGCACTCCTAAAAAAATTTGAGGGTCCACATCAATGACAGTTTGGACTGGGCTCATAACACAGAGAAAACATATAGGAAATGCATAAGAAAGATGAAGGAACTGTGAAAGACAGAGAAACCGTGCCTCTTTAATGTGGGTAGTGAAGTTCTTCACATATTTACAATTCTGTGATGGCCAGTTTGGTTTTCTCTGCTGTGTTGTACTGAGCTGGTAACATCCTTGGAATGAGGCCAAAGCTAATTAAATGGGCAAACACGGGCAAAGCACCCTCGATCCCATCCCTGGAGCGTAGTAGCGAAGGAGGGAATGGAATCAAAACTGAGTACCATTATGAGCAATGCTGCACAGCCTCTCTATGGCGCACTAACACTGAGGCCATTCAGCCGTAAAATTATTCAGCAGAAGTGTGTCAAGAAATGTTCCTTTATACAAACAGACTTCTCTCAGAAGTAAAATTCTCCCAATGTCTGTCTGTCTGTTATTCTTTCTGGCCTTCTATTGTATAATTTGTGCAAATATAAAACAACTAGCTATAAAAAGCCCGGGGCCCTAGAAAGTATTGAAATCATCAGAAAAAAAACTGAAATGTAGAGATGTCAGGTAATTGAAATGAACTACTCTGGGCTTCTCTCTCCTAGGAGGTTTCATTTTGCCGACATGCCCACATTGCTTGTGCATTAGCGGCTAAGCAACTTTATCTTTCTTCTGAGGTTTCGTTTTGCCGACGTGCTGGCCTCGCTTGTATATTAGCGGCAGGAGGAAAAGTAAAAGGGATGCCGTTTTGTTGATGTTAGCAGCTAAGCGACTTTGTCTTTCTTCTGAGGTTTCATTTTGCTGATGTGCTGGCCTCACTTGTGTTATTAGCAGCTAAGTTAGTTTCAGTTTCCTCATAGGTGAAGCCCTTACCCCGACACCACCTCTCACTTTCGGGCCGGACAGACAGACACACACACTTCCACGTGTAGATGTTTATATATAAGATGTTATAAAATTGATTTTGCTCCTTAGCAGCAGGTAACAGCTAGCATGTTGCATGTTGGTTGGTTCTGTCCTGTCTGTCTGTCTGTGTCTGTCTAAATTAATTTTACATTAATGATAGTTTTCATTTTAGTTTTCATTAACAAAAAACACAGATTGGCTTTTATGTGTACCCATTTACAAAACATCAGAAACGTTACAGTCATCTTCTTTTTAAGGAAGTCTCTTCTTTTAATTAGTTTTTCAACATTCCTGGTTGTAATTCAGATTTTCATTTTGATTTAACCCCAGTCTTGACCAAATGACTGCTCTGACTTCCCCTTTTATGAGACAGTGGCCTGTTTTGAATTGCTCCTCAAACCTAATTTCTCAATCAAATATCTCCTCACAATAGTGGACACTCTACAGGTGTTCAAAAGATAATAAAGCTAACAAAGAACAGTGAAAGTGTGATGATGCAGACACACCTAAGTCCTGTTTTGGATGGAAGGCAATATATTATGGAGGATGTGAATCACATGCTTCTGATTCTTTTCCGGTTCTTTTCCATTTTCATTTTAACCTGCCCTGCATTCCCCCTGAGACTTGCATCCACATTACTGCATACAGTATATAATAATAATAATAATAATAATAATTCTTTGCATTTATATAGCACTTTTCTCACTACTCAAAGCGCTCAGCAATTGCAGGTTAAGGGCCTTGCTGAAGGGCCCAACAGAGCAGAGTCCCTGTTGGCATTTACAGGATTCAAACCGGCAACCTTCCGATTGCCAGTGCAGATCCCTAGCCTCAGAGCCACCACTCCGCCATACTTTCACTACTCAAGACATGCTAAGCTGCACTGATTGAGTCAAGAATGTAAATCTGACCCATTTTAAATATTGACATTCCACATTTTGATACAAAAGCTGACTTGGTGATTCCTGCCTGCACTTGGAGTTTGCAGACCATGCTAAGGCTTGACTCAGTTGTGAATATGCACTGCCTTCCAAACTGATCAGCCACTGCCACTTCATGCTGATCTGGATCTGCACTACCCTGCAAGCAGCAGAATTTTGATTCAAATGACAAGGGTTTACATTCTGATTCTATTTAAATAAAAAGTTACTGGGAGCATTTATTCTAGATCTGTGTAGCATAAGGACACCTACGGTATGGTAAACACTAGCATATCACCCTACTTTAATAAGAAGCATTTTCCTGTAGCAGTAACTTGTATCTGTAATTAGCAGCCCAAACCGATTGTTAATGTTAGAAGAGTTCTTCTCTGTTTTTTACTTTAATGTGGTTAGCTGCCCTGTTCGTATGTGCATCACTGTGTCTGTTACTCAGAGTGTGTCTAATATATGCAAAGAATCCAAAAGCATGCCAATAACTGCCTGTGTTCTGGCTGCCCCCTAGTGGCGTTTGGTAGCTGTTGTTGATAAACTGCTGCCCAGCTTGAGTATTAGCAAAGCGTGAAGTCAATAGATTTTATAGAATTTGTTGACATCTACAAGATGCATTTGTGTCTTGTTAACTTTGTTGATATTTGTAGGAAGATTTCAGAAGATGGATATTCCGACATTTATTTAGAACATTAGAACAATCCAGGCAAGAACAGGCTATTCAGCCCAACAGCTCACCAGTCCTATCCACTTAAATCTTCCAAAATAACATTTACAAGTTATTGGTGTTTATTTTTTTAATTAGATCATTTACTCATCCTTTAATATTTCAGAAACTGACAAATCTAATAGCACTGTTGTCAGAGCTAGAGCCAGACAGCAGTGGGTACAAGACAGAAGCCAACGCTGGATGTGGCACCAGTCTATAGCAGGGCATTGAATAGACCAACAAAACAAAACACTAGCAAAAGCTCTTCAACTCCTACATAGGCCGTACCTTTTGAAAATACTAGCAGACAATGTAGGGTCGGGGGTTGTGTTTTTATTCAAAATGAAATGTTGCTTCATATGATGCCATTTTTCTTGTATACCTTTGTCATCTAGAGAATTGGGGCGCACAGCTGGACGTGTTTTCTCTTCAAAGCTACACTCCACCAAGCTTAATTACTGTGGTATACATTCCACTTTGGTAAGAACTACACTGAGACCTTGTGCCATAGTGTAACTTAAATACGCAAGTTCTGCAGCGCTCTCAGAATTTTTTAATCTCAAATGTCAGCTCTTGAGGGAAAAATCTATAGCTCTCAATACCACACTGACATTTTTAATGGCACGACTCACATAGTGTAGAGGAAAAAAAATACCTTCTCTACAAGACTGGAGTATTCCCAACTCCCACCTCATATAAATGGATTTCCAAGTAATGACATAGAATCCCAGTGATACATTATTTAGATGCTGTAAATACTTTACAGCAAATGCTTCACCACAATATTATTTTAATTCTAGAATTAATGTAAATTTTAAAATAAACTTTGATATAAAATGTGTAAACACTAAGAGTCATGGATGTTAGCAGAATCTGAGAAGAAATGCTTTCAACATGTTAGATTCTTGTTCATGCTTAAATATGTGCATGAATCTGCTAATCAGAGTGTAATGGAAAATGGTGAGGTTCAAAAAATCATCCATTTTCGTAATTTGTTTAGTCTTACATGAAACCAGAGCCAACCCAGGAAGCATTTCATGAAGGTATGAACCAACCTTAGCTTGGGTGCAAATCCTTTGCCATATACTTTCATTAACCCCCCACTTACTCAAACTGGGACAATTTGGAGACTTCAGATGCATGTCTAGGTGATGTGTGAAGAAATAAAAGAACCTGGAGAAAATGTAACATGGAATCCCCTTACAGATAGTGGAAGAACTGGAAATCAGGTCATAGACACTGGTGGTATATTTTTAAGTGAAGCAGGCCTACTCAAAGATGAAATGGTTTCTGATTGGACTGCTTCCTGTTGAGGTGTTACATCAGAAACTTAACTTATTCCTGTCTAGTAGACATGCCTTCTGAATGGACTATATGTACACTTTCTTCCGCATTGAACATAAGCCCATTGCCTCAGTTCCAGTGCTGAAGTAAAAAGACTGTGGCATTTTTAACCTGATTTTCAAGATGTGCCCAGACTTATGGTAAACGACATAAGTCGCATTACTCAAACATTGTGCCAAACATCAGGAGCTAAAAAGGAGAAGGGCTTCAAACTATATGTTTCAAGCTACATTTGCAGTTATGAAGGTAAGATCCAAACATATTAACATGTTGGTCTACAAGTCAAGGTTAATGTAGTAATACCAGTAACGTTATGTGTTTGTGCCAATCAATGTTAATATTTTTGTAACATCTTTGTGAAATATAGTCTCAAACAAGGATTCAGAGAAAGAAGAGGTTAACATTAAGGCTCAGTACTGCAGATCAGTGAGGAAAAGCCAAAAGCCTCACAGTTTGTGCATAAAGTTATCCTGCATGTTCAGGTTCTTCTTACTGCGAGGTATCAGCACTACCACTGTGCCACCCTACAATTGTTAAACTTTATTTAGGGACAGGTCAATATGTATGTAAGCTTAATACATAACAACATGAATCTGCTGGACAACTTGCCTTGTAGAAAAGTGAATGTCTCTGTCTGAGCCAGCAAAACAGAGAATGCCAAGCCATGCTTCATTGTAAGGGACTCGATGTGTTTCCTCAGTTGGAGGATCTCCTCTCTGAGAGACATGTTTACATCAAGCACCAGGTTGACAACTGCTTGATCTGGAGCTGAAGCATTGTTGTCCTGGAGGATTTTATCACCCTCCTCCTCCTCATCCAGTGTATCATCCTCTGTTGGTTGGCTTCTCCTCTCCCAAACCCCCGGTCTTGAAAGTGAAACGGAGAAATTGTTCCACTCAAACAACGCAGGAACCACTCCCTTCTTCAAGATTACTGCCCTGACTCAGACTGTGGCTCATGAAAATCCTCTTTTTTCAAAATGCCAACTACAAACTCAGGCATGATGACCAACTGTAAAGCTCTCTCCGGATAGATTGGGTTTCTGCATCAGACGTAAATGTATGAAAACTAGGTTCCTTGTTGTACCTACTGGAAGCTGAACATAGAGGTACACAACATTGTCCAGCTGTAGAGCTCTCTGTACGCTGGAACTTAAACTTCTTTTTTGCAGACATTCCCACCGCTAAACAAAAATCACTGCTGCAGTATGGAGAAAGGAATTCGCTGAATGTGCTGAGATTTCAACAGAAGTACGTCAGCACTACCCTGTGCATTTAGCCCATTTAAGAAGAGGATAGAAATCGGCTCAATGGTGGACAAATGTGTATTAAGCAACAACTTGTTTGGACTCTACAGATCATTTAAGTGGAGTTAAAATAGGCTTGTGGTGCAGCAAAGGTGTGCTTCAAGGAACTCTGGTGAATAATTATTTCAGGTTATGTTTGAAATGCTTTACTCTGGAAGGAGACACGTAGAAGCAGCACCTATAAGGGAGTGATTCACGCTCATTTGATGTACGGCACCTGACACCATACAGGGATGTGCGGTGTAGTTCTTGCAAAATGTAGTATTGGTCACATGTAAAATTTGTGAATTTCCCCTTGGGATTAATAAAGTTGCCATTTTGAATGTGAATTGGTACTGCAGTCATTACATTCTGAAAAACACTTAATCCAATTCAGGGTCACATTGGACCAGAGCCCACCCACCAGCATCATGGTCCAACGAAAGGACCAACCCAGAATAGGACACCCACAGACCTACAGGCCTATTGTCACACAGAGCAAATGAAGGCTTGCCAGTTAAGAGGCACAGTGGGAGAAAAACTGGAATACCAGTAGAGGGTGGCTATCTCTATCTATCTATCTGTCTGTCTGTCTGTCTGTCTGTCTGTCTGTCTGTCTGTCTGTCTGTCTGTCTGTCTATCTATCTATCTATCTATCTATCTATCTATCTATCTATCTATCTATCTATCTATCTATCTATCTATCTATCTATCTATCTATCTATCTATCTATCTATCTATCTATCTATCTATCTATCTATCTATCTATCTATCTATCTATCTATTGTATATGCAAGTGTTTGTTTCAGAATTGTTGCCTAAACTAAACCTTTAGTCTGGCATTTGCATTTCTGTGGAGGGGCACCAGTCCAATATAAATTTCCAGTTTAAAATAAAATTACTCTTATTCAACTGTTTTAACAAAGCATTGTTGCCAGCATAATTTGAATTCAATTAACGACAGAGACATTGACATGCTTATCAGTTAAGCAGCAGCTGAAGTGATGATTTGTAACAAGAGGTTGATGCTACTGTGAGCAGACGCCTCGCTCAGAAGCCACCCTGTAGAGTTAACTAAAGAACACCAGGCAATTTAAACAAAAATGAATTAAAGACTTTCAATACCAGCAAGTGCTTCAGGCTTAATATTACGCTGTTTCAGTCAAATGTTATATTAATCAAATACTATAAAATACATTAATGACACTCTCTATACTAGAATGGCAAGCTCATCAGAAAAAAAAACAGATAGCAGACGTAATGTTTAAAGCAGTAGTGGCACCATGGCGGGTGGGAGACACGCAGACGTGCAGCAATACACAGCAGGGTCCAAATCAGTGGTTCCCAAACACGGTCCTGGGAAAGCCTTGTTGTTGCAGATTTTTGTTCCAACTAAATAATAAATCACAGAGCGAACCCTGGAAGCTGTTGTAGAAAAGAAGACGGCAGCAGAATTGGATGCCATCATGAAAAATCCCCTCCGTCCCCTCCAGGAGGGTCTCTTTTGGAGCACTTTTAGCCACAGGCTCATTCCACCATGGTGTGTTAAGAAGGGCCTCTGAGGGTCTTTTCTATCAAGTGCTATCAGGCTTTTCAATGCTTCCTCCAGGGGCACTCATTAAGTTTATTTTGATATACCATTTTGAAATATCTGAACAATATACATTTATTTATTTATTCATTTTTATTTACATATCAATTGATTGATTTATTGACTCTATTATTTGTCCTTTGAGTCTATATCCTTCTTTTTATGATTCTCCTGCTGTATGGATTTCCCCTAGGGATTAATAAAGTTTATCTAATCTAATCTAGTTGGACACCTAACCTAATTAAGTGAGCTGTTATTTCCCAGTTTCTGTGTTTTGGGGGTCAATGTTGACATTGCAAAACAAAGTTTGGTAAATTTTCATTAAAATGTACACATGTCCTAACCGGTTATGTGGGGTGTGGCCAGGTGCAGGAATAGTTGGGACAGCAATCGGGTCATCCCATTTAATTTAAGGGAGTCCAACAAAAACTCAACTCTTGGCAGCTTTATAAGTATATTCTTCGGGCAAATGATCAAAAGTATTCAGCTCTTTACCATGGAAGTAGGTGTCAGTTACTAGAGCTATGTCAAGCAAGTCGCTCATGTTCAAAAATCTCTGGACAGACCTGAAAATAGCTGTCCACTAACAGTCTCGATCCCACCTGACATAACTTGAGAGCATCTGCAGAGAAGAATGGCAGAAACTCACCAAATGTGCCATATCCAAGAAGACTCCAGTCTGGAATTGCTGTCAAAGGTGCTTCATTGTCGTACTGAGTAAAGGTCTGAATACTTGCGTTAATGTAAAATTTCTGTTTTTTATTTTTAATAACTTTGCAAAGATGTCTAAAATCCTGTTTTTGCTTTGTCATTCTGATGTATCGAGTGTTAAATGATGTGGGGGAAAATGAATTTATTTAATTTTAGCACAAGGCTGCAACATAACAAATGTAAAAAAGTGAAGGGGTCTGAAATCTTTCTGAATCTACTATATTTGCTTTATTTATTAGGAGCATGAAGCAAGAGTGGTCCAAAATAACTTCTTACATTTAACATCAGATTATTTAACTATTTGTTGGGGTTTGTGTGTAGATGTCCAGGATATTTAGGATATACTCAGATGCGTAGTTTTAGTTTTTGTTTTTTTGTTTGGCTGAGACTTGAATGTTCTGAAAACTCTCAGCCTGTATTCATTCCAGCCTAGGCCGCAGATCAGCAAAATTTAGAATTTACGCCATACTTCTCCTTGAGGATGTGGGGTGGGGTCTCCCCTTGGACCTTTTATAGAGATAATTGCATGGCTAGACAACCTAGGCTGTTATTGTTATTTATTTAGAGTGTGGCTTTTCTCAAAGCAATTTTGAAAAGTCAATATACATTCAATATGTTAAAAGTGCTTGAGAATGCAACATTAATGGGCCATATAGTTAATTAGATCACGTCTGATTTGGAGAGCTCGGCCTTATTAATGATGAAAATGAGAGCGATGGGGGATATTTTAATTTCTTCAGTGATGGTGCTGTGGCACGGAGAGGGTGATGGATTCTTTTCAGTTTTCCTACCACACTGACTTGCTTTGCCTTAATTGCCCTTTTTTCAGTTCTCTGCACCTGTACTCAGTGAAGAGCGCTATACAAAAACGAATTGTAGTGTATTATTGAATTGTGTGCATATAGATTAGTGCTGTGCTGATATTTTGTATGGTCGGGGTCTCAAGTAAACAGTTACTTAACTATTCCTTACATCTAAGCTGCACCGCATCGTACAAAGGGCCCCTCTTACTTTATAGATTTGATCCTTCATATACTTCATGTTCTTTATGTATCAATATGTTGTACGTGCCATGGAGAAAGGACAAGCTATAATAGATGGACTGAACGGACATGGGTGCTGGGAGCAGTTCGTTCCCCCACACATATGCATCAGCAACCACGTGTGAAAACGTTGAAAATGACCTCAAAGATACATTTCTTGAGGCTTAGATGATCACGTTATTCCTTTTACTGGCTGAAATAATCTGTCTCAATACTTCAGAAATTAATAAATTTATGTTGATGAGCTGAACATACAATGCTAATCTCAGCAGCACAATCTTGGGAGCAGTGTTGGAGGTAACATGATAAAAATAACATGCGTTACATAGTCCGAATACTTTTAAAAGTAACAAGTAACCTAACACAATACTTATTTTATTGAGGAAAGAATATGTGTATTATTATTATCCCAGCAGCACTGGGTGTAAGGCAAGAAGCACACGTTCCGGTATGCCACTCGTTTGAAGGGCTCTAGCGCAAGGCCAAGCAAAACAGCGTGCTGTATGCAAACTGGTAACAGAAACGTATTAATACTTTTAATCCAACTGTTTGCTTCAGATATGTTGAAATAGTAATTGGGTGGCGCAGCAGCCAGTGTGTTCATACTGCAAATCTTCAGGGGCTCAGGCCAATGATGTTAAAAGTTACTGATGTAATTTACTTCACAGCATGTGAAGGACTAAACATACAGTATTTATAAAACACAAGAAAATGATCACGTTTATCTGTGCTTCTGGTCAGTTTCATGAAAGTTCATACATAGGTTTAAGATTTAATAACAAATTCTGACCAATCCAATTTGCAGCTTTCAGGCAAAAGAAGAAAAAAGTAATGCATCATTTGTAATTCATTACATTTCATAATAAGTAACTATAAAATACTTTTTTTTTTTTTAGTAAGTAACGAGCAGCCTAACTAAGTTACTTTTCAAGTTAACATTTTCCACACTGTTCAGGATACATAGGCTCCATGCTTGTTTTCGCATTCACAGCATCCGTTAATGATGTTTAATTTTCGTTCTTTGTGCACATCTTTATGATATCAGGGTGTTTTCCCAAGTTAGAACTAAATAAGTGGACTTGCACATCTAAACTGAGGTTTTTAAAACAATAGATTTCTGCCTTAATTAGGTTTTTAACCTAATACCAGTTTTGTGTGTGAATGAACGCACTCAGTGAGGCAGGCTTTGAGCTTCTCCATTACTGATACTTACTGTTATATAGTGGTAGTGGGCTTCTGTACAGCATGGGGGTGTGCTTGCCAATTGGATATCCCGGGGTAAAGTGTACATATTGGAAAGAAGTGGATCTTGAGGCTTCAAATAGCAGACTTTGACTGTCCAACAAAACTTATTTTTCCAGTATGCCCATTATAGTTCTTAAGGTGAACTAGTAGAGTGTTAACGGTGAAACATGATTGAAGGCTGCAGTTAAGTAAAGTTATTAGTGAGATTATCTAAAATGTATTGAAAAGCAGTCCCATTACTAAAGTACGTCCCAAGTTGTGACTGTAAACCTTCAAATCTTTAGTTGTAAAGTAAATAAGTGACAGGACAGTAAGCGACAAACTCTATGTTGCTGACATTAAAGCAAGGTGACCTGTCTGAGGCGCTCAACAATTATTGTTGTTCTCCTGTTGATTTTGTTGTTATTTTCACTTCATTGTTATTTCAGCAAGAAAGGGTGAAATTTCAGCCTGGCAATGTGGCTGTTTTTCTGTTTACCATAATAAACATAGCACCCATTATTTTACCATCAGTATTAACTTGTACAAAGCTCAATGAAAGAATGTAAGAAGCGGTGAGTGGACAGTTCTGTATTTTTAAATATATTTATATCATTTCCTACATGCATTGAAATAGCACAAATCTTTTCTTTAATCTTATTTTGATATACTGTATATATATATTTCGACATTTTTGGTACAATGAAGTGTTTAGTCTTTTCTGAAACATTCAGATGAGAGAGCCATACAGGCAGGGAGAGTGGTCCTACTCATTGCAGTGTGGTTATGTACCTTTGCGGGGTTTGAGTGGCGTGTGTGTGGTTTGAGGTCTATTCGATGTATATGTGCTGCGCGCCACAGAAGGGCGTTGGAGAACGATGGCCTTTATTACTCATTCTAGGACAACAGGGAGGGCACAGCTCTGCAGTGGGCAAGGCCCGGGAGGATGTGCCAGTGATGGCAATACCAAACAGCTGTCTGCTATGGTCATGCTGGCTTATGTTTAAAGTGCTGCTTTATTTGTCTTCTCCGACCTCTTTTTGTTATTGTTTTTATTGTTTTCTATTTGTTATAATATTGTTCTGTTCATTTTTTATTTATTATGTCATCAATTTTCTAAAACTGCTTCATCCTGAGCAGGGTTGTAGGAAAGTTGGAAGGTGTAGGTGGTTTGGCTGAAAATTGATATCACAACATAATTAAAAATGATTGCAGTTACCGCAAGTATTATTGTATAATCTATCTACATCTATTTTTCAAACTGAATCCAGTTTAGGTGTGTTTGTTGGCCCAATTTCAGAGGTTAACAGCAAGTAGTTCTTCTGGGATGTTTCTTTTCATAAGGACCATTTTAATCTATTGAAGTAATTCAATACTTATATTCAGCAGATCTAATTGAAGTACTGTGCAAAATAATAAAATAAAAGCTAAACACAAAATAAATGTACATACATTGTACATGCTGTGATAAGCTGCCCGGACACAGACAGACGGACACCATATTCAAGTCCACCACACGTTTATTATTCATAATAAATGTAATAAAGTGCACAAACCCAGTGCCAAAGCACCAATCACCCCTTAAAGTCCTGGCCACAACACAATGCCTTTCTCAGTCTTTTGGTCCGCCTCCACTCCTCTCCAATACGCTTCGTCTTCTTCCTCCCGACTCTCGCTCCTGACTGGAGGGAGGCGGCCCCTTTTATATGCTCCGGATGGGCTCCAGGTGCATCCTCAGGGCTTCCGTAGCCACACCCCTGTGTGGCGGAAGCTCCCATGGTGAAGCCGGAAGTCCACTGGGTGTCCTCAAGTCTCTTCCCCCCAGTACTTCCCGGTGTGGCGGAAGTACTGAGGGCCAACACTCCCAAGGCATTGGGGCGCCCCCTGGCGGTGACCACGGGCCCCTACAGGGTTGAGCTTCCAAGCTCCGTACCCGTTGTCCCCAAAGCCACCAGGGAGGATGCCCCCTCGTGTCCTGGAGGAGGCACAAGCCCTCCTCCACTCCTCCTGGGCGTCCCGGCCGGGCATGGACGCCCGCCGGGCACCACAATGCCTTTTAAGACACAGAATCTTGGAAAATATGTGTACTGTATATACTATACAAAAATAAATTAAATAAGGTTGACAATAAAAAATAAGTTTTCCCATTGAACATAAACAAGCAAGCTTAAGTAGACTTTAATATTGCCTTAGTAGTCCTTGAAAGGACCATCGACTATTATCTTTGAGAAACAGTGCTCCTCCACTTTAAGGGGCTCACTGTCCTCATGAGCCTTCATGCCACTCCAGATTGCAGGGTCCGAGTCGGATTATCTGACCTGCCGTGCTGTTCATTGCACCTCCTTTTAAGCTCCTTCAGTGGTAACGGCTTTGTTCTCCCCTTGTGGAGATTGACCTACCAGTTCTGTCAAAGTAACAATGCAAAATATGAATTTTAACATTAATAAAACAAAAGAGGCCAGTGCCCTTCTGCCATCTGATTCCTCTGTGCATGATGCTTATTATAGCATACATTTTCTGCAGTCCACACGTATTTCTATACTGTAAATTCAGTCGCTGATGTTTTAGAAGCATGTAGGCCGTGTGCTACTTAATTGCATGTGATTATTCATATTTAGCTACAGTTCATCTCCACAGTTGTACCATCATATGAGGTTCAGAAGACAAGTAACAAAGGCGGCTTACTGATGTGCTCAACTGCGATCAGAATGATGTGCAAACATTTCTGCTTGTGTCTCATTTCTGCCAGCACATCCCTAGCTGGTACCCATCCCAGCAACAATAACAACAACATTTATTTATATAGCGCATTTTCATACAATGTAGCTCAAAGTGCTTTACAAGACGACAAAGAGAATGTTACATGAAAAGAAAAGCAAATAAGATTAGGTAATAATATTAAAAAATAACTAACAAGAAAAATGGGCGGCACGGTGGCGCAGTGGGTAGCGCTGCTGCCTCGCAGTTGGGAGACCTGGGGACCTGGGTTCGCTTCCCAGGTCCTCCCTGCGTGGAGTTTGCATGTTCTCCCCGTGTCTGCGTGGGTTTCCTCCGGGCGCTCCGGTTTCCTCCCTCAGTCCAAAGACATGCAGGTTAGGTGGATTGGCGATTCTAAATTGGCCCTAGTGTGTGTGCTTGGTGTGTGGGTGTGTTTGTGTGTGTCCTGCGGTGGGTTGGCACCCTGCCCGGGATTGGTTCTTGCCTTGTGCCCTGTGTTCGCTGGGATTGGCTCCGGCAGACCCCCGTGACCCTGTATTTGGATTCAGCAGGTTGGAAAATGGATGGATGGATAACAAGAAAAATTAAGGTCAGATGGCTGGGAGGACAGAAAAAACAAACAAACAAAAGAAATCCAGTTAGGCTGGAGAAAAAAACAACAAAATCTGCAGGGGTTCCAAAGCCAAAAGACCACCAAGCCCTCATTGGACATTCTAACATAAAGCAGCCCTTTTGGTTTTCAGGCTTCACATGATAGGATTTGGTTTTGTGGACAGCTGGGGTACCCGCCTTCATTCCATCAACACAGGAGGCTGCATGGTACCTTGCACAGGTGGTAGTGGCACAGGAACAATCCCTGGACAGGGTGCCACTCCTGTTTAATTATGTATTACCTCTTGTTTTCCTCTATTTGGTTATTGTTTAGTATTAACAGTTGTGCTCGTAAGTTTGAAGTTTCCTTGGCAGAATCTCTGAAATACTTGCCATTGTTTGGAAAATAGAAGTAATTCTGCATAAAGCTTTCCTTCTAATTGGATCATGTGCTCAGGCGAGACAATTTATTATTACATAATTGTGTGTGCCCTTTTTAAATCATAATGATCACTGAAATCACCCAAATGGGCCTGGTCAAAAGTTTACATACCCTTGAGTGCTGGGGATGATAAAATAAACACAAGTTGACACACACGGGTTACAATTAAGGGTATTTAAGGGAGAGGGTGCACACTTGTAACCTCTTTGATTGTAATCAGTGTCTGTGTATAAATAGTCCATTTAAATTCATGCAGAACTGCACTGGTTTGCTCAATACCAAGCCATGGGGAAAGCAAAAGAACTATCAAAGGACCTGTGAGAAAAGGCTGTTGAATAGTAGAAATCAGGAAAAGGATGTAAAAAGATATCTGGAGATCTGAAAATACCTGTCAGGTATTCTGTAAGTTAGGAGTTGTGTTGTTACCAAGCCACAGTCAGAAAGGCCAACTGAGATTTCAACCACATTCTGCCAGGATCATTTGTGAAGAAAAATCCACAGGCCACTGTACACTGTATGTGTGTCTTGCAGTTCTTTTATGTTTCTAATATTTTTTGGGTGGATCCCCAAGAGGCGGGGCTGCCCCTCCATCATCATAGTTAAGAAACCACCCCAGCCTAGTGAAGGCTGTTGGAGTTGAAGTCCAGGGTAGTTCATTTCAAACGCTCCGGGAGTTTGATGATATTCTAGGTATTGTGCTCTTTGTTTTCCAATTCTGGCTTTAGACCTCTTGCTCTGGATTTCAGACACTCTTACAGATCGTCCATCCATCCATCCATTGTCTCCCGCTTATCCGAGGTCGGGTCGCGGGGGCAGCAGCTTGAGCAGAGATGCCCAGACTTCCCTCTCCCCGGCCACTTCTTCTAGCTCTTCCGGGAGAATCCCAAGGCGTTCCCAGGCCAGTCGAGAGACATAGTCCCTCCAGCGTGTCCTGGGTCTTCCCCGGGGCCTCCTCCCAGTTGGACGTGCCCGGAACACCTCACCAGGGAGGCGTCCAGGAGGCATCCTGATCAGATGCCCGAGCCACCTCATCTGACTCCTCTCGATGCGGAGGAGCAGCGGCTCTACTCTGAGCCCCTCCCGGATGACTGAGCTTCTCACCCTATCTTTAAGGGAAAGCCCAGACACCCTGCGGAGGAAACTCATTTCAGCCGCTTGTATTCGCGATCTCGTTCTTTCGGTCACTACCCATAGCTCATGACCATAGGTGAGGGTAGGAACATAGATCGACTGGTAAATTGAGAGCTTCGCCTTGTGGCTCAGCTCCTTTTTCACCACGACAGACCGATGCAACGCCCGCATTACTGCGGATGCCGCACCAATCCGCCTGTCGATCTCACGCTCCATTCTTCCCTCACTCGTGAACAAGACCCCGAGATACTTGAACTCCTCCACTTGGGGCAGGATCTCGCTACCAACCCTGAGAGGGCACTCCACCCTTTTCCGGTTGAGGACCATGGTCTCGGATTTGGAGGTGCTGATTCTCATCCCATCCGCTTCACACTCGGCTGCGAACCGATCCAGAGAGAGCTGAAGATCACGTGCTTTTTAAAATCTTGTTTTCTTAAAATTGCCTTTGGCAACTCCTTTGTTCTTTTTTTTAAAGCTTTGTTTATATATATATTTTTTTTAAATAAAGATCCTCTTTTATAAAGATTATGGACTTGTCTCTTCTCCAGCCAGAGTTTTCACACTTCTCCATCTGGTGTGATGTGCTTTAAGGTTTTTTAGACTTTTATCATTTTTATTTTAAAAGCCTGAGCTCCTTTCTGAGACGTAGTCAGGCCTGAAGCCTCTTGCTTTCTTGGGATCAGACTTGCTTTGGGATGAGATTTGTTTTTTGGGGCTGTTTTGGAGGCCTCACCCTGTTGATATTTTGTACTATCAGAGCAATCACAACACTGGAAGAGGGCACCCGGTCCCAGAAGGGAACATATGAAAACATGCCATCATTCCAATCGCATAGGCTGCTAAGGGGCTCTTTATGGGCAACTGAAAGCCGAAGCCCGCAGGAATGACATGAGCCAGTAGAGGAAGGTCTAAGAGAGGAACAGAGTCAAGGAAAAGAGAAACATAGGAGGTGAGAAAGGGAATGTTTTAAGTCAGGGATGTGCAAAGTCATTCCTGGAGGGCCGCAGTGGCTGCAGGCTTTTGTTCCAACCCAATTGCTTAATAAGAAGCCCTAATTGCTCTAGAAACACTTCTGCTTCATTTTAGTTATCTCCCTCGTTAAGATTTTGAACCCTTATTGCTTATTTAAGTCTTAAACAGCTGCATTCTTGGTTTTTAATTGCTCCTTATTAGCAATAAGATGCAAATGACAAAAGAAACCAGCAGTTATCCATTTTGCTTGTTACCCTTTACACCTGTGTGTATTTATCATGCACTATTTGGTTTAATTAAATACTTGGAAGGAAAGAGAAGACAAAAAAGTCGAGGACTGAGAATTACCCATCCGTTTTACACTTCAAAATATTTGGATATCTTTAGAATGGAAAAAAAAATCTAGGATTTGAGAATGACTTGACATAGCAGAGTTAAAGCACTAAAACGCCATGAAATGTAATTATTGGCAAGGATTGTTTTCTAATTAAACAACTGGGTTGGAATAAAAACCCGCGGCCACTGCGGCCCTCCAGGAATGGCTTTGCACACCCCTGTTTTAAGTAGTAGTTTAGCTGGCATGTGTGCAAGCCACAACACAATGCAAACAGAGGTTCATCAGCCTTATAGGCCGGCTGGGAAATGTTATCGTTTATTATTTTTGTATGTTTATTTTGTACTTTAATTTACTACCTCTGTTCACCCTTCTTTGTGCTAATATTTTGTTTAGTAATGGCTCTTATTTTTATTTACTTTTTGTGTTGTTTTGGGTGCAGAGGTATGTCACAGGGTTCACTACCTATTTTCTGTATATCTGAATAAATGCAGGCACTCTTCCTCCTAGCTTTTATCCCATGTTTGTGCAGGGTCAGCTATTGAACAGGGCAATCACCATTCATTTCAATCTAGGGCATCTTCGGGGCCAACGTCAACTTGTCGAATGTCTTCCTTGATTTGGTCAAGTCAGCTCTTTTTTATGCTTCCAGTTGGTAGTTTGCCATGTGGGCTTAATGCCGGTCTATCTTGGTCACTGAGCTGTCGTCGCTCTGGACTATGTGACTCCACACATCTTCTCATTGATTGGTACTACAGCCATGATATTGCAGATGTTTTCATTCAAGATGGAGTCGAATCGGGTGAGACCAAGGGCCCACGGTAGCATAGCTTCTCCATGGCAAAGAGTGTTTGCTTGTGCTTGGTGGATGCTGACCAGCATTCAACCCTGTACATGGCCATCAGTCGAACGACTAATTTATAGATCTTCGAGTTGACACCATTTCAGCCATGCCGCATTAACTTGTGCTCAGGCATCTGGTATGGTGTCACTGTCTGAAACCCATCAATACCTCTTGTTGGTGCTGGCTGGTAAGAAGGCCCTTGGGACCTTGGCTAACGGTGGTGTTCCAATGTCAGACGATGCCATACACAAGTTGGAATTCCTGTGTTGCATCTTATAGAAATAAATGCAGGTACTACTTTAGATAATTTTGTTCCTTTAAGCAGTCACTATAAACCGGCCCACCATGAAGCTTCTTTTTAGGGAAATGACTTACTGTAAGTAAATGAAAAAATGTAACATTCTCAAATCTACATAAACCAGCAGTACTCAGTGCCCAGCAGTAGGCCCTGGACTGTGTGTGTGTGTGTGTCAGTGTCAGTTGATGTCCCCAAGTGCAGAACTAATGCGTGCTGTCCCTTCTGACACTACAGGGGAGATGGTTGGGAGTGCCGAAAAAGGTGCACCAATAGAAAAAAAGAAAAAACACACTAAGTTTTAGATTTCAAAACAGTAACCACTAGGTATAAAGTAGCTCATATCTGGTTGAACTGGAACAAAATCACAAGCGTGCTTCAATAAGATGAACACTTCAATTTGACAAGTGGCTGAGTATAAGACATTTTATGTTACTTGGAGGATGACAATTTCACACCTGTCAACAATGACTTCTGAAAATGTAATCCGGTGTGCTTATATCACACATGGGTCAGGATAGGCCTGCATATACTGTATATGATCTAGGAATTTATTGTTAGTGGAAATGGTGAGTTATAGTCAGTCATGTATCAGTTAGGCTGATTTCATTCCCAGTTGTCACAGGCTGCACGTCTGAACAAAGCTGATGTCTTGTCCTTGGGAATTTGTAGAACCGATCCCTGTCTGACTGTCATTTATTTAGGTATCAGCTGTAAATCTGCCTTATGTTTATACTACAACCGCAAAAAGACACGTCGGCACACTATGACACAAGGAAATGTTACATACACAATAAGCACTATCGGCTGCAGTGCTTTTGAAGTGGAATGTTGTACTGCTGGTGGCCGTGGGCAGAAGTGTGCTCTGCAAGGAACTGCTGGGTTAAACACCGGTTCCCTTTGACCCCAAACTGGATTACCATGTCAACGCATGAGTAGATGGATACGTGTTGGCCTAGCGAAGCAGTGCATGCTGGGAAATAAAATTGTGTCATATACACAGCTTTTGCACACAAGTGGTACAAGTAAGGATTTCACCTAATTATTTTTAACAAAATACTTGATTAATGCTTGAACTGTTCTTTTCATATAACAAATTTCCATTTAATTGTATATGTTGCCTCCCTGAAGATAGGCCAGCGTTTAATCCTAAATTGAACAGTCCTAGTCAGTGTTGTTTAGAAATTTCTAGTCCAGTTTTACTTGATGCGATGATCTGAAATCTAGCATACACCAGACTTCCAGCCTTTAATCTTATTTTTAGGTGCACTCTGTTCTCTGCTTGGAGAATTACAGTCTCTTAACAGCTAGTAGATCACAGATATAAATCTGTCCATGGGAATATTTTGGCCTTGAGCAAAGACCAGGTACTAAACCGTTCACCTGGGAAACAGAGGCATCAGAATTTAGTGGGTGTTTTGCCAGTGTAAAAACTACAGAGCTGCACTGACATGGGTTAGAATGGGAATGAATGTGCAAGTGTAATGTGGCAGTAGTGCGTCAAGAGAGTTAAACACTCCGGCTTAAGTTACTATTTATAAATATGTGTGCCAGTATGCACTTTTGGATCAGCAAAACATCACATTTAGGGTGAAACAGAGTACCGTGGCTGCTGTTTCAGACTTGGGTCTTCTTTGAAGGTCTGAAGTATTGAAGGCCTTTGAGGATTCTAGTTTTGTCTAGTCTTTGTTTTATGGCTTCCTGACTAAATATATCAATAGATTACAGTATGTTCAGAATTCTGCTGCTCGTTTACTTACACACACTAAAAAATCTGCGCACATTACTCCTGTCCTCTATGATTTACAGTTACCAGTTTCTTCAAGAATCAAATATAAAATGATTCTTCTCACCTTTAAAGCCCTTCATGGGTTAGCCCCTCATTATCTGTCTGAGCTGCTGCTTCCTTACACTCCTGCCCGTGCATTATAATCATCGGACACTGACTTACTCATTGTACCTAAACACAGGTTAGTAACTATGGGGGGCAGAGCTTTCGGTGTGATAGCCCCTAAAATTTGGAATTCTCTCCCTTTCAGCTTTCAGGAGGAAAAATCTATTATTAATTTCAAACTTCTGTTAAAAACACATCTTTTCAATGAGTATTATTCTTTTTCTTGTATGTTATTTCTACAGTTTTGTTAATGTGTTTATTGAATTGTAAAGTGTCCTTGAGTGTATGAAAGGCGCTACATAAATAAAACCTATTATTATTATTATTAATGGTTTAAAACAGACAAGTTGTGTGATTGGTGACTCTCTTTTCAGATTGGCCTCAGGGCAAATAAACTCTGTCTGTCCGTCTGTCCGTCTTTTATTCTTTCTACCCTTCTATTGTATATTTTGTTCAAATATAAAACAATGTTATAAAATTGATTTTTCTCCTTAGCAGCAGGTAACAGCTAGCATGTTGGTTGGACGTGCAGTTAGGAATTTCACTGTACTCTGTACACGTGACACAACTACCACTACCACTGCTCCTTTTGTTGTTAGTTGTCATTGTGGCTTCCCAAGTTAGGGAAGGATCCCAGGTCAGAAAGTGATAAATATGAAGAACAGTAGTCTATAACAAGGTTCCTTGCAGTTCCTCCTCCTTTCTACTATAGAAGTGTGATACAAGTTTTGTAAGAGTAATTAAAAAGAGACTAAAGTTTCAGGATATGGTGTTGTGAGTAGAATTTTATAGTTAACCTTCAGATTACAAGATTTTGCCAAAAATGTTTTGAAAATAAAACATTTCACCACACTGGAAGATGGAAGTGCTGTCCATAGCATTCCTGAGTTGCTTATGCCATTCCATGTAGATGAAATAAATCACATTGCTGCATATTTTCATAAATTGTATTTCTTCTGTTTTGAATTGTAGCTATAAAGTGCACTGGGCAGTTTTTTGTTTGCAAGTTTTTTTTTTTAATAAAGAAAAAGGGAATGTGTCGTAATCTTTAACAGAACATACTCTCTCATTACCTAAAGAGAGATGATTCCATCCCACTACAGTTACCTAGAAGTACTAACAACCAATACAAAGAAGGAAAAAACACCATACCCGTTTTGCCTGCAAAAGATACCATGAAATGTAAAGAAAAATACAAAAACAATGTTGTTTGCCTTGTTTCTTTCCTTATGATTTTAGGAAGCCTACTTATAACTACAAATTTCAGGGTTATAAAAAATAAAATAATAACAATTTCACCTTTAACATTCTTTCATCTACTTAAATTGGCTTTTTTCCATTACAACATCACAGGAAGCCACAGTAATTGAAAATTGTTTATGTGAAGAAGAGAACGAATAGCACAGGCATTTCTATGGCATGGACATGTGAGGCTTATACTGTTGCCTACTGTATTTCCATCCATCCATCCATTTTCCAACCCGCTGAATCCAAACACAGGGTCACGGGGGTCTGCTGGAGCCAATCCCAGCCAACACAGGGCACAGGGCAGGGTGCCAACCCACTGCAGGCCTACTGTATTTGTTATCTTGCAAAGAACTTTAACCAACAGTTAAGCGTGGACAGCAGTTTAAGATTGTGTGCGTCGTGCTGGATTGATTTGTTATTAATTAGTTCTGTCATTTGTCCCAGTGACGTATTTCCCAGACTGCAATTCTAAAAAAAATTTTTTGCCACTCAGTTTCTCAGGCAGGCAATTTTAAATGACCTTGTGTATGACTTCTATGATTTCTTTTTTGCTGTTGTTATGAAATAACCGTATTATGTTCTAGTTTACCATATGTATTCTTAGGAGTATATTTATGTTGCCTCTTTTTTGACAAGTAATTATATCCAACCATCCATCCATTTTCCAACCCGCTGAATCCGAACACAGGGTCACGGGGGTCTGCTGGAGCCAATCCCAGCCAACACAGGGCACAAGGCAGGAACCAATCCCGGGCAGGGTGCCAACCCACCGCAGGACACACACAAACACACCCACACACCAAGCACACACTAGGGACAATTTAGAATCGCCAATCCACCTAACCTGCATGTCTTTGGACTGTGGGAGGAAACCGGAGCGCCCGGAGGAAACCCACGCAGACACGGGGAGAACATGCAAACTCCACGCAGAGAGGACCCGGGAATCGAACCCAGGTCCCCAGATCTCCCAACTGCGAGGCAGCAGCGCTACCCACTGAGCCACCGTGCCACCCAGCAAGTAATTATATGCTGATGATTTTCTTGCCAATGTAACAAAGACTGTGATTCATTTTGGTAAGCCTGTTCATGTCCTGCCTCCTCTCTGCTCGTACTGTACATGTTCCCCCGGTGTCAGCACGAGTTTCCTCCCGCTCTCCAAAAACATGCAGGTTATGTGAAATGGGCCCTAGTGAGTGTGTGTGTGTTTGCCCCGTGATGGACTGGTGCCCTGTCCATGATTTGTTCCTGCTTTGAGTGCTGTGCTAGCTGCGTTAGGCTGCAGACCCCCAGCCCCCCCCTACCCATACACAAACAACAATGCTTTGGATTTAACAGGTTATACAATGACATGACTTCACTAAGCCTGGTATACAGCAAATTGTGTCAATATAGAGCAAGCTCATCATACAAATGTGTAATATTCACAGAAGAAGGAAGCACTTTATCATGCCATTCAGGGCTTGTAAACAAGAATGTAGAGTTTCTGACATAAAAGTAATTTTAATGTTTGTTCGGGCAACAGGTGATTCTTTGAGAAACAAATGAAACTGAAGCCATTTATTGTGTAATATAGAAATAAAAGCAATGCAAGAAATAACATTAATGTTTTAATTTGCAGGTAAAAATCTCAATATGAAATGCATATTCTTGCACGTGGCACACATTCAGTAATTCTTTCAATAAAGTAAGGCAGATAAAAGTTAATGAGTGAATTGAGTAGCAACATGTGCACGGCAGAACCAACCTGTCACTTGAATTCTAAAGGCCCTGTCACATTACACGACTTTTCCAAGGACTTTCTATTGCTGACTTTATTTTACATAATCTTGGAGAGTTGGAAGCAGTCGCTTGACTTTAGTTGTGTAGTCTGACTTTCCCAGTGACTCGGTTCAAACAGTCTGACTGGCAAAATTAGGCCCATCATAGGGGCAGGCTTTGTGTGTGTGAGGGTTTAGAACTAATAGACGTTCAGCCGATTACAATGTATATAATTCAGCTACAAGGAATTCAAGATGAGGGTTTTTTGGAGTTTGCAAACAGAAGAAATGCTCATCTTCCTGATGTCTCATGTTTTATGTACAATAACACAATGGGAGAACGAAGATAAAGGACCGAACAATAGCTCTGTTGGGCAGCATATTATTGGCAGTGGAAAAAAGGGCAAGCTCACAATACTTGAAATGTAAAATTGTGCATCTGATTTATCATGCACTGTGATTTCTGCTCATGTAATCTGACATACTCAAGCAAGGAGAACAGTCGACAAGTTTGACATCTCCTTGTAAACACTTGTATTTGGGAACCACTTAAGTGTATGCAGGAACTCCACACAGAAACCGCTTGTTTTGTTTCTAAACACTCTTGAGATAAGAGCATACTGTTACTGTACCAAATCACCACCAGTTCTATTCAATGTAAGTGAATTTTCTTACGTTATCATTATATCTGTGGTTTAGAAAGCTGCAAGTTTTTTGTGCAAAATGCCCCACATTTTCTTAAGCTTTAATAAAACATTCTTATCTTCTCCTAATTAGGGTACTCATCAGAATTTGTGGTCTCTGTACAGATGAATTCAAATGCGCTGTGACTTGACTGTCCCATCATATCGCAGTGCCTGTTCCTTTTTCCTTTTTGCTATCTGATCCTGCTCTACAGCATTCAGTACATTGGGAGCTTCAGTCCCAAGATTTGCAGTTCTTTTTTGTCTTTGGCACCTATTATGTAGTGTCAGATGGAATACTTGATTTAAAAAAAAAAAGCTAGGTGAACATGGCCGGTGTGTGCCAGTGTAACATGGTGTTCTTGTCTAAATCTAATTCTGTTTTGGATTGTAAATGTTCAGATTACAGTATATGATTCACCTGCCTACAAATATTTTCTGTATCTGGGCATCACCATATGGCTCTTCACATAGTAACATCCAGGATTTAAAAGCCATGGATTGTCCTTCTGAAACTATAACAGATTTGCTACCTTTAGACTTGGCAAAAAATGGACATGTTTGTTATAATGAAAGATTTAATTGGCATTACATGACCACCTCCCTAAAGCAAACTTGATGTGCTTCCACTATAAGCCTTTCTCCTCAGTTACCTAAATCCAATTCACAGGTAGGTGTGGGAGATTAATGACTGGGATTGCTTTCCAAGAAACAAAATATTGAAAAGGGGGCATGGCTGAATGCCAGCTGGGGTATGCAGACCTGTGTGACTCGTATCAAATGACTGAGACGGTGCGATAGTAATACATATATGTGTATTTTAATAGAATAGTCAAGAAACTGACTTATTCTTGAAAGGCCAGAAAGTTCAAAAGCTGGACTAGCTAGTTAAACATGGTAGTGTCAGTCACCCATCATCTACAGTCTTAACTTTATATAATGATAATAATGTACCATTTATTGCATCGTGTGACACAACCTTCCATTCTCCACTTTGTGTCTGTTTGTTTCAAGTCTGGCTGAATTCTTACCCTGGGGAAGGCAGTGATGAGATCTTCATTGAGCACTTCTGTGATCCTGCCTAAGTGGTGTGCCATCTTTTAGGTTTTGCTGTTTGAGGTGGAATTTAATCTCCTGTTAATGGCATCCCAGAAGCTTTTTCCCATTGATTCACTGATTTCTCGTTTGTGGACCTGCGACATTTCTTTGGCAAGGCTGTATTCTCATTTTATTCTGTTAGATTTTTTCCTTGCAGATAATATTAGAAAAACAGCTCCATCCTGTGCACAGACTGGATTTTCAGCATGCATGCCCTTCCATTTAAGCAATGAATCTTAATATCCGAAGATGGACTTTTGTTTTCTTAAAATATTGGTACATTATTTATCTGTCTGTTTTTGTAAAATTTGCTCCATAGTCAAAAATGAGCCAAATATAACCTTTATCCTTGAGTGTTTAAGGATGTGAGCAAGCACATACTTTATACAGTATAAACTCTTATGGGTTTAATAATAATATGGCGTATAAACCCCTTGTTTTTAATCTCTGCACATCGGGGAACTGGAAGCTAGAGACTGACAAATCTTATCTAGTTGTATAAAAATGGTGATCGGGCTGATCCAAGTAACTACAGTCCAATAAGCTTAACTTGCACACAGGTAAACTAACTGAAAGAATGATAAATATAGAGAGCAGCACAAGTCTAGAACAGGAGCGTTAGCAAATCCTCAACATGAGTCCAGACAAGGAAGATTGTGTTTCACTAATATGCGCGATTTATATGAGGAAGCAACAAAAGAATATGATCAGAGGAGTGCTTGTGAGACTTATATGTTCATTTTCAGAAGGCTTTTGATAAGGTCTGTGTGTTGGTCTGAGAAGAAGAAATGACTGACTGATGTTAATCAGTTTTTAATTATGAGTGCTGCCTGTGGCAATGCCAGTAATTAATTAAAAGAAAAAAATTAGTAAGATGCCCACCAGGGGCTCCAAATTAATGTAGTGTGCGTGAGGATTTTAACTTCTGCCCACCCAAGGAGTTCCATTTCACCTTCCATCCGGGACACCAGAACTTTGAAGAAATCTTTTAGAATTTATTAATAAAGTTCATATAGTGGCAAAAGTCTACATTAAATAACTTTCCCTGTCCCTGTTTTGCTACAAATGTGAAAGACTATCATTCAATGAATAACCCTGACATGCTTGCTTACATAAAGCAAATAATACAAGTTATTTGTAACATAGAACATGACTATATGCAAGTGTACAGTATATATAAGAACATAAGCAATTTGACAAACAAGAGGAGACTATTCAGTCCATCAGGCCCGTTTGTTTAGCTAATGGCTAAGCTGTCCCAGAAGTACCTCATCCAGAATCTTCTTAAAGGTTGTCGAGGTTTCTATTTCAACTCCATGTCTCCATGTCTTGGCGTAAAGAAGAGCTTCCTGGCTTCCGTCATTGTTAATGAATTCTAATCTTTTAATTCATGTGGTCAAGATGATGGTCTTAAAAATGAGCTGAGACTAGATCAGTTTGCAGTTTTTCACAAGCTTGAACTCTTGGATAAAGCAGCTTCCTGAGGAGCAAGGTTTGACATTGTGTCTTTGTCATGTTTCAGGCAGCATTTCTCCCCTGGCTGGGTCTCAAAGTTGTGTTTCTTGTTGGTTTTGACTAACTTTGTGCTATTTATTTGTGTTAATGTTTCTTTTGCTTTTTATATGCATTTTTCTTTGTGTCTGTTTGTAATTGGAAAATGCCTAGATAATGTCCAATGTGTTTTGTGGGTGGTTCCCCAAGGGGCGGAGTCACCTGCCAGTCACTGCCAGGAACTGCCCTCCACCCCATATATTGGAGGGCCTTCCATAGTTCCAGGTGGGTTCATTTCTAGCATACTAGGGAGTGTTTCTCGTGTTTAACTACTTAACTGTGCTTTTTGATTTTACTTTGGGATTTCCTGGATTTTTTTAATGCATGCTCCGTCTTGACTTTCACCTTTGGATTCTGTTTTTGGACGTTGTTTGCTGTGGATTGCCTTACCTTCTCAGGCAATTCCTTTGTGCTCTTTGAAGCTTTTTGCATTGCAGAGCATGTTGTTAAAATAAACTTTTTATTTTATAAAGATTATTCAAGGCCATTTTTTGTGTCTAGTCGGGGGTTTTGATGGTATTTCCCCCACTTGAGGGCAACTTTTGAAAGTACTTTTGGGACTCCCGAGTTATTGCAGTCTTTTTTTAATTGCATTCTGTAGTCAAATTTATGCTGTCATAGTGAATATGCCATTTAAAGATTTATAAATGCGTGTCCTTAGAGAACAGTTGTATTTTTGCTTCCTTGTAATTACTGTCATTTTCCCAAATCTCTATCCAGAATGGTTTTCATTTTTATTGCATTTTTCTTTACCCCTGTCTTTTGTCACTTTGCTGTGTTTCATTAGCTCCTAAGGGGATTGATTCACTGGGCTTACCTACTTTTTTTTTAGGCAGGCATTTCTGTTGTAGTCCATTTTGGAATTGCCAGCACTTTGTGTTTGAGATACTAATGATTTACGAACATAGCAGTCTTTCATCTGGCAAAAGGCAATGCTGTGAAGTGACACTATGCGTCAGCTGTTAGAACATTATGCATCTTGACAGGTGCTGATTTAAGCAGCACGACTTGGCACTCTGGAGGCCGCACAGCAGTTTGCAGTCTTCATGCACCTTTGTGAGAGCTGATATCTAATGCATGGCATGCTACACCCACACAAAAGGAAAACAACGGAGCGTGCCTGTCTTTTTGTTTTTTTTTTAACAATTTGTTTGTTCTTAGAAAGACTTAATAATAAGCACGGCACTGGGATTGAATTTAATTCCTTCATTTAGTCATTCATTCATTCAGTTAGTTAATTCAAACTACGGTGTGAAATGTAACTCAAGAAGGTTTACTTTGAGAACAGGTATGTTGTCAAGTATGTTTTCTTAGAAGAAACTTGGCAGATTTACTGCGTTAATATATGTATACACACATACACACACACACACACTGTCTTTGTCTTTAGTAAGATAACAGCTTGGATGGCACATGGTTCACAAATGAACCCTGACACAATTACAATATAATTCTTTGCTGCATAGCGATGTGACATGACTGAAAACATAGCAAAAGCATATGATAATGTAATTTAGAATCTCTCAAGAGTTTTCTTCTCATACTTCCTCAATTAGTCTTGGACTAAATCAAAATTAAATTCTGTAGCAGAACTAAAATATCTGTTGACTTGAGGATGTGTAATGTTTCAGTGCCGCCAAGAGCGCTATGATCCCTCGGTCAGATGTGTGTCGGTGAATCACTCTGCTGGCATACTCTTTTGGTTTACACTTAGAAATGAACTTTGCACCAGACTACACCACTAGCCTCCTGCATTATTGTTGACTCACTCCGGTCACTCACTCACTCACTGATGCTGGCCATCTTGTGTTCCCTTCAGCTCTATGGACTTCAGAATGGCCTCCCTAAAGTATTTATGTGGCTGACTCAGTTCATTCTTTTTAAAGGCAACTAAAAACACAAATGTTCAGGAAGGCTTTTGCCTTTCTGTGACGTTATTACCTTCTCTCAGTTCCTCTCCTCTTTCCAGTTCTATATGAAGGTGTTAGTTGTGCATTCTTGTCTGGCACTTTTTATTTTGATTTTGGTTACTGGTTTGTGTAGCCAACGTGGGATTTTTTAATTTCACGTACAGTATAGATTTTTTAATTGCCGTCTTTATTTTTTAATTGGTGTCTAATGCTTTGACACAAGTTTATATGGATTGTTTCTTACCAACTTTTTCAGTCCATCTATTCCATTTGTACCCATATTAGGGCTGACAGATTCAACGTCGCTATTCAAATATAGTTTTAATTTATTTAAAAAAAAAAAAAGGTCTTATTTGAAGGCTAAACCTGACATTTGTTTGTGAAAGTGCAATTGTTGTTTTATCTGCACTGATTTTGGCAATGAGTAGACTATAGACTCACTGTGCAAAACTGCAGTATTTTTTCACTCTAATTACATGCTTTTGAATGGTTAGCTTGTTATCTTTATTAGTAAAACTTACAGCTAGATCTTTCCACTACATAATTGTTTTACCCTGATCCCACAAGAGTAGCTGGAGCAGTTTTTTAAGCTACCAAGTAGTGTGGTAGACAGTAAGACTTTAAGGACTTTCAAAACTCGACTTGATATTTTTTTGGAAGAAATAAGTGGATAGGACTGGCAGACTTTGTTAGGCTGAATGGCCTGTTCTCGTCTAGAGTGTTCTAATGTTCTAAACGTTTTTCTGGTGTCCTGTAAGAATCATTTGGCATCTGATTCTGTCCCCTTCACTCTTAAATCTGAGATCCCGACGTTGTTTAATACTAAGACCTTCTCATTAAAGCAAATGGAAAATCTTCTGATTTTCCTTTTATTACAAAGCTTCACAATCCCTACTTTAAAGAACCAACACGTTGGTCTCAGTCTTACATGGCTGCCAGTTTGACACATAATGCGTAAAACTAGGAGGTTTAATTAAAACTATTCAGACCCACGTATTATAATATTCCTACATCTGTATAGGAGTCTATTTTTATAGACAGATTGTGTGGACCTTTGCATGATACCGTAATGACTCCGTAAGCCACACAAGGAGCCGCTTTTTCCAGGTGAGTCCACAGGGGCTGACTGGCTTCTCATTCTGACTTCTGTGTGTGCTGCAAACATATTTTATTGAAATAAGTTTGTTTTTTTTGGCTACTGGTGTTTGTTCTTGCTGTGCGGCCGTTACTATAAAGTATTTTTAAAAAGTATGTACAAACTTACAAGTATAATGCCCAGAATCATTAAACTAAGTTTGAATATACAGTGGAACCTCGGGTCACAAACGTCTCGGACCACATACAAATCAGGTTACAACCAAAAAGTTCGCCAAACTTTTGCATCTATTCACGACCACACACTCGGGTGACGAACAAGCCAGTTTCCCTTCTGGTTCGTACGTGCAGATGATTTCCGCATGTGTTCAGTCTCTCCCTGTGCATTCCCTGTGCAGCGAGAGAGAGAGAAAGAGAGCGCGTATATATATTTACATACAGCTCGTACGGTCCAGAATGGATTCATTGTATTTACATACAATCCTATGGGGGATATTACTTCAGGTCATGACCAAATCGGGTTGTGACCAGAGTTTTGGAACGAATTACGGTTGTGACCTGAGGTTCCACTGTATTTAATTATTTACTTACTTTGAATTGGTATATTTGATCCGTATTTTGCCTAATTTGGCAGCCCTAACCCATAGAAATATTTGTGAAGCTCTTTTAAGTATAAAGTATAGGAAGGACACTATATAAAAACCTACAATAATATTTAAAATTCAGAATAGTTTGCCTTGCACTCTAGGTGGTTAGCCATGCACTTGCCTGTTTACTCCTCTTCCACTTGTGGATGTTGTTACTGCCGTACATATCCACGTGTCTTGTGTGCGAGCAGGAATAACTGAAATGTGAAGTATAGCAGGGCATTTAAGTGGGAATGGGTGTCATGAATTGGGTTGTTTAAAATATCGAATGAGTATTTGGGTCTTTAATGGCTTGTTCTTACACTGCTTTTTGGTGCTTTTCAAGGCAATTAATCTAATTTTGAGGTCAGTTTATTAAATCATTGCTTACTTTTTGTGTTGTGAATTATTTTGCGCCATCTTCACTGCCATTTTGCTTTTTTATGGATCCTGCGATTTGTATCTCCCAGCATTAGGTCAGCAATCCATATTATTGGGAGTGTTTCCTCAAAGTTTGTGACCTCCTTAATAATAATAATAATAATAATAATAATAATACATTTTATTTATATAGCTCCTTTCCTATGCTCAAGACACTTATTACAACACGACGGGTTAAAAGATTATCCTTTTTGAGCACTTCCTTATCCGAGTTTACGAATACTAAACCATTTTTGTTGAACAAATCTCTAAACTAATTACTTAATAGTTATTTTTGATGCTAACCCTTCCCTGTCTATCCTTTGACTCAATTTTCTGCCATTTGTTAACTATTCCAATGCTTTCTCAATCTCTCACTTTTGACCCTTTTTACCTTCTGCCTACGTCTTATCTGCTGCTTCTCCTTAAAGATATTTTTGCCTGTCTCTCTGTTGTAACAGTGGGCAGGGAGGGTTTGGCGCACATTTTCCTGGGGTTTTTGATTGTTAACAATTGAACCTGTACATCAGGATCCTGAGCGCTAAAGAGTACACTTCGGAGCCATCCATTCTTCCCTGTGACAACATACTCTAATTGGTCTTAATTCATCATATTGTCATATAGGGTACTTCAGTTTACAGGTCCAAAGCATGGTTCACATTTATAAATATGGCAGAGTTAAAATATAAAGTAATATGTAACAACTAACGTAATATTTTGATGATGCTGATTCACTGCTGAAAGATTTTCCGTTAATCTGGATGGGGCCTTACAAAGTGAAGGACAGAGTTAATGTCAGTCAGCGGATGCCATTTTGTATTATGTATGGGTTATGCATGCATTGGATTATTGCTTTAAACTATATTCTTGCATGATTTTTATAGTTCTTTATGATAGTGTGCTCTTTTAATAGTCCCTTAAAGATCATTTGACTAAAGCAGTGGGCATTGCTGGTGAAGTGTGCAGGAGAAGATCCAGAGCATTTAGTGTGGAACTACGAATGCCTGTAGCCGAGGATTTGTGTACCCGTTTCAATGAAGATGAGATTCTCTCATGCCAACCTCACATATGGCCATTGGCAGCTGCAGCACTTTTGTGGCTCTCTCTGTGCCACAGTCTCTAGCAGTAAGGACCTGAGAAGAGCCTCTGTAGTAATGTTATTTGGGGGAAGTTAGCATGGGATGCTGAGACATTTCAGCTGACAACAGTACTGTAGCTACGGGATATTTTGTCTAATTGGACTTGAATAGTTACTACACCTTTTTGTTTCATGTGTTTAATAGTATGGTTTATTTCATTTGAACCCCAACAGGTCGAGTGACTTGTTTAGGGTCAGAGAGGACTTTATGGCTGCCAGTACAAATTCTTACATGCTAAGTCATAGTACCAAACTAATAATAATTTTAATAATTTTTTGCATTTATATAGCACTTTTCTCACTACTCAAAGCGCTTAGCAATTGCAGGTTAAGGGCCTTGCTTAAGGGCCCAACAGAGCAGAGTCCATATTGGCATTTACGGGATTCGAACCGTCAACCTTCCAATTGCCAGTGCAGTTCCCTAGCCTTAGAGCCACCACTCCGTACTATGGTGCCATTCATCCATTTAACCTTCGGAATAGTTAGAAATTAATATTAACAAGCAGCAGGCACCTGTTAAATAAAAAAGTATGCAAACTGTTATTCCTTCAGTTTTGTTAGAATTTGTGTGCTTATCATTAAACCTCTCCTTTAATAATTACGGTGCCTTCCGAAAATTTACTATGCCCTAAAATGGGGGGAACATGTAGAATAAGTGTTGTCATTTCTATATAGCGAGACCGAAATTATATGTAAATACCCTTAAATTAAAGTATGCAGTGTGAACTTTAATGACGTCTGGATTGTTTGGTTTGTAATTGAAAACTGGAATAGAGGGGTAAATCAAGGAGAAGTTGTCCCAAACATTATGGAGGGCACTGTATGAAAACAATCGTGTCACTTCCATATGCCTGCTCCCATTCGACAGAATGGGTTAATAATGGGATTCCAAGGAGCCAAACTAGAGCCAGGGAGCTTCAGCGCTAGCTGTATGCCACACAGGTCAATGGCTTTTCCTTCATTCTTTTCATGCAGCTGTAACTTTCATGCTTAAATAGCTTAACAAAAGCACATCTCTGCTAGCGATAAATAGAGTCTGACAGCGAGCTCAAGCAGATTTGCTGGTCCAGTGCTTAGAATGAGAGATGCTAGAGGAGGCACTTTGTAACTGAATTCATACTTCCAAACATTATTAAATATTTTCTTTGTCATACAAAGGTGAGAACTAGCTAAGTGTGCTTTGTCTTAATGTGTTGTCACAAGGACTTATAATATTTAGCAGGCTACTGCTGTCCACAAAGGCTTAGAAGGCTCTCTGATTATTTTTATATACGAATGTTTGAGTTGGAGTTTGATGACTAAGGGGTGACTCTGGTTTCTCTGTGGATCTAAATCATCTACTAAAATGATTCTAAAGAAGAGCATAAGAAGTTAAAAGCAGCTCTCTCTTTTCATAGCTAATGCTGTTCTTCTTGGTGTGAAATGTGCCAGCAGAAGTAGAGCCAAACCAACCTCTGAACTGGAGTCAGATAAACTTGAAGGAGACACGACTCTGAATAAGGCTCAAGGCAGGCACAAACCACAGCAAAACTTTTAAACAGGCATCATGTACATCCATTAAGCTTTTATCGGTTAAGATACATCGATGAGCTTATAATAGACAGCAAATAAATTTATGAGAAATGCACTGTTTTTTGAAGGGGGATAAATATAAATGTATTGGTTTAAAATTGGCAGAACATTATATCAGCATACTTGAGGTTTAGTTTACCCAAAAAGTGTTATTGTTCAGTTATTTTCTAACCTTTGGAAATGTCAGTGGGTGTAAAGAGTTGACATTTTCCCATTCAGTTACTTTGATCTGCAATATTTTGTCCAAAATTCTCCCAAGGGTTTATAATCTAACTCAGTAAACACAGTGAATAGCATGTCAAAATCTGCATCAGGGCTGAGCTCTTTATAAAAAAGACCTAAATAACTTAATGTACAGTATACCATAAATTACAATATACAGTCAACTCTTGCTATCTACTGTGGTTACATTTATCCTGTGGACAAAATGGGGCTAGGTTCTGGCAGAACAACAGCTCGGTGGAAGGACAAGCGGAGGTAGACGGGGGGGATGGGGGGCTGTGTCAGTTCTCTGTTCTCACCCCTTGAGGGTAAGTAATGATCTTTCCACAGGTTTGCCAACAGAAACCTTGTTATGACTTTTGCTTCCTCTGTAGTGAAGTTCAATTGTCTTGTATGTGCTCTGCCAGAGAGCAAGAGCAACCGCAGCTGGGACGATGTGAGGAACTCACTAAACCATCCAGCAACAGGAGATATTTACAAAAGGCCAGGATTTAATCAGTGCAATCTTATGAACAATTGCAGGCTCTGGTCCCCATCACAAATGGGGTTCAATGGTTTATTAATGCCTCCCAGCGCTGGTCCTTTCACTGCCCCAGACACCTAAGGACATCACAGACCTCTCATTGCTCAATCTCACATTTCACTGCTGTGCAATAAACCCCTAGAAATTTTTTTTCTGCAGGACGTGACCATGAATAAGTACGACTAGACCGCAGGTGATGCGAAATGTGGATAAGCAAACCCGTGGGAACGGAATCCGTGGATAGCAAGAATAACTGTGTATGGTTTTGTTTTTCCTAACTTTTGTTGTAATCTAAATTCATGGGATCCTGTGGTACTTATTTGTGTATGTCTTGTGCACATTTCTATCAGTCAGTCATCTTCTAACTTGCTCTGTCCCAAAAAGGGTCACCTGGCAGTGCTGGAGCCTATTCCAGCTAGCATAGGGCACAAGGCAGGAACAAACCCTGGACAAGGCACCAGTCCATCACAGGGTGAAAACACACACACACTAGAGCCAGTTTAGTATCGTCAATCCACCTAACCTGCATGTTTTTGGGCTCTAGGAGGAAACTGGAGGACACGGACATGAGGGAAAACATGCAAACTCCATGCAGGGAAGACCCATAATGCAATCCCTTCTCTCCTTACTGTGAGGCAGCAGCACTACCATTGCCCCACCATGCTGCCCCCTCTTGTGTACATGTAATTTGTTTTTGCACTTTTTGAATTATCATATTGTTATTCTAGTATTGCCATTTTGTGATATGTTTTTTTGATGAACAGTACCATTTAGGGACCATCTGTGTATGTCCATAGCCCTAGTGTGTATGGTTGTTATGCCTGTTCCCAGTCATGTGACATTCTGCGTCATCATCTCTCACCAGTAAGAAATAGCAATGCACAGCTTTGGGCATCTGCACATTGATCCCTTTTGTAAATTGTCTCTTTTTCTTGTCAGCGTTAGTGAAAGATTGAAGATTTAGTGTTAAGTTGTCTTGCTCTGACTTCTTTGACATTGGATCTGTTTAACATTTCAGACTTGGGTTTATTTTGGCTCTTGTTTGCTTTTCTAGTTTTTGACAAGCAGCCAAATTTTGACCTTGCAGTCCATTTTGTGGTCACAGTCCTCTGTGTTGCCTCCTAACAATCTTATTGGTTTCCTAACAAAATACATACTTTTAATAAATAATATATATATTATAAGAAAGCAGGGGGGGCCCTAATAGATAGATAGATAGATAGATAGATAGATAGATAGATAGATAGATAGATAGATAGATAGATAGATAGATAGATAGATAGATAGATAGATAGATAGATAGATAGACACTTTATTAATCCCCACGAGGAAATATATATAATATTGTAAGAGACAGCTGGCATTTCAGCCCGGCCGGGGCACCCCTGTGATGGAAAGATGGGAGAAGGTGGCTTTTTTAAGATATAAAAAAAGACACTAGATGGCAGCTTCCCTGGACTGCAGCTGTGCCCCGGATTTCCACAGGGCATTATGGGACATGGAGTTCGGCAACTCAGCCCTGCTGGGTACTGTTGGTGCCACCAGGGGACGCTGTGGGAAGATGGTGGGAGACAAAGTTTTCACCTAGCTCGGAAGTACTAGTGGATCATGAGGACAGAAACCCCAAAGTACTTCCGGGCTGATAAAAACTCCGTCTGACCCAGAAGTGCTATATACACTGTACATATATACATATATAAATACAAATATATTTAAAGTATCTGTGTTTCTCACAACCTAAATAGATGCAGGGTAGAGTTGATGTGTAATGCCAAGCTGGTGATGGACGTGTGCACAGTAGGACCAACTGAGCAGACTTTGGTCAGTCAAAATGTGAATCAGAATTTCATTGGCCAGAGCTTGTGTGGAATATTGAAAAGCATCAGATGAATACAGTCTGGCTTTGGCTTTGCCATCAAACAGCACTATTGTGGGTGTTCTCTCTCTTATTCTGTAGTTGCCCTAAGAAAATGCCTTGGTGTGTATGGGGTACCTGACCCACCCTGGCTAAAGCTGCTCAGTGAGAGTGTGTGCCTTTCAGTCTAACTGTAAGTTGCACAGAGGAAAACATTGATTTTCTTGTGTTAGTTTTTTTTTTAATATTCAGCCACCTTAGAGATGGTGCAGTGCGGTGCTTACGAAAGTACAATCACCTAAACTTGGTGATCCTATGGGATTCTTCAGTACTCATGTGAGGAACAGCAGAGCTTATTTAGTCACCTACTCTGCTTACAGCAGAGACAGCTACATTTACTTTACAGTCTTCTGAGGCCCGTTGTGTCGTCGTTTTATTTAAAGAGAAACTTGTTCATCATCTCATACGGTAGCTTTCTATTCTAGTATGTTTGTATTGCTCTCTTTGTTTCTGCTTAGGCTTTGTTTTTGCTCTTGGTGATTTTTCACGCTGTTGTATTATTATCACTGCCCTCCACAAGCATTTAAACAATGTTTCTTTGAACTTTTACTCTCACAGGTCCTCTTTTCCTTCTTAAGTCTGAATACCTGCTGCATCAGAATGAATGAATGAATGAACTCCTTAGGGACACTTTGTTAAAACAGAGAGATCAGTTGAAGATTTTTTTTTTTCTTCAGAAAGATTGCCAGGGACGTTAGAAGTGGTCTGCTAAACACATTTTGCCAGGTCTTTTATGAAGTTTAGAATACAAAAGCAGAATTAAAGTCAAAACTTAACAAAAGCCAGAATCATTTCATAAAATAATTTCCTTGTTTTGTTCAAGTGCCCTATTCTCTTTTGTCAATGTTTGGATGTTCCTTATTATGCACAAATGTGTTACATAATGTAGCCATGATGACACCACACATCACACACACCAAAACAATAACTAAAAATAAATCAATAATATGTTCCTTATCGCTTGAAGGCAGAGGATCACCTTGAGTACTGTGTACAGTTTTGGTCTGCAGGCTACAAAAAGGACACAGCAGCACTAGAAAAGGTCCAAGAAGAACGACTCGACTGATTCCAGGGCTACAGGTGTTGCATTATGAGGAAAGTTTAAAAGAGCTGTGCCTATACAGTTTAAGCAAAAGAAGATTAAGAGGTGACATGATTGAAGTGTTTAAAAATATGAAGGGAGTTAGTACAGTGGATCGTGACTGTTACTTTAAAAGGTGTTCATCAAGAACAAGGGGATGTGATCTCTGAAGTCGAAATCAACAACGGGAGTCTAAAACCAATTTTAATAAAAAACAATTTCTTTATTCTTTTATTCTTGGTGAGAAAAAAACTGTGAGACTGCCCTGGTGGAGAATGCGGGCAGACTGGAAAAAGAAAAAACTGTTCACCCTTTTATCACCTAGCTTGTTCATTAGCCAAAGAGAGAACAGAAAAAAACATAACAGTTCATTTTGACGTCATACATGAATTAGGGTTACATCTGAATTTATGACATTCGGGAGTACAGAAAAACAAAGCAGTACCAGGCACCTACATTATCTAAAGACTGTGACCTCTCAGTACACACACACAAACCCATTTTAAGCAGTTTTCTTAAAGTTCATTGCATTAATTATAAAGAGATTACATTCTTATAACTTTAGTATCTTCACTAGATTATATTTGTTTGATTAGATTAATAATCCTTATTTATTAATTCATAAATGACTTGTTTTCTTATAATATTAAACAAGAGTAAAGAAACGATCACATTAATTTATAATATCACAGGGTGTTCTGTTAGTATCAAGATGTTAGCACTTTCTCATAGAGGAATGTAAGTTAATCATATAATTCTGTGCACAAGCTTAATTCTTTTCTTCTACCTAAATAAAAAACAAATTCATATAGAAGTAATAAATTATATAGCTCTCTGCCGCATGATTAATACAAAATACAGTCATTGGTATTTGTAAATTAAGTACTTCTAATCATCTGCGGTGGGCTGGCGCCCTGTATTGGCTGGGACCCCCGCAACCCTGCAGGTAGGATATAGCAGGTTGGATAATGGATGGATAGATGGATACTTTTAAACATTACAGTTAATAATGTTTTTCTGCTTTCTCAGGGACACAGTTGAAAACTTGTTTAGGGTAATTTTACAGAAACATTAGGAAGTTTTTCTTTACGCAAACAATGATAGACACTTGGAATAAACTATCAAGTAGTGTGGTAGACACACTTTAGGGACCTGACATGTTGCAATTTTTGTTGGGTTGATTGGCCTGTTCTTGTCTGGATTGTTCTAATTTCCTAAAGGATGATTGTCTAAGAGGAGATTAAAGCCCCACTTGGAGCACAGTGCGCATGCGCCTTGTAGCTTATAAAGATTGTTTTTTTATTATTATTATTATTTAAGCAACAGCCAGGCTGTTACAAGTTAAAATATTCCTTAGAAGTGCATGTTCATGATTGGCTACCATTACAAAGGAAAAAACAAATGTGACTCGAGAGTTTTCACGGGTCTTTGGTAGCTTGATGAAATGACAGATGGGAGACACATTTGTACCAAAGACCACCGAGTCTGCACAAGAGTTGTGAGTGAGAAAAACACTCGCTTCTATGTGACTATAATAAATAATCGCTTCTATGTGACCAGCAGAAGTGAGGAGTGATTTTTTGGTGCAGGTACATAGGGTGCTCTCGGGGCAAATCTGTTAACACCTACTGCAAGTTTGTCTTTTATATAACTGTTGAGATTAATATAAAGAAACATCTTGGCCTAGAAGTTTTTTTTAATTTCTCACATATTATACTCAGTATTTATAATTTGTCTTTGTTGCCATCACATACAGTTGGCATTAAGACTTTGCTTAACCTTTGACTAAACATTTTTTTTCCCTTTTCCTTCCAGACAAGAGATGACTTCCTTGGACAGGTTGATGTGCCACTTAACCATTTGCCAGTGAGTAAAACCTGCATCTTTATTGCAAACATTTAATAATATTTTTTTTTAAACAGAGATTATATTGAAACTTTTACTTGAATTCTGGGCAGACTTTGTGTCTTGTGTAGCTTAATAGCAGAATGTGTTTCTCCATCTGTACAGAGGAGTTTATTGAGGTCCTGAATTTAAGATTCTTGACCATAGTGAGTTTAATAAAGCAGGCTTTTTATAAATCAGTTAAAACTGTGCTTCACATTACTGACTTTACTGTACCAAGTGCAGAATAAATGGCATATTTATAGCATCTGATACAAACATTTCCTGTATATTCAACACACCATTGTTTTACCTAAGGAAACCTGCTAAAAATGCAGTTTTTCATTTTAGGCTTGATTGCTGGAATAGAAGAAGATTTGTTTTGAGACCTTGGAAAACTGGTCAAGAGATTATTTTCCACAAAAATAAATGTAATGCTCAAAGGTTCAAAAGATATCAGTGCTTTATGCAGAACAATGCAGAGTGAAAAGAGTTCTGTGATGACCAGATACATGACTCAGTTTAATCCATCCATCCATCCATTATCCAACCCGCTATATCCTAACTATAGGGTCACAGGGGTCTGCTGGAGCCAATCCCAGCCAGCACAGGGCACAAGGCAGGAAACAAACCCCTGCAGGGCACACACACGCACACACACACACCCACCAAGCACACACTAGGGACAATTTAGGATCGCCAATGCACCTAACCTGCATGACTTTAGACTGTGGGAGGAATCCAGAGTACCCTGAGGAAACCCACGCAGACACTGGGAGAACATGCAAACTCCATGCAGGGAGGACCTGGGAAGCGAACCCATTTCTCCTAACTGTGAGGCAGCAGCGCTACCACTGTGCCACCGTGCCACCCTCAGTTCAATTCTTCATGCTAATAGTAGGGTTATGAATGTCATTTTGAAAGGTTTAGCAGCCAATCATGCATCCAACCCCTGCCTGTTAGGAGTGAGCATGTTTTCCTGTATCTGTGTACATTTTTCTTCCAATATTCCGGTTTCCCTTATACATTCTAACACATTCTACATTCAATACATTAACGTTATCTGGGGATTTTCAAAACCCTCTCAGTGTGAGTGTAAATATGGATGAGTGAGTAGGCTCTTCAGGCAATCAATCTCTCCTAGGGCTTGTTCCTGTCTTACACCTCATACCACCTACACAGGCTCTGCCCACTGCGACTTAGCGGGTTTCAGGACCTGTTTCATATGCATGAGTGTTTAATTGGGTCAGTGAGTGTGTGTGTCCAGTACCTCCATATCAGTTAACTTTATTATTGTTTGGTGCATATCACTTAGGTATTGTCTTGTATCATACCTAAACATGCACATTCATGTACAATAACCTCTGTATACCCATATGGATTATACAGTATATGTGCGTACAGTGAAGTGAACGTCAATGCAAAACAACTCATTTTCAGTCAGTCAACTTGGCTACTGCTGCCAGCAATGAGAACAGCTCACAACAGTCAGTCAGCAGTTAGTAGTCATCACACCTCAACAGTAAATTCCGTCCAAAATAATGCCTCCACTATTTTGGGTCCACAATCCCTAAACAGAGTAATTCTTTGGAAGCAGCTGACATCTCTGCAATATATAACTCAAGAACTGGAAGGCTTTATGAGAGCTAAGGACTTGACTTGTGGTTTGGTACTGATATTTGAGATCATTCCTCCGGTTTGAGCATTCACACATTAAAAACTGTTTTAGCTTCATCATGGCTCAGTGTATTCCCAGTTTCCTACGTAAAAAAAAAAAAAAAGAATTTTGAAAAACAACACTACCTCAGGTTTGGAATCCAAGGGGTTACATTTTAAAGTAATTTATCTTAAATTCAAGTCAATCACTTAAAGGGTAGGTAGTTTTGCATGGTATTTATTCATTTGCCACATGAAATTGAGCTCTAATATGAAGCATGTTTTATGAATTTTAAAAATTGCTTAGCCTGGCCTTGCATTTTATAATGGAGGTTAGAGGTCCCAAGTTGTCAACATAAAAAAAGCACTGAATAAATCAATTTTTCAAGCCAAACATGTTGTTGAGTATTTATCAATGTCTTGAGCTTGAATACATACTGCATGTCATATTAGGAAGGAAAAAAAGGCAAAAAAATGAACATTTTTTGTGAGATTAAGCCATTTTAAAAGGAGTCAAGCCGTGCACTTCACCTCGTTGCTTATCTTCCTCCGACCAGGGGCCTGGTTTCACCTTAAAAACTCGTCTCCAGGTGCCATTATTAACATTAAATGTTAATGCCCAGAAGTGAACTAATTAGATAGTACTCACAGAAAAATGTCACAGTTACGGTCACTCACAGTCTTTAACTATTTGGAAGTTTGTTCCTCCTACTCAAATAAAAAAAAAAAATCGTGAGTGGTCTCCCCTCGACTTTCTCATATACTCAGATATGGGGATGGATATTTGAGGACTAAACCACAAGACAATGATTATATTTTTATATTATGTACATTAAAGAACCATCAATAACAAATCAAATCAAATTAATAATATATTGAACAATTATTATAAAAGTAAAGTTGAATAAATCCGACTCTGCAGCTGTATGAATGAAAAGGTAAAGTTCCACTTCCAGTTAATGGAAATAGCCCAGAAGTTGATAGACACCTACGTTATATTTGTATGCAACATTTGGTTAACCTAAGTGAACACATACTGAAGTTATCGTTTTTACATACAGAGACACACACACAGACAGACACACAGACGTAATTCAAAAAATATTTTCAGACGCGGGGAGATCTAAAATGTTGAGATTCATCAAAATCTCGAAATTGAATTTTTGGAGGATTCCAATACTTTCCCTATACTTTGTATACAAGAAAGTCAGGGAGGTTTAAAATGTCGAGATTCATAAAAATCTCGACATCGAATCTTTGGACAATTACAATACGTTATTTTGAAAGATACTGCCTGCTGCCTTGTATCTTAATGCGTACGTATGCTTCGATGGTCTAGCAAGAGAAAGGTTGAGTTTGTGTGCAGTGCATAATCAAGCTACAAAAGTTGAACATATATTATAGAAATGTATTCAGTTTTAATCAGGATAAAGTTTAGCAAGTTTAGTACAGATGTCTTAGCATAGGCAGAGTAGTAGCACAAAGCTGTCATTCTTGCCTCACGGTGCTTGAATCTGCAATGAGTCTGCACATTCTTCCTGTGTATTTATGGACTGATTGATGTCAGTGAGTGTCAGTGGGTTTACTTACTCAAAACTTTTGTCAACTGGCCTTTTATCTCCATATTCTCAGCAAGAGGTGTTTCAGCATGTGATACAAATTTCAACAATTGGTTTGAGGCGCTTCAGTCCATTTCAGTGTTTGGCTCTTTCACACAGCTTGTTTTTTTCTTTTTTTCAGTATTTTCTCAAAACCTTACCCACGACTCCCACTGCAAGAAAGAAATGCATCCTTGCTTATGAAAATAGCACCAAGAATCTGTGATAAAATGCATTGATTCCAGTTTACTTTTGTTGTTATAAGCATACCACAGAAACATGAACATTAAATCAGAAACATTGATGCTTCAAAGTGGATCTTTTTGGTAAATTTGAAGACTTGTAATTTATTTTCTACATTGGGACCCCAGAGCTGTTAACCTCCATTATAAATGCAAGTGTATGTTAGGTGTTTTTTAAACATTATAAAAATTTACTTTAGAACACAGTATCTTATGGCAAATTAATATACCCTATGATTGTGAAGAAATAACTTTTACTTGAAGAATGCCAAACTTATGCCTTAACTCTTTCCTGTCACTGTAATTGTAGGGATATTATTGTATGTACAGATACTAAACTGCCTGCAAAAATATCTTTGAAAAGAGGATCATAGTAAAGAATGGTTGTTTGATTTGAACGGAGCAGAGTAGTCGCTGTACATCGAATACATGAAGCCAGAAAAATGAGATATATTGAGTTTAGTTATTTTCAGTATAATTTGCAAGACAGGGTTTCACAAAATATTAATATACACCCACAGTACTTGTCAAAGATAGGCAACAAAATCATTAAAGCAAGATTTGCTGTCTCCTGCCCTACATGTGCTCTCAGCACCTTTCCTCTGTGTTTGCATGTACTCCCTCTCTCAAGTGCGTTCCCATAAAGCCCTCTTCTGAAGGTCTATCATTATTTTCAAGGCACCTTTCTCTCCTCCTGTCCGGTTTTATATTTGCCGTCTTTGAAGATGGCACTAATAGCATACCTCCTACGCGTTTACTCTCATTCTGACTTCCTCTTATGTCGCGTCTCCAAAATCAAACTCACAAATCACACCAAAGCCAAACTAACCAATCAGATTGCTCTGAGGGACTGGACACACAGACTTTGGTGTTTTATTATATATTTACTATATACTAGATTCATTTTTATTTTGACAAAGAGTGTAAAATATTTTCATCATGAGAATACTTTTTAACTAATTTTAGCATTTAGTGTGAATGAAATATACCTAGGTGGTGCACAAAAAGCTAGTGCGTAAATCATGGAGTACACTCTGACATGACCTCTGTGACACAGCTGTCTTGACTTATGAGGAGTTCTTTCCATATGATACATGATATCACTGATAAGCTCACAAATTTCTGCATTGTGTGTTTCACAGGATCACTTGTAGCATGATACTGTTCCACAAAACCCTGATGTGTCAATTTGAAGGAGCTTTTATGAACATATAACTCCAAAATGAAAATATTTTATTCCAATGAATATGACATGTTTTGTCTTCATCAAGCAATGAGATAACTGAACACAATTTAAACAGAATGTCCATGGTGGGCTGTTTGCTGCTGCTAAAATCTATCCATCCATCCTGGACAGAATCATCTTTCAAATGAAGATGAAAGTTGATTTCAAATGATTGGCAACAAATCAAAAGAAACAGACAGGCACAAAGTAGGGAGAAACATTTGCCAATAGACCTCAAAATGACTTTATCTAAATAGAAAAAAGTATTTCCTTTATCAAAACAATATGCAAACAATTATTAAGTATTGATTGGCCATTAAAAGCACGTCACCACACCTCCACGATGTCACAATAGCACAATGCTGAAATTCAAACAAAAAAAAACAGAGGTGAGCTAGGTGATAAACCAGAAAATGTATGTACAGTAATCCCTCCTCTATCGCGGGGGTTGCGTTCCAGACCCCCCCGCTAAAGGTGAAAATCCGCGAAGTAGAAACCATATGTTTATATGGTTATTATTATATTGTCATGCTTGGGTCACAGATTTGCACAGAAACACGGGAGGTTGTAGAGAGACAGGAACTTTATTCAAACACTGCAAACAAACATTTGTCTCTTTTTCAAAAGTTTAAACTGTGCTCCATGACAAGACAGAGATGACAGTTCCGTCTCACAATTAAAAGAATGCAAACATATCTTCCTCTTCAAAGGAGTGTGCGTCAGGAGCAGAGAATGTCAGAGAGAGAGAGAGAAAAAAGCAAACAAAAATCAATAGGGCTGTTTGGCTTTTAAGTATGAGAAGCACCGCCGGATAAAGCAGCTGCAAGGAAGGCAGCAATATAAAGGTAGTCTTTCAGCATTTTTTAGAGGAGCGTCCATATCCTCTAGGCCAGGGGTGGGCAGATTCAGTCCTGGAGGGCCGCAGTGGTTGCAGGTTTTTGTTCCAACCCAGTTGCTTAATTAAAAACCAATCCTTGTCAATTATTTAATTGCATGGCTTGCTAGCACTTTAACTCTGCCATGTCAGGTCATTCTCATATCCTAGATTTATTTTCCTTTCTAAGGATATCATCCAAATGATTTGAAGTCTAAAACAGATGAGTAATTCTCAGTGCTTCACTTTTTTCTCTTCACTTTCCTTCCAAGTATTTAATTAAACCAACTAGTGCATGATAAATACACACAGGTGTAAATGAAAACAAGCTAAATGGAGAAATGCTGGTCTCTTTCGTCATTTGCATGTTATTGCTAATTAGGAGCAATTAAAAACCAAGAATACAGCTGTTTAAGACTAAAATAAGCAATAAGGGTTCAAAATCTTAACGAGCAAGACAACTAAAGTGAAGCTGAAGTGTTACTTGAGCAATAAGGGCTTCTTATTAAGCAATTGGGTTGGAGCAAAAACCTGCAGCCACTGCGGCCCTCCAGGACTGAATCTGCCCACCCCTGCTCTAGGCCAGTGTGCGAACAGCCCCTCTGCCCACACCCCCTCCATCAGGAGCAGAGAATGTCAGAGAGAGAGACAGAGAAAAACAAATAATCAATACGTGCCCTTCGAGCTTTTAAGTATGCGAAGCACCGTGCGGGAAGCATGTCGCTTGACAAACCAGCTGCACAGAAGGGAGCAACGTGAAGGTAATCTTTCAGCATTTTTAGACGAGCATCCGTATCGTCTAGGGGTGCGAACAGCCCCCCTGCTCACACCCCCTCCGTCAGGAGCAGAGAATGTCAGAGCAAGAGAGAGAGAGAGAGGGAGGAAAGCAAACAATCAAAAATCAATACGTGCTGTTTGATCTTTTAAGTATGCGAAGCACAGTGCAAGAAACATATCGCTTGACAAAGTAGCCATATGTATGCCCAGCAAGGAAGAGAGCAATGTGAAGGTAATCTTTCAGCGTTTTTTGAGGAGCGGCCGTATCCTCTAGGGGTGCGAACAGCCCCCATGCTCACAATACATTTGAGGAGTTTTATTTAATACGTAATACGCGCTCTGGTTGGGTAGCTTCTCAGCCATCTGCCAATAGCGTCCCTTGTATGAAATCAACTGGGCAAACCAACTGAGGAAGCATGTACCAGAAATTAAAAGACCCATTGTCTGCAGAAATCCGTGAACCAGCAAAAAATCCACGATATATATTTAAATATGCTTACATATAAAATCCGCGATAGAGTGAAGCCGCGAAAGTCGAAGCGCGATATAGCGAGGGATTACTGTATGTTGTCCATGTGTCACAGGTGGCTCGTGCTTTTTATGACTTGTATGCTAATAGACAACAACTTAGTTTGATTTGGATGTTGCACAGAAAAAAATGTGTTTCTCTCCATTGTGTCTAGCGTGCATGTTCTTAATAACAATTCAGAGGATTTGGCCTAAATAAGGACAAGTGGACTCAGAGGTCAAAGACGTAATGCGTAATCCTTGTGAATGTACAGTAAGATAGCGCTTGAGTAGTTGGTGACACAGACGCCCGCAGTAGTGTGAATGGAAGGAGAAATCTGTCTAATCCAATTCTGATTGGTGGCTCATTGCTGGATTTCTGTGTTATGTATGAATCGTTCATATGAACTCCATCAAGCTTAAAAATAAGGTTGCTCATAAGTGGCACCAAAGCCTCATAGGTTCAGCATTAATGATGGACTTTGCAGTCTGTTTGTCCATTCTGAGATTATATGTTGGAGTCTCATCTTGGGGGTGTTAGGTCAAAAAAGGACAGGATGACTCATATTTAGAGCAGTTTTTCCTTCTTTTCAGGAGTCATGAAATCAAGATGGATCCTGTTTTAAGGCTTAGTAGTGAAGGGAATGGCAAGAAACAAGTTAAAAAGTTACTGTCACATTTAACATTAACCACTCTAGGAGCCAGTGTCCAGCAGCAACGCTTCAGTGTTAGCAGGACGCCATTAAATTTCATGGGTGACCTTTGCAGCCCAAGGTTTCTCAAGCAATGAAAGAGTTGGACCCAAAAGCCCAGGTGTGAGAGCAGTTTGGGCAGGTCATGGATAATAACTTTTGACTGGGCCCAGAATGTTTCAGGCAAACCATTATTGGCTAACTAGAAAGATTACAATATGCAAGCTTTCGAGGCAACTCAGGCCCTTTCTTCAGGCAAGATGTAATTATGTAATTATTTAATTACACCTTGCCTGAAGAAGGAGCCTGAGTTGCCTTGAAAGCTTGCATATTGTAATCTTTCTAGTTAGCCCATAAAAGGTGTCATTTTGCTTAACTTCTCACCACATCTATAATGGCTGACACAGTGCAACACTTTAGTACTACAGGCAAACCATTTCCAATTGTTTTAATATTTGGAAAGGGTAGGCTGAATATTGACCCTGCTGTACTTTTCATTCCTTCACCTCTACTAAGGATCCATTGCAGAGTGTGGCAGGCACTCTGAACCTGGCAGACGAGCCCTCCTCATGTAAGGTGGTGGTGGTAAATTTAGTTTCATTTCTGTAGCCTAGGACACTGAAGTTTTGCAGAAGCTGTGGCTTTGCAAGGGTAGGGGAATGAAAAATTATTAGTTATTAGACATTGTTACATTGTCACGGAAAATAAGAGAAGGTGAGCACACTTTGGGACTGCCAGACTCGGATGATGAGGATCTCTTAATGTTAAAAAAAAGTTTTGTTTTTTTTATAGACAGAAGATCCTGCAATGGAGAGGCCATACACTTTTAAAGACTTTTTGCTTAGACCAAGAAGGTATGTACTGAATGATATTCTTGTCCTTTAGTAGATAAACTGTCTGAAAGTAAGCTGTGTCTTATATAAATTTCATCAATGTTAATGTCTGGCTTCACAAATACTGAGGCCACTACCTTAAAGAGATTCTAGTATCAGTTAGTAAAAGAACTCACAGACTCACAGTTCATTATCTGCTACCTCTATTGTATCTGTTCATTTCAGAATCTAATTAGTTTAATCCCAATTAAAATGTGGGCCATTGCTGTTTAGGTAGATGACCTTGCAAGTTAACGTTACTTTGAGTCTGCTATTCTTTTGCTACTTCACATGCACTGTTTTTAGCTCCTTTTATTTATTCACTGACTCTCAAATGTCTTTTGTCAGAATTGAAGCAAGACTGTGCTGCAGTGGTTTAACGCTTTTAAAATTTGAAAGCAAGTTAAGGGCGTAGTTTTTTTTTTTTAATCATAATTCTCTCCTTATGGATGTCCCAGTAACCTAAAGGTTACTGTCTTTCAGTTCCAGTGTCAAAATTCTAGACTGGGTACTTCCCATGTGGTGGAGTTGTGTCTACATACCTGTTTGGTTTTGAATTGTGGGCACCTTTCTTGGTTTTTCTCTCATCTTCCAAGGATGTGTATTTTTGTTTAATCGAAGGTTTCGGACTTACACTGTATGAGTGAGTGTGCCCATGTGAATATTAGCGTGCCTTGCTGTGATCTGGTACCTCATCCAGGGCACTGCTGTCATAGACTGTAGTTCATGTGACTTGAATTGCGTGACTTTAGTAATGAAAGATGGATTCTTTTCCAGCTCTCTGTGGCTCTGTCATGGAATAAGTAGCTTCTGGAAATACCAGGATGGATGGATAATGTGACTTAACATTCAGAGTTGCTGTGCTAGTTGTTTGTGGTATTTATACTTAATTAGCAGTATCTAGTGTACTACAGGAGTGTTTTTGCCATCCTGGGCATGTGGGCATAATGTAGATCAGGGTTTCTCAAAGTCAGTCCTGGGGGCCCACTGTGGCTTCGGGTTTTTGTTCCAATCAGATTCATAATCGGTGACAACACTGATAGCACTGATCTCATTTAATTAGTAGTTTCTTTTCCTATTCTCTTATTCTACATTCAGAAAAGCACAGCAGCATGATTTTTACATTTGTAAGAAACTTAGAAATAATTCTGGTTTTCCTATGGATTTAAATGCTCAACTCTCTTTTCATTCTATTTTGCCCTTTCTCTGTGCAGTTTGCTCCCTTCATTGAATCTTAATAATGACAATTAAAAGCGAGTAGAGCAGACACCCAGGCAAACAGCACTGAATCATGAAAGGTTGCAACTACCTTAGCATCAGACCCATAAAGTAGTGAATAATGGATTAATTAAACAATTAGAACACTTAGAAAAGTAGAATGGCAATCAAGATGAAAATGTTGTTAAACAGAAAAAATACATTATTCCCATATACAGTAACTGCTTAGTACATTTTAATTTTTTTTTTTTAACCAAACATAGTTTTCTAATTTCCGTATTGTTCCCAAAATAGAGAATCTGGGAAATAACAGTTTACTTAATTAGCCCAGGAGTCCAATTAAAAACAGAAGCTGGTTGGAACAAAAACCTGCAGCCTCAGTGGGTCCCCGGGACTGAGCTTGAGAACCCCTGATGTAGATACATATCGTCATCATTACAAATTCATGATTCAGATCTTTGCTTTGCTCAATTTTGATGTTTTGTTGCACTGCTACAATTTTATACCTTAAGATGAATAGTACCATCCTTTGGCTTCAAGTTTATTGTCGGTTTATTGCCAAGTTTGACCATTATAACTCATCAGATATTTGCATGTTAGCACTGTAACACAACAAGCTGAGTGTTATTTGTCAGGGCAGTTAACTACACGGGAGTGTGTTTTTTTTCTATTGAAATGCAGCACATTTTCAGTTCTATGTTTGTGTTCTCTTAGAAGGCATAGATTGGCTGGCATCCTGGCTGGGATGGGTGGTTCCTTTATAATGGATGGATGGAGGGAAGCAGCCTCCTGGGGCTATGTGCTTCAGCAATGTGATAGGTGGACCTCCCTTGTGCCCACCAGTAGTGCTGCATTGAAGTTGTAGCCCCAATGGGGAGCCCTGCTGGGTTTCTTGGAAGCCATCACGGGGAGCTGCGGGTAGCAGCATTTCTTGTTTTAGGGAGGTTTCGTCTGACCCAGAAGTGCTTCCTGGGTGCAATGGTGTGTCGCCAGAAATACTCCAGGTCTGACATAAAGAAAGCCGCACTGTCTCAGCCAGGTGGGTTGGAGAAGAGCAACACTCGTATTGGCAGAAGTGGAGGTGATGAAAGGGAAACAGATTTGTGCTCGTGCTCGATTAACGAAGAAACCTGTAAGGAGGTATTTGAATTAATAAAACAGTTTATTTGACCCCGTGACTCTGGTCTAGTTGTGTCTGGGGTTTGGTGCTCTGCCATGCCCCCCTACAGGTCACAGGGTGAATGATGACCAAGATGTTGGAAAAATGCAAAGAACATTTTACTGTACAAATGTCTTTCCAAAAACAGAATGAGAGATTTTTGAAACATGCAGTTGAATCAGTGTTGTAGAATCGACAATATTCTAAATGTAAAATGCAGTAAACCCATCTGTTTCAATGGATCTGCTTTGTGTTTCATTACGTCATCAACCAAAACTTCCTTTATTTCTTAAGTTCATGCAGTTGTTTTTTCGATAAATGGTAAATTTGTTCTTTTTTATGTTCTTTATGCCCATTCTGTTCAGAACAGTGTAGGAATTTCAACAGACACACTACTGGGAGAAGGAACGAGATCAGATTGAATAAACAGAATTATCACAGACAGCGTATGCATGCATAATAAAATGAACACATGTGGACGAGAACTAATACTTGTGAATTCTTCATAGAGCTGTGGGATCAACCAGAGGATATACAGTGTTTGTTCCAATGAAATGTGTTATTTATGGTATTTTAGTTTAATCGTTTTGCAATATTAGGTTCAACATTCTTCACAGACTAATAAATGCAGTGTGTAATCATTGCCATGCAATAAATGGACACAGCCTTAACATTTGGGAATTAGTATGAATCATGCAAGTGCAAATTTTTTACAGCATTTTAATCATTGAAATCTTTATTCTCTTTCAGAATTTTGTCTGTAAGTGTTTGTGTTTATCTTAGTCCCCTTAACTGGTTTCTCTCTTTTGTAGTCATAAATCCCGAGTGAAAGGATATCTGCGCTTAAAAATGGCCTATTTACCCAAGAATGGAAGTCAGGAAGAAGAAAATGGAGAGCAAAGAGAAGAGCCAGAGGTAAAATGTTCTTTGAGAAGCGTTTCAATTAAATGTGTGAAATTCAAGGTCTCAGTGTACCTACCAGGATGCAAAGTGTAACATGAACCTGGCATTTAGATGAACTAAAACATAACGAACACGAAACGTTTTACTCGCCTATTATGCTTTTAAGTGGAGTAAAATAACATCAGTGTTAATCCAAATTTTCAGTTTTATTTAGCTATAGTAATTTGATGAGTTAATTGACAAACGAACCCCTCAACAACAGCCAGAGTTTATCCAGCTGTTTCCCAATATCTAGCCTTCTTTTGTGAAAAAGAATTCAAGATAATTTTTTCTGAACTGTAAAAAGTGAGAGATACAAAAGTAATGATCTCATTTAACAATGGGAGCAATATCTTGAATTAAATAGGAAAAGAATGTAAAATGTGCCAAGTGGTGTCCTAGTGTAAATACAGAAATACATAAACAGCACAAGAAATTTTGTGTATAATTTACCCTGTGCACATTCACTTAGCTGTTAGCTGATGCTATCCCTTTGTAGATTCATCTTTAAAGCTGGCAGGATCGCCACTTCAGTGACTTGGGCCTGCTGGCTTCAACGCTCTTCCCCTTCATTTCCATTTGTTTCCTTGTCATTAAGTTCCATTTGTATTGATACCTTTGAGAATTATGAAGACATCCTATTTTTTATGGTGTAATATTTTAGTCACATTTTTAGTGTCTGTGCATTCCAAGGAATGTAATAATGTTCCTACATCCTTTTAATAGTTAGCAGTGGCCATATTTGATTTATGATTAATGGCCCTTGTATCTTGGAAAAATAAATGTGCTTCTGTCTACGTTAAACTGCAGGTGTTTGCCAACTTTTAATATTGACATTGTCTTTCTGAATTGTTTTTGGGTTTTTTTTTGTATTTTCAGTCCTGTTGAGAGCACACAATAGTGCACCCAAAAGCAATGAAAGGTGTAGTGGTGTGACCTGTAACTTTGTTAAGGTTTTGTGAAATTTCCTGGATAAATTTAATGTCTAAGCATTTGTTTTGACTTGTAGGATCCTATGCTTACCCTATCTTGCCCCTTTATACTCTTCATTGCTTAGACCTTAGTGAAGTGTCTTAAACCCCATACACTTACAGCTCTGTGGTCAAGTTCTTTAGTACTTCTTCCCCTTTCCCTTCTACAAAACCAATGTTGTATCTCCGTTACATAGATGACATCTTCATAATCTGGACTGCCAGTGAAAAGGACCTCCTCCATTTTCATAATGAATATAATTGTTTTCACCCCAACATAAAGCTGAAGCTGAATTACTCAAAAACAGAAGTCAGCTTTCTTGACACCACCGTTCAACTGAAAGACAACACCCTTGTAACTTCTATTTTTCACAAACCGACAGACAGACGGACCTACCTGAAAAATGATAGCTTCCACCCCAAGCATATAAGGCGCTCCATTATTTTCAGCCAAGCAATACGGTACAATCGTATTTGCTCAGACCCAACAGACCGGGATCAACAACTGCAGGAGCTCAGACAAGATTTCATCAAACAAGGTTACACCCCGAAAACAACAGACACTCAAATAAGAAGAGCTACTGCCATACCCAGAGACAACCTTCTGGAATATAAAAACAAAGACAACAAGGATCGCATCCCCCTTGTTGTCACCTACAACCCACATCTTGAAACACTTCGAAAAATTATAAAAGAACTTCAGCCAATACTAAACAATGACCAAACACTGAAAAATGTATTTCCTGAACCTCCCCTCCTGGCATACAGACAACCACCAAACCTTCAACAATTAATTGTCCGAGGCTCCCTAAGTGAACCAACAGAAAATGGCACATCTCCATGCCTACAGAAAAGATGCAAAACATGTGCCCACATCTATGATACAGACCGTATAGTTATACCACACTGCCGACTCGAACATCACATCAAGGGATCATTTTCCTGCAGATCATCTAATGTAGTCTACCTAATTTTCTGCATGAAATGTCCTGACACTGCACTCTATGTGGGAGAAACTGGACAAACACTCCGCCAGAGAATGAACTTACACAGGTTCCACATTAAACATGGCAACACAGATGTTCCTGTGGCGGCCCACTTCAACAGCCATGGACACTGTGAGAAGGACTTTAAGGTCACAGTGCTTATGGGCAATTTCAAAACACAGCAAGAGAGAAAAGAATGGGAAGTTAAACTCATGCTAAAATGTAATACTTTACAACATGGATTGAATAAAGACAAGAGTTTTATGGCCAGATATGAGGATTGTTTACATCTCTCAGAATGACAGACAACCTGTCTACAGACCCACATTGTTTTGAAAAACTCATTACAAACTTCAAAAGACCTTGTTGGACAGTTATCTTATCCAGAGATCTTGACAATACATTGTTCTTTTCTCTCTTGCTAAATTAACCCTAGCCTGAATGAATCTATTAATTTTTTACATACAAAATCTCTCATTTAAAGATTTACCAATGTTGTTTCTTGTCCTAGAGTGTGTATATAAACATAGGAAACTTCAGTTTCTGTATTACATCTTGCCTGAAGAAGGGGCCTGAGTTGCCTCGAAAGCTTGCATATTGTAATCTTTCTAGTTAGCCAATAAAAGGTGTCATTTTGCTTGGCTTTTCTCTACCTTCTACATCTGTAATTTGAGGCAAATAGACAGAGTAAAGGAACAGGCAGGTGGTTCGTTACACTTTTAATTATGTAGTATTGATAATCTGCTCAAAGATTAATAAAGAAGCAGAATAAAATGTGAATACTGGCAAGCTATACCATTATAGCCTCAATAAAAGTGCATCTTGCATCCATAGACAGCTCTTAGCTTATCTTCAGTCTAAATTGGTCTGTTCTACCACATGGTCTTTGGTACCGCACGGTATTGGAACAGGCAGCATGTCTGCCTCAATATGGCTGCCGAGTTGTTTTTATCCTGGAGAAAATGCTATAGATACGGTCAACTGGAAGCGCATGATACGAAATATCAATAGGTATTAAGGTTGGCATTGGACACTTTCTTGTTTGACTGAGTTTGTGGATACTCTTTGCAATTGAATGTCTCGTTTTTTCTGGCTATCGAGTTTCAGTTTTGTTCATTGACTTTGATTTTTGAATTCTTCTATTTTGACAAAGTGAAAGATTGGCTTGATTAATTTGGTTTTAATCTGCACTTTGTTTTAAGCACATTCCATTTCCCAGTCCTTTTTTTAATCCTCTACACCAGTGGTCCCCAACCTTTTTGACAGCAAGGACCACTTTATTAGATGCAAATTTTTCCACGGACCGGTCGGGGGGTTAGTTTTATACACAATGTACATAACATTTCTATTATTATTAAAGTTATTAAGCAGTTCGGATACGTTTGCAATCTGAGATTTTTCTTCTTTTTTTGCATATAACAAAGACATATGCTTTACATTTGCCAATCCAACAGATTGCACATCACAAACATTAACACTTCAGTCTTTTTTTCGTGTCTGCCATCTCTATAGGAGGGTGACAATGAGTTAAATTCCAATGGATGTTTTTCAAATGTTGACAAGCAATAAGCAAAAGGAATCACTGAAAACCACAGACAACAAAAACAGCAAAAAAAAAAAAAAAAAAAACAGTACGAGGAAAGTTCGAAGAAAGAGATTTTTTTACAATGTTTCTGTTTGGGGATCGTTGTGCAAACGTGCACAACTGAGCTGCGACCACAGATCTAACTGCTCTGTGGATGATTCGTTCAAGCATTTCAAGGTCACTTCGTTGTAATGAAAGCATCTGTTGAATATACTTCGTAGTAACGTGATTTCTATTGACTCATGTCATATGGGGAAACTGTCGGGACCATAAAAATACTTCGTTGTAATAGTCTCTCACCTCGGTCTCTCTCCTCTCTCTGCACCGCTGCAAAGCCCTGCCCGCCAAGCGTTCTGAAAAGTCTGAGTGAGTCGCCGTTGCCGGCAGTTCTCTCGCGGCCCGGCTGTCAGACGGCTGCGGACCGGGGGTTGGGGACCCCTGCTCTACACAACTGTATGGTGTCAGAATCACACAGAGCTACAGAAGGTACATCGCCTGCGTGGCATCAGATTTGCTGAAAATGGATACTACACAGCCAAAGAAAAAGTTAATTTGATTGGTGTTGAAAGTTTTGTCTTACAGAGCAATAAGTATGAGATTATTGTGTAATTAATTCTATTGTAGACATTAGATTTCGCGCCAGTGGGCACTCCTTTAAGTATAGAAGTACTTAAATAGTAAATAGTATATAGAAGCGTATGGTATGTGAATCTTATGTCTGTCAATATTTCTGGTGTATGTTTTTAGATCCATGGTTAGTAATAAAGCAGATTCCTACTTGAGTCTTTGGATTACCTTTTTGCCCGCACTGTTCAGTTGGCGCAATCGTGTATTGTTCAGTCTCATTTGACTTCAAAGGAAGCAGACTATTCTTACATTTATGACACTCCAAGTGCTTGTGTTGAGCTATTAACAGTTGGGGTTCCCCATTGCCTCCACTTTCTATTATTGCCCCTTGGTAGTCCCAAAATAAAGAATTTCCTGGTGTTGAGCCATGTTTGAAAACTGCCTCCGCTCAGGCAGAAACTTCATTCATAAGAGGCTCGCAGGCTGTATTATTATCCTCTGGCAGCCACGGAAACTCACAACTGTTGGTGATCAGGTTTCACATCACACAAGAAGCCAAGGTTTCTGCAGCTGGTAGCTGTTAGTTAATCTCTGAGCTATCTTTGGATGGGTCATTTTAGAAAGCAACACTTCTTTATTCCTAATGTAGCGCAATTGTATAGAAATTAAACCAAAAAATAAACCTCATCTCCTTGTACAGGCTAACCTCAAGTAGAGTATATAAAAGGCTGACTTTCTTTTGCAGGTCTGATTCTGTAGCTGGATGAATGTTTCCTAGGTTTTGCATAGTTTCCCTGTAATGGTATACGTTTCCTTTTCACAGTCACCTCATCAGCAGGATTTGTACCTGAAATGTGGCGGATTAATCTCATGTCAGAAGCGCAGGTCATACCATCTCTGTGCATGAAGCTGCTCAGACCAGCCTTAATTTCCCCAGTGATTCAGCATTTGTGTCAGTGGGTCCACGAGTGTAAATTAGTTAGCAAGCTGAATCATTATGCAGAGTAATTCATCAACTGATGGACTGTGTTTAGTGAGGTTTGATTTTTTTTTTTCACGTAATTAATAAAGTTTGCTTTAGTTTTTCCAAGTTCAGGTTACCTGGTTCCAGTTTCAATCAAATGTATCCCTGTCTGAATAACTTTCCTAGCCTACATACAGTCTGTACTGCTAAATAAGGAATTTTAAATAGACTGGGAGATGAAATGAAAGTCAAAAATCAGAAACAAGTTGATAACTAAGAAATCAGAAGTACTGCAGCCTCAGCCCAAAACTCTTAACCAAAAATCAAAAGAAACTGCTAAAAGGTTTTAGGATCAGACATCAGTAACTTAACTGTAATAACTTGCATCAAGCACTTTGATTAATCCACTATTTCAGATGCTGTTATTTTTGAATGTGTGGCAGCAGCTTATAAAGAATCTCACTAGGAGTTCCTTGGCAACAAGTGTTGTGGTAAACATAAATACAAAAATAATAAAAGTATTATCCATTCTAATGACTTGCTGTGTACAAAACAGTAATACCTAACTGTTCTCAGATATTTTAAATGTCCAAAAATAACAAAGGAAGACTTGACAAAAAATAGTAAATTTTTAATGATGACTGGATGTTTGCACAATTCAATTTGTGAAGTGGTGTGTTTCTTTAGGGGCCTACTGCGTAATTCACAGGCCCTACAGTTATACCCACAGCTTTTCATAATGTATATACTGCAAAAAATCAAGAACAATTTTTAACAAAATGTTGCATGTTTATAACATTAAATTATTGCAGATGGGTCTGGACAAATGTCACACTAGGGAAGGTAGGTAATAAATGAAGTTTAATGTGCACAAAAGTGAATTGTAGCACTGTGTATTTGACATAATTGCACAATGGGAGGCTGAAATTCAAAATGATGTCTCATGAAACAGAGTTCAAAGCCCTAATGTACTCTTCAGTTTCCATAAGGAGGTAGCATACTGAAGCAGTTAAGAAGGGTAATTGGATGTTGGGCACCCATATGCACTCACGTGACGGAACCTCATCTGGAATATTGTGTGCAGGTTTGGTTTCCGTATTACAGATAATGGCACAAGGGGAGGTCCAGCAAAGAGCCACTAGACTGATCCCAAGATAGGGGATAATGAGTTGTAAAGAAAGGGTGGAGGCATTCCAAATTTCATCTTAAAAAAATGAAGATTAACAGGTCATGTGACTGATTTGGGTCATGTTTTGAAGGGATATGCTGTTACTGTAAAATTAGTTACATTTGTTGTGGACATTGCATTTTAAGAGAGCATGTAGTATCATTAAATACGGTAACTCCATTTTAATCTTTGCATTTCAGAGCACTAGTTTACCTGAACTGTTTAATATTAAAATTATAGTTATCATTTTAATCTCACATGATATCAGAGCAGTAGATCTTAAAGTGATGTTACCTAAATGCCTCCTAAATGTTCTGGTTCTTAATAGGAGTGTTAAACAATAGCTCGAATAACGATTCAAATGCTTCCCCTTTACAAAAAGGGGAAGCCCAAAACCATAAAAACACAACCAAAAGCACTATAAACAAAACATTTAAGTACTTTAAGTAGTAATTATAATAACTATAATAAAGAGTATAACTAGCAAATAAATTGGAGCAGAAAATCACATGATAATGACAAACTGGAACAAGTATCAAAAAGCCCAAATAAGAACTGAAGTTCATTAAGGTCAGTAAAGCCAATATTCAAAGGACATTAAACTTAAATTACTAAATGAAACAGAAACTTAACAACTCAAACCAGGAATCTTTTACCAAGTACTTGGAAAAATCAAAAACCTGGAAACTTAGTAATAAATTCTCTATCCATCCATTATCCAACCCGCTATATCCTAACTACAGCATCATGGGGGTCTGCTGGAGCCAATCCCAGCCAACATACTGTAGGGCGCAAGGCAGGAAACAAACCCCGGGCAGGGTGACAGCCCACCGCAGGGCACATACACACACACACACACACACAGCAAGCACACACTAGGGACAATTTAGGATCGCCAATGCACCTAACCTGCATGTCTTTGGACTGTGGGAGGAAATCGGAGCACCCGGAGGAAACCCACGCAGACACGGGGAGAACATGCAAACTCCACACAGGGAGGACCTGGGAAGCAAACCCAGCTCTCCTAACTGCAAGGCAGCAGTGCTACCACTGCGCCACCGTGCAGCCCTATAATAATAAATTGTAAAGCACAGAAATAAAAAGTAAACAGGAAATGGCATACAACTAGAAAACCAACTCAAAAGAGTGATGGGAGCCCAAAGAGCAGAACTAGAAATAACAATGGCTCAGCAAAGGAGAGACTAAAGGCCTTTATCTGTTCCTCAGATGACTCTGCAGCACTCTTTTAATTGGTGGTCTCACCACCTTGACCTTAAAATAAAACAATGAAAAGCTGCAAACAAAAAACATGCAGCAGGGGGTGAGACACATAACAAGTCACAAGCTTTAGCTACATTACCTGTCACAGGTAATAAAATATATTTTAAAATATTTGATTATCTCTTGTCTTACATGTAAACTCAGTGCATGTCCTAAGTCCTTTCCTCGGTATCCTTATGCATTTCAAACCTGTGTTGGCTGGCACATCCTCTCTCGATTGTGCTCCCGTACAGCCTGCTTCTCAGACTCTGTCATTTTCAGGGGTGTTGCTCGTCTTGTGTGAGCTTTTTGACTACCACGAATGGTAAACGGGCTGTCGTTATCTGCTGTGAAAACACATTTGGTATTTTTGCGAAAACTTCCTGTGCCTAAAGGCGACTCTCAGCGTGCCTCCTACGCCTTTCCTTGGTATCCTCCTGTCTGTCAGCTTCTCTTGCGCAGCATTTCCTGTCTCAGTCGCATTTGATTGATCAACCATAGCGAAACTGATCATTTACATTTTTTGGAGGGACCTGAAACAAACACAGACACACACACAGACAGTAGCATTGTTATATTTAGTAGCTGCTGCAATTGTTAATGGATAACATTTTAATATACTCTAATGCCAAGGAGTTAATTTGGTATGTGGTGCTTTTGTAAGTAACAGAAGATGTACAAAGGCATTGCCAGTGAGAAATCTGACTTAAATTAGGACACAGCTATGATCCCCATATATTGGTTCCAATTTTAGTTTGTAGGTAGTCTTGAGTAAGTATTAAAAAATATTTTTTGAATTGCCCATTCAAGGCATGGCAGCTGTCTACTACAATCGGGTCTCGTAACATTTTGGGTCCATTAAAAAGTTAGTTCTTCTTCCAGGGATTTGTTATGCCATACATTTGATTTATAGGACATTATTTTAAATTCTTTAAAAAGAAAGTGGCCTCACTGTACTGGGATAAATTTCAAAGTACTCTTCTGTGTGGAGCATTGCCCATGTTTGCCGGTATTTAATGTAATTTAGGATACAATTGTTTCTAAGCTTTAAAAGTGTACATTACCATAATGTGCATTCACTTAGTGCGAAATGTTAACATAATTGTTTTCTGTCGTATTTTTCTGCATTTTTAATGGATGCGTATATTGTACATGGGAGCTATGTGGCAAAGTTGAAAGAAATTACAGAAGATGTGCCCATAAGGTTAATTGGCAACTGTGAAATGGCCGTGTATGACAAGGATGCGATATTTCTGTGCGTGAGTGTTTGCTCTGTCCTTCTCAGAATTTGCTGCTGCCTTTTGTGAAGTGCAACTGGGAAAAGTGGTGGCTTCCCACTTCCCCGTACTGTAAGACGCAGGTTTAAAATGTGGGTGGACTGTAGCCTTGTGAGGAGTCTCCTCAAGTGTTATGGTTTCTCGTTAAAAATGATAAAAATGACACCTTTTATTGGCTAACTAAAAAGATTACAATATGCAAGCTTTTGAGGCAACTCAGGCCCCTTCTTCAGGCAAGATGTAATATAGAGACTGGAGTTCCCTGTGTTTATATACACACTCTAGGAGAAGAAACAACATTGGTAAATCTTTAAATGAGAAATTTTAAATGTAAAAAATTAATAGATTCATTCAAGCTAGGGTTAATTTAACAAGAGAGAGAAGAACAATGTATGGTCAAGATCTTTGGATAAGATAACTGTCCAACAAAGTCTTTTGAAGTTTGTAATGAGTTTTTCAAAACAATGTGGATCTGTAGACAGGTTATCTGTCATTCTGAGAGATGTAAACAATGCTCATATCTGGCCATAAAACTATTGTCTTTATTCAAGCCATGTTGTAATGTATTAAATTTTAGCATGAGTTTAACTTCCCATTTTTTTGCTGCATCAAGTGTCTGGAGCCTCTTTTATTTTTCCAGTGACAGTATGTTCACCTTAAGTACCCGATTCACTTGATGCTATGGTTCACAGAAAAATCTAATCTGTATAATTTGACACATGCAGTTTTTTAAAATGATGCACTATGACTTTCCAGCTCAGACTCCCACAGGGAACTTAAGTTGTATAATTATTCCTTTTCACCCGTGCAATACGCAAACACATTTTCAGGCTCAATTTAAAGCTAACAGAGTTTAGCATAATCAGCCCTGTAACTGTTTAAATCTTTTACTTGTCCTTCTTAAATGTAAACCATTACTTGTATTTTAATTTATTTATTTCTGTGGTTTCTTAATTTGCAGGTTTGGGAAGTGGCTGATCCTAATGATGCAGGATCACAACGGCAACAGCAGCTACCTCCAATGCCCCCGGGATGGGAAGAGAAGATTGATAATTTGGGCCGTACCTACTACGTTAACCATAACAACAGAACCACGCAGTGGAAACGGCCAACATTTGTGTAAGCTTTTCACTACCAGATGAATGTATTGGTGTATTTCAAAAGTTATCTATCTGCCAGACAGAGGAGAAATTATTTTATATGTAAATCATTATCAAATAAGGCAAAAAAGAAGCCAACAAAAATATTGAAAACCATTTAAGTTTTCCAGCATGATAAAGGAAGAGAGTCTCATACTAAATGTGTTATTTTTACATTATTTTTGCAGATGCATACTGTGCTTATAAGAGGGAAGGAAACATCAAGATATACAGTATATTAGAGAAAATATTCCCAGCTCTGCTGCCAGGCTTATCTCTTCACCAGCTGTTATTCTTTTCGCATCATCAAACATTGTGTTGTTGGGTTTTCTCAGATCAGTGGGTCTTCACTGAGCTCATTTGGAATGCACACTTTCTCTGCTTCTTAATATTTTGAGTCAATACTTTTCACACACGTTAGAAGGACAAAAAGGCACCTTATGAGGGATGGTATACTCTTTGCTGGGTTTACATCAGCAGTAACATTTTGCATCATTAAAACATGACTGTGGAATCAGTGCTCAGCTGCCTGTTGCAAATAAACGCCATAAGGTCCTTCTCTCTCTTTAAACCTAGTCAGCTTACTTTTCAACATTTAGTAGGCTGATCAAAGTGTAAGGGTCTTCTTAATTACCGTGCTCACCACCATTTTGTTAGGCTGTTGATACTTTTTAGATAGATAGTTGTTGTCTGACATGTCTCTGTTCACCAAGGTGACATCCTCAAAATGTGAAGTGTGTTCAGTTTTACATATCCATCTTCAATACAGTATTTGTATTTGTGAGCAGCACACACTTTTTTTTTGTTATATTTGATTGTCATTTCCTCATTGAGCCATGCTACAGAATGGCGGTGAATTTGCCCTTTGATGGACTGGTGGTCCATCTGGCTTTTTTCCTACTTGGTTAGCAGTGCTACCAGAATAGGTTCTCTCCCAGTAGCCCTTATTCCCATAAAGTAAGTCAAAGATGGCTTGGTAGATAATAGATCATCATAATAATAACTATCAACGATATTCTGCAAGATTGCTTAAAGATAAACATTTTTAATATAGTGAATTGCATTGAATGCCTCTGGTAGTACATGAATGTAATTTGGATTTGTGCCTTTATCTGACAATAACTCAGTGCTTCCTAAGGCATTTTCACAATCATAGTCCGTTATTTTTGTTCCGAATTAGAGGATAATTTGTTACTTTGTTTCAATTTCCAGTTTGCAGTGTGAAATGCAACCATACTAACTTTTATGCAAACTAAACATAGCAAGAACCATCCAGTGGGTGGGCAGTGGACCTCTTTTATTGGGCAGAAACATTTTTTCCCTGGGAAAAAATATCATGGAGGATCGACAACAGTCTGCATTTTCCTTAATAATTTGGTTTATTTGCCAAGCACAGCTCTGTAAGCAAAACGCCTATTATCAAATCACTGGAAGACTACTTGAAAATGATGTACTACTACGTGTGGTGCAAAAAGAAATAGGCGAGTTTACAAAAGAGGACATACACTGGATGTGCTTCGGTTTTATGACATTAGACGTAGCAAGTGGGTTTCATTTAACTGTGTGATGCTGTGTATTTACTCTCAAGATGACACCATATGAACACAACCTCAATTTAGTTTATCTCAGATCATATGTCTACGATCCTATAGACTCCTATACCTATTTGTTAATAATGTTCAATTTGGAATGTTTAATTAACATTTATTACATATAGATAGATAGATATTTTATTAATCCCAAGGGGAAATTCACATACTCCAGCAGCAGCATACTGATAAAGAAAATATTAAATTAAAGAGTGATAACAATGCAGGTATACAGACAGACAATAACTTTGAATAATGTTAACGTTTACCCCCCCGGGTGGAATTGAAGAGTCGCATAGTGTGGGACAGGAACGATCTCCTTAGTCTGTCAGTGGAGCAGGAAAGTGACAGAAGTCTGATGCTGAAGCTGCTCCTCTGTCTGGAGATGACACTGTTTAGTGGATGCAGTGGATTCTCCATGATTGACAGGAGCCTGCTGAGCGCCCGTCGCTGTGCCACAGATGTCAAACTGTCCAACACCATGTCTACAATAGAGCCTACCTTCCTCGCCAGTTTGTCCAGGCTTGAGGTGTCCCTCTTCTTTATGCTGCCTCCCCAGCACACCAACACATAGAAGAGGGCGCTCACCACAACATCTGTAGAATCTTGTTGCAGATGTTGAAGGATGCCAGCCTTCTAAGGAAGTATAGTCGGCTCTGTCCTTTCTTACACAGAGCATCAATATTGGCAGTCCAGTCCAATTTATCATCCAGCTGCACTCCCAGGTATTTATAGGTCTGTACCCTCTACACACAGTCACCTCTGATGATCACGGGGTCCATGAGGGGCCTGGGCCTCCTAAAATCCACCACCAGCCCCTTGGTTTTACTGGTGTTCAGATGTAGGTGGTTTGAGTCGCGCCATTTAACAGAGTCCTTGATTAGGTTCCTATACTCCTCCTCCTGCCCACTCCTGATGCAGCCCACGATAGCAGTGTTGTCAGCGAACTTTTGCATGTGGCAGGACTCTGAGTTGTATTGGAAGTCCGATGTATATAGGCTGAACAGGACCGGAGAAAGTACAGTCCCCTGCGGCACTCCTGTGTTGCTGACCACAATGTCAGACGTGCAGTTCCCAAGACGCACATACTGAGGTCTGTCTGTAAGATAGTCCACGATCCATGCCACCAGGTATGAATCTACTCCTATCTCTGTCAGCTTGTCCCTAAGGAGCAGAGGTTGGATGGTGTTGAAGGCGCTAGAGAAGTCTAGAAACATAATTCTTACAGCACCACTGCCTCTGTCCAAGTGGGAGAGCGATCGGTGTAGCATATAGATGATGGCATCCTCCACTCCCACCTTCTCCTGGTATGCGACCTGCAGAGGGTCGAGGGCGTGGCGTACCTGTGGCATCAGGTGGTGAAGCAGCAGCCGCTCCATGATCTTCATCACGTGTGACATATGTCAATTTTAGTCTGCCTCCTTATCCGGAGAGGCACTTACATTGAGAGACTGCCCTACACCTGTAAGATTGAGGGTGTGATCTCCAATCCCACAGGGCATTGCTATTCATTTCTTGCCACCTGTAAGACCAACGAGTGAAATTCCATCTTTTGTTTTTGGTCTTTTTCAGCTGCTGTATGGTCACATGTGACACATTTCTCAGGAGCTTCATTCAGGTTCTAAGTTTGCTCCGATTGATTCATTGATGCCCCATGTTACCCCCTGACACATGCTGTGAATGACATTCCCTGATTACCACCAGTAGATTGTTGGTGTGACTACCACAGCACACACAGTTTCACCCATAATGCCCAGTATATCCTGTCATTAGATTGGTCTTGTGTCAGATCACATTCATACATCATGGAAACTCTCCAAGACCATGTCTTCACTAGATACCACACCAAGACCATCCTTTCTAAAGGGTCTCAATCCGGTTGTTTTGGTCCATCTACCTAAACAAGTTGGACTTTTGGGGAAATTGCACCAGAGTTTGAAAACACATCAAACAAACTGGGAGTGAAAACGGCGTTACTCTAGCATTTGGTATGTTAAAAAAAGCATTTTATAGCTTTTTATTTAATGTTTAAATTAATCGTTTTACAGTTAGGCAAGTGCTTTTATTTTATTTTATTTTTTTTATATTGTGACTTGCTATGTTATATTTGTTAATATCATTGAGTGACATTAATCCTATAACTTTTTCGTGTAATTTCTGTAGCTGTGAACACCACCCTAAAGTATATTGCATAAATACTCAAAAGATTTATATTTTTCAATGTAGGTAGGATAAGTCACACCGTAACCAAACAAAATGCTTTGAACTTGAGGCCTCAGGAGATGTAGGCACTTAAGCATAAGCCCACCTAACTAGCTGTGGTTCAGATTGGATAATTGGGCATAACTGCTTATTATTCTCCTTTTTGTTACCATCAACATTGTGTTTTCTTCTTACTCACTAGTTTGATTTTTATTACAGTTAACTCTGGAGTATCATCTAGCAGGTTGCAATCCTTTAGAAAAGAAGGACAGTATGGCACTCCCTGAGCCTGTGCCAGTTTGAACACATGTTGAACACATGTGTTTAAAAGGATCAAAGGAATGGACTTGATGTCCTGGCCTTATAACACATCTGGGCTTAGTTAAAGAGAGTGAAACAATAAAATGCCATCACAGTGCAATGAGGAACTATGTGACATTATCTACTTCACACATTGGTTTCCTTACTTCCTTACTAAGAAGTGGTAACATTTATCTTGCAATGTATATAAAATGGAAAACTGTTTGCAGATAATAATATTATATAGTGTGTCTAGTGTAATTAGGTAGAAGTAGTACCTTTGATGTACCTGTTTTGATAAGTGCTGAAATATTCCCTCTTTTATTTGTCATTTCTGCTTTTTCAAAATCACATTACACAAGTGCACAATGATATACTTTAAATTGCCCATTGTACCCATAAAGTTCATACTGGACTTTTTAGCAATTTGTAGGCTCGGACTGTTATACTTATGGGTTACTTTATTGTTATTTTTAATTAAGTTGGGTTATTTGTATATGGCCCTGCGGTGGGCTGGCGCCCTGCCCGGGGTTTGTTTCCTATCTTGCGCCCTGTGTTGGCTGGGATTGGCTCCAGCAAACCCCTGTAACCCTGTAGTTAGGATAGGGTTGGATAATGGATGGATGGATATTTGTATATGTGTTTTTCATTCTTTTTCTATTTTTTGTGAGGAATGCATTTTTACTGTTTATTTGGTTCTCTTTTTTTTTTTTTTTAAAGCTGATAAAATGTAACATGTTATTATACAATGGCATTAGGAATAATGCAACTCTTTGGTCACTTTGATGATGTAGCAGCTATTACATATAAATACACCACCATTTTATCCCATGGGAGAGGTTATCATTTGGCTTCACTTCAGAACTACTTATTTAATTTCTCCTTCTCAGCTGCTGTAACTGCTACATTTGTCTGCGTTTTCACCTTTCATCCACACTAACCCATTGTTTTTGACCCCTGAAAATGAAGACTTTTAAAAACACTCTCCATAGCCATTTAGTTCTGAAAGCGATACTCGACTCATGCTCTGATTGGTCTGTACTTATGTCTTGGCCCTTCCCTGATTGGATCCTGCTCCATTAATTGGCTTATTCCCTGATTAATCTCCCTTCACGGACCCTTTTCAACATAGCATGTATAAAAGAGTTACTTTGCATGGAGCTGGTCTGCTGCTTGCCTGTATGAATACTGCATACATGCGTAAAAAGCACATTTTTTGCCGGTTGCTACTGTTCCGTGATAAATCCTGTGGCCAGCAGCGTTACTGTTGCAGTTAAAAAAAATGTAGTGCCCCTGGAAAATCAGATTGTAAATAACTGAGTTGACAGCCTTCGATCAACATTTATTACTTAAAATTATCTGTTCAGTAAGGAAGAGTACATTCCACAGCAAAATTAATAGCAAGGCGCTTAATAAAGTGGATGGGTGTAGAAAACACCCAAGCTCACAATATTACAGGACAGATACAATTAAGCAACAGTATAGACGCACGCAATGTGTTTATTTATCTATATTTTTAGTTGCAAATGTTGTTTGGTATAAGATGTGCTCCGATAGCTGTGCACTGCTTATCAATCATCTTGCGAATGAACATAGAGCTACACACTTTTTTTTTAGATGTCATTTTAAAATTTGCTTTGTTTTTATTTAATTACAAGATGACCATTGCGAGTTCTGAAGACAGTTACTTTCAGGCTGTAATCTGTGCATTAACTTGACACAGTGGCGATTCGCTCCAGTTCCTTAAAGATTTCCTTTCGTTTTTCTTTGTTTTGAACACTCTGTCAGAGTCTTCTACCTGCGCTAACAGTTATGAAAGCCAAAAAAGCATATCGGAATCTGATTTTCACTGGGATCTGAAGTGTTCACTGTGCAGTCCCTTCAAGTAGTTTGACGCTGATTTGTGCATGCCCAGTATAGGCAAAGGATACCACCGTATGCATTTTCTGGCATTTTAATATGGACAGGGATGCTTTTAAAACAATGCAGATTCAAGTCTCAGTCCAGTCATTATCTGTGTGGTGTTTGCACATCTTCCATATGTCTACTTGACTTTTCCTCCTGGCACTCTGGGCTTTACTCCTGTTTTAGGTGATTTAAAAGCTGTCAAGTGTCATCTTGTAAGTTAGTGTGGTTGTGTGAATGTATGTCTTACGATGCGCCAATACCCAATCCAATTCTTGTGCCTGATGCTGCTGGGGTAGACTGCAGATCTCCATGGCCCTAAAACTGGATTCAGCCAGGCATGAAATTTCCTCATTTTAAATAAATGTTAAATTAACAACATTTGATGGATTGTCCTCGTCAAAATTGTTCTAATTTTCTAAAGTTAGAATGCTGTAAGAGACACAAAGATATTTCTGCATGTTAGTCAATTTGCAAAACCATGAATGCCATATTTGCTGCATACTGGAGGGAGTAAAATGAAAGACCAAGAAGTGAGTTCACATTTTAGTCATTATAATACTATACAGTAATCCCTCCTCCATCGCGGGGGTTGCGTTCCAGAGCCACCCGCGAAATAAGAAAATCCGCGAAGTAGAAACCATATGTCTATATGGTTATTTTTATATTGTCATGCTTGGGTCACAGATTTGCGCAGAAACACAGGAGGTTGTAGAGAGACAGGAACGTTATTCAAACACTGCAAACAAACATTTGTCTCTTTTTCAAAAGTTTAAACTGTGCTCCATGACAAGACAGAGATGACAGTTCCGTCTTACAATTAAAAGAATGCAAACATATCTTCCTCTTCAAAGGAGTGCTTGTCAGGAGCAGTGACTGTCACAGAGATAGAGAGAAAAGCAAACAGATCAATAGGGCTGTTTTTATTTTAAGTATGTGAAGCACCCGCGGCACAAAGCTGTTGAAGGCGGCAGCTCACACCCCCTCCGTCAGGAGCAGACAAAGTGAGACAGAGTTTGTTTTTCAATCAAAAATCAATACGTGCCCTTCGAGCTTTTAAGTATGCGAAGCTCCGTGCAGCATGTCGTTTCAGGAAGCAGCTGCACAAAAGATCACAACGTGAAGATAATCTTTCAGCATTTTTAGACGAGTGTCCGTATCGTGTGCGAACAGCCCCCCTGCTCAATCCCCCTACATCAGGATCAGAGAAAGTCAGCGCAAAAGAAAGAGAAAAGTAAGCTGGGTAGCTTCTCAGCCATCTGCCAATAGCGTCCCTTGTATGAAATCAACTGGGCAAACCAACTGAGGAAGCATGTACCAGAAATTAAAAGACCCATTGTCCGCAGAAACCCGCGAAGCAGCGAAAAATCCGCGATATATATTTAAATATGCTTACATATAAAATCCGCGATGGAGTGAAGCCGCGAAAGGCGAAGCGCGATATAGCGAGGGATTACTGTAACTCCAGCCGGAGGTGTAACACTTCTAGTAGGAAACCACCTGTCCAGCTTGTAAGACTTTGTGATACGGCTTAACCTGAGCTAATGACGCACAATTGATATGGATGAGTAGGTGGGTTTTTATATGATGCACTGAGACTTGCAATGTGTTTATTTAGTTTCTGCATTAAACCAGACTTTTTTGTTCAGTTTATTTTCTTATAATTGACACATTAACAGACCACACTTGAAGCAAAAGCCTATGTAAAATATGTTTGCAACAGTCAAAGAATTCCAGTTTGTAAGCCTAGTCTTAGTTAATGCATGGTATGTGTTGTGCACACATTGACCTGACTGTTTTGAAGTCTGTTCCATGTGTTCTTACATAATTATAATCCAGTATGCAACTAGTCCCCCAGTAAGACCAGAGTACGGGTTTGAAAGGACCTGATGAAAGTGACAGTGTCTGCTGTGCACTCTGAGTAAGGCCACAGCTGCTGTACTGTTAATGCAGACTCGTGTATTTAGGTGATTTTTATAGCATTCATTATTTTTTAAGCCTTTTGTATTAATGATTTTGTTAATGCTGTATTTTTGAATTTTAAAATGCTGTTTTATGCTTCTTAGGGATTTGGCATCAGAAACTGAAAATGACAACCATATCAGACAAATCAACCAAGAAGCTCACAGGGTGTTCCGCTCTAGACGACACATCAGTGAAGACCTGGAGCACGAGCAAATTGAGACGAGGGATATTGATGACGTAAGGGGAATTGTGCCTACCATGCCAAGCTTGCATTTTTTTCTTTGTCATTTAATAGGCAAATTTTAGATTCCTTTTAATTATTTTCCAACCTTTTTAAAAAAAATGAAAAAAATTTACAAAGGTCATAACTCAAAAGCAGAATATCACTAAGTTCTGAAAGTGACCATTTCATTGCCCACTTTACAGTTAATATCTAATTTCTATAAAACTTTGCCCAAATATCAAAGATGATGTATTCAGTTAATAATAGAGTTTATTTTTGTGTATTTTTCTTGACTGAGTACAGGCACCATCAGCTTACACATATATTTACAGTACAGTAAACAGTACAGGTTACAGAACAATACAACAGTTACGATATAAACAAAATCAAAACAAATGAAACATGCAGTATACGCAAATCTCGACAATTATAAATTCACAAATCACATAACAATTGAGATATGGCCTGCTGGTAACAGAAGAGGAAATCAAAAGGTCCAGTCAACAGCATTCCTGGAGGGAAATGAACCATTGGGGGATCTATGGTAGGTAATAACAATAAAAGTCCCAGTCCTGATGACCTCAAACAAACCCTCATACCCCTGCACCCCCTCTCCTGGACACTTCACGGTGTCATAAATGTATCCTGAAGCCGAAAACTGTAAACACTAAACTAGAGCATAAGATGAATAGTCAGGAGGAAATGATTAGTGATTAGTCCCCCTTTGCCAGTCCTGGTCATATAAGTGGTCACCTTCAGAGGCAGATGTTACATTTGACTTGCTCTCCAGCTAGATGTTGTGATAAAAGAACCTGTAGTGTGACACCAGTTTAAAAACTGGACAGTTCAGTTTATTAGTGTTCACCCTTTGTAAAGTTTTTGTCATTCTAATATATGATGCATCACAAACATTAACACAGTACCCTTTTCAAGTGCAGGTTGAAACCATCACCTTGGATTGCTGTCTGGTCAGCTTTAATCTCCTTTGGATGTTTTACGTAGTTTTTGTTTTCAACATTTCACACAAACCTTCAAAGCGTCCTTTGATACATTTTCCTCTTCCCACTATGTCCTGGGAGGTTCTTTGAACCTTGTCAAAGTCTCTCGGTATCCTTACGCTTTCCCATTTTCCTTCTTCAAAAATATCATCTTCAGGAACTGACTGCTTATTTGATGCCTAGTATATCTCACTCTTTGATGGGTGCCACTGTAAAGAGATTATCAATGTTGTTCACTTCACCTGTCACTTGGGGCTGATCAGTGTAAATGCACAAAAAGTACAAAGCCATCTCTAGTGATGTTTTGTCTTGGTAGAGTAATATATATTGCTCTACTTTCCTCTATTGTATTATTAATATGTAACCTTAGAATGCCTAATCTCACAGACTTACCACTGTTTATAAGGTATTATTGTATATAACTTATCCCCACCTTCCCTTCTACAGTATATCTATAACCTCAGGCAATTAGATGTAGTAAAAAAACAAGCAGAAGTTAAGTTACAGTTTAAACAACGTCGTATTGATAATATTCATAAATAATAACAAAATGCAAAGTACATTTGAATATTGGCAACCATACAACCTGATTAAATGGTGATATGTAGTTCAGGTGGCACAGACTTGTAGTTACTTAAATGTGTCTAGTTAAGGCATCATTGGTGCTCAGCTTTCAGCCACATGTCTGTTCAAAATGGCTGCTGAGCCATTAAATTACACTAAATTACATTGCTTTGTCTAAATTACAAATAAAAGACATGCAAAACATTTATCAAGTTATATGTAAAATCTCACATCACAACAAGTGACCTTGTCTTCAGCATTATGAAAAAGAAATAAGGGATAAAAGTGACATTTTTTTAAAAGTTAAAGACATCATTCATTGGTTAATCATTGTTTAAATCATGTGAGTACTGTCAGTTTATCACAGGTGAGTTTAATTTTACTGCAGTAGAAATCAAGTTCTACTAATCACACTCATTTGAATTGTTCAAGAGGTGACAATAATTGGTGCATACAGTGGTTACTTTTCATATTTTATATTGTTTACACAAATTTCCTGTTTAACTGACCTTATGCTGATTTGTAGCTCAAAAAGAAAATGAGTGCATATACACTATAGTGGTTTCACTGCACACTTCTTATCAGGAGATATTGTACATGATATGCCCAAAATGCAAGGGTGCTAGTAATAACCACAATTGTACCAAAACCAGTTAAAGTCACAAAGGTGGTGGGCAGTGTGGTGTAGCTGCTAAAGCAGTGGATGTTAACAGACCAGGTTGCAGGTTTATTCTATGCCAAGGGCTAACTTAAACTGGCACAGTCATAGCTTTTCTATAATTTTTGGGTGAAGAGTAGTATTTCATATGGGCAGCCATCCCCTAACTGCCATGTTGACTCTTGAGATCCGAGTTTTTCCACCAGCCAAATGCTGGACCAGTGAGGTCTCTGATCTGCTCTTCTCCTCTGCTTTATACAAAGACATCTGCATTGTTTCACACCCCCGTTTATTTATTTTTTATTTAAATCTACATGAAAGAGTACTGTTAAGCTATAAAATGACTATAAGAAACAGGACTGTTTCCCTTTAACCTGCGTGTACTACAACTGTCAAAAAATATATATGTAAAAAATTGTAAGTTCCCTTGGATGAACACATGAGGCAAATATACTGTACAATAATGATAATAACACAGAAGGCAATTGCTAATTAGTCTCATTGTCTCATTTCTAGCTCTGTAAAAATAGCAGGGTGTCGGCTTCAGAAATGATTTTGTATTATTATTGTTTTTTTTTTTTAATTTTCTGTTTTACATGCACTTTTTCTCATACTACACCACTGCCCTTGAGTGTTTCACTCATTCTGGAGCTTAAAGTATAAGTTTGGTATTTTTACAGTCAAAGTAATTTCATCACAAACATGGTATATGTATTTGCCATGCAAAATTTAGTTCTAAAGTTAAGCATCTTCTGTTTTTTTTTTTGCCTACACTGGCACTTTACAATGAAGGCTGTAGGACATGTGTGACGAGACACACACACACACACAGCAAAATTTAACATTACCAATTTATCTAACCTTCATGTTTTTGGACTCTGGAAAGAATGGAGAAAACCCATGGATGACCCTCATACCCCTTACTACGGGACAACAGAACCACCACAGCATCACTGTGCAACATATTTATTGATTATTAACATAGTTACATTAACTGTGGCCTTAAAAATTTAGGAAACATTGAGACTTATTTTAGTAACATAATGCATCTGTTTTGGAGCAGGACCCTCAGACAGCTGTTAAAGTCTGGCCATGTTGCACGTACAGCCTCTGAGCAGGTCATTTAACTGCTGTGGATGGGTTGAGTTGAATTTGAGTGTAGGTGGTGAACACCTTGTAGTATGCCCAGAGTAGACCAGTGAGACTACATGAGGTGGACATTATTCTGTCATGATTGTATGGTGGCATAATAGTGTGGTGTTGGAGTTAGCGCAACACAATAAACCCACAATTTACACTGTGATCATACAGTTATAAAAGTAGTTTCCCGTATTTGACAATTAAATAACCCACAAATTTTGTTTTAAAGGATGTTGTATAGAACAATGCTTTTATTTTGCTTAACGCAAACTTAAAGAAATTTTTTTCCATGAACACAGAAGTAAATATTTCTCTGTAATCATTTCAGTATATTGAAGATGGTTGTGTTTTCTTGTAGACTTGGGATTCCATCTCTGAAGAGGTCAGCCTTCCCGGGGACACCCTGAACCAGTCTCTTCCTCCACCTGCCTCGCCAACTGCAGCTCCTCAGAGCAGCCCTCAAGACTTCTCAGAAGAGCTGAACCGCAGACTACAGCTCTGTCCCGACACAAACGGCGAACAGCTGGGCATGGTTATGGTATGTGATTTGTTTTTAAGAAAAAGTACGGCTAGCCAAACAGATAGGAAGGTATTTATTAACTGCATGCAAATACTCTCAATGGAAATTCCAGTTTCAGGATTATTCTGCTATTTTTAACATTTAATTTATGCTGAAGGCAATGCAATTCTCATTCATGTGTGTTCTGTCTCTAACAGATAAAAACTTGCAGGAAGCCATTCAGTGTAATGCATATTAGTGAATGTCATTTTAAAAATGACTTTGTGTAAACAGATTATACAATAAAGCATACATACACAAGGGGAAAACTGAAAAATCTCAACTCACATTTTAAGATTTCATAATTTACCACAATAGTTACTGTTATCATTAATGCAATAATGAGATGGTATAGAGATTGATTAATAATAATCAGACAATGTCCTCATTTACAGTATATTTATTTAAGTTTTGATGCAGTTTAGTGTCACCGTCTGTGGCGCTGGTAATCTTATAACTCGGCTGCTCTACACTGCAAAAGTTTTTATTCTAAAATGGTTTAAATCCAACTGACTGATATTGGAATACACTCAGAATGTATAATATTCCTGCACTTTTTTAATGTTTGCATTGTAAACACAACACAACTGATTTTTCACTTTTACTAAAGAGAGGCATCCTAGGTGTCAATTGTTTCGTCAAATGGTGGCTGAAGAACTCCTAAGGGATGGAATGATGACTCCTGAGAAAACTTAACAGATGCCAACAGACCAGGCTGCAGGTTTATACCATTCCAAGGATTAACTTAGATTGGCACAGTCATAATTTTCTATAATTTTTGGGTGAAGAGTAGTATTTCATATGGGCAGCCATCCCCTAACTTCCACATTGACTCTTGAGATCTGAGTTCTTCAAAGAGCTCAATGCTGGCCCAGTGAGGTCTCTGATCTGCTCTCCTACTGAGCTTTATACAGGGACAGCTGCATTGTTTCACACCCGGAGTTTTTTCAAGAAATCAACATTAAAGAGTACTGTTAGCTATAAAAAATGACCAAAGAAATGTGACAGTTGCCTGTAACCTGCCTTTAACCTGCCTGTACTACAAATGTCAAAAAATATATATGTAAAATATTGTAATTTGACTTGAATGAGTGCATCAGTCAGGTATACAATAATGATATTAACACAGAAGGCAATAGCTAATTAGTATCAGTGTCTCATTTCTAGCTCTGTAAAAATTTCAGGGTGTCAGCTTCGGAAATGACAGAACAATTTGTATTACTGTTGTTATTATTTTTATTATTTTCTGTTTTGCATGCACTTTTGCTTACGCTACTCCATTGCCCTTGAGAGTTTAATTCATTCTATAGCTTGGAGTATAATTTTGGTATTTTTAAAGTTGAAGTCATTTCTTCATGACTTGATTGATAGTCGGGCTTCATTTTTTACACATTGACAGCAACATGTAACTTGAATAATTTCTTTTCATCGGTTATATTCTTGAATAAAAGCACACTTGTTTTGTTACACGTTTTGTGAAAGTGTTTACTGGATATTTGAACTTCAGTCTTCACACATTATTCACTTCACGACAGGATTTTGTCATTATCACTATACCATGAAAAACGTTTCTGTTTTATTTATGTGTTCAGCATTTCTTGCCTCGCATTTCCTGTAATTCTACATTTACCCAGATCGTTGTAGACACGGAACACAAGTGAAATGTATGTATTCCAAACAACGATATATTATTTACCCTATTCAATTCCTGACACCTAACACCCAGATAATGAGACTTCTGCTCTGAGAATTTTGTGTCTGACTTGACTTAACTGCCTCCGTGTGGTTTGAGTGAGCAGGCTGCTTGATGCTTGTGCTGATTGACACGTTTACAAAGCAAAGACGCTGATGACAAGATGCAAGGGAATTTAAGGTGGCCCAGCATTACGAATATTTTCATAGGCTTCAGGGATTCTAGTGACAAACACACACACAGGGATCTTTAGCATCATCAATTTACCCAGGATGAAACAGGTGTTTTTCCTCCAGTGGTGCAAGGGATCTGTTCAAATCAATGGAATGATGACTCCTGAGAAATTTTGAACAGATTTTATTTCATTGTGCTGTGCGTTTTGCAAAACCTTCATCTTTCAACACAATAACAATCCCAAGCTCATTTCAGACAAATATAATATGAGCTTTTGGTTAAATACCTGTTGACGGTCAGGATCAAACACTTTTAGTAAAAGCAAAATCTGCAAGGGGAACTGTGTGTGTGTTTGTGGGTGTGTGTATAAGTGTATGGTATATATAATGTATATAAAATCTGCTATTTAGGGATACTGGCAATGAAATGGTGCAAGATGTCTCTGTGTAATCTGCCACTTTGATGTGTATTATTATTATTCTTTGTTTTGATTAGGAGTCCCAAAGATAGCATAATGGGTGTGAGTCCTCCTAAAAGGACCATAAAGGCAGGGCCATAACCTAACTCTCTCCAGTTAGCTTCAAAACTACTAACTTTAGGCTTCTGGTCCAGTAGACCTCAAGCAAGATGAGCTTACAAAATAAACAGAAATGTCCCAAAAATATAACAAAGTTCCCACATGAGTAGGGGTTACCATAAACCCTGAGCTTGTGTACAGTACAAAGGGCAAACAAACAAACATTTCTTAAATAATGATTTTATTAGCAAAAATACAATGCCCAAAAGAGCAAAAACGGGCAAAAAAGAACATCCAGCCATCCATTATGCAACCCGCTATATCCTACCTACAGGGTCACGGGGGTGTGCTGGAGCCAATCCCAGCCAACACAGGGTGCAGGCAAGAAACAAACCCTGGGTAGGGCGCCAGCCCACCGCAGCAATAAAGAACAACAAAAAAATTCCAAATCCACAAACCACAAAAGAAATGGGAGACAGAAGCAAAATAAATCCATCAAATAAATCAAGATAGTCCAACAAAAATAGCAATACAGAACTCTGTCAAAAATAATGCCATCCTGCTGCTCTGATTAAATAGCCAGAGGGAGGGCTTAGGAGTGGTGACTTAAGAAAGGCCCCGCCTCCTGTGGCCCCACCCACAATGCACAAGTAATGTCGGGACATTTAAATTAATGTTACAGTATTACAAATATCACAAAAGAAAATATATATTATATGAAAAGTTATCATTCTACATTAACAATAAAATACTCTTAAATGAATATATTTTTCAATTTCTACAGCAACACTGTGTTCTGGGTAGCTTGCATTTTTTAACTGCATAAAGTGATGCAAAGTACAGTCATAACTCTGTTAATAATGTTCCAGCAAAAGATGTTGCAATTTATCAATAGAACTTTCATAGAGATACAATAAATGAAATAGAAAGCGTTGAAATACCATTGTTAAAGGTCATATTACAATATTAATATTGCTATTAATGTATTATTATTGCTGTATTTCAGTTATTATTAATTTATGTGCCATATGTATCATGCTAATGTTAGGATACTTGAGGTTATGTTAGCTTAGGGTATGTTATGTCAGGTCAGATGTATACTTGATATGTTATGACAGCAAAAATGACACAGAGGCCTGTCCCTGCATGCAGACGTGGTGCCTTGTAATGTGACGAAAATGGCATCAGAAACAGGCGCGCCCCACCCCTTTTAACATACATCAACTTTTTAAATGACAAAATCAACTAACAACGCTCTAGTAGAACCATATGTTACCATTAAGCAAGTTGTGCCTATACCATGTTATTGTGCGTAGAGTAAATTATGTGACGTGGAGCTTATTGCAGCGTCAATATTTACAATTAAACTTTTTTATTGTTCATCACCTTATTTGGTCTCCACTTAACTTGACATAACATTATTACAATCCAATTCACAGCCATAGGTAGCCATAAATAACCCAAGGCCCCTGAAGTGCAAGCCAAACATTTCAGTAATTATTAGTAGTAGGTCCTGCACAGAGTGGTAATCCATCAGAAGGCTCATTTACATACACATCCATAAAAGGCCAAACTGGAATTATTAGTAAAGAGCAATCAGTGAGTGTCCTGTCGGTGTCTTTAGTTAGTGTTGTGTCCAGCAGGAGCACCTCTTGGGAGTGTGTTCACTGGAAAAGAAAAGTCACTCCCCTACTGCAAGTGCCCTTCTCAATGGAGATATCAGAACAAAGGCAGCAAGAAAAGGAAAGGACTACTTGGCTCTTTTTTCTCATGTTATTTAATACTTGTTTATACTTCCAAAACAAAACCCCCAGATGGGCTCATCAATGTTCATTGTTCTCTTCTGGGCATAACAGCAGCAGCAAAATGTCTTGTTTTTTTTATAAATACTTCAAGCACAATTATATAAATACATACACAAATGTCTTGGGAAATGGAACATGAAATAAATAAAAACACAATAGCAGATTTAAATGTTTCATGAAATATGTATTGTGTTTCTTATTTGTTTATGAACTTATTTAATTATTTCTTCATTTACTTATAGCAGTGACACTGCATGCAACATAAAATATGCCTTGAAATGAAAACTACAATTTTTTTTCCCATCAAAGTTGAGAGGGTGGGCAGTAAAGAGTAGTATGTTATGACTGGTGAATCATCAGTAGAGTGGATGGGCATCAAGGACTACATTTACAGCAAACACTTCAGATGCAGATTTGTGTTGTGAATTCAGAGTTTCCTGAATTAAAGTAGCCACTTCATACAGTAAATCTGGCCAATCTTTGAAAATGCACTATACTGACAATTCACCAGTCAAAAAACAGTACTCACTAGAGCCTAAACTTTCAACTTTGACAGGTGAAAATGGCCATTTTTATTTTGAGGCGTATTTCATGTTGTAAGCGGTGTCACTGAAAGAAATTAATTGAGAGATAATTATATGAGTACATAAATAAATAAGCAACAAAAACTTTATTATATTATGACACATTGAATTGTTTATCCTGACATCATTTTTATTGTGGACTTATAGTCACTGTTCACAATGCAATTTTCTGTTTCTGTATTTATTTAATTAATTTTGTCTGGAATATTCCTCCATAGTTTTCTACCTGTAGGCCTCAATGATCTGAGAGTGTCTGCTGTTTTATAGTTTTGGGATGGTTCGTTTGTTTCAGTATTCCACCAATAAGTTACAAGTACATTTTTTTCCAGAGAATATCACAAACTAATCTGGCTAAACATGCACTGTTATCTTATTGAACAGGAGTAGAAAAATGGCCATGTGTTCTTTCATATTTCAATATGTCTCAAAACTTCAGCACACATATTCTGAACTATCTCTTGCTATGTAACCTCATCCTGCATAAGCAGCCAGCCTCATGCAACATGCTTTTATCCCCATGGAAAGTCAAATGTATGAATGTGAGTAATACATGCATATAATATAACATATACCCTATATCAATAATACCCGATGTTGGTTAAATTATTTTTAAGTCCCACAGTAATTGTCTCTGAGGCTAAGGATCTTGGCTGGTATCCCAAAGGTTGGCGGTTCAAATCCCCGTCACTGCCAAAAGAGATGCTACTCTGCTGGGCCCTTGAGCAAGGCCCTTAACCTTCAATTGCTCCAGGGGCGCTGTACAATGGCTGACCCTGTGCTCTGACCCCAAGGAGTATACGAAAAACCAAGTAATTTCCTTCGAGATTAATAAAGTATAATAAAATATATATATATGTGTATATATATATATATATATATATATATATATATATTAAATGTTACATATCACTTCAAAACAGTAATATAAGGTATTCAAAAATATTACTTTTTAAGTAGCATACTATATGACATAATACACTACTTTTGTTACTTCACAAAAAAGTTATAAAAAAATCCCAAAATGTTCTGCAAGCATATGCTTAAAATAATACAGTAAGATTATGAACATACAGTATATGGAACTGAAGGTACACTCACAATAGCCAGTGTGTCTGCTTGCAATATAATCACAACAACGCAGTGAATAAAGAAAAGGCATGCATTTTCAGTTATTGATATAATATTATATCAACGTAAAAAATATACATTGTGCATATATATATGTGTGTGCACACTGTATTGTTTTGCAGCGCACAGTTCATCAGTGTTTGATTCTTTCATAGTCCACTTACAGATAGATACTTCAGCACTGCTAGCAGACAGTTTAGTCTCACTGATATGTGCACAGTGTCTTAACGTTTTTGGAGATTTCAGAATGTATTCCTAGCCGTAGACAGGAGTTTATTTTGAAATAACTTACATCTAACTACAATGGTTTTTTTCCTCCACTCGCTTGTACATATTCAAAATAATGGGAATACTTCCATGTGGAAAATGTTATTCTAAATGGAGAACGGTCTGCTACTGTTTGCTCTGCTATTTTGTGAATATTTTATGAAAGCATATAATTTAACAGTAAAAGACTAATGCATACTGGGAGCTGCAGCTAACACCGAGGGGACCTTTAGCAGTTTGTTTAAAAAAAAAAATAATAATATTACTTTTCAGGTCCAGGTAATTTTTCAAATGGAGTACTTTAAATAAATTAAGGCACAGAAAAGAAATTTTATTATATTAATAACATGTTTTATTACTAACACAGTACTCCCAACTCTTGATAATAACATACACACTCTGATCATATGATTAGGAACCTGTACACCTTCTTGTCCATGCTGTTATCTAATCAGCACATCGAATCATGTGTATTCAGTTCAGGAGCTTCAGTTAATGTTCATAGCAAACACCAGAATGAGGCCAAATTGTGATCTCAGTAAATTGGACTGAGGCTTGATTGTTGGCGTCCAACCTGCTTGTTTGAGTATTTCTGTAACTGCTGATCTCCTGGGATTTCCACGCACTATAGTCTCTAGAGCTTACTCAGAATGGTGCAATAAACAAAAAAGCATTCAGTAATGCACATGCAGTGTATACATAAAGCAAACAGGGCTCATACCTCACAGCAAATTATTGATTACTGTTCATGCCTCAACTTTGTTGACATACCAAATTTTTTAAAATGTCTTATTGTGTTATTTTTTTTATCATCAGCAAGTTAATTTACTTTTGTAAAATTTTATGTGAAATAAACATTCTACCCAGGATGGTACCCTGGCATAAAATTGCTTGATGTAACCAGCTTCAAGTGCTAGGGAGCACAAATGTACTGTTATCTTTGATGCCTTAAATTTAAGACTTTTTTTTTTACTGTATTATCTAGTGAAGCAGTGAATAAAGAAGGTGAGATTCTGGATATGATTCTGGGAAAGGGCAGTTACCATCCAAAGGATGCTTTGTTGAAGGTTTTGTTAGTTTTTAACCTTAGGCTTTGAAACTTGTGTCTTAAAAGTTACTTGATGTGCTTACCTTCCCCAGAAGAAAGACAGATTGATTGAATGACTGAGTTCTAATTTATGTCTTAAAAAAAGGATAACCAATCATTTTTTTCTTTGTTTGTTTCATTTTACAGCAGACTCAGCCATCATCCAGACTACGGTCAGCTAGTATGACGGATGGAGTCAGTGAACAGGCTCAGCCTCTCCCACCGGTAAATAAGCAATACTTTCTTGACCATCCTTGTATTTTGTATTTCCCAGCTACTTTTCCTGGCACCATTAAGTAGACTAGAAAGTTATTTCTATTTTTTTATGTTGTTTTCTTGGATGCTTTTAATAAATAAGACAGGATAAAATTATTATCTTTCTATTGATTGAATGCTGAAATATTTTAGCCAAGTAGAAAAAGTGGAGCAGTAGAAAGAAAATTCAGTTTTGCCACTTGTGATGAGGGGTCTTGTTTTAGTTGTAAAGCATGAGAATGGTGTCCAGTAGAACAGTGCCAGATATGTTCTTGTATTGGTACCTAATAATATGTTACATTCCTGCAGTCATTTCTTGTGACACATTCTTACAACTATTTTAACACACTACATAATTTACCAGTCAAGGCTGTCGCTTGCTGAAGGAATTAAGCGTGGTGGAAGGTGGCTGTTGGCCGTTTATACACTCATGATTCATGATTTGCCTTGCAGGCAGAGTGCATAAATGCTGTGATTATTTAAATGGAAGAATGTCTTTCTTGACTACACAAAGGTTGATAGACGTGTGTACCTTTCTTCCTAATTATTAAATTACATTCTTCATGCAGCGTTTGCAGTTCTTTATCCTGATTATTAATTTCCTCATTTAGAGAGGTTGCTTGGGAGCATACCCTGATACAGTGTTCTGCCCTACCCACCACATGGCAAACCCCCCCATGATCCCAAATTAGGGTTAGGGACCCGAGCATAGCCATTCGAATGGAATGGAACAGTGTAATAGAGTCATTCTTTTTTAATGGGTTAGTCTCCAAGTGTAATGACTTAACAATAAAATAAAGCTAAAGTTTGGCTCAAGTGTCCTTACTTCTAATTATAATGTGTAACATTTGCTGTAAGCTTTGGCAGCTGGATGGCTTAATAAACCCAATGTTACAAATCTGATGCACTTAATATTTACTTGCAATATTATTGTGCAAAATAAGGTCATGAGGTGGCAGTGTAATGAAGGTAACTGTGCTGGACTGCCCATTTAAAGTAAGGAGTCTCACAGTGGATAGCTTTGAACAAGTTTCGTTTGCCCTGTGCTGTAGAACAATGGACATCAGATCCAGATTGTCAAATCTCCCATGTGTGCCTTCTAGCTGTGTTCATAATTCCCAGCGTGAATTTTAAGATTTGCAGGCAAGGCCCTTTTTCAAATTCTAGGGTCTCGACCTCTTCTCCTTTTGGACTTCCATGGCTGCTGATATCAGATCTTACTAAACTTAGTTTGTAACTGACACTTTTAAATTCCATCCGAGCTTAATAAGACTTGTTAATTCTACCTAACGCTAGTATGTACAAAATTATTCCACACTATGTATTTTTCTTTTCAATTTTTGGGTATGCCCTATTTTTTCTAAATATTTTTATTACAATTATTATTTCTTGTAGATAGAGCAATTGAAAAAGTGAAAACAAGTGAACTTTAAGTAGTTTGCTTCATTATGATTTTTTAATTCTTTAGATATTTATAAGAAAGCTGAACAACCTATTTTTGGATCTAAGTATATTTGATTAGAGAAAGATGAGCCAAGGTATGAAGCTGGTTAGAATGAACAAAGCCTTTCTTTAACAGGCATGTCTTAATCAGATTTTAATATTTGTTTCATGTCAAAGTTTTGATCACTCAGATCTACTGGTTTGATTGTTCCTCTAGTCAGGCTGAAGTGACAGAATTTCTCTTATAGGGTCTGCTTTAATTTTGTAATAATAGTTTTATTCCAGTGTATCAGCCTGTAGAACTGCTTTTCTTTTCTTAGGTGTCTGTGCTTTCAGCTTCATGTAATGTATCCATTCTGACAAACAGGCAAAGGTCAGAGTGTTTTTTGCTGGCTATATTTCATTTTGTCTCAGGCTGTATTCATTTGACTTCGATTTGTAAAATAATAATGCCTAATACCTATTTTAGTTGCAAAAAATAACCATTTGTCTTACAATTTAATCAAGCAGTCCCTATAAAAAGTATTCACCCCATTTGGAAGTTTTCTGTTATTATTGCTATGCAACATTGAATCACAGTGGATTTAAGTTGGCTTGTTTGACATTGATCAGCAGAAAAAGACAAAGTGAAAACAGATCTCTTCAAAGTCTTTCAAATGAATTACAAATGTAAAACACAAAATAATTGGTAGCATAAATATTGACACCGTCTAAGTCATTATTTAATAGATGCACCTTTGGCAGACCTGAGAGCCTTAAGTCTGTGTGCGCTGGTCTCAATCAGCTTTACACATTTGGACGCCGCTGTTTTTCTTCATTCTTCTTTTCAGAACTGCTCAGGCTCTGTCGGTTTGCAAGGGAATTGTGAGTGAACAGCCTTTTTCAAGTCCAGCCTCAAATTCTCAAATGGATTGAGATTTGGACTGACCTGGCCACTCCAGGATGTTAACATTGTTGTTTTTAAGCCATTTCTGTGTAGTTTTGGCTTCATACTTGGAGTTGCTGTCTTGCTGGTTAAATAAATCTTCCCCCAAGGCACGGGGTTTCTTGTAGACTGCATCAGGTTTTCCTCCTGGATTTCCCTGTATTTTGCAAGATTTCCTTTGTTTCCTTTCAAACCTCACAAGCCTTCCCAGGCCCTGCTGCAAAGAAGCATTCCCATAGCAAGATGCTGCCCCCACTATGCTCCAGGGTAGGATTGGCATGTTTGTGGTAATGTGCATTGTTCAAACATGCCGTTTAGTTTGATGGCCAAAAATGTACATTTTATTCTCATCAGACCATAGTACCTTCCTCCAGCTGACTTCAGAGTCCCGCAGATGCCTTCTGGCAAATAGTAGTAGAGATGTCACGTGCACTTTTTTTTTTTTTTTTTTTTTTTAACAGTGGCTTTCTCTTTTCCACTCACCCATAAAGCTGCGACTGAGGAAGCACTCGGGCACCGTCTTCCAATCTCTGCTATTGCAGCTTGTAACTACTTTAGGTTTTCATAGCTCTCTTGGTGGTCTCCCTCTCTGGTTTTCTCCCTAAGTGATCGCTCCATTTTTGTGGAAAGCTGCTTTAGGTAGATTTACAGCTGCGCCATAAACTTGCCATTTCCTAATGTATACTGAGTGACTTGGATATTTTCTTGTATCCCCTAAGTTGTGTTTTTCAATTACATTTTGTCATGATTTAGATTTATGATGATTGTTTGTATAATGTACTTGTGTTAGGGGTTGTTGAGGTTGAGGATTCAGTTTCTTTTATTAATTTCTTGAAATTCATAATTGTCTGTATTTTGTATGTTGGCTTAAAACATCTTGGATGCTGTTTTAGGTCCTCATTCGCCACCGTTTCAAAATCCTGTTGTTGGGCCTGCTTCCCCACATTTCTAGTAACGTGACCTCTGAAGTTGTGACCCAAACATAATCATTGCCACAGGATAAAAGGACAGCTAGGAAGACATTTCCTTATCTGATCTGTGGATACATAAACTCTCGTAAAGCTTTGTGCAGACTCCCCTCACTTGTTGTTTTCGGTTTTGATCTCTTGCTTCTTCTCTCGACCTTGAATCTTGTCTCTCATTTTGGCTTTTGTTTCATTTTGCTCTTGAACTGCTGTTTTGTTTTTCTACATTTGTCTTCCAGTCGTGCCCAACACTTTTCATGGAGTTGTTTGGATTTGTCTTCATTGTGTATGTTGGACCTTCCAGATACAGGAGCTTTTAGACTACACTCAGCTGACACCCCAGACAAGTGATTTCCATTAAATTAAAATCAATTGGCTGCACCAGTGATGACTTTGGTGTGTCAAAGGGGGCGATATACTTATGTGATCAATTACTTTGTGTTTTATATTTGTAATCCATTTAGACCATTTTCACTGACATTAAAAAGGAATTTTCTGTTGCTTATTGTCAAAAGGGCAAATTAAATCCACTGTGCTTCAATGTTATAATAACAATAAAATGTGAAAAAACTTACAAGAGGGTGAAAAAACTTTATAAGCACTGTATTTCCTTACTTTTTGTTGCTAGATTAATTGATTTAATTTAAGAACTTAAGCTAACACGATGTGACAGTTCTGCAGCATTTGGAGTTTTAAAGCCAAAGGTTTCCCTTCTTAAGCAGTGGTGCGGCCATTGCATGTTGACCAGAGCGTTTATTTCTTCCCAATGAGTCTGATATATCAATTAAAAAAATATAAAGTCAGTTTGTTTAAAACTAATTAATTTGAAATGAAAACTGTTTCATTGAACAAGTACAAGAAGGATTTTACAAAGATGTGGTTATTTTTTTTTTTTAAATGTCAGCAATTTTTTTTCTCTTTTAACAATGCCAAGTTTTAGGTGAAGCTCACAAGGTAGTAATAAAGTTTCATAAAACAATATACAGCACATTATTATGCATTAAGAAAAGTAACAAATTTTATACAGAAGAAACTATTTTCCTGAACAAAACACTGTAAAGGACATTTTATTCACTGTTCACCGAATTTGACAGAAGTAACTTAAATACCAGTTTATCGTATCATGTGTGATAGCAAGGCAGTGACAGTTCTTTTAGTGAATATGAAAGAAAGTAAAAATATCTCTTGAAGATTATCATGTCAACTCCTACTTTCTTTTTCATAAAAGAAACAAAAATAATTGTCTAATAGTACTATGGACGATAATAATGACATGGTCACTGTCACTTGCTGTGGTGTAGAAGCTAAGATATAGTCAAATTTTAGCTGCCACATTCACATATTTTGCTCTGTCATGTTGTACATGTGGTTCACAATCCGAAGATTTAATTTTTTCATGGCTTCACCATCCTCATAAGGTGAAAATGAGCCAGATTGAATGTGTTTTGTGGCACCTGTTGGTTTAAAATATAGTTAGATCTTTAGGGTGATCAGTTAAGGTACGCTCTATTGTAAACTGTCTATATGCTAAAATGAAATGTTTCTTGGCTTTATTGTTAAACAAGATATAGTCTCACCAGCGGCCATATTTATAATAGTTGAACAGTTGCAGTGTTAGTCTAGAAACAAACTGACAGAACAAAACAACAATATGGTGATGCACCAAACAAAAACAAATATCTAAAACACTACCCTTTCAAAGTAGATGAACCATAATTTAAGCAAACAGCATCCTACATTCGCACATATTCCAAGACATTTTAGTCTTGTCATGTTTGAATAAGATTAGAATTTGTTAGTCATCTCATAAAGATTTACATTACAGATTTATTTTAATTTTGCAGGTTATCTAAGGAAAATAAGAGAAATTCATTTCAGACATTCAGTAGTTGTTCCTTTTCCCACCTGTTAAGAAGAGTTTACGTGCTCTTAATTTCATAGTCATTTACTGGCTTCACATGAACTCCTTGCTTTCACAGAATAACATCCTCAAGCCTGTTTAATCCAGTTTAAGGTCTCAGAACCTGGAGCTTATGCTGGCAACAACTAACTCAGTTCAGTCCACCACCAAGCCTACTCATATTCATATGGGGCTAATTTAATATTTTCTATTAAGTACCCACACAAATCTTTGCAATTTAGGAGAAAGACTGGAGATACCAGAGAAAAACACACCCATACACAGGAAAAATGTAGAGATTCCATACAGTCAAAGATAAGAAATGAACTCGAACCCAGGATGCTGATCCAAGAGGCAGCAACACTAAGCACTGCACCACTGTGCCTCCCTCTCTGTGTTACCGTATTTCTGCCTTTGGTCCCCAACACATGGAAATGTTCAATTTGATATATTTTACCTTGTTTTTGTTTACAACAATGAGTCGTGTTTTGTCACACCTTTCAGTAGACAGAGGAGTCTGCTCTAATTGTGTATGCCTTCCTTCTTGATTATGTCTGTTTTATTTAGTATGCTGCATGTGTTTTTGTGTGACATAGCAGAACCAAAGTAAACATATCATCCTGATGTTTTTAAAGTAAAAATGGAAAACACTGCCCACTCAGTAGAACATATTCTGTTTCCAGTGTTATTCCGGTGTCCTCGTGGGATATTCTGTCGCTTCAAATTGAGTGGCTGCTTGTTTTCATTAAACCACACTTTCTTTGAGTAGTTAATTTGTGATTGACTTTTCAGCTTATTGCCCTTCTTGATCAGATTTACTTTACTGTCTGAAAGTGCGAGGTGTGCATTTGTAAATTATTTCTGTATAGACCTGTTCTTTACAGCTTAAGACCCTGTCTCAATACCCGAATTGGCCAGCGATTTTCAGTCACAGACTTTATTTCCTTACAGAGTCCTCTGTACTGTTTGCGACAAAGACACATTCTTCCTTGATGTCCCCCTCTGCTCCACAGTTTAAAATTACAAATCAAACAATTCAGACATGATTAAAGCGCACGTTGCAGACTTTCATTTAAGGGTACATATATTTTGGTCACACCATGTAGAAATTACAACACTTTTTTTTCTGCACAGTCCCCCCCATTTAAGGGCACCATAATGTTTGGTACAGTTGGTGTCACGAATGTTTGTGATTCCTCAGGTTTGTTTCATGGCTTTATAAGATATCTTGGCTCACTTCTACCCTTTGGAGTATGTGGTTGCCATTGTTCGACATGAAGACAACAGCTGTGCCAATGAAAGTCAAAGAAGCCGTTATGAGGCAGAAAAACAAGAATAAAACCATTAGAGACATCGGTCAAACCTTAGGATTACTGATATCAACTGTCTGGAAAATCATTAAGAAGAAAGAACGTACTGGTGGACTCAGTTATCGCAAAGGGACTGGTAGGCCTAGGAAGACCTCCACTGCTGATAACAGGAGGATCCTCGCTATAGTAAAGAAAAAGCAGCAAACGCTTGTCCAACATCAGAAACAGTCTTGAGGAGGCAGATGTGGATGTGTCAAGGACTACTGTCCACAGAAGACTTCATGAACAGAAATACAAAGGCCCCACTGCAAGATGCAAACCACTACTTAGCTACAAAAACAGGATGGCCAGATTACAGTTTGTGACAAAGGACTTTAAACTGACTGCAGAAAGTTCTTGTGGACAAACGAGTTAAAGATGGACCTGCGTTAGAGTGATGGCAAGAGCAAAGTGTGGAGACGAATATGAACCACACAAGATTCAAAGCATATCATCTCATCTGTTAATTATGGCGATGGGGGCCTTGGGCATTTATGGCTGCCACAGGTGCCAACACACTTATCTTCATTGATGATGTAACTGGTGACAGCAGTTGCACAATGAATTCTGAGTTGTATAGAAACATCTTATATGCTGAAGTTCTAGTAATTGCCTCCAAAGTCATCGGTTGATGCTTCATCCTGTAAGAAAATGATCCCAAAACATACTGCTAAGGCAACACAGGAGTCTTTCAAAGCTAAATAATGAAATATTCTTGAATGGCCAAGCCAGTCACCCAGTTTAAATCCAATTGAGCATGCCTTGCCTATGCTGACGAGGCGACTTAAGGGGACAAGGCCCAAAACAAGCAGGAGCTGAAGATGGCTGCATTAGAGGACTGGCAGAGCAGCACCAGAGAAGTTTCTCAGCACCTGGTGATGTCTTTGAATCACAGACTTCAAGCAGTCTTTGCATACAAGTTCAACTGCTTTAATATACCTATCATTTCTGTGTCCCAAACATTTTGGTGCCATGCAAATGGGTTGGGGGAGGGAATGATGATTGAATTGTATGCAAATACCCTTAAATGAAAGTCTGCAGTGTGCACTTTAATCACATCTGAATTGCTGATTTGTAATTGTACAGTGTGGAGCAGAGAAGTACATCAAGGAAAATTGTGTGTTTTGTCCCAAACATTATGGAAGGCACTGTAAACGTAGTGAGTCAGGGTAGTCACAGCACATTACCATGATACAGTCATGTAGTTTGACATGCCCAGTGACTCAGTGCCAACTGTTTTGCAACTTGCTCCAAGAAAATCAAACAGGCTTGATTTTGTTTTAAGTTGAAGGAGTAGAATTGCATGCATGTGAGAGCTGACAACTAATGAGCGCTCACCCAGAAGTATAATGGCATGCAGTGCAGCCACTAGGAAATGTGCAGTGTGTGTTAAGGACCTCGCAAGCAGAATAGATGCTTGTATGTCTGATGCCTCTGGTTGTAAATGAAGAAAGAAAAGGGTCCGAGATTGAACTGAATTTGCTACTCTTGTAAAGCCCTTGCACAGGAACCAGCTGCATCAGCTCCTTATCGGCTGTCAGATAAATGCAGAGCTTTGCGATACTTTGGAAATGTGAAAAACTGTGCTGGAAAGTCATTGTGCAGGCACCTAATTTGACTAAACCATGTGAATCTAGTCATGTAATGTGGCATCTTCAGGTGACAAGATCAGCAGCTGCACTGGTGAAGTCTGTCATCCCCTCCAACTAACAGTTGTGTAATGTGAAGCCAAGTTTAGGTCCCAGAAGTACTGAAGTAAATTTAGATTTGTTTGTACAGTAATGAAATGGTACCTTTTGAGTAGACGTTCCAAGAGATTAAACAGCCACAGGTAGGTGCATGCAGATGAATAGATAAAGACTCAACTCTTGCATGGAGTTCACTGAAGTTTTTTAATGCTGTCGGTAATAATTTAGGGTTATCAGTTAGTGCATATTTGTGTTCATATCACACTGTGTTGACCACTAGCTCTCTGCAAAGGTCACTTGGAAGGAGATTTAAAAAGTCTATGCCATAGGTGACAAGCTCCTATTACATGCTTTTAGTATGATTTTTTACTTTTTTATTATTCATGGTCACTTTCTGTATACCGGAATTAGTTCAGAAGTGTCTTTTAACTTATACCTGAATCTGTAAGATGCACCAGGGAATTGTTTCTTCTGTAATTTGTTTGTAATGTGCAAGCAGGGCCTGTTTCATATGAAGCACCATTTGTTCTGATCATTCATTTACATTCCTTTCAAGCTGCAGAAGTTGGACTGATTTTCCATTTGCCATCTGTATCACATTTAATTCCTTCCTTGCCCTGTGTAGCATGTGACAAGGCTTGGCATTCATTAATTACAGCTTTATACCTTCATTTCAGTCTGATACAAGCAGAGTTTTTTATTTTTTGTTAAATAATTTCAGTTTTTCTTCCTGCTTGCAGGCTTTTTGGAGCAGTTATTTTTAAACTGACATTTTTTTCATTTGCTGTTGAATGACCTTTAACAAAAATTATCATTTATCAGCAGAACGAGTCTAGGAGAACCCGTGCCCAAACAGTTATTGGTGGTGAAGAACAAATGGTAATGTGTTTTACACGGTTATGTACTTTTTATAAGACCTTGGGGTTATTTTGTGTATCTGATTTGTCTTTCTTAGTATTATTCTTCTGCAGTCTGCTTATTCTGATTTTTTTATTTTTCCCTATTTACTTTGGAATAAATATTCTGGCTCCTGGTGACTGATTATTGACCACTTGCATGTCCCTGACAGTCTCTTGGGGATTTTAATCGCTCCCAGCTGTCATTAGCTTTTCTTGTAACGCCCAGCAGTTAGGTGCCCTACTGTTTATGAGGCCAGCAACTAAAACAGCACCTCCGTTTTGGAATCAACAAATAACAGACCAACTGAATCATATAAATGCTTAACAGAAGGCACAGCTGACAGTCTCCATGAACCTCTGAACAATGCTCTTCCTGGATTACAGGGCAGCTTTATCACCTAAATGCCGGATCACCCAAAGTGGATCATCTGCTGTTAATTGCCCGGTGTTAAAATACTGTGGGGCCTGATGCCTGCTGGTTTTTGGTTGCTGCCTTTCTGCCACTCATCCACATGCCTCTTTTAAGTATATTAATCTCTGTGGGTTGCTTTGCTGTTCTTTCTTAAAGGACATCAAACAGAATTCATTCTGATTCTTTCCACAATGCCTGGTGCCAGTGGGGTTATCTGCTTTGCTGTGGTTTTTCTTTTTATACAAATATGTTATTAACTTTACTGTTTATTTTTCTTACACATTTTGTGCTGTATATCAACTGCTAATATTGTTTTTTCAAACTGTCACTTCTAGGATATTCAGTCTGGCCCAGTGCAGGTTGTAAGCCAGTGTTTCATAGCCTTCAATAGTATGGCTTAGTGGTCATGCGGCTGGGCAAAGAGTGCAACTTATCAGTGTGTCAATTTTAGGAGTCTGAATGTCAGCAATTATTACATTCACACAATTGATAGAATACAATCACCTTTGTTTATTTATTTTTTTTTAAAGCCAGTGGGACTGTTTTATATTAACAAGTCACTGATTGCTGTAGTTACTTTTACACAGCTGTATAGCCATTTGTACTTTTTATGTTTAGCATTTTAGTCTGAGGCCTCTTATTAAGTGCCAGTTAAGCTAATATGTACTTGGTGCATGTAGGAAAGAAACTGAAGAAAAACCAATGCAGACATGGCAGGAATTTGCACACTTCATGTGGAAAGGACGGAATAGGAGTATGGACCATTAATCTGACTCTACATGATTATTTTAAGTGTCAAAGGCTAGTTTTGCTTTTATATGAATTAGGTTTAAGTTACTATAACTTACTTACTATGACTTACTATCCTTTGCAGACCTTTAGGTTATACTGTGTTATATGTAACCTCATAGGTTAGGTACTGTTTCACTAGCGTGTGCTTTATTACTCACCAAATATGAATTTTCAGATTGCAATCCTCAAAGGCATAAGTTGTAGTGTGTGTCTGCAAACAAAGGCTTTGCATTTTCAGCATTAATTACAATGATAATGAACATGAAATCAGTCAAATAGTAGAATAATTGATAATGTATTAATAGCAATATCAAAATTACATACAGTAACAAAATATTGGAGTTATAAAATGGTGAAATAAAGAATAGCAGAAATGCATATGCATGTATTAAAACTTTAGAAGAATTGTGATGAGAACAGGCTTTTCAGCCCAACAGGTTTGTCCATTGTATTCACCTACATGGTCCAAAATAACATCACGTCAAGATGTGAAGGTCCCTAAGGTCCTACTCCCCACCATACTATTTAGTAATTTATTCCATGTGTCTGTGGTTCTTTGTGTGAAGTTAAACTTTCTAACATTGGTGCAAACTCTGCCGTTAATAAATTTTCTAGCCTTGTCCCTGTGCTCTTGTTGCAGACTTTATTTTACAGTAACAACTGGGATCTACTATACTAATTCCTTTCATAATTTTAAACACTTCAATCATGTCACCTCTTAATATCTGTTTGCTTAAATCAAAAAAGGTTCAGGTCCTTCAGTCTCTCCTCATAGCTCATGTCTGTCAGTCTCAAAATCAGTCTTTCCACTCTTCTTTGGACGTTTCTCAGTGCTGCCGTCTTTTTCGTAGCCTTGACACCAAAACTGCACACAGTACTTTAAGTGAGGCCTCGTAGCATGTTATACATGACCTCCTTTAACTTCAAATCCCACACATTACGATATATAACGTAACTTCCTGTTAGCCTTCTGGGTCACTTCTATGCATTGTCTAGGTGTAGATAAGGTGTACTTTCAAGTTTCAGACCTTCCATTGTGTATTTGGTTCGCTTATTTGTACTTCTTATGTGTAATACTTTACATTTTTTTTAATTAAATGTCATCTGCCCAAGTCTGTGTGCTGTCCAATTCTTCTTTGGCTGATTTTACATTATCTGCCCTTTCACCCATTTAACATCTGCAAACTTAACCAGCTTATTAATTATGTTCTTGTTCAGATTGTTTATGTATATTAAAAAGAGCAGCAGTCCCAGCATTGTATCCCTGCGAGACACCACTATTAACACTACCTCATTCTGAAAAAGGTCCGCTCACCATAACCCTTTGCTTCCCTGTGTTTGAAACAAATTTGTACCCACCTACACACTACACCTTAAATTCCCACCTTTCATTGTGCTACCTTATCAAAAACGTACTGAAAACCAAGATAAATAATATCATGCACACCTTTCTTATCGTATGCTTTTGTTGTTTCCTATTAGAATTCCAACATATTAGTGAAACAGAACCTTCCTTGTCTGAACCCTTGTTGACTATTTGCTGGGTTCTCACAGAGGAGGTCATGTTCCACAGTATGCCAGAAAACAGAATTATTTATCTTCTTCATGTTACATTGAATCTTATCTCTTTAAACACTACATGAATCTAAAATAGATACTTAGGTCAGAGATTAAAACCCATTCAATGGGTGGCCACACAATCTCCAAAGTGGTTAACTCCAGTTCAGTGTGCTGCTAAGAAACAGACTGACACTTTACATGTGATAAAACTCAGAGCTGAGCTTTACCCCTTATAAAGCACACACATGGTCTGCCTCATTAATATGCATATTTGTAGAAAGATTCTTATAACAAAAATATTTCTAACTCAAGGGAACTGTAAAGGATTCTCCATAAGATTAGCATTAATTTCAGATCAAACATGCCTATGAAGATATTAAACATATCATCAAATATCTTAAAAATAATTTCAGTTGAAGACTTAAAACTCTGTGACAGTCCATTTGAGTGGTAATAAACTTTGGGCAGCTGTGTTCTAATAAGACACATTTTGTGCATCTTTTTTCTGGAATAAAGCACTTCTTGTAAAATAAATGTATATGTTTTTTTCTTTTCTAGAGTACCACAGCAGTCTATTGCTGATGCAAATGTAATGTCCTTTTCTCAAATGCTCAATTTTCCTAAACGGTCATAAGGCATCAGATTCAAGTCAGGAAAGATCCCTAAACAGGATGATAGTCCATTGTAGGTGACACTCATTCTCTCACTAATGTCTGGCTGTTAAAGAGGTACAATTTAGTTTAGGATTTAGTGATTTAGTTTCTGCCATAGTGGCCACACGGACAGTATGTAGACTCCCCACCTGGCTAACAAACCCCAGCTCTGCTAAGAGTTATGAAACCATACCATTAACCTGCATGTCCATACCTGGTGCAGTCAGGGGATAAACGTGCATCATCAGTCATTTGGAAATGCATACCTATGGCGTTGTCAAATGCAGAGGAACGCAGTCAAAATAAACAGAATCAAGTGACTTTGTACATAATGATTTAGATTTATTGAAAACTTTTTTTTTATTTACATCTTTGGTGGCTCCAGGATTTACTAAACAAAAAAAACTCATTTTGGACAAACACTTTATAATCAGAAGCTGACAAGACAATTGTTTATTCCTGAAGATTTGTGCGGGTCTTTTCTAGTTCCTCTTTGCTTTTTACAGAACATTAGTTCCTGGTTATTTCAGTAATGGTTATTAGCTGACATCCTATCCAGACTAGGTTTCTGGCTCTAACATGCTTACGTACTATAAAGTAGTTTAGAAAATGAACTAATGTGCGAGTTATACTACATGATACTGCTGATAGGCCTGAGCTAACTAAAATGTTACACTGGTTAGATATAGATCCTAGAAACTCTGGGTTTAATATTAGCAAAAAATAATTATTTACTTAAAATTTTAATTAGCAGATGTGCATATTAAGTTCATCGTCATCTCTAAATCAGTCTGTTTTTGTGTAAGTGTGCACTGCATGTATGCTGCAAGTATGCAGCCTTTCCAGGGTATTTTCTTCCTGTAGGCTATAAAATTGATGGACAGACGAAAACAAAACTTACAGTTGCTCAAGTCTAGTGTTCTCTTTTCAAACACAAGCATTTTTTCCTGTATTGTTCTGTAAGTGTTTTTTAGGTGCAATCTCATAAAATTTTATGTTTGTTTTTCCTTTTGTCTGCATGAAACCACTCGACTCCCAGTGGATTGACTTTTGTTGAAACTTTCCACTCTTTTTCTTCTAGGAAATTTGTCAGGACAGTTCAACTTTCATTGAGACTAGGGGGCTTTGCCCCTGCTCGCTTCACTTGCCAACCCCCCGGCCTGCACTACGCGCCAGCCACTTCACATCTCTGCCGCTCGCATATGTGGATTTCACTTTCACCAAACAACAAATCTTTTAATTTTCACAGATACGCCTCTTCATTGGGAAGAAACACTACTTTTCCCTGATGGCAACACGAATTAAACGATCTACAAGTCTCAGACTTAAAGTTTAAATCCGAACAATATATTTGATCCCTTTTCGCTGTTCCATTATTTCACCGAGTAATAATTTCCATTTGTTTGCGCTAATGCGACCTTTACTATAATTTTTTTGAGACACTTGAATTTTAGTACTTTAATTATCTCTAATCTGCTCTTTATGTGCATCACACCAATGTGTTTGAACCTATTTATGATGTTCTACTTTGTCATCTACTCTTTGTCTTTTATTTCTGGCCCCAGTCGTGGTTAAATCTCTTGGCACAAAGTCTTGTCTCGTGGGACATGAATTCATCTCTCTGAAAAAGTCACATCTCGTCCCAGAATTTTTTTTATATAATAGAGTGATATGGTGTGCTTGTACACATTTTTGAAATGTTAAAACTTTCAACTGAGAAACATTGGCACATTTCTAAACTCATCTATGTGAAAACATAGAAACATTTTGTGCGACGTCAACTACTAGTTAGTTTACTGTTTCAATTTTACATTGAAAGTGCTAACTTCAACTTTCATATTTTATATTTTTTTCTTTTGCTCGTTCAACAGCCGCTCTTGATGACAGAACGGTGAAACATCTCCAGTCGCGCACACTGAAGTAAATACACCACGCTGCAGGGTGTGGGGTGAGGTGGGGTTAGATGTGGGCAGGGTTTGGATGGCCATATAAGGAAACTTGGATAAATATGTGTTTATTCAATTCACTAATAGATATTCTTTATTTATTCAATACAATAGTAATTATATTCTTTAATTATTTAACATCGTAGAAGGTAAATACCGTCCCTTACCTTAGATATACATTGTAGCTGGGTGCAGTAATGACAGCTCCACAAACTGAAAAAATTTGAGATGCCAACTGGGTTGTCCTGTTTATTGTCCAAGGACACCAAAAGGAATATAAATGAAATGCTCTTTGGCGTGCACTTCCCGTTATGTGGGATATCAAATCAAATCAAAATTTTTTTGAAAGCTGAACCAGAAATTGGGAGGTCAGTGGCTCCCACCAGGCAGTTTTTTGTCACTGTGGGGAAAGAAGATGACCCCTGGCAGGTTATTACATACCTTGACAGAGGCTCTGGGGGAGGTCCTCTGATGCACATGTGTGACAATATATGTAAAATGCAAAGTTGACTTACTCACTGACTCGCACACTCTTCGGCAAAAACACTATTTCCTATTTATTTAAAAAGCTAAAATTTGTCAGGATGGCACATCTAGGACAGTAGGTGTCCACTAAGGGAGGAGATTTCTATAAATCAATATTTAGGGGTTGGTAGAAAAAACTCAAAATAGAAGGAATAAATACCCCAAAAAACTCAAAAATGCCTAGATGGATTTGATTGAAATTTGGTTATGTTGTAGAAAAAACAAAATTGGCTGACATTTTTTTTATTTGTTTAAATTTGTCATTAATAATGCTCTAGGGAGTGGGGTATTACTGCACCTCGTCCCTCATTTCATCACAGCGCTGACAGCAATCTCACAGAGATGTAATGTAGGTCATCTGCAGAAGTGAGGTGAAAGGAGCAAAGTTTGTGGATACTTAAAGAAGACATGTCTAGCAAAAGTGCTTGCCAGGAGCCATTGTTCTGAGCACTGTCAATTTCGCACAATTGATCCTGTAAGAAAGGCTATTAAATATATATTACTCTCCCACCCCCCTTATGCAAATAACCATACATGAGACTACAATTCCCATCAGGCAGAGCACTACTCCAGACAATTTCATTAGTGCTCACAAAGTTTAAATAAGAGCATCAATAAATTTGTTGTGTCATCAAAGGTAGTAGCAGCTTTTTTTTCCCTCAACCACTTTGGGATAACAATTTCATTGTCTTGCTCGATTACAAGGTTTATTTAAGAGCAGTGTTTCTCAACTTCTGTGGCCCTGTGACCCACTTGAACCTTCTTCAAGTTCTTTGACAATCCACAGACAACATTTGAAGAATTGTTGGGAGTTTGGGTTCCCCTTTCGTAAGCCAAGCGCAATTCGAACAGCAGGGGGGGAAACATTGATGAAATGAGCGTTGTTACAAAAGTGAAAAATATCACAGAGCACTGTGGATTGCTTTGGTGGACCGGGGGCGTGCTACATGTGACAATAAATATGAGATACTCTGATTACACACATTTTTTATCAGGCATAGCCTTGCATTTTTGAAAAAGCCAGCACTGTTGTACACCTGCATATTGTCATTAAGTTTGCAATACCGATCAGTGAACAGCACTTTTTGAAGTTAAATAAACAAAGGGGAAATAAAAATGAGAAAAATACTGCAAATTAATGGATGGCGCCAAGCCACAATTGAACAAAGTGAAGCGCAAATTTTTCTAGAGCTGATGAAGATGCTGTTTCTCAGAATGTGATAAAAAGACATAAAAGTATTGTTTTGAGTGAGTGAAAGTAATTCATCACTTTTATTTTTAATTTTTGGTGGTTTATTCTAATCCATTGTATACTGAGGCTGTACTAATTTTAGTGTTTGAGGCTGATAGAGAGTCGAGATTGTTAGCAGCCTTTATCTTTGAATGAATCAAATTTAAATCACCTTTGTAACATTACTAAATAGAGCTTTACTGTGCTTTAATATGGAGTTCAGCTGCAATCTCTTTCGTAACAGCACCACCAAGGACTGTATGTAGCATGTTCAGCAGTAAGCACCTCAAGTGAACTAATAATAATAACCGCTGAATCCAAACACAGGGTCACAGAGGTCTGCTGGAGCCAATCCCAGCCAACACAGGGTGCAAGGCAGGAACCAATCCCAGGTAGGGCACCAACCCACCGCAGAACACACACCCACACACCAAGCACATACACTAGGGCCAATTAAGAATCGCCAATCCACCTAACTTGCATGTCTTTGGACTGTGGGAGGAAACTGGAGCACCCAGAGGAAACCCACACAGACACAAGGAGAACATGAGTCCTCACAGGTAGCGCAGTGGTAGTGCTGCTGCTTTGCAGTAAGGAGACTGTGGAAGATTGTGGTTTCGCTTCCCGGTTCCTCCCTGTTTGGATAGCTCTTTGAGTACTGAGAAAAGCGCTATATAAATGTAAAGAATTATTATTATTATTGTTATTATTATTATTATTATTATTAACATGCAAACTCCACGCAAGGAGGACCCAGGAAGCGAACCCGGGTCTCCTAACTGCGAGGCAGCAGCGCTACCACTGTGCCATCGTGTCGCCCCTAATAATAACCCCATTTGAAAAAAATACAAATATTGTATACAGAAAAGTACTTTGTTTATATAGTACTTCTGATACATTTGATTAAAAAATGGCACTATAACTGAGGCCCATTGACTTCGATAATTTCCCAGATAAAGCGGGGTAGCACAGTTAGTAATTTATAATAATTAATTTTTACTGCTGTTTTATTCTATTATTTTTTATATAGAAGTTTAAATGGTATTTTTTTTATTGTTTTTTTTATCATCTTGATTTTTAAATCACTAAGGGATGACTATATTATTTTAGTGGTCTATGTAAATATTATTATTTAAATAAAGTGTAGACACTAGGATTGTAGGAACATTTTTGCCAAAATAATGTACATCAACATTTTTAGGGAGGAATAAGTTACTGTGAGCACGTGTTTGATCCAACATTCAGGTGATGAAGAGCCCTACGCTGCCCACCCCTTCCACAAGATCTTCAGGTTTTTGTGATCACATTTGCACTTGTTGTTGCCTCAAGACTGTTGGAAGCAAAGCAAATGGCCATCCACCAGAATCTAATGTATCTTACCTTCCAGGTCCAGACTCCTCAGACATTGCATTATATAATGGGATCAGTGGAATGTGGATTTAGGACAATTCAAAAAAAGATTTTCTTTTTTTTAGATTTTTCGCCATCTACAGTACCATACTGACAATCTCATTTCCCTTTCCTTTAGTTTTTTGTTTTTGCTGCTAATACTTTAAATTCTGCTACTTCAGATAATCCTTAATAATTTATATTCTTTATAAATACTGCCTCATGACATTTCTCAAATATGCCTACCCCCATTTTAACTTTTGACATTTCATGCCCATTCGCAGAGTTGTGTGGGATTTTTTTTTTCCGCTACTCTTCTTTCTTCAAAAGATTTTTCTATTTAGGAAATATATGCTGTCTGCTTCTTGGCCTCTCATTTTTTGAGACTATCATCTAGAAAAATAAAAAAAATTCACATTATAACTTCATGTCATTTTTCTCCTGATTAAGCAGCCATCACCTATGGCCTACTTGCATACCACTCCTGGTTTGCCTCCAGGATGGGAAGAGAGGAAAGACCTAAAAGGTCGCACCTATTATGTCAACCATAACAATCGTACAACTACCTGGACCCGTCCTATCATACAGGTATGAAGAGCCCCATGCTGCCCACCCCTTCTTCAAGATCTTCTGCAGCTGCATCTTCTTTATCTTGTGATCTGATTTCAGTCATTTTCCTCAACTTCTTTCTTAATCCAGTCTGATTTTTCTTTTTATTTTAGTTTATATATTTTTTTTTTTTTTTGCTGCTGCTGTTAATTTTGTGTGTATTGTTAGCTGTCACCTGTTGCTTGTGTCATGGTGTCATTTCAAGCACTGTTTACCTTTTCAGTTGTCTCTTTTTTTTCTTGTCTTTAAATGTGAAAGTATAGGTTTTGTTTCCCCAGCTGTTCATCTGCTTATAAAACTATTTCCTCTCAAAGTCTATCTAAATATAGAACCAATAAAAACAGTTATTCATTTTAATGCAGCACATAAGCACTGTTTGAAAATAATATTGCCAAAGGTAAAAAAAATCACTTTTTTTTTTATTATTGTATGTAAAGTTCACTCTTAGGCCCTGTCTTGCTACTGCCAATTTTCATTTCAATTTTCTTTCTTTTATCTGCATACTTGCTTTGTGAAATGCAACTGATTCGTCTTTAATCTAAATGGATTTTTTTTGATAATTTGTTGTGTTGTTTTAATGTTTAGTCTAATAAATATCTTTTCATGTTAGCATACAGAAGACGGGGCCACCGCCTCAACCTCAAACCTCAACAGCCACCTAAGTGAGCCCCAGCTCAGGCGGCCTCGCAGCCTCAGCTCTCCAACAGTAACCCTGTCAGCCCCACTCGAGGTGAGAGTCTGCCTTGTTAATTCACTGGAGGCTCTCTTTCCTATTCTAACATTCTCACGTTCTTCTCCTGTCTCTTCCATATTTCACGGATCCTCGTTGTTCCAGAATCTTTTTTTTCTTTTGTTTGTTCTCCTCATTTGTGTTTTTAAAAAAATCTTGTGGCCGTGTGTCATGTTTCTCCAATTCCTTCTACCTGCTCTTCCATTCTGTAATTTTTTTAATTTGAGATACTATCTATCTATCTATCTATCTATCTATCTATCTATCTATCTATCTATCTATCTATCTATCTATCTATCTATCTATCTATCATATAGAGCATTTCATACCTATCTGTCTATAGTAAATGATTCTTTTATATTAGTGTTGTAGTCAATTCATTATTGTCAGTTGCCGTGATCTAATTGTATTCCATGTTTTTGAACACAAAGTTGTATATGTTAAAACGTGTCTTTCTTGGAATTGTATTTGTTGTTTTCTTTTAGGATATTTCCACAAATTGCAATACTGAAATGGTACCAACTGAGAGGATAAAAAGCCTTTACTGTGGCAGAAATGTACTGTACCTTGTACTGAGTATCTTTGTTATCACTACTCTGTTTTAAAGTGCATTACTCTTTGCTTGTTATGTTTATGCTGTTTCAGTTCATACTTGACTACCATATTAGCACTCATTTTTTTCTTTTGAGTCACTTACACTGGGGCAGGACAAGTTCACAGTCCTATGGCTACCATTCATTATAGAAGCATAGGATGGGACTGTAATCTTTACATCTGCAATGTGCAGCGCATGCTGTGCTGCATAGTGTGGTCGTTTTTATGCTCCTGCTCACTGGTGGGCAGAATGGTGGCTCTGAGGCTAGGGATCTGCACTGGTAATTGGAAGGTTGCAGGTCAAATCCTGTAAACGCCATAAGTGACTCTACTCCATTGGACCCTTGAGCAAGGCCCTTAACCTGCAATTGCTCCATCCTGGGTATGACGTTAATCTGCATCCAGCCCTGCATGTAGGCCCTCCAACCTGCAAGGAAAAACCTGGGGGTTGGTGGCAGAATTGGCATTCCAGCCACCACAAAAAAACCTCACACTGTTCCATTCCATCTGAACTAGTGTGGTGCTGAGGTGTCACCCGTCGCATGGCTGCACTTGGGTCTTAATCTGGGATCTTGAGATGATTTGTCATGTGGCGGGTGTGGCAACACGCTGTATCAGCGCAGGCTCCTAACCTCACTGATGGCACAACTCTTCAAACGTTGAACTGATGCTCCGATTCCTGTAAACATTCCTTCAGCCTTTGTCAAACTGGAGTGCCAGCACATTCTGTAAGTCCTTGTTTTTGTACAGCCAGGGTTCAAATATCTGATCATTAGTTGTAAATTTTTTATTATTATATTCAAATAGCACTCAAAATAAATTTCAGTGTTTGTAATCTCTAAGGTCTAAGTTCCAGAATGAAGTAGATAACATAGTAAGACCTCTTTCTGTCAGGTGATGTCTTTTTTTTTTTTTTTATTATTAAAGTACTAGGGTGTTGTACCGTGTTAGCCATTATGAATAATAAGATGATTACATCTTGCCTGAAGAAGAGGCCTGAGTTGCCTAGAAAGCTTGCATATTGTAATCTTTTTAGTTTGCCAATAAAAGGTGTCATTTTGCTTGGCTTTTTTTTTTAAAGAAAAGTATTTTCTATTGACCATGAGTAATAAACATTTTGATAAAATAAACAGCTTGATAAATGAAACAAGGCTATTCTGCAAGCTTATCTGACCCACTAATAGATATGTTTTTCCAATCCATCATCCATATGATTTTTAAAACTGCATGCTCCTCTAGTTCAGTGTTTCCCAACCTTTTTTTTGGGGTGGCACACTTTTATTAAACAAAAGCATCCCAAGTCACACCACTGTTCTACAAACCACAAACACATATACATATACAGTATGTCTCATCTCATACACCTGCTCATCTCTCCAAAGGGGCAGGATTACTGGAGAAGCCGGTTAAAAAAGCAGCTCCGAGATCAGCGTTCACAGACACGGCGCTTAGTGAGTGCTTTAGTGGCATTTCCCAGCCGTTTCGTCCCTTTGCCCACCCCACTCTGCCACAGAGACAAGTTGTATGACTTGCTGGCAACCACACACGCAGGGCAGATGGGCTCTAGCATCCTGGAGATATGTCTAAAGTGCTTTAGGTGCCGTGACTGTAACATAACAATCGCGTAGCTGCTTTTATGCCAGCTTCTCCAGGTGGTCTTGTCTTTCTCGGGCAGGTCACGACCAGACCAAGGTGTGCTACACTATTATTTCTAAGCACTTCTGTGCTGTGGCACACTGGTTGAAAAACGCTGCTTCAGTTTTCTTTCCATAATATCAATAGCTTTAGTTTAGATGAATAGGTGTTCATCTGTTTGAAAAATACAGAGAGATTCATGCAGACAAATCAGCACCTTTGCCAGGATAGGCTTTGAGTCACTTTCAAGAGACTCAATTTGGATTCTGCCATAATATTAAAGCCATGCATCTCGGAACTGTTGTCTTCCATTGTAATGTCTTCAACCTTAATTTACAAGACATTGAAAACTAAATAATTTTAGTGTTACTTTTGGCAGTTGTCCATAGATTCACGAAATTAAATGAAAGTTGTAAAAGTCTTGCAACAGTTTGCAAGCAGTCAAAAGAATAAACTTTCACAAAATTTATTGAAGATTGGATTGTCTGTCCACGGTTCTTGTGATTTCTTGAGAAATGACAGGAGACCTTTCTTTTCCCTTTTTCCATTAGGATATCAAAGAAGGATTTTATTCCTTCTTTGTTGTGTTGTTACCACATTCTACAGGTTCAGCTGTTCAGATTCATTTTCCAGCTTAAGGCACTGAGGAATGTCTGGTCTTTTACTTTGTTTCTGCCTTAGACTCTTTAATAATAAAGCAGCTAAAATAGAAACTCCTACTTATTACTTACTCAGTTCAACCTTAGTATTAGTATGCCCTCTGTGCCCTTTTTTTATTATTTTTTTACTAATCACTTAGGGTACACCTGCAGTAACATTTCAAATAAAATGTTCAGAACAGAGTGACCTCCAAATGTTTCACAATCAGGCCGAACTTTTACAGGTAAGCAAACTATCCCTAATGGACAAATACTGTACAGACCTTATGGAAAAATGATTATATTCACATCAACTCTTTGAATTGGTTTGTGGACTACCCTACTGCACATAATACTCCAGATGCTGTCCCACTAGCACATTATAGAATCTGAGCATAATGCCCCTTGATTTATATTGAACTGTTTCTATAGTATAACCCAACATTTTATTTGCCCTTTTAATTGCTTCTGGGCATTGCTTAGCCATTAAGAATTCTGTGTTCTGTAAACCCCTGAAAGTCATAGGTTGCTTCTTATAGGTCACCAATCTTGTTTTTATAATTAATATTCCTTTTGCCTATATCTCGTACTTTGCATTTTTTGCTTTAAGCTTTAATGTTCGTAGTTTCTGATATATTTTAAATATTGTCCATGTCTTGTTCCATTGTTTTCTCCTCTATTTTCACTCCAGTTCTGGTGTGGTCTGCTTCAGATCTCAGCCAGGTCACTGTTGGTGTGGAGTTTGCACATTCTCTACATGGCAGTATGAATTTCCTTCAAGTGATCTGGCTTCCTTCTACAACCCATAAATGCATGTATTTTGTTTGTGCATTATTGTGCCCAGCAGTGCCCAAGACAAGATGCCAGGCCTTCACAGAGCATGCACAGTCACACACAATGATATGACATCAATTGCCCTTCTGGAGAAAGCTAAATGTTTCCTTGGGACAATTAAAGTACTATCTTTACTCACCCAAAAGGGTCATATTATTAGTGTATGTCTTTGGACTGGAAAGAAAACAATGTAGTCTTGGAAATCAGAATGAAAATGTGGACAAACATACAAACTCTGCAGTGTGGGCAACCCCACCAGGCACTGAGCTGTGGGACAAATGCTGTAGGTTTGGCAGCATTTTGTGAAAAATAAAAAGACAGAACTCTGTAATTTTTTTATGTGTGGGTGCTCTGCATGTCTGGTTTGATATCATTAGATGGCAGGTTGAGAGTGTTGCAAGTTTATTTAAACTTGTACCACAGTTCAGTAAGAGTGCCAAGAAGCAGCTTATAGTGAGAGTGCTTGTGTTCCACTTTGGGTTTCCAAATTTAAGGATGTACATTGCTCATCTCTTGATTTTTGCATGTATTTATCTGCGTACCATTTGGTGACATTTTTGCCAGCTGTGAATTTGTGTTCTTTGGAAGCAAGAGGGCTCAGTATTTAGGCTTCTGTCACACAATGGTATTGATGTATCCATTTATTGTCTAATCCTGTTATCCTGCTTAGGATCCCAGGGAGTCTATGACTTTTTGATTGGGTTCAAGTTCAGGCTCGGGCTGGGCAACCAAAGGATATTCCGAGAGCTGTCCTTAAGCTACTCACTTTGCTTTGTGCTTTTGATCACTGCCCTATTGGAAGGTAAACCTTGGCCCAGTCTGAGGCCCAGGGCGCTCTAGAGCAGGTTTTCATTAAGGATATCTCTGTACTTTGATCTATTGAGTTTCCCTCAACCCTGACCTAGGCTGTTCTCCCACAATTACTCAGCTTGGCGAGGTAGCCAGCTCTAGAAAGACTTGTGGTTGCTTCAAACATCTTCCATTTAAGAATTATAAAGGCAGCTGTGCTCCTGAGAGCATACAGTGCTGCATTGTAGCCTTCTCCATATCTGTGTCTCAGCACAATCCTGTCTGTGATCTCTGAAGGCAATTCCTTCGACCTCATGGCCTTGGTTTTTGCTTTGATACACATTGTCAGCTGTGGGACCTTCTTTAGTCAGGTGGGTACCTTTCCTAACCAGGTCCAATCAGTTGAATCGACCACAAGTGGACTCCAAACAAGGTGCAGAAACATCTCAGTTATGGTCATTAGAATGGGATGCACCAGAGCTAGATATCCACTGTTATAGCAAAGGGTCTGAATACTTGTGTCAAAGTGATATTTCACTTTTTCTGTTTTTAATAAATTTGCAAAAATTTATTAAATCCTGTTTCTGATTTGGCGTCATAGGGTCATTTGATGTGAGAGCTGCAATATAACAATATATGAAAAAAGTGAAGGGGTCTGAATACTTTCTGAATCCACTGCATATTTATATGTACATATATAGGCATACTGTGTATATTATATACGGCAGATATTATATAATTGGTTTAATTGTGGTTTTGTCCTACTGGTTTTCATTTGTCCTGGCCTTATAACGGCTGTATTTAGGTTGTGCTATGCCTCGATTACACAGCACCAGTGCATCAGTCATACTGTGGGCTGGAATCCATGTCATCTTATTATACATTATGTTATTAGAATGATGTTTCCCTAATTTCTTTTAATAGTGATTCTTTTTAAGATAATATATTTATCCTAGCATTATGTTCATTTTAGAATTTTTTTTTTTTATATTCATGTGTATCTGATGCTTCTGAGTCAGTGTAAAACGCTCATCACAGCACAGATAACCACAACAACTACCTTTATAGTACACAGGAGATCTGTCAAATAAAAAGTATCATTTTGTTCTTCTTAATTATTAAAAGCTACAACATAACAGTAAGTCTTTCAGCTTTTGCTTGTACTGCTACCATTAACAACGCCAATTCGGAAACTGGCCATTGGTTTTGAAAGATTCAGCAGCAGATTACTGTACTAATACTTTTATTTAAACAAAGCATAAAAAACTTGACAAGTTTGTGGAGCCTTGTCTTTGAAAGATGACAGAGTGGAGGCTTTGTTGAAAAGCGTTGTGGGCTACGTTGGACTTGTTTTTTCCACTTAAAAGAAATACTATATTTATTCTGTTTGGATCAACTATAAGAACAACGCTCGAAATTTGTGCCTCATTTTGGAACGCAGAAATAAAAAGAAGTACTTGGAGAATACCCTAGACAGATATGGGATTAACTCCACACAGTGATTGGACAAGGATCTGAACCTGGGGTAATGGACCGATGACACAGCAGCACTAACCCCATGCAACCCTAAAGACATGTTTCAAGGAAAATGAAATCAGTGAAAAAGTATTGAGTATAATAAGTATATGGTTGTAAGTGCAAACGAATACTGTGTGTAAGCATAAAGAATACGTGACTGTTATTGAATAAAATCAACTGTGTATATACTGCATACTGTACTGTACATCAGTGATTAAATAAGCATACTGAGTCATGATGAAGAACATGATGAGTTTGTGCCCTCTACTGGTCTCACACGCTGGCATCATGTTAAAAATAGGCAGTGATGCCCCACAACCTTGTTTATGGAAAAAAAATTGAGCACAGGAAATTCTTTTTTTTTTTTTTTTTCCTTTCTTTCTCGGAACTGTCATTACTAAAACTTTAACAAGCTTGATGTTCGTTGATGTCAACAAAGGTTATTGTCTTACATGAATTTGTCTTTATAACATTTATAACAGACTTTTACAGTTTAGCTATGGCACTAGTAGTTTGGATTCTTCTTGTGCTGTAGGTATTGGAAAAAGGAACAAAGTAACTCTTCTTTATATGAAACAACAGTGCAGAATTTGACTTTAAGGAATGAACGGTATCTTTGTGTCTGGTGTCACTTTTACCATTAGGTTGCTATCTGGTTCTGTAGTTCAGAACAGAGAAGGTTCTTCTCTACACCTAGAAACTCAATGGAGCTTTTAATCACAGATGTTTATGGCCAGGTTTGGGGGAGATTAGGATCATAACTAGCATATATATATCTACATACTGACACACCCTGGAATCTTCTTCTAGCTGAGCAATATGAGTGGGTTTAAGAAATGGGTGTCTTGATGAAAGAAAAGTGAACTAAATACAAACGTATGCACTTAAGTTGTAGTAGTAAACCAATACTATTAACATATACTGTATATATAAAACAAGAGAGTTACATTTGAGAAGGCAAGTTCATTTAAGGCTGCCAGAGATTTGTGGATATTTTGTCCATGCTAATCAGAAATTTAACTGACTGGCATATACATCATCTGACTTCTCCTTTTTGTCTTACTTCATGTTAGTGTAAAATGTACTTTCTGAGCAAGAAGGCCTATGTTGAATGACCAGAGAAGTGAGGATTTGCTTTGTCCCTTAATGGAATGTGCATATATCTTTCTTGTTAGCATTCATTTATAATTTGCTGTTTATTTTTAGTTAGCATTTACTTATAATGAAATAGAGACGTGGCATTTAACTCAGTTCAGAAAAAAAAAATGAAGAGCCTAAATGAAAAGATGATGTCCACCTCCTTTTCTTACAGGGTGCCAGCACTGTTCCCATTCATCGAACTGTAAAAGACACATTTTCCAACCCCCAGTCCCCACAGCCATCTCCGTACAGCTCTCCCAAACCACAACACAAGACGCAGCAGAGCTTTCTACCCCCTGGTTGGGAAATGAGAATAGCTCCTAATGGCCGGCCCTTCTTCATTGATCACAACACTAGAACTACAACTTGGGTATGACTCTTATGCTTGATGTTTGTATTGCATGAAGACTGTGCACTCGGTCCTGTTCTCTGGTCTGCCTTTGTCTGTTTATTCACAGGATTTTCAGTCTAAGTCAAGAGATAAAATATAATTTTCTGTTATACCAATCCTCAGCACTGTTTAAACAGCAGTATGTGCACATAGAGAAAGAAAGAGGAATTTGTGAGCAGCCTGCACCCTAAAGTAGTATCAACTGAGCACCAGCTGCTTGCTCGTCTTTTATGCTGTTAAAATAAGTAGATAAGGTTTATTGTTCTGATATTATTAATAATTACATTTGTTTGTTTTTACATATTATGAATTCACCAAAATCTTAGGTATTGGAATCTCTGCATCCCCAATAAGTCCGTTAGGGTGTCCTACAGTGGATGATAGGTGTTTTGAACAGACTGCTTGTTTACGTTTTTTTACTGCAGGAAGATCCACGATTAAAATATCCTGTGCATATGAGGACTAAAGCATCTCTAGACCCAAGTGACCTTGGTCCTCTGCCTGTAAGTAAACCTGAGTATTTCATTGTTATTAAATATAGTGCACTGTGCTACTGTCGTCTGTGTTTTTTAGTTTATGGTGTACGGAGCATGAAGACATGTAAGGAAATGGGTGACCACTCTTTATAAATATGTTAGAGTGCTACTATAACTTGTCATTTTACTTTGACAGTCAGGGATGCAACATACTAGTTATGTTTTGCCACTTACATAGACAATAACTATTGATGATATGAAATTTAATAGTGTCAGAAAATTCACTTTATGGCAGGTCAAGAGCTACATTGTAAAAGGGGATATTCTAAGCAGTCTGCATAATTGTTATATTTCTGTAAACACAAATATCAGCCTGCCTCAGCTTTATAAACTAAAGACTTGAAGGCATCCACTTGTTTTGTTTTGTGAATGTTTGTACATGGGAGACTTCCGATAGTGGTTGTGCATTTTTTATGTGGTCACTTGCCAAGAGAAGAAAATCTCCCAGAAGCTCCCAGAAATAACCTGTGGTGGTCCAGCTGATGTTACAGCAGAGAAATGAATACTCAAGGACAAAATGTGCAATATTGGGCTTTCTAGCAAGCTCTGTAATTAACACTACCTTTGGAACAGTCAGTCTTGATAATGTTTTATAAATAACACTTTCACTTTTCTTTGTCTCTTCTTTGTCACTTCTCTAATTGACTGTCTTTTACAGGTTAGCCAGCTTTGTATAAATATATTTATATACCTATTTTTTTCCCTGTCATAGCCTGGCTGGGAAGAGCGAGTACATGCTGATGGAAGGACGTTCTACATAGACCACAGTAAGAAATGCTTCTTTAAAATACTTTAATATATTTAAGAAATTTTCAACCCTAAAATATTTTTTTAATTTCTCAATCACCCCATGCAGAGCGAGATAACAAGTTATGGTGACCAATATTGGACAACAGCAAACAATATCATATGGAAAAAATCTTATGTGATTCATGTTGCATAACCCACATGTTAAGTCTTCCAGTTCTATGTTCATAACATCCCAAACCATGTATTTTTACTAAAATACTATTAAATAAACCAATTCCAGAAAATGATCTCTGAACGAAAATAGAACACAGTCAAACGCTACCGAGCATTTGAATTGAAGAACTGCCTCTCCCATTCATTGGTCATGAGCCCAATAACAGTTTATTTATTGGCTTATAGCACTGAGCTTCACATGTTAGCAACAAGGCAAAGCGCACTGAGAGATGAGTACAGTAATCCCTCCTCCATCGCGGGGGTTGCGTTCCAGAGCCACCCGCGAAATAAGAAAATCCGCGAAGTAGAAACCATATGTTTATATGGTTATTTTTATATTGTCATGCTTGGGTCACAGATTTGCGCAGAAACACAGGACGTTGTAGAGAGACAGGAACGTTATTCAAACACTGCAAACAAACATTTGTCTCTTTTTCAAAAGTTTAAACTGTGCTCCATGACAAGACAGAGATGACAGTTCAGTCTCACAATTAAAAGAATGCAAACATATCTTCCTCTTCAAAGGAAACAGAGAGGAAAGCAAACAAATCAATAGGGCTGTTTGGCTTTTAAGTATGCGAAGCACCGCGGCACAAAGCTGTTGAAGGCGGCTGCGTCACCCCCTCCGTCAGGAGCAGAGAAAGAGAGAGAGAGAGAGAGATAGAGAGAGACAGAGTTTGTTTTTCAATCAAAAATCAATACGTGCCCTTCGAGCTTTTAAGTATGCGAAGCACCGTGCAGCATGTCGCTTCAGGAAGCAGCTGCACAGAAGGTAGCAACGTGAAGATAATCTTTCAGCATTTTTAGACGAGCATCCGTATCGTCTAAGTGTGCAAACAGCCCCCCTGCTCAATCCCCCTACGTCAGGATCAGAGAAAGTCAGCGCAAGAGTAAGAGAAAAGTAAGTTGGGTAGCTTCTCAGCCATCTGCCAATAGCGTCCCTTGTATGAAATCAACTGGGCAAACCAACTGAGGAAGCATGTACCAGAAATTAAAAGACCCATTGTCCGCAGAAATCCGCGAACCAGCAAAAAATCCGCGATATATATTTAAATAAGCTTACATATAAAATCCGCGATGGAGTGAAGCCGCGAACGGCGAAGCGCGATATAGCGAGGGATTACTGTACAACTAAAGATTAAAAGTTAAAGAAAATGCATGAAAACATTACCAGGAATAGAATATACCTCTGACTTTGCTTCAACAAGCGAAAGGCCAGTTCATCAGTGCAGTTTCACAAACTATGACTAAAATATCCTGAGGTACTCCAGTTGTGCATGAGAGTATATACAGGTAGTCACCGACTATGCATCTTACGACCATTCAACTTACGACTGCTACCATGCGTCAGAGGCAAAGGACAGTGTTCACCATACTCCGTATGCCGTGTCTCATTCATCTCAATCTCAGTTCATTACCTGCAGCAATTTTGGCTATGTTCAATTATATTTGTCTTACAATTACAAGAAAAATGGCAATTGATCTCGACACAAAAACAAAGGTGCTCAAGAAGTATGAAGGAGGAAAGAAAGTGAATGTGATCATACGTGACTTTAAGTTATCTCATTGTATCTGGTGTTTGCCACATGTACTGCACTGTCGTGGTCTCGCTTTGAATCCGGTTAACCACTGAAGCTTCTGCGTTGTGACTCACAATGTGCCTCTTCATGTGAACTGCCACACTGTTCTCCTATATCTGTTAAAGTTTGTTAGTAACAGGCTGAAATGTTAAAACAGAAAACATATGAGTGCCCAGACTCAGCTGGTACAACTCCTCCTGTCACAGTTAACCATGAACACAGAGAGAGGCTCACACTGATGATGTAACATAGCACAGACAAAGGAAGGAATTGTGAAGCTGTTTAAGGTTCGGCACCCATGCGAGCAACAGTAATAATGAAACAAAATAATAAAGCAAAAATGTAATCAGCAAAAACAAAAAAAAAAGAAAATCTACACAGTGTGGTAATAATTACTCTAAAAAAGGATATAAAACAAGCAATATGACAGGGACTTATTATACAATACTATACATATGGTCAGATTTGAATACATAAACCAGTCCGTCTTATGTTCAGGTTGACTTGCGACAAGTCCATCACAGCCAAACATGGTCGTAAGTCAGTGACTACCTGTAGTGGATTCATAAAATATTCAGATTCCTTCACTTTCTGCACACTTTATTGCATTGTAGATTTATTTTCAAATACATAAATTTGACATTTTTGAATCTACACCCAATAACCCATAATGACAAAGTGAAAACATGTTTTAAGAAAAGTTTGCAAATTTACTAAAAATCAAAAACTGAACGCTCTCATTTATGCATGTATTCCTACCTTTTGCTGTTTTACTCCATGTTGCGGTCAGTTGCATCCAGTTTGCTTTATTCTTCCTTGAGATGTGTCAAGAACTTGATTGGAGTTTACCTATGAAAAATCGAATTGATTGGACATCGTTTAGAAAGGCATATAAACCTGTGTGTTTAAGGTCCCGTAATTCACACTACATGTCAGGACAAAAATCAAGCCATGAAGTCCAAGGAATCTCTTGTAGGCCTTTGTGATGAAATTGTAGTGAGACATAGATCGAGGCAAGGGTATAAAAGCATGTCTAAAGTGTTGAGTATTCCCAGGAGTACAGTTTTCTCAATAATAGGAAGATAGAAGAAGTATGAAATCATCAGAACTCTTGCTAGAGTTGGAGGTGATCAAGAACCCCCATGGTCACTCTAACAGAGCTTCAGAGTTGGAGAAACATCTCGGCAGAGGACCTTCTAAGAAATCACTCTTGAGTAAGAGGCATATGACAACCCACTTGGAGTTTACCAGATGCCATTTAAAGGACTCTGAGACCATGAGGAAAAAGATTGTTTGGCCTGATGAAGCAAAAATTGAAACTCTTTCGGCAGAACTCCAAATACTATGTCTGGCGAACACCAGACATTGCTCATTACCTAATGCCATCCACAGAGTGAAGCATGGTGGTGGCAGCATTAATCTATGGGTGTGCTTCTCAGTGGCAGGGACAGGGAGACTGGTAAGAGGGAAGGATGAATGCAGCCAAATACAGAGAGGTCCTTGTAGAAAACCTTCTCCAGAGTGCAGATGACCTCAGTCTGCAGTGACGGTTCATCTTTCACCATAACAAAGGTATGAAGCATACATCCAAGACAATACTGGAGTGGCTTCAGGACAAGTCTCTTACAGTCCTTGAATGGCCCAGCCAAAGCCCTGACTTAAACCCTATTGAACACGTGTGAAGAGACCTGGAGATGGCAGTTTGCAGACACTTCATAGCCCATCTAACAGTGGTTGAGAGGAGGACCTACCAGGATGATTGGGATAAACTGCCTAAATCCATGTGTGCAAAGCTTTTAGAGTCTTAGGCCAAGAAGACTTAAAGCTTTAGTTGCTTTAAGGGGCTTTTCCAAAGTACAGAATTTAAGGTCTGAATACTTTTATGAATGAGAATGAACAATTTCTGATTTCAATAAATTTGCAAACCTTTCTGAAAACATTTTTTTACTTTGTCATTATGGATTATTGAGTGTAGATTGATGGGCCAAAGTGTCACATTTATCTATTTAAAATTGAATCTTGAACACAATGAAGTGTGCAGAAAGTGAAGGGGTCTGAATACTTTCTGACTGCACTGTAAAGGTATAGCAGGAGGTGGGCCTGCAATTCAGGTGCTTGTTTGCATTTAACAAATTCAATTTTTGAATTGTATGTGGAAACACAGAAGCTAAGTCAACTCCAAAAGAATATTTTGTTGTTGAGTATAACCATGACTTGACTTGTTTATTACAACAGGCACCCTTTATTTATTAAAGCATATGACATTTAAGTCAGTTTAGTCTCATGTTATCTGTGGTATTTTGTGATATTTAGAAAGTGCAGGGCAGATTAAACTGTGTTTTCTCATACATGCCAGGACCTGACTCAGTGTGTTACTTTCTTGATTAGATAGTAAAATTACGCAGTGGGAAGATCCAAGACTGCAGAATCCAGCCATCACAGGCCCGGTAAGTAGCTGCCAAATAGAAATGATGTCACATTACTGCTGTATGTTTTAAAATCACTTATAATAACCTACTATGATACTTTGTAAGAGCTTTAGAAAGAAGTAAAACCTTATTCAATAGCGATTATAGAAAAGCATTTGATAAAGTAAAACATAATAAATTACTGAAGGTTGTGCAACAGGCTGGCATACCAGAAATTAATCAAAGCTGTATATTGGAGAACAAATTCACTATTTAAGACCACACTTTACGTTAACATTTTAAGTCAGCCATTCTTATACTGGAAAAACAGCTGAAACACAGAGAGAAACATCAGTTGTACTGTCTTGTAACAGATGAATCTTAGCCCACTTAAGACATTTGGCATTGATTACAGCAGGTGAGCCTTTTCCAATATGAAGACTCTTTACTGGTAAAAGACTGGAAAATGACATTTTATGTCTCTTTCTGCTCTAAATATTTTGTTTTCATTAGAGATAAGAATTCTTTTCTATAGAACATGTTGAGGCACTAAAGCGGTCTTTTCATAGCCAGACTTGTATACAGTATTCCTTAAACGTTTGTCCATTCCTTATTATTGATATTCTGTATTATTTCATCACTTAAAAGAACAAATTTAATGTCAAGGAACAAAGTCTGGCAGCCTAAAGCTTCAACTCAATACCTGGCGATGCAGTATCAACAACTATGATAAATCACATATAATGAATCAAGAAATTCTATTAAGAAATCTGTGTTCTCTTGCTTTTATTCTGTAATCAGTTTGTAAAGGGTGTTGGCAGGAAATAAAATAACTGAAACAAAATATAATAGCTGTGATTGTTTTATAACCTTGATTTACATGTACTGTGAAAGACGGCGTATAAAACACTGACTGGCTAATGTTGCAAAACTCAAGTTGCAATGCTTTAAATTAGATAGAGAGCATATTTCATATAAATCCAGTGGTATTTGTTTTGTATGTGGAGCAAATGAGTTTGTGTCATTGAACTTAACTCGGCTCTATGCCCTGCAGACTAGCTTGAGGCTATTTATAATTTGTTTTAAACTGCTGAAGGCAGTGTGGTGTAGTGGCCAAGGCTTGGACTTTACACCTAACCATCCCCTGTCTCCAGTATACTTTGTGACCCTGAGCAGGTCACTTAACCTGCTGATTCTCCAGTATATATGAACTATAGTTATATTATGTTAAGTTGCATTAGCTAGAACAATGACCACTGCTCCATTATTAAGTATGCGGATGACACCATGATCATAGGATGCATATCTGGGGAGGATGAAAGCCACTATCTAAATCAAGTGGACTGTATGGTAATCTGGTGCAATAAAAACTCTCTCACTCTGAATGTAAAAAAGACCAAAGAAATGATATTTGATTTTAAGAGACAGAAATCTGTATGTTCACCTATTGTAGTTCTGGGAGAGGAAGTAGAAATAGTGAATGAATATAAATACTTAGGAACTTACCTAGATAACAATCTTAACTGGAATACAAATACAAAAAAATTATTTTCTAAATGCAACCAGCGCTTATTTCTCCTCCATAAACTCAAACTATTTAAAGTAGACAAGGACCTCATGTTGTCCTTCTGTCATAGTATGATCCAGTCCATGATCACTTTCAGTTTCATTGCCTGGTTTAATAGTCTGACAAACCAAAACTCAAAAAAGCTCCAGCAGATTACGAAGTATGCAGCTAAAGTTATTGGGGCTGATGTAGATGATTTGACTAGTGTGTGTCAGAGGGCAATGCTAAAGAAACTGGAAATCATCTCAACTGATGACAGACATCCATTGCATGTAGAACTAAACTTCAGTAAATCGGGAAGGATAGTTGCTTTGAAAACCCACACAAATCGCTCCAGAAACTCCTTTCTTCCCAGTGCCATATGATTTTTCAATAAGAAATATCGGAGATAATGTTTAAGGTTTTGATATATATCCTGTTACCTTTTTTTTTTGGTATAAATATGTTTTATCTAACTGCCTTACCTTAACCTTTCTTATTTCTATTTGTCTGTTTTATTTCATTCTGTCTGTTACCTGTTATTAGATGCAACTGAGAAGGCAAATTTCATGTTTTCCTGTGTAAACATGACTAAATAAAGAAACCTAAACCTAAACCTAAACCTAAAGCCATTGGCTAAATCTACATCTGAGTAATGATAATCTTTTCAGTTTTCCTTGTTCTAAAATTTAATTTAGCCTCCTAATACATTTGCATTATAAGCCTCTTAATATGTTAATATGATAATTCAAATGTCAACTGATTGCTTCATGTCTTGTCCTCCACAGGCAGTGCCATACTCTAGAGAATTCAAACAAAAGTATGACTACTTCAGGAAAAAATTAAAGAAACCTGTAAGTAATAGAAATGATTGATGCTATATTCAATTTTTAGGTTAATAATAGAAGTTGGATTGTGGGATGGTGCAAATGCATGTTTTACATGTCAACCGCATGCAGAAAATGAATATAATGTCTGTTAAATGCAATGTATGTTACCCATGACCTGAGCAGAACATGGCTGCATGCCCTCATTTTCTGTGTCAACTTCACCACCCAACACATTGCACTTTTGAGCTGAACACATGTCCTACCAGTATAATATAAAGCCAGTGTGCACCTGTACAGATGGGTGAGCACAGATCTGGGATTTCTTAGGACAGCTAATGAACTAAAGACATCAGGTGAGCCGTCATGATGACAGCCAAGATGTGTTGTGCCTTTTTCAGGTTGTTAGTGTTAGTTTCTCCAAGTAATAATTATACATTTTATTTATATAGTACATTTTATTTATATAGCACCTTTCCCATGCCCATTTCTAAAGGCGCTTAGTTTAAAGCATTTTTGGGCCCCATAAATAAAGCATTATTAAAGACTGTTTCATTCAAGCATTTTCTGTTATGTAATGTAAAGTAAAACAAATATTTCCATGTTACATTTAAGCAATATTAATTTTCATTCTTAATTCCTGTACCACCATGTGTTTTTTTTTTTCTGGTAGGCGGATATCCCTAATAGATTTGAAATGAAGCTCCACAGAAATAACATATTTGAGGAATCTTACAGAAGAATCATGTCTCTAAAGAGACCAGACATCCTCAAAGCAAGACTCTGGATTGAGTTTGAATCAGAGAAGGGGCTCGATTATGGAGGAGTAGCCAGAGAGTGGTTCTTTCTACTGTCCAAGGAAATGTTTAATCCTTATTATGGCCTTTTTGAATACTCTGCCACGTAAGTCTGTGCCTGAATATGGTGGGTTTACAAGGGGATGGGGAGCATGAGGCTGTGTTTTTCTAAATGCTGCACTAGAACTTGATGAGGTCATGTATTCTGGTAAGGTTTTTCTTGAAATTTCCCAATTTAATTAAGTGCCTGACAATTTTTCCCTCTTAAATTTTTTGGTTACTTTTACATTTGTGTGCCTAATTGTATAGCACCTTCAGAAAGTATTCAGACCCTTTCATGTTTTGCACATTGTGTTGTTTTGCAGCCTTATGCTAAAGTTTGTTCAAATTCATTCATCATTACCTCAGAATTACAAAATAAAAACTGGATTTTAGAAATGTTTGCATGTTAATTAAAAATAAAAAAAAATTGAAATATCATATTGATACAAGTTTTCAGACCTTTTATTCATCACTTCATTTAAGCAGATGTGGCATTTAGAATTGAGGGAAACAGACCAATCTTGGTTTCATCAGACCAGAGAATGTTGTTTCTCATAGTCTGAGAGTCCTTTAAGTGCCTCTTTGCAAACTCCAAGTGGTCTTTCATGTGTCGTCCGGTGACTCTGTCACTTGGTAGAGTGTTGCAGTGGTGATTATCCTTATGGAAGTTACTCCTATGTCCACACAGGTTCTCTGCAGCTCACCCAGAAAAGTATATTGAGTTCTTGGTCACCTGTCGTATTATGGCCCATCTCCCACAATTCCTCAGTTTGGCCAGGCAACCAGCTCTAGGATGAGTTGTGGTTGTTACAAACTTACTGCATTTAAGAATTATGCAGACCACTGTGCTCTTGGGAACCTTCAATGCTGCAGAAGTGTTGTAGTCTTCCTTGGATTTGTGACTCAAAACAATCCTCTCTCGAAGCTCTACAGGCAATTCCTTCAACCTCATGGCTTGGTTTTTGCTCTGATAGACATTGTTAGCTGTGGGACCTTCTAGAGTCAGGAGTGTGCCTTTCCTAATTCTGTGAAATCATCTGAATTGACCGCAGGTGGACTCTAAACAAGGCATAGAAATATCTCAGCGATGACCAATAGAATGGGATGCACATGAGCAAGAGTTCAAGTGTCATAGCAAAGGTCCTAAATACTTGCGTTAAAGTAGCATTTCAGCTTTTTTATTTTTAATAAATTTGTAAAATTTCCTAAACTCCTGTTTTCGCTCTGTAATTCTGGGGTATTGAGTATTGCTTGATGAAGGAAAAAATGAATGTAAGTGATTTGAGTACAAGTTTGCAACAAATCAAATGTGTAAAATGTGAAGGAACCTGTCTGAAGGCACCGTATTTGCAAAATTGTTCATTTTCTATATACAAGGTCTTTCCAAAAAGAAACCAAACTTTTAAAAAAAAACATTAATATTCTTACAACTTAATCAGACTTGCCTCCTTCAAAGTACTCCCCTCCTCTTTGTATACAATGTTCCTGATGTTTTTTCCATTTCTGGATTGAGTCCTGGAAATTGTTTTGTGGAATTTTGTGAAGGTCCTGTGGCAAATTTTCAGGGTGGATTTCAACTTCAGGATCAAATAAAATTCTGCAGTGACTACACACCCATGTTTTATCACGTGTTATAATGTTTTAGAAAGTTTTAATCAGCATTTGAATGATCTAACAATTCCTAACTAACTGTGACATGGTTCACTTTATGGTCAACTATCAAGTGTAACAGTAGGGAGCGCTACCGCTCCCTTGAACCCTCAGGTACCACGCCAAACACCAGGTAAACGTGCAATACTTATTATTTTTATTATAATAACGCCGTGCACTAAGCACCCTCCACTCCACACTACACATACAATAACCAATACTAACACAATTCTCAATCCTACTCCTCCTCTCCCAGATACTTGGCCACCCTTCCTCCCAGCTCAGCTCCGCGTCTGGGCTTTCCCAAAGTCCTTTTATATCCCCTGACCCGGATGTGGTTCTAACCCTGCAGTACATGATTCGTTATCACTTCCGGGTCAGGTTAAAAGTCCTTTTCTTCATCCCGGAAGCACGTCGTTCCTTCTGGTCATGTGATCAGGATGTACTTCCGGGTTATAGGGCACGTAGCATTCCGCAAGCCTCCCTACAGCGGCTCCTGGTGGTCCCCATGGTATCCAGTTTATAAAAACTACATGGTCCATGAGGCCCTGCTGGAATTCAGGGAGCCTCCATACTGCTGGGAGGGCTCCACCTGGCGGTTTGGAGGTGTGGGCCGGAATATATGGCCGGCCATCCCTCACACAAGATAACGCACCACACGATGTATCTGCTGTTTTTAAGACAAAATTGTGTGACACATACTTTTACTGATGCATACTTCTTCAGCAACTTTATGGAGAGTTAGGTGACGATTATCACAAATCAGACTACACACTTTCCCATCGTGATCACTGTCTAGTTTTGGGATTTTAATCAAATCGTCTTTCCAATTTGAAATGTCAGTGCCAATCGTAACATTGTGTGCGGTTTAAACAATCCTTTTCGTAAAGCTGCTGCTACATCTGAAAAATACCAGTAAAGTTTTTGCCAGTTCCACACAGAATTTCATGGAAACATGTTGCTCTTCAAGATCCTTTGGATTTCCACTTGCAAAAAATAGCAGAAGGCACAGGAGGCAAGTTCACTCTACCACATGTACTCAATGCCTAATTGATGTGGTGTGATTGAGTAAGTAGAGATTTTAAAGGTGAAGGACACTAAAGTACACCACCACCATCACAGGTCCACTCTGTTGGCTGGTTGACATCCTATTTACAAAGTGTGTTTTCTTTCTGGACAGACTGTGCATGCATTTTTTCATCACTTTCATATTCTGTTTAGTTTCATTCTTTCATATAAGTACTGTAAATCACTAAAATAAGCTTGTGGTTAGTACACAAATAGAACCAGCTTCATATGCTGGGTAGTAGTTTTTAATGAAGGGTTTTCATTAAAAGCAAAAAAGTCTCTTTTTAGATCATAAGAAGTTCCCCATCTTGTCTTTCTGTTGTATATGTACACGTCATTTGAACAGCCAGGCCTCCCGAATTATTAGACCTCCTTCTGCTAATCTAATAGAAAACCTGCTCAGCCCACATACTGGCACTGGTCAAAGACATCTTTTACCTTGTCTTTATTTGTAGGCATTAGAGCAACAATTTGGATTCTTGCAGAAGAAAAAATTCAGGTGTCTAGTTAGCTACAATAACTATAGCAGGCCTTTTCCTGTAGATGTGTTTTTGTTATTTTTAAAAGTTAAATGTGTGAATTTCTGCAAGAAAGGTTAAATGTGTGTTAAACAAATTGAGAAGGAGCTGTGAAGAGAAACGTGGGCCATAATTACATGATTAGATCTCTGGTCAGCATATATGACCAAGGTCCAGAGAGTGGTTTCATATGGGTCCACTGGTTTTTGGTAATACTGTTACATTTGTAATCTGACATGGGATTACATCTAATACCCTTTCATTTATAGACCAAGAAGAATAGCAGGTATCAGAAAGGCATTCCTTAGATGCCTGGTAATGCAGTAGGCACTTTGTAATATCACAAGACATTTTACTGTAACCTGAAAAATGAGTCCTGTGCCACTCAAGTGACTTATTGTGGTAATACTTCACTTAGGCCGCTGTGTTCAGGTTTGACACATGTAATAACCCTAAAAGTGCATGTAAGATCAATTTAAAAAAAAAGAAAGTAACAAATTGTTTTATCAGGTGTCTGGAGAGTTTTGCCATGTTATCTGGGAGGACTATGTTACATCATATCTGTCTTCTGCTTTCCATATTATCTCTAAAAACTAATGTGATGGATGTTGTTAGTGATGGTATGCGAATAGCTTTACAGAAAGAGAAGAATACTGCCTAACTGTGGTAGCCATCATTTTCTGTCTGCAAATTATGAAAATGTTTTGTATTGTCTATGTACTTACCAGCTTTCACTGTCAAAGACAAATGCTTCAGCCTTGAGTCAGGCGGCATTATCATACAAGATGTCCCAGTTTCTTTGTTTCCTCCCTCCAGCATTATTCTTGGCAAAACCCTGAAGACATGATTATTTGAAAACATTTCTAAGTAGGTCAGCAGCTCCCATAGCAGCCACACTTAACAATGCAGTGTATACAACTTAAGAGGTAATGTCTGAAAGGGTCCTATTTGAAGATGTCTAAGAGGGCTGCAGAGGCAGGTTTGATTGAGTCTGACGCAATTCAGTCTCGCTTTTTAGGATGTGTTTATATTAATCATGCTCTTAATTTATTTTTCTTTTCAGAGATAACTACACACTTCAGATTAATCCCAACTCTGGCCTCTGTAACGAAGATCATCTGTCTTATTTTAAATTTATTGGACGGGTAGCAGGAATGGCCGTGTTCCATGGCAAGCTGTTAGATGGTAGGTTTTTGAGTCCTACAACTGAGATAAGGTACAGAAACTAGCAGTGTCATTGCTGAACTATTTTTCTAATAAACATTTGACTTCCAAGTGGTTGAGCCTCAGGTAATTACACCTTTAAATAACAGGATCGTTTAAGAATGACTTGTTGTTTATTAGTAGGTTAGTAAAGTCTAAGAGATTAATTCATCATTCTGCACTAAACTGTGTCACAGATCATACAGAGAAGCGTAACCTGGTTGCTGTGCCAGTCCATTACAGGTTACATTTACATTTTTTGTGGATACAACATCAAAACAGATATTTTTGGGTTGAAGCTTATAAACTGTCCTTGCTCCACTGTACTGAATCAAGATTGATGCAGCAGCATGCTATACAATTGCTTCTATTTAGCAAGGACTGAAAGAAAATGAGCAGAGGAGAGAATAAATACAAAGATGTTCTGCCAGACTAAAACGGCACTCTGGGGAAAATTTCCTCTTTCATTTAGTCTGTGATGCAAAGCACATGAGCAGATTGAATGTAGATTTCAGTGGCTCAATCATTAAAAAATAAAAGGCAAGAATCCTTGATTGACCCATTCAGTGTCCCAAGTTCAACCCTCTGAAGAACCTTTGGCGCACCTGGAAATTTAAAATTCATAAGCGGTGCACAAACAGAGTGAGAGGGGTGGAGGAACTGTACTAAAGGAGAACAAATGGAAATCACCATTAACCACATGCAAAACTGAAAGGCACCCAAAACACGTATTACAGAAAAGGGCGCCTTACTAAATATTAGCAGTATTATGTGACATCTCAGTATTTACTTCCAGCACCATAATTAGTTTCTAAATGACATTTTCACAAAGTTAAATTCCAGAACGGGACTGGCACCCAACTAACGATCAATTCCTGGTGTCAGATGGGCTCCATCCACCCATGACCCTGAACTAGATTACCTGGGTTTTGAGAATTTTATGTTGCACTAGTACTAGGGTTGTACCGTGTTAGTCATTATGGATGTAGTGAGAAGTTAAGCAAAATGACACCTTTTATTGGCCAACTAAAAAGATTACAATATGCAAGCTTTCGAGGAAACTCAGGCCCCTTCTTCTGGCAAGATGTAATATAGAAACTGGAATTCCTAGTGCTTATATAGACACTAGGACAGATACAGCATTGGAAAACCTTTAAGTGAGACATCTTAGATGTAAAACATTAATAAACTTCTCCAGGATAAGATTCATTTAGCGTGCACTAGAAAACATGAAGACCTCCTGTCCTCCCAAGATCACGGTTCCAACCAAAGTACTGTACAAGTACCAGCAGGTTGCTGTGCCACATGTGCTTGGCAGGCAGCGTATCCCAGGGTTGTCCTCCTTTTTCTGCCTATCACATAATCAGCATCCACAATTAGCTTTACACTCCGCAGATGTCACTAGTCTCCTTTATCTTTCTGCCATGTCACCTTCTTGATCAGTTTTCCTATAGAGTTTGCTATAAGAATGACACAAACCCCAGTATCCTTGCAGAGGTTGCTGCTAGTCACATTTTTTGCTTCATCAGCACATATCATGTAATGAGCCTTCAATTAAGACCAAGATCAACTTCTTTCTGTGACATAATCAGCATCTGCAATTTACTTTACGCTCAGCAGGTGTCGCAGCTCTTCTTTTTCTTTCTGCAGTGTCACCCTCTCAATCAATTTGCTGATGCAGTTTGTGCAGGTTGCTGCTGGGCCCATTTTTTGCTCCATCAGTGCATATCACATCATAAGCTTCTGCATAAGATGAAGATCAAGGTTTTAGCCCCAGTGGTTTGCATGTAATCACATGACGGACCGACACAACCCTTTGCAGTTTATACATGTATATATAAATACAAAATATATGTAGTACATATTTAAGTTTTTCTGTTTTGTATCTTGAAATGAATGTGTAGTATCTTTTAAACCATAGTCCCACTTTACTGATGTGGGCCATGTATTTAAATTTTTAATCATAATATATTCAGTAAGTCGTAATATGGCAGGATCTGACAGTTTAATCCATTTTGTTAAGATTTCCTCCAGCACAAACAAACATTTGGTTGAGATGGACCTTTAAATCAGTTTGGCTTTGATTTTATGTGCCTTTGTTTGACATAATTATGCATGTAAATGTAGATTTATGCAAGTTATAGAGGCTGAGTAATAGTGGAAATAAATATTTTAATGGTAATATTTCACAAAAATAGAATATTTTTGTGTTTTAAATACTTGAAGCTCCCTCTCTACATTTGACTTTTTTAAACATCTCATTAATGTGTAACTGTATTCATTGCAATACTTTAAAGGTTATGTTTAATCCGGCCCAGAATATTAATTACTGTATGTAAGGCCAGTGACAGAGGGCCTCTTTACTTTCAGGAAGCGCATTAGTTGTGAGTCAAAGATAGTGGCCACAATTAGCAATGTGTTATGGAGGAGTGATATGATTGTATGAATATATAAATTAATGAATGGAAATGTGAACGTAAATGTATAAAATACTTACTTTTTTAACCCATTGATTGCTACCCAGAAGCCTATTAGCTTATGTATTTTGTAATCACAACCTGCTAAAACTGGGACGTGTCCTTGGATTATGAGAGGAAAATGCACACAAGCACATAGCAGACATGAAAACTACATATGGAGGCCATCTCAGACGCAAATCAAATAGGGGACTTCATTGACAGATCTTTGATCTTTGTGTACTTAAAGTTAGTCCTAGCATTTCAAAAATGCAGTGTTTATCAATGAATTCTGTTTATTACTCTTTGGAATTAATTCATGAAATGAAATAAGATATTGATAAGTGGAAATTCTAATGTGTTGTACATCTTGTTTTTTGATTAGCTCAGTCCCGTTTAGGATTGTCATATCACAGAGCTAACCCTTCATGGACCATTAGCCTGTCACAGAGCAGACACACTCACAAACTCATAGGAGGCCAAATCTGAATTTAACCTAACATGCATGTCTTTGAGATGTAAAAGCAACACTGTGGCATTTGGTTAGCAAAAACAAAACAGCCACAAGCCACAATATACAGGGATGAGGTAGATATGCAGATTCCACACAATCAGTGCCTTGCTGGAATCTGAGCTCAGGTATATGAAGCTCTAAGCACTACACCAATGTAGTCAGTTTTTGGCAAACAGTAAGCAAAAGGATTAAATGTAGGGCCTGCTATCCAAGAAGCTACAGGCTCTAACTGTCAGTGTATTACAAACCCAATTCAAGCTGCAATATTGTTTTTTGAGAGGAAAGCCTTTTCAGGAGTCAAGTCAAGAGTATTTATTGTCATTTCATCATATACAGTAGTACAGCATACAGCTGTACATACAGTATACAATACATATATCAGATATCAGTCGGGTCCATGAGTGTTCAGGAGTCTGAATGCTTGGGGGAAGAAACTGTTACACATTCTGGAGGTGAGGGCCCGAATGCTTTGGTACCTTTTTCCTAATGGTAGGAGTGTAAACAGTGAATGTGATGGGTGTGTTGGATCATTCACAATGCTGGTGGCTTTGCGGATGCAGTGTGTGGTGTAAATGTCCATGATGGAGGGAAGAGAGACACCGATGATCTTCTCAGCTGTCTTCACTATCTGTTGTAGGGCTTTGTGATCCCTGATTGTGCAATTTCCAAACCAGACAGTGATGCAGTTGCTCAGGATGCTCTCTATGGTTCCTCTGTAGAATGTTGTTAGAGTAGCTGGTGGAAGATGGGCTTTCCTCAGCCTATGCAGGAAGTAGAGCCGCTGCTGGGCTTTCTTGGCTAAAGAGCTGGTGTTGTGGGACCAGGTGAGGTTCTCTGCCAGGTGGACACCCAGGAATTTGGGGCTGTTGACAACCTCCAGTTGAGCCGTCAATGTTTAGTGGCAGATGATCACTCTTAGTCTTCTTAAAGTCAACAATCATCTCCTTTGTTTTGTCTACATTCAGAGACAGGTTATTGGCTTTACAGCAGTCCGTTAACTGCTGCACCTCCTCTCTGTATGCTGACTCATTGTTGTTGCTGATGAGACCCACCACAGTCGTGTCATCAGCAAATTTTATGATGTAATTAGAGTTGTGCGTTGCTGCACAGTCATGAGTCACCAGTGTGAACAGTAATGGACTGAGCACACAGCCTTGAGGGGCTCCAGTGCTCAGTGTGGTGGTTCTGGAAATGTTGTTTCCAGGTCTCTCAGTCAGGAAGTCCAGAATCCCCAACCTACCCTCTCATTACTGCAGTTGATGTTTGACTTGCCATGTGTAGTTGCTTTAGATAAAATCAGCTAATCACATAAGAAGCTTTTCCTGCCATCTCAGTTCACCTAATATAAAATATATTAAAATATACTTTCATTTAGAATCTGATTTCACTAACATAAATAGTGCTTGACAATATTCACAGCACACCTGCCCTGTAGTTAACACTGCTTTTCCCTTCTCTCTTTTCTTGTGGGTTTCTTCCCACATTCAACAGACATGCCTGTGAGCTCAGGTGTACTTACTTGAGTGCGCCCTACGACTGTCTGGAGTGGGTTTTAAAGTTGTGCTCAGTAGAATGGTCTCTGCCTCCCTGAGACCTGAAAGCGGAACAAGCATGGATTTATAAATCAATCCCAGTAAATCATGAGTGCGTTTAGTCTGAGCCTGTTTGGTAGACACCACATATTTTTTCTAATTTAAGTTTGTTCTTCTTTTATTATTAGAAATATATTGATGATTCTGAATGAACTATAGGGAGTTAGTGAAAGTAAAATCAAAATCTAAAGCATGTATAAATAGAGAAAGTATTATGGCTACAAAAGTATATTTGATTAGATGTCTGTCAGAAATCATTTGTAACAATTCTGACTTCTGTTACCCTGAAGTCACCCATCAAGGTCACTTAGTTTGTATGTCATCTACATACTTAACCAGCTTGTCAGCTTGTTATTTTTACATCCTTCTCAAGATCATCCACCAGATGTCAATAAAGTGATTTTTTAACAAGATTTCAGGTAATTAGAGCACAGTCACAGCGGCAAAGAGTACACCTAGAATCTGAATCGTATATTCAAATAATTCTAATAAAGGTCTGTGTTTTAATGCATTATTATGGTGCCCGAGAGTGGCATCATGTTGCTTGTTGGTTGCACACTGTACTTTTCCACGTGACAATACAATTTCTACTACTACCAGTCCTCCTAGGATTGTTTCAAACCGAACAGTACACAGCTTGTGCTGCACAGTACTTCAGAGCTGTGCTGTATTTAGTACTAATTTATTTATATATGTAATTAAGCAAACACGGGAAGCATCTCATATAAAGTTCTTTATTTTTATCTTTTCATTTATTTTTTGGTATTTTGGTGATTAGTACACTGCATTAATCCCCAAGGTCATAAAACGAAAGATGTATCATCTTTGTACAAAATCAACAAGCATGGTTCAAGGCCAGTTAATGTTTACAAGGAAGCAGGAGAAAAACTGGAACATAAGTACACATTGGCTAGGAAAGGAAAAGTGCTTCGTTTATTTGAACTGGATGGGTCAATTTGAAACTAAAAGTTCAAAGCAGAGATCTACTACCTTTGATGCAAGCTTTCCAAATAGGAGTGTAGAACATCTGAAAAACAGGTTAGCCGGTATAGTTGTGCCAGTGCCTGCTGTCATCTAAAGTGATGGGTTAAAGAAAAACCTGTCTGTCTTAATTTCTTGCTTCAGGACCCACTACCACACCACAGGCCAATTCAGAGCTACCATTTCATCAAAAAGAATTTGGATTGTGGGATGAAGCCCAGGGAGAACATTTAAAGTCCACTCAAAAGGCAGCAGCAAACTGAGCTAAGGTTCAAGAGCTGTGAAGCTGATTATTATCCAAGGCCTCTGCCCTTTTCTATTAAATAAGAAAGATAATATATTCAAATATAATGTTCTGGGTGAGAAAGATCAATTTTTAGTTTAATTGGCTAAGTAAAAACAACAAAAATGGCAATGGAAAAAAAACGTTAACTTTATGCATACCACTGAGTGTATGATACTTTATAAAATGTACGGTACAACACAGATGGTGCTAAATACGGCTGCACATTACACAGGCTGGCACTTTTACACAAAATTAAATAAATCATTATGCTTGTAAGTCAGTTATATTTTTTGATATTTTTAAATGATGATAACATTATTGAAGTGTTCACGTTCATTCTGTTTATAAGATATTTGGTTTATGGTTTAAATGAATCACTGTGACAACTTTAAGTAGAACAAGAGAAGGATAAGGAGAAAATATTTTGAGTAAAAATGTTTCTTGGCAAAAAAGTAAGTTAAAGCATTAAAAGCCCTGGCATTTTTTATAGAGTAGACAAGTAGTTTTTATTAGCGCTACAATTTTAAAGTTAACTATAAATTCTACACAGTATATACTCTGTGTATGTGTTTATTTATATATATATATATATATATATATATATATATATATACACACACACTCACTCACCAGCCACTTTATTAGGTACACCTGTTCAACCGCTTGTTAACACAAATATATAATCAGCCAGTCATATGGCAGCAACTCACATTTAAGCTTGTAGACATTGTCAACACGACCTGCTGAAATTCAAACTGAGCATCAGAATGTCGAAGAAAGGTGATTTAAGTGAATTTGAATGTGGCATGGTAGTTGGTACCAGACAGGCTGGTTTGAGTATTTCATAAACTGCTGATCTACTGGGATTTCTATGCACTGCCATCTCTAGGGTTTATAGAGAATTGTCTGAAAAAGGGAAAATTCTCTAGGAGTAAATGCGTTGTTGATGCCATAGGTCATAGGAGAATAGCCAGACTGGTATGTGCTGACAACAGTAACTCAAATAATCACTCGTTACAACCAAAGTATGCAGAAGGGCATCTCTGAATACACAACATGTCAAACTTTGAAGCAGATGGGCTACAGCAGCAGGAAACCACACAGGGTACCACTCCTGTCAGCTAAGAAAAGGCAAATGAGGCTACGATTCTCACAGGCTAAAAATGCACAAATCACAACAACTTCAAGCATACAAAACCATAAAGTGCAACATGTCTTCAAATATTAATTTTCTACATTCACACTTGGCCTTCCCTGCTGATCTTGGTGACGGATGTGGTGAAATGTTTCACAAGGAAATGGCAACAACAGAACAGTGGTATTAGTGCAAGTGGGGTTCATCAATGCTGGCTAGCTGACTGTTGTTGGATACTGAAACGAGAAGCATCAGATGCTCAGTACAAGCGAAAATTCACAGCAGGGCACTTTTTGCTCAATTGAACTAATACAATGTGTCAACTTTACTAAGTGATTAAACACTCTATACTCAATAAAACACAGACAGGTTGTTTATCTTGAAACTGTCTTATCATAATCACAAACTTTTTCAGGAAGCAAAAGTTTTGAAAAAGTTTCTTGTCCATCGTTATCAAAGCCCTCTTAATCCAGGTGAGGGTTGCATTACATGATTTGCCATCTAATGGACACAATTCTGTAGTAGGTGAAACACAACAGAATGGTGGGTCGGCACTGCTGCCGCATGGATACAGCTTTTGGAATTTGACTGGCTGCCTGGGACATTGACTTTCCGGGACATTTTCCAGTCCTGACTGGTTTTAAAGTCCTACTAGCCTAACAACATAATGACAGCAGCTATGGTGTTGATTTGTCGGGTTTGCTGAAGGCAGTTCCACTTTAGTCTCCTATGTCTGCTGAATTTTTTTCCACTGGTTTATGATGTCACATGTTTTTGTCACATTGCTTTTTAAAAGAATACTCCACCCAAAATGAAGTTTGCAGTGATGGCCAAGAAAAATTTGTAAGGTCATATTATTTATGAGGTCATTTGAGAATGGACATAACAAGACAGAACTTGTGACCAATGAATGAAGGGTAGAGGCGGCCCTTTAATTCAGAAGTACAAGTGCAACCCTTTGTGAGGTGGCTTCCTGTTTATGGACTACTTTCATTTTTCAGAGTTAATATATTTTAACATTTTCGCTAAAAATGCGTGCATTTTCTGTGTTGTGAGCATACGAATGGATGACTTGACACACAGGTTATTTGATATGAGTAACGTGAGATTTGTTCATGGATGTTTTTATGTTGTTTGCTATTGTCCAGCATTGATTGCCATTGGCCCCTGTTGTATCTGAAATTTTATGTGCATTTTTCATAAAAATAAGAAATTAAAAAATGTTCTCAGCCGTCACTACAAACTGCATGGGTTAATTAACATAAACATATACTTTTTGTGTGGAGTATTCCTTTAGATGACTTCATGTATCCCATTAAATTTTTTGGGATAGATTTATGGAGGGTCATATATGGAAAATTATCAGAATCAGAATTAACCCATATTTAATAAGAATTTAGTACACATACCATAAAGCTTGATTTTTATCCATCCATCCATTTTCCAACCCGCTGAATCCGAACACAGGGTCACGGGGGTCTGCTGGAGCCAATCCCAGCCAACACAGGGCACAAGGCAGGAACCAATCCCGGGCAGGGTGCCAACCCACCGCAGGACACACACAAACACACCCACACACCAAGCACACACTAGGGCCAATTTAGAATCGCCAATCCACCTAACCTGCATGTCTTTGCACTGTGGGAGGAAACCGGAGCGCCCAGAGGAAACCCACGCAGACACGGGGAGAACATGCAAACTTCACGCAGGGAGGGCCCGGGAAGCGAACCCGGGTCCCCAGATCTTCCAACTGCGAGGCAGCAGCGCTACCCACTGCGCCACCGTGCCGCCCCTTGATTTTTATGGTAAATGTAAAATTTGGTTCACAATCAGTAAAGTGTTTTTTTTGTGTGTGTGTTTAATTTTGTAGGTTTCTTCATCAGGCCCTTTTACAAGATGATGTTAGGAAAGCAGATTACACTGAAAGATATGGAATCAGTGGTAAGAATATCGAATACACGTCTGAGAGCTGCTGTAAACATCTGCTGTTTCAATGTCTTTTGTCCATTTGTTATTGTAAAATTATTTCAGTTGAATATCAAAGATTGACTGTGGTGAAACTAAAGCACATGTGGGCCCTGATGGACATTGTGGGTATATTATTGGAACTAACTTCAATAGAATCCATATGTGTAGGCACTGAGCTCCAAACCATCCTAACAAATAAATGCTAGTCACTAGCACATAGATAATATTATATCAAACCAGACTGACAGAGAGCCGTTCCTTACTGCTTGCACCGTAATCACACCATAATGTCTGACACTGCAGTTTCTTCTGGTTGATTCAGCTGTATTTGTACTATGTGCAGCTATGTTTTAGCTAATAGAAATAAATTTATAGCAGAAGTAATGAGTCACTGAGGGTCGACTTCATGTAGTGCAAATCTTCCTTTTGATCGACCAACAATGTGTGCTCTTATCTGCCACATGTGATGCTTACAAGGTGATGCCAACATGTGGCATAGCCAGACATCTAAGGGTGAATACCCATAGTAGAATATACATCACATGATGTGTGGTGTGTGCTTTCTGCACTGTGTTGTAGATGTAAACCCACCGAGATGAACAGGTTTCTGATAAAAAGTGTATTTGTCATCCAAAATCAATAGATCTGTTCAAGACAGCCAGCTTTGCCTTTTTCAGCTGATTCTTCCAGCACCATTTATGCATTATTACTTTCACATCTGCAGATCACAATGAATATCTCACAAAGCAAATTCTATTTCTTAGAATGTTGTCTCTTGTGCTCTCCATAAGGGTGCTCTCTTGTGATAAATGTAATATATGTGTGAACATCAAAAGTGTGTGTGTTACAAAGGTAGCAGAATGGTAAAATAAATAAAGAGCTGCAACAGTTTTTGTTTCAGAAGTAGCTGAACTGTATTGTGTACTGGAATAAAAATGTTATGAAGAATATAACATTTATGGATAATGCTCTGCCATCCCGGGATGTCTCCACTAAAGCATTATCCTTCATGTTTCTTGTAACAGATTGTCAAAAATTCTATCCAGTAAGCAGCAGTTATGAGTCCATTAAATTCAATCAAGTTTCCTATGCAAAACTATTTGCTTTTTCAGGATAGTGAGTACTACAACTCTTTAAAATGGATTCTGGAAAATGACCCAACAGAGCTGGATCTCAGATTTTGCATAGATGAAGAAAACTTTGGCCAGGTACATAAATATTTGTGTGTGTATATATATATATATATATTTATAACGTAACACGAAGTAAAGTAACATAAAACAAAGCATGACATGATGTAACATTCCATTCCATTCTCAAATGCCCCATTAAATTAATCAGGTTATGAGAATGTTATATTATGTTACAGTATATATATATTTTTTTTATATATATATATTTTTTGTTGTTCAGCCTCATGTTTTCAGCATTCTGAGTACAGTAAATAAACAGAGAGGTCCGTATCACAATATCGATCGTTTCGCATCTATTTTAAACCAATTTTTTTTCCTTTATATTTTGTGCTTTCACTAAAGTAAACCTTCATCAAGTATTTTAACAATTTTTACTTCAGAAGTCTGGAATGTGGGAGTTTGGGTCACGTTATTGATTCAGAATTCAGAGTGGATGAACATTTCTTCTTGATATCCTCTCTCTTCCTCTGAAAACTTGCTACTTTCTGGATACCTGTTTGTGTTTTCAGTGTGACTCCGAGCACTAATTCTTGGCATACACCGAGTCTTGCTATCTTCATTTCTTGTGGGTTTCTTTTTATGTCACATGTGTTATCGTTTCTAGTGGTGGTTTGCATCAAGTCTCTTTTTATCTAAACAGCCAGAATATAATCAAAATCTAAAATTGTTTCCTCAGACGTACCAAGTGGACCTGAAGCCCAGTGGATCTGAAATGGTTGTAACAAATGACAATAAAAAAGAATACATTGAGTAAGTATTGGCTGTAGTCTCTAATAAAATAATAAATGTAAACTTGGGTCTGGTGATCTTCTGATATGAAATCTTCAATGTTCTATAAAAACATTTTCTTCAAGCAGGCTTTCTCACTGCTCCACAGATCACCTCGGTTCTCTTGTCAAACCTCACTGATTGTTGATGGAGTTCTTCTCTTGATTTCTGTCCATGCTGATCCTTTTGGCCCAGATACTCAAATACAGACATAAAGGCCACCATTTTCTCTGTTTATATTGTAAAACTGATTGTTTTCATGCTGGTGAGCCCCCTCGTCCAAAATGATATTATCTTTGTCACATATTTACATCATGTTGACACGTCTAAACAGACATTACCAATTTTACTTATTAGATTTTTTATCTGACTGTTCTTATTTGAATTTGCATGTGGTCAGCATCTGATCTGATTCACAAACAACACTGTGAAGGGACAGGCACGTGCTTGATAACCTTGACATGTGACTTCCTGTTTTTTCCAGTAGTGCATTGAAACCATCTGTGTAAACAAAGTCAGCAATTCACAAGCAAACAGGTGCCTTTTCTAACCCTTGTAATTTTTGTTAGATTAGATTGCTTGTAGCCCACCTCCATAATACACATTTTTGTAACATCAACCTAGAGACTTTACTCAAAATGTAATTAAACACATCAGAATAGTTCAGCAGTCTGTATCATCAATCACTTATTTTTGTACATGTAATGCTCAAGTGGACAGCAATAATCAGGTAGCAGACAATAAGAATGACATGAAAGTGTAATTTTAGCTTCAAGATTCAATTGGAATCTTTATTAGAATTGAGATCCACATGCAAATGTGGGTCACAATTCCAATTCCAGGGACAGATTCAACATGCAGGCAAAAAATCTGATCTGTACTGGAAGTGTGAGAAACTGGAATTGGGTCAGATGACAGTGGTAGTGTGAACATGGTCCGACTCCTCTCCTTTAGGTCCTAGGGTAGGCTATTGTGGTGTAGTGGTTAAGGCTTTGGACTTCAAACCCTGAGGTTGTGGGTTCAAATCTCGCTAATGACACTGTGACCCTGAGCAAGTCACTTGACCTGCCTGTGCTCCAATTGGAAAACCAAAAAAAAAAAGAAATGTAACTAATTGTATCATAAATGTTGTAAGTCGCCTTGGCTAAAGGCATCAGCCAAATAAGTAAAGGTAAATGCACTTTGTACCAGTGGAAGTACCGAGTATTGCCCGGGTAATTTGTATTTTGGAAATTCAACATGGTGAAACGTAAGCCCTAAAGCGACAAAATGATGTACTGTTAGACAAAAGCTGTATTCCAGTGAGACAGTGAAATTGTTGGCCTACTTAGTTGAGAAGAAAAAGCTACTAAACAACTTTCTGTGTGTGCTGAAGGTGTCCTCCCATCAACCACTGCCCTCTCCCGCTGTCTGATGTGAATTGTAGTCCCCACGTTGGCACTGGTTTTTGACTTGTCCCACTGCCATTATGATGCTTTTCTCCAATGTAATACTGTATATAGGCTCTGTTTAAAGTTGAACCAAAGGTAACACACATGCAAACTTTAGTGAAAATCAGTTTAGTTGTTTTTGTTTGACATCCAAACAGCTCATGGTTTTATTGGCTGTGTTCATGAAATTACCCCGTAATACACTAGCACCCCGTCCGTGGTTGATTCTTGCCTTTTTTATGATGCTCAGTCCAATAATTTCTGAATGGGTGAATAGATTGTTTCATTCTTTAGGAAGGCCTGCTACTTAACAGATAAGTTGAGTGCAAATGGAGGTGCGGGCACAGCAGAGACAGCGAAAGTGAGAAGTGCATGGAAGAAATCTGGGGAGCTGTTCCCCATTTTAACTTCAAAAGAGGTGTCTCTAGCTTTGAAGGGTAAAGTTTACCACAGCTGTATGAGGTGTAGTACGCTTTGTGAGAGTGAGACATGACAAATGAAAGCAAAACAGAAATGAGAATGATCAGATGGGTGTGTGATATGGTACAAAGTGAGAAGAAGATGAGTGCTGAGTTAAAGGAAACACTTGGTGTGGAGGCGATAGGGATTGTGCTGTGCAGAAGTCGAGTAAAGTGGTTTAGGCGTGTGGAGGGAATAAACAGAGGATGATTGGGTGGAGAGATGCACCAAGATGGAAGTAGAGAAAATGGAGGCCAAAGAAGATGGGATCGCAGGTGGTGTTGGAGGATATGAAAAGATTGAGTGCCACCTCTAAGGGAGCCCAGGACCATGGATGAAAAAGATTTAGGGAACAACCAGCCAACTTCGGTGGGTAAACCCAGAAAATGACAATGATGGTGGTTATAATGTTGATAGTGATACCATGCTCTAGTTTTGTTTGCTTTATTAGTTTTTTATTAATATTAACTATAGAAAACACTCTATACCAGTGTTTTTCAACAAGTGAGTCACTGAGCACCCTAGATGGGTCATCAGCATAAGTTTAAAAAAAAAGTGCTAGCTAATGAATTTTTAGGAGGCTACTAATTGCAGATTTCTGTTCTGCACTCAGTCAAACTGACATTTTGCTTTTGCATACTGATTAACTGAAACAACTAACAAAAGTCCAGTTACAAGCAGATGACAACCAGTTGTCCACCGCACCACACACTTCAATAAGAAACCCACCGCACATGGACAAGTTCATCAGATTCCTCGTATCATTACCTTCTCTAAACTCTTCCAGTTCCATATCTGCCTCACAAGATTCTCACAATAATCTGAACCAAAAAAGAAATGTTAAAATAACATATAGCCCATATTTTCTGCAAAGTAAGGCGAGCAACAGCCATCGTGCATTATTTGTGCTGTGGTGCTACCAGATGTAATCATGAAGCCTTAGAAACTATAAAGACATTTAGAAACAAAGCATGCTACTTAAGTAAATATTTTGACTTATTTAAAGAAAAAAATTAAAAATCTTGAAGCTTTATAAAAATCATTATAGAATGTTTCTACAACAAGCCAGCAGGCACTGGTGGCATCATCTCATTGAACAACAAATTGCCAAATATAACAAAACTCACACTATTGCAGAAGAGCTTGTCTTGCCTTGTCAATCGGATATGTGTACTGAAATTCTAGATGAGTCGGCCAACAGCAAACTAAAACATATTCCTCTCTGTGCTCTTTTCACTGATTTTAGCATCAAGTGCAGGTTACCCATCAAAAAGACAAACATACACTAAAGTTTATTCAGTATTAAACACTTGTGTGTCGAGTTATTCTTGGATGAGACTGTGTGTCTTTCATCTGTTGTGTAATCTGTGTTTAAATGTTTAACGTGTACAGCATGTAGTGTTATTTGTTAATATGTGGCCCCATTTAGGGGTACATGTTGGCTAGTTTATATTAAATTTACTGCTAATAAAGGATCATCATTGAGCAAAAATAGGTAAAACTGAGTACCAAGGCCAAAAAGGTTAAGAACCACTACTCTGTCCAATACAAAGCAGTCACTGCTCAGTCCCTCACTGGGGACACACACTTTTGATTAGTAACAAATGAGCCATCGTCAGCTTCTGTTGAACAGCATTATGGTCCTCTAGCAGCAATTCCAGGTCATCCACTTTTTTGTTTGGTTTCTTATTACATGAAAACGTATAAAACTGTTGTTGATTCTTTATATCAGTTGCATATTCACTCTTGTAATAGGTAATTATAGAAATAAAGGACCTTAACAAACTTGCCAGGCTCTCCAGTGAAGCTGCCCCAACAAAAAAGTTAAGGTCAACCAAACTATAGACTTGGGGCAAATGTGTGCCAAGTTATATTTTATGGACACATATCTAAAGCACTTGAGTAGCTTGTATTTTTTATTATTCTAACATGCTCTTTCTCTTTAACTGACTGACTTACTTTTACTTTTTCAGCCTTGTGATTCAGTGGAGATTTGTAAATAGGGTCCAGAAGCAGATGAATGCTTTTCTAGAGGTAAGACTATAATGAGGGTGTTGGAATTTCATTTTTCTGTAACATTTTTTGTTGTGTGAATGCCAATTTTTTTAACTATTCATGGTGCTGTGGGCTTTACTTTGCTTATTTGTTGTATATGTGCTGTACATTCTGTACATACAGTGACAGATTTGCTGAAATAAGCATGTCTTCTTAGTAGTTACCACAAGAGGGCGCATACACTCCAGTGTAGTGTGTGTACAGTACTGTGAATGACTCGGTGCTACAGTGACATCGAACGGCAAAGAGCTGCACAGTTAGCTTTGTCCTGAATGCTCATACGCTGTGATCTGTGCAAAACGTCTTTTACTGTATTGTTTTTTAAGTACTTTTTCTTGGTACATTTTATGTGTGTGACTTTGTCTTTATTGTTTGCAGGGTTTTACTGAGCTCATTCCAATCGACTTGATAAAAATCTTTGATGAAAATGAGCTTGAGGTAAATGATCTGTGCTCTTCTGAGCATATATTTTTTTTAAATCTACATTGCATTCTTAGATATTCTTTGTTAGAGTTATGCCTTTGAAAGACTTGTAAGCCTCAGTGACTTTTAGTTAGCATGTGTGTGTTAGCGGGTCCACTGAATGTTGGAGACCCGGCTCTAATCTTCTGTCAGTGAGAATGTATTATAAAGGTGCCCTGCACCTTACAGGCTGCCAAGTTTATTCTAACGTCAGCCCCTTGTTTCTGCCCATACAGATTTCAGAAGGGGCACTCAGGGATTGAGGTTGTATGTCCGTGTTAACTATAGAGCAAGGCTGGCAGTCCTCTTATAACTAGAGGTGACACCTAAGACTTTCCCAGAATGTTGTACTACAATACCCACAAGGTGCAACAGATTAAACAAGAATGTTTTCAGTTTTTAAAAGTTAAATTCACGGCACCAGTATAGGAAAAAGATTATCAGGGTATATAAACCAAGAAGACAGAGGAGGCAGTAATGGTTGCTTGCTTTGGTTCTTTCTTTCTAAGATGTGTTAAGTATTATGAGTCACCCAAATGCCTGCTATGCCTGAATTTCTATCACTTCTTCACAAAAGAGACTGTTTCTTTTACCCTAATAATTTAGCTGTTGGCTTCACTCGTCTCCTGGTTACTTTTTACTGAATTGTTCTTTACATGCTGTTCAAATGCAGCCATAGAAGTGTTGGTCTGGCACAGATCCAGAGACACAAGTCCTGCGATTACATTTAGTTGCCTTGTTGGAGACAAAGCTTATCACTGCATTGAAAGGAATGAATTACACATGCAGTGCATTCAGAAATAATTCAGACCCTTCACTTTTACACATTTTGTTATGTTGGAGCCTTGTGCTAAAATCATTTAAATTCATTTTTTCCCCTCATCAAGCAACGCTCAATACACAGAATAAAAAAAACAAAAACAGGATTTTAGTTATCTTGGCAAATTTATTAAAATAGAAAACTGATATACTGATGTAAGAATTCATAACTTGTGCTGTGACTTGGGTGCATGCCATTATATTATATTATATTATATTATATTATATTATATTATATTATATTATATTATATTCGCGTTTGAAATGGAAATTACGTATGACCACGTGATATGGAAATTACATATGAAACGGAAATTACGTATGACTACATCATATGGAAATTACAGTGGAACCTCGGTTCACGACCATAATTCGTTCCAAAACTCGTCATAAACTGATTTAGTCGTGAACTGAAGCAATTTCCCCCATATTATTGTATGTAGATATAATTAATCCGTTCCAGACCATACGAACTGTATGTAAATATATTTTTTTTTTAAGTTTTTTTTTTTTAAGCACAAATATAGTTAATTATACCATAGAATGCACAGTGTAATAGTAAACTAAATGTAAAAACATTGAATAGCATTGAGAAAACCTTGAACAACAGAGAAAACTAACACTGCAATAGTTTGCGCTATAGCGCTACCAACCGCTGGCTAAAAACACTTTTTTTTTTAATGAGTTTTAAGCACAGGGAAAAAAATGAACATTTGAAAAAATCCGTAATATAATAAACCACCAAGAAAAGTAACATTGCAACAATGCACGCTACGAACCGATTGCTGTAAACAGAAAATGTAATTTCTATACCACAGCGGTCGTGTAGCACCTTTCATAAGGGATCTACTATTTACCTGTTGTGTTATAGCGCCTTTAAAATGTAGTTTACCCGAAACCATTCCAGTAGTGCTCAATGTACAGTATCTTTACTTCTTAAATGTTAATGTTTTACTGTTTAATAACTTATAGACTACATTTTATTTTTTTCCCTTGCACTCAGTGAGTGAAGCCACTGGGTAATCAACTAGTTATATTATATTATATTATATTATATTATATTATATTATATTATATTATATTATATTATATTATATTATATGTTTATACATCTTGTTTGGAGTTCACCTGTGGTCAATTCAGTTGATTGGTCATGATTACAAAAGGCACATACCTGTCTCTAAAAGGTTCTACAGTTGATAATGTGTTTAAGAACAAAAACTGAGACATGAGGTCCAAGGAATTGCCTGCAGAGCTTAGAGACAGGAGTATGTCAAGGCACAGGTTTGGTGAAAGCTACAAACATGTTCTGCAGCATTGAAGCTTCCCAGTAGCACAGTGGTCTTCATAATTCTTCAGTAGAAGACAACCACTGTTCTTCGTAAAACTAGTGACTAGTCACCCAGACAGAATGAGCAATTGTGGGAGAAGGGCCTTGATAAGAGAGCTGAGCTCCAGAGAATCTGTGTGGAGATGGGAGCAACTTCCAGCACAACCACCACTGCAAAACTCCACTAACTGGGCTTTATGGCAGAGTGCCCTGAAGACACGTGAAAGTCCACTTTGGAGTTTATAAAAAGGCACCTAAAGAACTCAGACTTTGAGAAACGATTCTCTGATCTGATGAAACCAAAATTGAACAGTTTATCTTCATTTAAGTTTCACGTCTGGAGGAAACAAAGCACCACTAATCCCCTGTGCAATACCGTTTCAATGGTGAAGCAAGGTGGTGGGCAGCATCATGCTGAGGGGCTACGAGTCCAGTCAGGGAAAGAAAGGTGAATGGAGCAAAGTACATGGACATACTTTATGAAAATCTGCTTCAGAGCAGGGTTATTATGCACATGTGTTTTTATACTAGTCTTTTATATTACTTTTATATTACTTATTAATTTAATCTTAATTTAGTTTTAGTGAAAAGTGAAGCAAAATGACACCTTTTATTGGCTAACTAAAAAGATTACAAGAAATTACATCTTGACTGAAGAAGGGTCCGGAGTTTCCTCAAAGCATGCATATGGTAATCTTTTTAGTTAGCCAATAAAAGGTGTCATTTTGCTTCACTTCTCACTACATTCATAATTGATAACACGGTATAGTACCCTAGTAATTTAGTTTTACTTCAGTTTTTATTTCACAAAGACTAATTTATATTAGTTTCTGTTTTAGTTTAATTATGGTATGGTTATAGCAATGCAGGGGAGCACACAACATTCATCGCCACAGGGTTAAGCCCAGGATACACAGCCACTCTGGTTTGCCAAACCTGAACAGGTATTGCAGTGAAAACACCCTACCTACCATTCTCAAGCAATTTGAGGAGCACGTTCAGATGGCCAAGGCTGACTTTCTGTGTTTAAGCTAATAATTGTATTAGATAAGGTCTTGTATTTCTGAAGAAATGTGGTGTTTGCTGAAGCTCCTGCAAGCTGTGTAGCCTCACCTTGCTGTGCTGCTATGGTGTGATTGTGTTCCACTGTCTCAGTCAATATAAATAACTCTCCTGTATATACTGCTTTGAAGACAAGGAGTGGCCAGTGCATACAGGCAAGATAAGAGTTAATGGACCAGTAAATTCCTATTTACAGTAGTTTTATAGAAAAAAATAAAACTAGCAAAATTGTTCCAGAGTTACACAAAAAGTTGTGGGACTCTGGAACAAACTACTGTGTCATGTCATTGAAGAAGAAGCCTTCACAACCTTTAACAAAATCTGGATGAGATGCTGGGACAGCTTAGTACCGGGTACCAGTATATGGACTAAACGGTCTCCTCTCATTTGTCAAATTTCTTATGAAAAACACCTAGCCTCCAATGCTCCCTTTTTTGGTTTTCTAATAAAAAATACTTGTTTATGTTATGCACACTTCTGTTTAATTTTGGGATTTAAACCATTGGCAAGAGTGATTGATATTCCAATATGTCTGAGGCTAACAAGTCAGTCAGTCAGTCATTTTAGGTAAAACACATATTTCATCTCTTACTTAATTAATTTCATTAATACATACATTTCAACCTCATACAATAAACATTTTAATGGACTTCAAAATATTATATTAGCATGCCAATTTATCCACCTTAATAAAAGGATAATTGTGTGTGTGCATATCTATCCGTTCATCCAGTTGCTGTATGTCTGTAATTCTATAAGGTGGCACATCACAGACGGACATACAGCAACTGGATGGACGGATAGATCAATATAGATCTCATTGTTAACATTTGCAGTGCACCATGAAATGTATAGGACTCTGTTATACACTATTTGGTATGGGATTCATAAAAGCAGTGTTAATGTTTGTAAAGTGCCACCTTTAGGTATAAAATGCAATGCATTTGTCCTTCCAGTAGGTGGCGCTTTACAAATATTAACACTGCTTTTATGAATCCCATACCAAATGGTGTATAACAGAGTCATATACATTTCATGGTGCACTGCAAATGTTAACAATGAGATCTATATTGATTACTTTGATCTGTCGTAGACGTATAGCACAGCAAGTTATGACTAAAGATAAAACCTTACATTATCCATATCCCGTTTGCAAAATTTCCATTCTATTCTTATTCTATTTAAACAAACACTTTTGTTAATTTGGTAGGAGCTTATTAGCGGTCATACATAGAGGTTATTTCGTTTCTCATAAAAATGCACAAATTTCTCATGGCATAATGTAAGGATGAATAAAAAAAAATGTTTGAACATATATCTTATATATTTAATTGTCTGCTATAGTAGCCTCCTCGCCTCTGCAGTATACCTACAGGTTTTACTGTGTTTGCTCCATTGTCTATCACTATTATCATACCTTCTGTTCTGGTATGCCACATTCATCCTGAGTACGGTTGAGTTGATAATGTCATCCAGAGTCTCTCCCTTGTGCAGATAGCATATGCAACCTAAACTTAACAAAGCATTGTGCCTTTTAGTTTTTGGTGAATGGTAAAAGCATGCAGACATTCTCAAAAATGAAGCTGCCGTCACTCCCTTTTTACTCCATCTACCTGCACAGAGGGTTACTTTCTGTTTGGCTGTTTATTTGATAAGCTTTGTTTCTGTATCAGTTGTATATGCGATGGGTTCATTCATTCGTGCAGCACATGGCATGTTAAATTTAGGGTCAAGAAAAGAAACACATTTTCTGAACTATGGCATGACACATAACTTTGTAGACATGCCAGTTTCAATAAACCTGTTTACTTGGGCTTCTTCACATTTTTGGTTTTATTTTGAGCCTGAACCCTAAGCCCTGTCCAAACATGATGTTAATATTTGCTCTCTTGTATGATGTGGACTTGGACTTGTATGTGCGCTTTGATTGTTCGTAATTTTCAGCCTCACTTATTATTTGCCCAGAAGTATGTTGTAGGCTATTTCATGATGGCAGTTTAGGTAAACTTCAAGGTTTGTCAGGTTTTTACCCTTACTCTGTGCAGCACACAACATACCCTGCTGTTACATCATGCACTATTGTCGCCTTTGTCAATTTTTATGGCCATGCTGATGGTCGCTATCATCTTAGTCAGAGGAAAATCTATAAAAAGAATTTCACCACCTGCAGGGCAGGCCCAAACTCAAAAATGGATTCTACCATGTCCTAATAGTTATGATCATGAAAACTGAAAATATTTTTGTGATTTATTTCTCTTTTTACTTTAGATAGCCTTTTCAGCCACTCTAATTGTTTCATATTGTTTTAGTTTCTGATCTTGAGTTTTTGCTTTTGTTTTAGTTTACAATAATAACCTTGTTTCTAGAGTTCTCTGGACCTCGGACTAGCCCAAGGGTTCATATTCCAACAGGTCATTGACCCTAGGCACAAAGCAAAGACAACACAAGAGTGGTTTAGGGACAACTTTGTGAATGTTCTTGGATGACTCAGCCAGAGTCTGGACTTGAGCCCAATACAGTAGAACCTCTGGTCACGAACGGTTCCGAACATGTACAAATCGTATTACGATCAAAAAGTTCGCCAAACTTTTGCATCTGTTCACGACCACACGCTCTGGTGGCAAACAAAAACACTGGCAGCCAGTTTCCCTTCTGGTTCATTCGTGCCAATGATTTCCACACATGTTCAGTCTCTCCCTGTACATCGTTCTCGGTCAGACATACGCGCATTCACTGTGAACTCTTTGTGTTTGGTGTGCTTTTGTATTCATTTTGCAATTAACCATGGCCTGTAAGAAAGTGAAGAGTGGTAGTGTTGGTGAGAAGAAAGGTTCAAAGAAAATTGAAATCCAATTAAAGAAATTAATTATTGAAAAGTATGAGCATGGCATTTATGTTACCGATCTTACCGCCGAGTACAAGAAGTCGATCTACTAGAAATCAATCAATTTCTAAATCAAAATCTTCCTTCGCGAAGCTGGACTCTCCCTCAAAACTGTAACATCCTCCCCACCCAGCTTCCTCCTCACTTCCTGCACTCCAGAATTCGACTCGTGCAAGGTTAGTTTTCTTGGTTGTTTATGGTTAGTTTTTGTATAAATTAAGGATTTTTCAAACTTTAATTTTTTTTCCCTGTCCTTAAAAGTCTTTACGAGTGGTTCGTAAGGGTGTAGCGCGAAGTCTTGCAATGTTAATTTTCTCTGTTGTTCAGGTTTTCTCAGTGTTATTCAATGTTTTTACATTTAGTTTACTATTACACTGTGCATTCTATGGTATAATTTACTATTTTTGTGCTTAAAAGTCTTAAAAAAATATTTACATACAGTTCATATGGGCTGGAACGGATTAATTGTATTTACGTACAATCTTATGGGGAAATTACATTCAGGTCACGTCCAGAATTTTGGATCGAATTACGGTCGTGACCAGAGGTACCACTGTATATCACTCGAGAGAGACCTGAAAATAGCTGTCCACTGGTGGTCCCCATCCAACCTGCAGAGAAGAATAGTAGAAAATCCCCCAAATCCAGATGAGTGAAGCTTATCACATCATACCTAAGAAGGCTCCTGGCTGTAAACCCAACTGAGTACAGAGTAAACTTGTTTCAATGGGATAGTTTTTTTATTTTTAACAAATTTGCAAAAGTTTCTAAGTCTTGTTTTCAGTTCACCATTCTGTGGTATTGAGTGTTGCTTGATGAGGGAAAAACTGTCTTAGCATAAAGCTGCAACATAACAAAAAGTGATCAAAGTGAAGGGTGCGAATACTTTCTTGTGCTGTGTTTCCAGTGGACCCCAGGGCTTCCACAACAGGGCATATGAGCTACGGCTGACATGATAAGTGAAAGCAGCACATGCTGTTTGTTGTCAAAGGTATATAACAGATATTTTGTTTCTATACCCTTCTGGTGCTTATACAGGACTCTGGGATGGGATGCCTGCCTTTGAAGTGGTTGTTTGATTGATTGGCATGGACATAACTAGGATGCTACAGGACAGCTGGCCTTTGTCCTTTCTTTTCAGTTACACCAAATAAAACTCACGATTTAGAGTGAACATCAAACTTCCTAAACACTTCTATTTTAATTTTAGCAAGTGAATCTTTCACATCATCAAATGATCTCAGAATCTGGTCATAAGAGTAGAATGCCAGCCTTTCTTTATGACATTAAACCTTTGTACTTTAATCTTTGCCAGTGTGTAATCATCAGCTGATTTTGAAATTGATGTTTGTTTTGCTAATGTGGTTTTTAAAATAAATTCATTTGTAACCTTTACTTTTTGCCTAATATTAAGAAAGTTAACTTTATAATTTAAAGTGAAAGAGTCTTCATGGGCATGTAGAAGTAAGCAAAAATATAACTTACTGTAATAAAATTGAGACTTTTTTTTTCTTCCTTCATTTTCTCCCCCACACAGTTGCTCATGTGTGGCCTTGGGGACGTGGATGTGAATGACTGGAGGCAGCACACCGTCTACAAGAATGGCTACTGTCCAAATCATCCTGTCATTCAGTGGTTCTGGAAGGTAAGTAGAATGCAGCTTAGAAGTGGGAACTAACTGTCTTAGAATGAAGTCAAAGAAATATGCAGCAAGTTCATAGTTAAAATACAAATTACAAATGTTACAAAATACATAGTGTACACGCACAAAATGCAGATTTAGTTAAACACACAAGTGTAAATTGTCATGTTATTTTTTAACCCACTTAATCCAGACTAGGGTCGCATTGAAGCTGGAGCCAATTCAAATTAGCATTGGGTGCAAGAGGGAAACAAATCCTGGACAGGGCGCCAGTACGTCGCAGGGCAAACACACATACAAACACTCACAATTGAGGGTCCCCAGTTCAATGAACCAACATGTCTACGGACACTGGGAGAAAACTTTGGCACGTAGGAGTAACGCATTCAGACATGGGAAGAATACGCAAACTACTCAGGGAAGGATCTGTGATGTGAACCCTGGTCTCCTTACTGCAAAGCAGCAACGCACTACCACTGTGCCAGCATGCTGCCCCCAGTTTCAAACTGACTTATTTAAATTGACCCCAACAATATGTGTCCATTAATATTACTGTTAAGATGTGGCCAGTTTGTCCACCTCCCTACACCTAACACACATCACGTCTAATCTCCCAGTTGCACAGGTTTGTGTAAAACCATTTTAGTGGCCTTGTCAAATAAACACAAATACTGCAATTGCAACCTAATAAATAGTAGTCTGCAGTGAAATGACAAAAGCACTGCATGGCATATTCTGTCTTAACTGCTGCATGGTGGCCCTGCTACTTCTGCACTTGTTGAATTGGATTCAGCTCCTAGTCAGGTCACTGTCAGTGCTGAGTTTTTCTTCCAGACATGTCGGTTTACTATGACATCCCAGTGTCTTGCACCTGAATTGCAGTGCCATGGCTCTGTCTGTGAATGGCTGGCACGATTGGTTTCTGCCTTAACACCAGTGATACGGGAAGTGGCTCCAGCTCCCCATTCTTCTATAATGGAAATGGAAGTGGGATCAGATTCCTTTTGAATGTTTCCCTTTGTATTTTGTTTCTTTATAAAGCCTTACAACTCATTTTTAGTATTACAATTTTGCTTAATATCCAGTGTTATTGTTTGTTTATTTTTTGACATTATCAGTCCTATGTAAAACAGATGAATGAAAATCGGGAAGTGCATTTCTGTGGCCACTCGGTTGCTCCCTGCTCTCTTCAAAGTAAACCAAACAAGATCAAAGTCTGCTTACTTAAAATGCTGGATATATTTAAACAGATTAAGCAATCCCAAGTTGCAGACTTTTCAATATTTTAATGTGTTTTGGCATATATTTAAATGTGTTTACCATGGACTATTATGCTGACACTTCAAGAGTTTTTTTTTTGTTGTTGTTTTTGATTTATTTGGCTTGTGTGTAACAGAATACAGGGCACACACATATAGCACAGGAAAGGCTTGTGTGTTGAGACTGGGCCGAGCGGGCCAAGGGGTCTTGATTCAGATCAATGAGAATTTCTTAGTGAAGACAAGTCCATGCTTGTGCTTCTGCCGGTGTCCTACAGAAGGTGTCATTAGGGCCACACTTGACATGCAGTGTCATATTCTGCATTTGCCTACAGTTAGATGTCTTTTGCATGTTATCATTCATTGAAATGATCTTTTGCTCTTGTTGCAGGCCGTGCTGCTCATGGATGCAGAGAAACGTATCCGTTTACTTCAGTTTGTTACTGGAACATCTCGCGTGCCCATGAATGGGTTTGCTGAGTTATACGGTAAACAAAAAGAAAAAAATCTTTTACTCATAATTGTATGTGTGTGTTTGTAGTACATAGTCCAAAAAAAAAACCTCAAAATTGTACATTGAAACATTAACTGTATTAAGTCTTCAAGCAGATTGTCCAAGTCCTTTGTTTTATCTAGAGTTATACCTGATGATAAGCTCTGTTTTATAATAATAAGAATCTCTCCTAAATTTATTTTTATCAATATCCCAGGTTCTAATGGTCCTCAGCTATTTACAATCGAGCAGTGGGGCACTCCAGACAAACTTCCAAGGGCGCATACTTGGTAAATGTTTTTCTCCGTTTTTGCATATTTACAGTTTAAACTCTCAAGTGTATCGATTGGACATTTTATGAAATAATATGTGTTAGATTTAATTAGTTGTTTATTATTTAAAGTATAAGTCATTTGAATTAGGGAGGTACAACAGCCTCAGAGTCCTGACTGAATCCTGGCATGGTCTGGGTGGACTTTGCAAGCCCTCCTGAGGTCTTCATGGTTATTTCTCCAGCGCCTCCAAGTTTTGCTTTCTGCGTATTTGATTAATTGACAATTCTAGCGTAACCCAATTTGAGAGTCAATGAAGACATACATGTGTGTGAGTGAGTGGGCATTGGGATTGGCAACCGCTGCATTCTGCTTTGTGCCCAGTGGAAATGGTTTAAGCAGGTTTGAGAATGCTGTTCTGGCTGCGCTGTCTTCTCAACTCTTCTTGTGTTACCCTTCTTTAAGAGTGTTGATTATTTCATAAGGAAGACACTGCTGAAGGGTGACAATGAAAGGATTTTCATAAAAATTCTAACCGGAAAGTAGTAATACTGACATCAAAGGGATACATTACTGGATAAGGGAAAGCAAACATTTAGAAGATGTTATTCTTTTTCTCCTTTTCATAGAGTCAATTTTATCATTCTTTTTTGGGTTGACTTTAACAGTAATTGTCAGTTAGATGTTATGGGTTTGTAGGGTGTTACTTACGGAGGACAAAAGACTGCTATTAATGAGATAAAAGGAGCATAGGAACGGTTCACAAGAACTGCCAGTCTTTCTGTGCGCTCGCCTCCTTGCTGGTGTTCAGGGTTTGGATAATGAGAGCGGTGCACCAGATCTCAAGAACAAATTAAACAGTAGAAAAAGCAAAAGGGCATCATTTACAAAATGCTGAAAGAATGAGTGAGCGTCGCCAGGCAAATCAGGTTGGTTAACTGCAGCATAAGCACCAGTAGCAGCGAGCCAAAGTCAGTTCCATGAGTCACAATGTGCCAGTGAGACATCTGAAGGAGCTGCTGCAGTGTGGGCACAACCAGCCCAAGAAATGTACTTTTTATTTTGGTTCCTAATAAGTACTATTCTACTGTACATTGTCTCATAATTCTTTTGGCTCCAAGAGTGTGAACCCAGCGCTCATTGATCAATTACAGAACACAGATTATGCTTAGATTGTTGTGAGAGTTGAATCTTACAGAGTAAACTGAAAATCATCTGCAGGGGTGCAGGATGCCCAAGCCCTGCATACTAATGGAACCGAAGAGCAAAATCAGTAGCTTGCTTTGAAGTGCCTAGGAATGACATCATGTACCATACCGGTGCTTTGGGCATTCCAAGGAGTCATTCCGCTGGGAATTTTTTTATGTTTATTGAATAGGGAACATAAATTGACTAGTAGTGTTTGTGAGGACTGCAGTTGGTGCTTAGAGGGGATTTAGTACAGAAACAATTTTAATAAATGAGTAGACAACCTCTGAAAAAAATTGAAGAAATAATAATTCAATATAGTAAGTACACAATCTTTTATAGATTTAACAGTACTATGCACAGTTCTGGTCACTGTGTTATAGAAAGACTAAGCAGCACTTGAAGCTGTGCAGAGGAGAAGCAGCCAAGTGCATTCCAGGACATAAGGACAAGTCCAATCTGCAACAAACTACCAGATTATGTAGTCGTAGCAGAAACCCAGACAGCCTTTAAGAAGTATCTGAATGAGATATTGGGACAGCTTAGCTAAAGACATGGGCTGAACGGGCTGATTGGTCTCCTCTTGCTTTTCTTGTAGAAAAGTTTTTCTTGCTTCAAGAAAACAAGTTTTCTTGTTTTTATATTAAAGGAGTTTTAAAATTACAGAAATGTGATGTTCATTTCTTGTCCAGGCTTTTAAGTGGTCAAGTGGCTACCTAGTGTAGTACAAAGTAAGACTTTAGGGACTTTCAAAACTCGACTTGATGTTATTTTGGAAGAATTAAGTGGACAGGACTGGCGAGCTTTGTAACATTTAATCCACAGTATGTACATTCATAACGCAGTGCTCCCATGATGGAGCGCAGTCTTGAAATAACAGAGAAAATAATAAATAACAAATTGATCACTGTGTGTGTTCACCCTGCAGTGGACTGGCACCCTGTCCATAGATTGCTCCCACCTTGCATCTCACCCTTGCTGGGATAGGCTTCACCCCTCCATGACCATGCTCAGGATTCATGGGGCTTGGAAAATGGTGTGGAATGGATGTTTATGGAAAAAATGACTGACACCTTAAACATTCCAGAAATTAACACATTTTACAAAATGACAATCAACATAAACAAAAAATATTATGTGAAAAATCAGGCAAACAGACGCTAATATCAGGTACTGACATGCAACTTTGAAATGTGCTTGCACCATTCTAATTCTTGGAAGCTCGTGATGCGAGTTACAACTCTGAGATATTTGAAACTTACAGTTTTTGAAGGTAGCATACACAGTCATATGAAAAAGTTTGGGAACCCCTCTTCATTCTTTGGATTTTTGTTTATCATAGGCTGAGTTTTCAAAGTAGCAACTTCCTTTTAATATATGACATGCCTTATGGAAACAGTAGTATTTCAGCAGTGACATTAAGTTTATTGGATTAACAGAAAATATGCAATATGCATCAAAACAAAATTAGACAGGTGCATAAATTTGGGCACCCCAAGAGAGAGATTACATCAGTACTTAGTTGAGCCTCCTTTTGCAAATATAACAGCCTCTAGACGCCTCCTATAGCCTTTGATGAATGTCTAGATTCTGGATGGAGGTATTGGTGACCATTCTTCCATACAAAATCTCTCCAGTTCAGTTATTTTGATGGCTGCCGAGCATAGACAGCCTGCTTCAAATCATCCCATAGATTTTCGATGATATTCAAGTCAGGGGACTGTGATGGTCATTCCAGAACATTGTACTTCTCTCTCTGCATGAATGCCTTTGTAGATTTCGAACTTTTGTTTTGGGACATTGTCTTGTTGGAATATCCAACCCCTGCGTAACTTCAACTTTGTGACTGATGTTTGAACAATATCCTGAAGAATTTGTTGATGTTAGGTTGAAATCATCTGACCCTCGACTTTAACAAGGGCCCCAGTCCCTGAACTAGCCACACAGCCCCACAGCATGATGGAACCTCCACCAGATTTGACAGTAGATAGCAGGTGTTTTTCTTGGAATGCAGTGTTATTCTTCCTCCATACAAAGCGCTTTTTGTTATGACCAAATAACTCAATTTTTGTCTCATCAGCCCAAAGAACTTTGTTCCAAAATGAATCTGGCTTGTCTAAATGAGCATTCGCATACAACAAGCGATTCTGTTTGTGGCGTGAGTGCAGAAAGGGCTTCTTTCTCATCACCCTGCCATACAGATGTTCTTTGTGCAAATTGGGCTGAATTGTAGAATGATGTACAGATATACCATCTGCAGCAAGATGTTCTTGCAGGTCTGTGGAGGTGATCTGTGGGTTGTCTGTAACCATTCTCACAATCCTGCGCATATGCCGCTTCTGTATTTTTCTTGGCCTGTCAGACCTGCTGGGTTTAACGGCAACTGTGCCTGTGGCCTTCCATTTCCTGATTCCATTCCTTACAGTTGAAACTGACAGTTTAAACCTCTGAGATAGCTTTTTGTAGCCTTCCCCTAAACCATGATACTGAATAATCTTTGTTTTCAGATCTTTTGAGTGTTGCTTTGAGGATCCCATGCTGTCACTCTTCAGAGGAGAGTCAAAGGGAAGCACAACTTGCAATTGACCACCTTAAATACCTTTTCTCATGATTGGACACACCAGTCTATTAAGTTCAAGACTTGTCAAGCTAATCCAACCAATTTGGTGTTGCACGTAATCAGTATTGAGCAGGTACATGTATTCAAATCAGCAAAATTACAAGGGGACCCACAATTTGGCACAGCCAGTTTTTCACATTTGATTTAATTTCATACAACTAAATACTGCTTCACTAAAAATATTTGTTTGGAAAACACCCCAGTACTCAGATGTTCCTAGGAAATGAAAGACATAACACTGTTATCTTTTTTGTTGAAAGGAGAGTCAATTATTATGCAGGCTGAGAGAGGTTCCCAAACTTTGATGAATGTCTAGATTCTGGATGGAGGTATTGGTGACCATTCTTCCATACAAAATCTCTCCAGTTCAGTTATTTTGATGGCTGCCGAGCATAGACAGCCTGCTTCAAATCATCCCATAGATTTTCGATGATATTCAAGTCAGGGGACTGTGATGGTCATTCCAGAACATTGTACTTCTCTCTCTGCATGAATGCCTTTGTAGATTTCGAACTTTTGTTTTGGGACATTGTCTTGTTGGAATATCCAACCCCTGCGTAACTTCAACTTTGTGACTGATGTTTGAACAATATCCTGAAGAATTTGTTGATGTTAGGTTGAAATCATCTGACCCTCGACTTTAACAAGGGCCCCAGTCCCTGAACTAGCCACACAGCCCCACAGCATGATGGAACCTCCACCAGATTTGACAGTAGATAGCAGGTGTTTTTCTTGGAATGCAGTGTTATTCTTCCTCCATACAAAGCGCTTTTTGTTATGACCAAATAACTCAATTTTTGTCTCATCAGCCCAAAGAACTTTGTTCCAAAATGAATCTGGCTTGTCTAAATGAGCATTCGCATACAACAAGCGATTCTGTTTGTGGCGTGAGTGCAGAAAGGGCTTCTTTCTCATCACCCTGCCATACAGATGTTCTTTGTGCAAATTGGGCTGAATTGTAGAATGATGTACAGATATACCATCTGCAGCAAGATGTTCTTGCAGGTCTGTGGAGGTGATCTGTGGGTTGTCTGTAACCATTCTCACAATCCTGCGCATATGCCGCTTCTGTATTTTTCTTGGCCTGTCAGACCTGCTGGGTTTAACGGCAACTGTGCCTGTGGCCTTCCATTTCCTGATTCCATTCCTTACAGTTGAAACTGACAGTTTAAACCTCTGAGATAGCTTTTTGTAGCCTTCCCCTAAACCATGATACTGAATAATCTTTGTTTTCAGATCTTTTGAGTGTTGCTTTGAGGATCCCATGCTGTCACTCTTCAGAGGAGAGTCAAAGGGAAGCACAACTTGCAATTGACCACCTTAAATACCTTTTCTCATGATTGGACACACCAGTCTATTAAGTTCAAGACTTGTCAAGCTAATCCAACCAATTTGGTGTTGCACGTAATCAGTATTGAGCAGGTACATGTATTCAAATCAGCAAAATTACAAGGGGACCCACAATTTGGCACAGCCAGTTTTTCACATTTGATTTAATTTCATACAACTAAATACTGCTTCACTAAAAATATTTGTTTGGAAAACACCCCAGTACTCAGATGTTCCTAGGAAATGAAAGACATAACACTGTTATCTTTTTTGTTGAAAGGAGAGTCAATTATTATGCAGGCTGAGAGAGGTTCCCAAACTTTTTCATATGACTGTAAATTAGGTACTTGATTTTTATGTAGCTCCTTTGGTTTATGTTTGTCTTTTTTGTATTGTTGTTATTATTATTTCATATTGTTAAAGAAATACTGTTGAATGAAACTGCCGCCTTTACCAAAGTATTATAATGAGGCAATCACTTTGTTGTACGGCTCACATTTGGCCCTGGATATGAAGATTCTCCAGTATCAGTATATTTTTATGCATTTTAAGTCACTAAACAAAACAAAAATCTTTCTTGAAAAAGATATCATTAACCTAAGCTCTTAAATTAGGTAAAGACGCAAGTAAAGATGAAAATGATGATAAACTGTTGATAAAAAGGGGTCATCGTTGGCCTTTGCCTAGCCATCAGCCATCCCTGATAGCAGACAAAATCTGCTCATTTGTCTAATATCTAAAAATTCTCATACAAAAGTGGAGCTTTACATTCACCAAAACAAAGAAAGTTCTTAGATGTGTGTGTTGATTGACAACATGAATAAACCTGAAGGACAAGAAAAGATCCAGAGGTCAGTGATGACAGAAGACTGAGATGAAAGCTTTGCTTTGTTTTGACACTTTTAACTCCACACCAATAAATATATTTACTTTCTTTCAGCTTTAACCGCTTAGATCTGCCAACCTACGAGTCTTTTGAAGACTTGCGTGAAAAGCTTCTAATGGCTGTGGAAAATGCTCAAGGATTTGAAGGAGTCGACTAAAGAAAATGGAAGCCATGCCCAGCTCTGTGACATTTTCTTTAGTATGTATTAGGAGTGACTCTACGGTGGCGTTTGTAAGAGAAAGCTATCTTCTATGACTGTAACTATTCTGAATTCCTGGTCGTCACATGTAACCTCTACATTACGCTGATGTTAATAATACGGACTTCTGCGTGCAAAGAGAAATGGTGGCCCACTTTCTGTCCGTGGGTCAAGGCACAATGTGATAATAGTACACTGAAAACGTTGGGCTCACTTTTTTTACTGCTGTTGTATTACGCCTTGTGTTTACTTTAGGAATGATGCAGAATTTGTAAGATTTGTCTGCCATTTAAATGGCCACAGCATTAACCAAGAACCTTTTCCCAGCTAAACTTCTTTACGCCTGTTTAACAAGAATGTATCAACTGGATTGTTTTCTAAGTCTGTTAACATGAAGTCAGTTATAAACTTAGGTTAAAGGTTTTTGTTTTGGGGGAGGGGAGGTTGAGGGTGGCCTTCTTTTTTAAAATTATAACTAAGTTTTACTAATTCATGTAGCATAATTTTAAATGATGGAGGTGAGAGTATTAATGTGAATGAAAACTGAAATTAAAAATAAATCTTATTAGAAATGAACTACAGTAGGGTCACACTATCGTCACCACCTAATCAATGCAATGTCACTTCTTTAAAAAAGAGACAGAAACACTGTTTTCTAAAGATATTAGACTATTAAAACACAAATTATGTGTGCGGTTTTATGCATAATATACTGCAGACATACACTTGACCCTCCTGATACTGCTTGTTTCCAACACACTACTTACTCATCAACGTGTATTCTTTATATTTTCTTGAAAAGTCCCTAATGGTCAGTGATGGAAGGATCAAAATATGAGCAGGACGAGACTGGACGTTTAGTTTACACACTCGCCCTAGTAGGGGCTCACGTTACCTTGTTCACCCCTCAGTCTGTCGGTTTCCCACTTTACGCTCCAATTCCACTGAAGCGCACTTTATGCATCACGTGTTGCATTTTTACGTTAATCTGAATGTGTTTCTATTCCTTGAACGCACCTGTTTGTGTGGTGCCTTGTTTCTTTTTTTTTTTGTCTGTAAATTTGATTATTTCTGATCATTTTTAAAATGCTGCTGGTTCCCATCTCTTATTTTGTGTATACAGAATGTTCACTTACTTGTTTTTGGTTACACTTATGTTTTAGCTCAAACTCCTGTCATATAATTCTTGTACAGTATATATACATGTATGTGTATATTTGTGTTTATAGGTGTAGTCTACGGAGTGCACAAGTCCGGTCGCATGCAGTCATCTCGCCCTAGGATCTCTTAGGATGTGGGACTGTCCTCTCACATAAGACAAGTGATCGTCTCCTTCATCAAACTTGATTAAACTACTCCGCCCGTATTATTGTTGCACCTACCGTATGTCTCTCACGACCCTTTGACATTACATCGTATCCCACTGCCGCACCACACAGAGCTTCGTACACTTTAAAACTTTAAAAAGCATCGGCATGGACCCCAGCAAAAACCAAATGGTAGTTAGGGTTGCAGGCTGTTGCATTTGTCTTTGTAGATAAAAATGGCGACAAGCCTAAGGAGGGATTTTCTGATTCCAGATCCTTGTTTTCCATTCTCTAGAAATCCAGAGAAAGTTTGCAAATTTATGAAATCACAAATGTCAGGCCACAGTTGAACATGTTGTGACGTAAGTGGTGGCTTCAGGATTTGTTTTCTGAAGACCACAGAACTATTAGCACCCCAACTTGGTAAATTTGTATTTAACAGGGGAAGAAAATAAGCGACTTTGAAACGTCTCTCTGTGTATATACACTATTTTTTAATTCCTATGATATCCAATTTTATGTAAATAGGTTTGCTTATATCAGATTGAAACATTTGGGGAAAATACAAAAATAATTGAATAATCGACAAGAGAACGAGGCGAGGGAAACGCCCCCCCTTGGACAAATGAAAGTAGACAACTGGAAGTGTAACAGATGCAGGCGTTTGGGGGGAGGGCAGCAGGGACGCGTGGTCACCCTGCGCGGCCGCCAGCCATACCAAATGTTAGTAGCCTGCGCAGCAAGCAGCTCCTTGTACATGGAAGGTTCGACTCCTGGATTTCCATGTGACAAAAACTGATTTAGAAGTATTTTACTACTGCTGTTATTTTTCCTTTGAGGCTTGTTTAATTTCTTTGCAAGTTAATATTGGTTTTCAAACACAACTGAAACCATCATGATGGCTGCTTAAAAACAAATTCTGAAGTATTGTGAATTTTTACTGCTTTAAACTACTGAATAAATAATCTCTTTACACTTCGGATATTTTTTCTTTATGGTAATGTCACCACCTAAGGCCTTTTTCAGTTTTCTACTTCTCAAATTGAACTGATCACGTGTTTTGTTTTTTTTTTTAGTTGTTCAACACTTCTTTAAACAAAGATTGACCATAAGCAATGCTTATTTTATAGAAAGATGGATTAGTTTTTCACTGTTTTCAATGTGGGATGAATCAGAAATCAAGAGATTGCTGGAAATGTCGTGCCGAGTCCTGGTGTTTTAGTGCAGCTCCATGTTTCTGTGTATTGAGATACCAAACTGAAGTGAACTCTCACACTGTCTTAGTTGAGTTTGCTCGACTCTTCTTTTAAAAAAAAAAAAAAAAAAAAAGAGTTTGACAATGTATGGAGTGCTCTTGAAAATGAAGAGAGGAACTGATGTAACAAAACAAGTTCTATAAATCCTTTTTTTGGTTTCTGCGTACATGGAGTTGCATTGTGTTAGCATTGCTTTTGTGACGTAACACACATTCCAGACAAATGCATAAGGAGCCCGAGGCGAGACCTCCGAAAGCACAGGAGGTTTTATGATCGCTCAGGTAAAGTCATTTGCAGGCATGGACATGTAGCATGTTCGTGAGCGTTTTCTCATTCGTGTGGCTAGACGTTGAGATGAAAGCAGAACTCTGTAACTCCATCTTTCTCAGTTTATGGGCTGAGTGGATGTGCTCATTGGTCTTTATTCCCATTCTGTTTTTTTTTTGGTTTTTTTTTGTTTTGAGTTTATCTACTTCTGAAACTCTGCAGGATCCAGTGGTCATCTGCAACCTGGGAAAATGTTGTCTTAGGCCACGGAATATTGACACGCGTCTTACTTCTGCCTTTCTATCATGTGCTTTACAAACGGTAAATGAGATTGTATAATCTTGTATGACATCGCAGCCTTTCTTATCTCAGCAGTTCAACTGATCTTGTCTGTAAATGGGATACACAGTCTTAATAAATAAATCAAAAATGATGCTGACCCTCGCTGTCTGCTTACTCAGTCAAGTCTTTAAGTGTTCATTGCTGTTTCTGTGTCTGTCTGTACGTGTTGGACGTATTCGCTGTGAGCTCACTAAACACAGGCTTGAACTCCTCGATGTAAATTTCCTTCATCATTGTAAGTATACCAAACATTCAATTTTATTTATTTATTTATTTACTCTTTTGGTGGTTTTCTTTAGTCTGTGATTTCTGTCGTAACACTGCAGTCTAATGTGCTCTCTGGGCTCGCAGAAAGTGATTTACAATTGCAGACCTTTCAGTCCTTACAGTCATAGTGCCAGCATTTATACACAGTTCACTTATTTGCATGTTTTTGGATTTTCTTCCCATTTTTCTTATGGTTTGATATTAAAATTATAATATTTTCATAATGTTTGTACAGCTCTTTTGTGTTTTGTTTTCTACTTCCGTTCAACCCCTTGTCTTTGTTTTGTAGTGGCCATGACCACCTTATTGTGGTAACGTGCATATTAAGCATTAGAAGACTTGTGTTCTCCTTAGCACACTTTTTTCCTAGTCATGGGACTTTAATATTTTTAATATTTAAAAAGCTGAATTTACAAGCTTCTTATATATGTGGGTTTTCATGCAACATCTTAGTCTGAGGAAGGTTCTAATTTTTTAGGTTTATTGTTAAGTGTGCAATTCACCATTTCAGAATTTCAGTAGGTGATCAGCGAGTCTCTGAGAAGCATTGCATGGTTGTTAGGGACCTCATCCACGGGCCTCCATTAATCACATCTAAAAAGAGGTTAGCAGCATACAGCGCATTGCTGCACCCACCACATGAAGAACCACCTCAGGATCCCAAATTAGGACCTGAGTGCGGCCGTGCAACTGGTGACACCTCGGCACCACACTAGTTTGAAAGGAATGGAACGGTGTGAGGCTTTTGTATGGTGGCTGGAGTGGCAGTCCTGCCACGAACTTCTGAGTTTTCCCTGAAAGCTGGAGGACCTGTTTGCAGGGCTGGATGCAGGTTAACATCATATCCAGGACAGAGTAATTACAGGTTAAGGGTCTTGCTCAAGGGCCCATCGGGATTCAAACTGGCAACCTTTTGATTGCTGGTGCAGATGACCAGCCTTAGAGCAAATACTCCACCTACAACACGAACATTTGATTATAAATAATCCAGTGTCCGAGATTACAGATTTGAACTGTGAACAAGTGCTGATAAGTGCTTTAGGTTCTGATTTTCTGGTAATTAGAACATTAGAAAAATCCAGCTGAGAACAGGCCATTCAGCCCAACAAAGCTCGCCAGTCCTACCCACTTAATTCTTCCAAAATAACACAAAGTCTAGTATTGAAAGTCCATAAAGTCTTACTGTCTACCACACTGCTTGGCAGCTTATTCCAAGTGTCTAAGGTTCACTGTGTAAAGATGAACTTCCTAATGTTTGTGCGAAATTTACCCTTAACAGGATTTCAACTGTGTCCCCGTGTTCTTGTTTAACTCATTTTAAAACCATCCACAAGACTAATTCCCTTCATAATTTTCACTTCAGTTGTGTCTCCTCTTAATCTTTCTTCATAATCCTTCCCCTGTAGCCCTGGAATCAGTCTAGTCGCTCTTCTCTGGACTTTTTCATGCACTGCTTTGTCGTTTTTGTAGCCTGGAGACTAAAACTGCACTCAGTACTCCAGTTATGGCCTCACCAGTGTGGTGTAAAGCTTGAGCAGAACCTCCTTGGACTTGTACTCCACACATCAGGGCACTATATAACCTGACATTCTGTTAGCCTTGTTTAATGGCTTCTGAACTCTGTCTGGCAGGTGGTAGTGTTGAGTCCACTTCGACTCCCAAGGCCTTCTCATGCGATGTACTTTCGATTTTCTGACTGCCCATTGTGTATTCAAACCTAACATTTTTACTTCCTATTTGTGATACTTTACATTTCCTGACATTGAATTTCATCTGCCACAAATCTGCCCAAGGCAGAATGCTGTCCAAGTCCCTATGTTATGGTTTAACGGATTTGAGATTATCCACCTAGCTTGATTTTCACATCTTGATTCAATTCACAGTCTTGTCTTTTTGACTCTATTTGAATTATTGTGCAGTCGGTGACTACTCTTGTTTCACTACAACAATTGGTAGGTCCTCTGGTTTAAAACCTGTTTGTTTTAGTTTGTATATCGAAAACCACACACATCTCTTGGTCTGTTGCTAATAACATCTAGCAGTTGCTTCTCTCATCTTGACAGCAGGTTATTAAAAGAAAGGCAACTGGGATTTAAAAGACAGATTTGAGAGCATCAGGGCTGCGGTCCAGCAGATCCACTTCGAGCGCTTGCATCTGGCATAACAGTGTGGCATTGCCACCATGGGCTATACCTATTGGTAATAATGTCTTTTCTGAATTTATGATGATTATACACAGCAGTATCGCCAACAGGACTGCAGAGCCTTTTATAGCCCTGAAGAAGGCCTCACCATGTGTAAAACATGTCGGCCAGGCTTCTTTGTCAGCTGTGTTTTCTACTTGGTGTCTTCACAGCACACTGTGGCTGACCAGCAGTGGCATAGCTCCTACTTACAGGCCTGGCTTGGTTAATTAATATTTACTGCACTGAGATTGCATGGGTTCAGTTTGTTATAAGACATATTTAATGTCTTGTGTTTGTTATTATGCACTGGTCTGTAACATAGACTGTGTGTTATTTTGAACTGCTTGTGTCAGCTGTATGTGCTAAAGGGGGTCACCTTAGCTAAAGTCTAATTAATCAGTCGATCGGACATGGTGTCATACATTTTTTAGGAAGAGCAATAAACCCAGAAGTGCTCACCATGAAGCAGTAGCTGACTCGACTGGCAAGTCTTCAAATTTATCAAATGGATTACCAAATTAAACCAGAGCGCCAGGGACTGGGAGGTAGCAGCTATAACCAGTGCACTGTTGTGCCGTCCAGATACTTGAAATGAAGCCCAGATAACTTGATTGTTTCTAGAAGTAAACAAAATCATTCAAGATCAACACTGTGGCACACTGGTTATACTGGCCACGTCATATCTCCAAAACACAGTGCCAAAGTGCTTATTCCAAGGGTTACCATATCATTTCCCAAACGAGCCATCCACTTGAATGTTCCAGATAGAAGCGCTATTTATTTAGATCCATAACAGGTTCCATAAATATCCAGGAACAGATCATAACAGATCTGTAAAATACCAATGGGCTGCATACAGTAACACAGGCCAAGTTCGGCTTTTCTTGATCCATCACCATCCTATAGGCATCCAACTATATATTAAAGATTTCTGTCTTTTCCACATGTTAGGAAGCATTTCAAAGCCCAAAGAACAAACTTCACATGCGAAGAGCCCTTCTGAGAATGAAATGGCTGCTTGTCAAGCAATGAAGCTACAAGAAAACTTAACCCAGTAAAGTGCCATTAAGGAACCGTCATTTTTAAGAGTGTAGGTTTCAGTTTCCAGTGAGGCCACTGCCTGTTTGCAGTTTGTTCATCCTGTGTTTGTGTGGACTTTCTCTCCATTTTTGATCGAGTCCCACGTCACAGACTCTTACATGGCAGGTTAACTGACGCACATAATTGGCTACAATGGGCTGGCACTCCTACCCAGTACCATCTGGATAGGCCTGTAGGCTTCTAGTGACCGCACAGTGGATGGATGGAGTAGAGCCTTCAGCCGTAATTTGGAATGACCTACCAATGTAAGGGGTGTCCCATCAGCTGCAGGGTTTGAAGATTTGTTACCTCCGCCTGTTCCTCCTGTCAAACTCAAATCCATTCCAGTAACTTCCTTGCTTAGCAACCAATTCCTGCTGCTAATGGGACGCCTTTCTTATGCTGACATTTTAATTAACTTGCTTTTTAAGACCCTCAGACCTTAATTGTTTTGTTTCTTTTCCTGAACCAGCAGCTGTACAATAATGAGATGTAAAATGAGCCAAGAGATGATTACCTCAAACTCAGGCCCCGCAGGGCCACCATTTCTTAACTAGAATTCAGTTCTTGCAGTTAATTCTGTGGCTTGTTGGTGCATTCATCCTTGGACACCAGACATTTCTAAAACTGTTGATTTTCTTTTCTAAATGTTTTGTAGACCTGAGCAGATCAATGATACTCGGAACTTCATTCTTGTCTTCTCAAATAGTTTATTGAAAAAATAATCCATTATGGAGACATGGGTGCAAATGGGATCCAAGTAGCCGGTCATCTGCTGGTCTGCTTAGCATCTCAGTATGGTTTGGCTGCTGGAAACAATTAAGGGCTCTGAAAATAGATAGATAGATAGATAGATAGATAGATAGATAGATAGATAGATAGATAGATAGATAGATAGATAGATAGATAGATAGATAGATAGATAGATAGATAGATAGATAGATAGATAGATACTTAAGAAGTATGTCAAATAAAATGAAGGCAAAGGAAGGATGTGCTCTGCTGCTTTGGAATTTTGTCAGGAAGAACAATGAAGCAGGAGGTGAAATCTTTACCTCCAGGAATTAGCAGGAAACAAATAGAATGTGAATCAAACTAAATCTTAAAGTCTAACCGAACTAGCTAATTAGTCTACTGATTTTCGTGAACTTATAGTTGTATTTTTTTCCCCTAGAATTAAGTTTTCTCACAATTCAATACTTCCAATACAACTCGGAGTCCTGCCACGTGCAAAAGTTCGCTGACAACACTGCTATCGTGGGCTGCATCAGGAGTGGGCAGGAGGAGGACTATAGGGACCTAATCAAGGACTTTGTTAAATGGTGCGACTCAAACCACCTACAACTGAACACCAGCAAAAACAAGGAGCTAGTGGTGGATTTTAGGAGGCCCAGACCCCTCATGGACCCCGTGATCATCAGAGGTGACTGTGCAGAGGGAGCAGACCTATAAATACCTGGGAGTGCAGCTGGATGATAAATTGGACTGGACTGCCAATACTGATGCTCTGTGGAAGAAAGGACAGAGCCGGCTATACTTCCTTAGAAGGCTGGCGTCCTTCAACATCTGCAATAAGATGCTGCAGATGTTCTATTAGACGGTTGTGGTGAGCTCCCTCTTCTACACGGTGGTGTGCTGGGGAGGCAGCATTAAGAAGAAGGACGCCTCACGCCTGGACAAACTGGTGAGGAAGGCAGGCTCTATTGTAGGCACGGAGCTGGACAGTTTGACATCTGTGGCAGAGCGACGGGCGCCAAGCAGGCTCCTGCCAATCATGGAGAATCCACTGCATCCACTGAACAGTATCATCTCCAGACAGAAGAGCAGCTTCAGCGACAGACTGCTGTCAATGTCCTGCTCCACTGACAGACTGAAGAGATTGTTCCTGTGAAACATGGTGGAGGCAGTTTTAAGGCCTAATCATGCATGGCTACAAATGGAAGTGTGTCACTGGTGTTTATTGATGATATGACGGCTGGCAGAAGAAGCAGGACGACTCCTGAAGTGTGTAGGGCCTCAGTATCTGCTCAGATTCAGACAAATGCTGCAGAGCTAAAAGGACGACGCTTCACAATACAGATGGACAATCAGCCATAATACACTGTGAAAGCAGACCAAGTGCTTTTTAAAACAACTAGTGGAAAACTCTTCAATGGCCAAGTCAATCCATTGACCTCAACCCAATTGGACATGCATTTCATTTCGTGAAGACAAAACTGATGGCAGAAAGTCCAGCAACAAGCAGCACCTGAAGACCACTGCAGTCAAGGCCTGGCAAAGCCTCACTAGAGTGGAAAGCCAGGACCTGAAGAAGGCTATGGGCTCAGACTTGAGGCAGTCATTTACTGTAAAAGATTCTCAAGTAAATGTTGAAAATGATTGTTATATTTATGATTACGTTAGTCTGTCCAAATACCTCTGAGCCCCTGAAAAATAGGGGCCATGTATAAAAATGGCTGCCATTCCTGAACGGCTCATACGATATTTTTGTTAAACCTCTTCATTTAAAGATGAAAATCTACACTTCAAACACATTTTGATTGCTTTGTTTCAAATCCATTATGATGGTGTACAGAGCCAAAATGATGAAAATTGTGTCACTGTCCAAATACTGCCAACAGTATTTTTGGTTACTCAGTTTCACCCCTTGGTTTTGTTTTTCGGTCTTTGTCTCATCTTCTTGTTCTTAGACCAGTGATGAACAGTATTGGAAGTTGTGTGCCGCTGGCTTATAGACTGGTGCATTGACGATGTCATGTGACACGACGTCTGGGCCCACACCCCCAGTAAACAGATGACTGAGGCTTGGAGACAGAAACACAAAACGGCATTGTGGAGATCAAAAACACAACGATAAAGTATAATGATTAGTCTAAGCACAACATGAAAGTAAATACAGTAGTGCTGTATAAAAAGGTTAAAGGTTATTTCTTCTCTGAAAAGGACAGAAGGTTAAAGACGCAATGTTTCGGTGTAAGTGTGTGTGTGTTCAGGTGTACGACTGAAAGGGAAAAAACCAGGTGACATGCAGGAGGTGACAACGTCAGGGCAGGTGAAAGGAGAAAAGGTGAGAACAGGTGTGAGAAAGCTGCCATTAGAGAAGATGAAGGGAGAGTTAAGATGTTAGTCAGTCATTAAGACATGCGGACATGTGTGGTTCCAGGCTGAGAATGAGCTTAGCTTCTTCTGTTTTGTTTCTCTTTGAAAAGTGTCTTTAAAGCCCTGTGGAAGAACACAAATGGAGAGATTGGTGTGGCTATGATAAAGGGATGTGAAGCGTTCTGCTATGGGCTTTGTAAGGTCTTTGATTATAACGGCTCAAACGTACTACCTGATCTCACCTGTTTCACATACAGTATGTAGATGACTGGACATGTCGTACAAGAAATGCAGTAGATAAGATTTCTACACTGGCAAGAGATCTGTTGTTTAATTTCAAATTTACCAGAGGGTCCAGGTACAAGGATATTGTTGGAAATGACATGGCAGCTCCTGTTAGAGCTCACAGTGCTTGGTGAGGAATATGGCTCTCCTCTGTGAAGTGAGCTACACGAGAGAAGCTTGTGTCGGTTAGGTTAGGTTGGTGGAAAGTGACGTCAGAAGAAAGGCTCCTGTGGAAGGATTAGACTGTGAAATGGGGGCATGGCGTCCTTCTGAGAGTGGTTGAGTGGATCAGGAGGATAAGCAGGATGTGGCTTTCATTATTGGGGTTCCTCTTAAGAGTGGACATTATGAGATCTACGCCTGGCTTGATTGAGGGTCCTGTCCACAAAATGAGAAAGGTATCCTCTGTCCATGAAGAAACTCCTCATTCTGAGTACATCATTACAAAAGTCAACCTCCTTGTTCGTCATGGACTTAGAGAGTTTTTAGGTTGCCAGGGACAGAAAGAGATGCAGAAAAGGTAACCGTGCGAGTCAGTTGGCTTGCCATGGACAGAGGGTTGAAGTCTTGGAAAGCTGATAGAAATAGCGATGTCTAAAAATGGTAGAAACATAGATGCCAGTAAAATTGTTAATAAATTCTTGTAGCACCAACACAAACTTTGATATGTCTTTTGTACAGGTCCAGTACAAGGCCTTGTTGGAAAGAAAAGAAATGCCCTTCCACCCAGCTGACGCAGATGTTGGCATAGCTAGGTCCCGCTGTAGTACCCACTGCACTGTGTATTCAACAATACAGTTTAGCACTTTTAAGTGGTCACTGTGACCTGAACTTCATCATTTCTTTAATCGCCAGAGTCTGACAACATGAATTCATTTCTGATAAAGCCAGACATCTTTGCTCTTTAGTGAAGTGTTGTGGTCATCAAGCAGATTCTGCAGTGCTAGAGGCCAGCATGGCTGGGAGGAGAGTACAACAGTTACGGACGTCTTCCTATGTGCAACACGTGATGCCAGCCCCACCGAGGTACAGGAGGGCAACTATTTGGGACCAGGACCTTCCCAGCCAGCAGCCCATTGTGTTGGGCTTTTGAGTTATGCCCATATGCCATTTTCTTCAGTTTATTAGTTGAAATGGCTGGAGTTTGTGCCCTGAGGTGCATTTCTTTGATTAGTGCTCGGTCTAAGATGGCCAATGGACATCCTTGTGAACTGCCTACCAGTTGTCATATGACCTCAGGTTTGCTGGGGGCTTTTTGAGGCCAAGACGTGGTCTTTTGTTAATGCAGACTTACTGCACCCCTGAGCCTGTGACTGAAGCGTGGCGTCCCAGAATTCCTCTTTGAAGGGCGGCTGACAGCTCATCACAAAGTCGGGCTGCAAACATTTCATTTCAACACTCCTTTGCTCTTTTCCCCTCCTTTCTCAGTATTTGATCAGGTTGCATCAGTTCAAACAGGCTGACTGTCGAGATAAGATATTGTCATTTGCACAGAGGACAGGAGTCTGATGACCTGCTGGTCAGAGTATTTGGCAGTTAGCTATTCAGAAGACCACAGTGACCTTTGGTTTGCTGTTGGAGGCAAATGAACGAAATATCTTAAAGCGCCATTGACGTCGCTAGCTTAGCCATCCTTTTTCTGAACTTGGGCTTCCTGCAGGGTATAATGGGGGGCCAGAGCCCGTCCTGCAGTCAGGGAGTGGAGAAGCTGTCCCATAGTGGGACAGATAAGTGTCACAAATCAGCCGAACACGTGCAGCTTTAGGATGTCAGAAAAAGTCACAGAGCGACAAACAGCGGGTGCCGGAGAAGATGAATGAACACTTCACTCTGAGAGTGACCACCCTGGGAGTTGACCCTGGGCTCCTAGAGTTGGAAGGCCGGACTGATAAGCACAGGATGGCCCACAAGTAATTCACAGTAACACAAACGAGTGCTTCCACAGGACCATCATTTTGTTTTCTTTTTTAATGTCTGAAGTCAAAATGCTTTGAAGCAAATTTACTGTTTGTTATAAAGTCAAGAAATACATCCAAGTGGCCATTTTGGTGGACCACCATCCAGTGTATGCAATGTGGTGTCAACAACAGGAGCCAAAATCCAGTGTGCGTGGATAAGCCAGCAGAGAGATTCAAGTAGTGGTAGCGAGAGCCAAACGCACGACACAAGTGAATGTGGGACACGAAACGTTTGACAGACGAGGACACCAGTCAGAGGTCAGCTAAGTTGGCCCGGAATCTTGTCCAGATATGTTTTAGAAGTTGGATTTAGGCATTGAGCTGTACTATTTCCCATGAGCCTTTTTGTGAATCCGTGAGCATCTGGCCTGGCCTGGCCTATTAATGGCTTAGCCGCCTGAAAAACATGCAGCGCTTGGTGGTCCTGTAGTAGCTGCAGTAGCAGACACTTTCTCTACGTGTGTTTTTAATTTACTTTGGGTTCTTTTTTCATGCAGTTTTTGATTCCTAACTTTCATTTACATTTGATTTTGGAAAAGTTCAATTTCACTACTGTTTTAGTTTTATTTGCTTACTGGAAATCAAGATCTTGCATCACATGATTTTGCAGTTGCATTTGCGTTACGCCATAAATCATACTCCGGTGTCAGTCTGCGTGAGGAGCAACATCTCATTTCATGCAACACGAGCCACATGTCAAAAATAAACGATTTGATTCTTGATCTCTATAGCACTACGTGTATCTTCAGTGGTTTTCCTTGGCACCTGCATGTGTTTCAATCTCTCGACTGCATTCTCGTAAACATTTCTCCTCAGACTCTGTCGTTTTGTGGTGCCTTGCTCGCTTCCTGTCCACTTTTATACATCTCACCTCTGAGATGTGCCTCCTACGCCTTTACTCCTGCTTGTGTGTCTCAAGCTCTCACGACTGGCAAAACCCCTTTCGATCGTGTCATCCAAGCCAAGCTGACCAATCCAATTGCTTGGAGGGATTGGACACACATACCCACACACAGATCATAGCATTTCTTAATAAAAGGGTAAGTGTCTGTCTGGTTGCTGTGTCACTTTCATTCTAACAGATGGCGCATCACAAACATTTATAGTAATAAAATCCATTGTATTTGTCATTCACACAAATGGCACATAACAAAATGAACTCTGCTTTTATGAATCTCACACCAAATAGCATATAACAGAGACATGCACATTGAATTTGTCATTCCAAACAAATTCCAACAGATGGGACATATGAAGATGGCATATCGCAAACTTTTGTAGTAATCCATTTTATTGCTTAAATTGTTTGTGATGCTCCATCTGTTGGAATGACAAATGCAGTGCATTTTATTACTACATGCATTATAAAAATACATTCCAGTATATGATGCACTATGGCCGTTTATGCTGAGGTCTGCGTTGATTATTCAGATTTCCACCTGTCTTAGACAGGTAGCACAGCTAGTATAGTAGATAAAATAACTTGCTTCTTTTCCAAGTAGGCCCTAGCCAGCGGTTTGTTGTTGACTTTTTGTCTCATTTTTGCCTTCCGATGACCTTTTTGCCTTTTGATTGTTATTTTTTGATCTTCCAGTTTTGTCTCCTGGTCTTCTCACAATAATCTTCAGACACTTTGGTACTCAAATGTGGTGCTTGGTGCCACGGCCCACCTGCCAAGTTGTTTTGCCTGCCTAAGGTAAAGTCATCCCTGATGGAGGATCGCAGGAATCGTTGGGTAGAGGGGTCCTTTCATCGGATTGGCTGTTTCAGCTGTGGAATGGCCAATAGGGGGAGGCAGCTTGATGGCCGAGGTCTCCAGGAGCCTCATGCATAACGCCGTGTGTAGAACTCACACTATAACATGGCGTAAGCACAAAAGTGGAAATGTTCGTGTACACAAAAAAATCCAGATGCATAAATCTGTGTGAACGCCAACTTCCACGTTCTTCTGCTACATAAATCCTGGTCAGCATGAAAAGTAACGCACGTGTACGCGCCTGCTGTCCCACCCCAACTCCTCCCAGAATTACACCTCTTTGAATATGCAAATCAATATAAATAGCCCTTAAGCTCAGCCTTCTGTGAAAAGACACGGGGGGGGTAAAAAGAAGAATTTCAGCGAATACCAAGTGGAGGCAAAGAAAAAAGGTACTATTTGTTGGTTTAAACAGTGATATAAACAACAAAAGGAAGTTGATTGAGAAAGCTCAAGTTCACAAAGTCGCACAGTGCCCGAAATAAAAAAAGAAGTTGTCAGATATCAAACTCTTTTATGTTCTCTGTGTGTGTGAATCACTACGTGCTTCCGGGCTTTCTCTTCCTCCGACAGGACACAGAATCCATTACATTCATGATATTACAGCTCTCTGAATAGTTAAAATACTGAGATGTATACGTGATATCATTTTCATGATGATATGAGTTAAAGCATATTATTAAACATGGGAACACGGTGGCGCAGTGACTGTTCCTGCCTCATACAAGATGCTTGCTGCGCCATACGTGACCTTCGGTGAAATGCTACTTTATTGTAGCAGTACTGTCTCTTTCAAATGTACTAACCCCCAATTCCTCTCCAAATACCCAATCGCCACACAATCAGCTCTGTAATAGACGATTCTTCAAAAATTTTAAGTAACATTGAAATATCTTCGTGGTACATGTTTAATTATTCTATTCATCTATCCTTCCAGTGTCGCGTCATCACCAGCAAGAATACAACACAAAGCAGGAACAATCTGTGAATGGAGCGCCAGCGCTGCGGCACCGTGTCCTCACATGTTTAATTATTAACAATATAGATTATTTAAATGAAATTAAAGTTTTATCTGTATAATAAACATATTGTGCTGCATTTCATCTTAAAAATGATATCATCATCATATGTAAATACGCGCTTTATAAAGTGGCTCAGGTTGTGCAACATTATAACTGTATTGCAAGTTTACAGTGAGGTAATTGTACTTATAGGTTCAAACAGTTCTACAAGGAGCACTTGATGGACTGATTGAGTACGTTTAGAGTTCTTGGGATGAAACTGTTTCTGAACCGCAAGGAAAGGCTCTGAAGCGTTTGCTGTATGAGAGCAGTTCAATAGACAGCATGGCTGAGGCAGCGTGTGCTTGATGCTGTATCCCGATATTTCTCTTTCCGATCAGCTGCTGCTGTGATTCCCCACTCAGATACAGTGATATAAATACTCTGAGTGGTGCAGTGAGAGTAATATGGAAAAGATGATCTGCTGTGGCAACACCTAACGGGAGCAGCTGAAAGAAGAAGAAGATGCATTGAGAGTAACAACGCTAAAGCAGTTATGGTATTTGGAATAGTTTGACCATTCTGTGGACCATTATATTGTTACAGGTTAATTACAATCAGGTGCATTAAACTAATAAACAATATGCAGTTAATTTCAGTGTATTTATAAAGACACGTCAGGGATGTGGATTTAAAAAAGAAAGGGTAACCAAACAAGAACAGTAGCACTGCTTTGACGCTGGGTGCCACCAGTCTGCAAAACCAAGCAGAGAATTTGCGTACACCAGGGTATGAACTACCGTGAAAATGTGTGTGGCTTTACGCCAAGTTTAGGTTTTGAGTGTGGAAACGTTCGTACGCAACATTTTTGTGCGTACGCACCATTTATACATGAGGCCCCAGGACTCTAAAGAAATCCAAATCATATTATGTGATATCATCTACTGTTAAATTCTGCTCTGTACTTGTAATATTTTTATTTTTATACTGTATTGAGGATTTATTCTGTTCTGTGTATTGTATTGTATTGTATTGTATTGAACCCCTTCTTTTGATACCCACTGCATGCTCAACCTACCTGGAAAGGGGTCTCTCTTTGAACTGCCTTTCCCAGGTTTCTTCCATTTTTTCCCTACTAGGGTTGTTTTTGGGAGTTTTTCTTTTTCTTCTTAGAGTTTCAAGGCTAGGGGGCTGTTAAAAGCCCATTGCAGCACTGCTTGTGCGATTTTGGGCTATACAAAAAATAAATTGTATTGTATTGTATTGTACTTGTCTCAGTAGTAATGGCTGTCTCCATCACTTTAATTATTATTTTGTGACAAAAAGCCTTAAAAAAAAATCTGCAGTTGTGTCTCCAGCTTCATCCAGTTGGTTTCATCGGTTTACTCAGATTTATTAATTACTTTCATAAAGCTGCATCATGTCATATGGAACATCGACAACAATGATCATCTTTTTCGACACTGACATACTTCTTTATAAAGAGTTTGCTCCCCATAAGCAGACTGTTAATCAGCAACATTACACGGAACCACTGAGGCGTCTGTGGGAAAACATCGGAGGAAAAAACAAATCTTTGGAGTAGCTGGACAAGCCAAGCTGCCTTTTACACCATGACGGCTGTCATCGACTGCCAGTAACCATCTGAGCCCAGCAGTGTACAGTCTAATGGTCCTTTTCTAACTTCATTATTCCCTCTTGTCCTCACAGGTAAGCCAAATATTAACCTAAAAGGTGGGAATGTCAAGTCAAAAATCTTGGGGTACTTCTGGATGCAGATCTTAATTTCAGTACTCATATTAAAACAGTAACTAAACGTGCATTTTATCATCTGAAACCCATTTCTAAAAGCAGAGGATTGATGTCAAAAACAGGCTTAGAGTAACGTCACCATACCTTTATTGTCAGCAGACTAGATTACTGCAATGTTCCTTTCGCAGGCCTGCTCAAAAAGAGGGTTAAGAAATTGCAGTTTGTTCAGAATGCTTACCAAAATGAAGAAAACAGAACACATTACTCCAGTACTACTGTCATTACTTCCAGTCAGCTATAGTTTTGATTTTAAGATACTGGTTTTAGTGAATAAGTCACTCGACGGCTTTGGCCCAGAATATATCCCAGAGATGCTAAACATTTGTAGGCCGGTCAGCTGGTTATACCCAGAGTGAGAGCGAAACGGTGAAACGGCCACACAAACGGAATAATCGGCCAAAACAGGTTAGAGACGGTAAAAGCTTTCAAATCCAAATGCAAAATATTCTTATTTTTCTGCGCATTTGACTGATTATGTGCCGTGCTGCGCTGTTACTGAACTGAAATGCTGCCATGTCACCATTTTATTTTTTTCATTGTATGTATTCTTTTAACTTTCTGTAATTTTGCTGTCTCTCTATTATTTCTTTGTATTTCATTTCTTTATTATATTTTATCCTTATTATGTAAAAGACTTTGAATTGCCTGTTGCTATGAAATGTGCCATATAAATAAACTGGCTTTGCTTTAATGTCAGAGACAAAAAATAATGGAAAGAGTGTTGTGATCAGCAGTGAGAAAATGAAGGCGAGGAGATGCAGTTGATAGGCAAGGAAAGATCATAAGTGGGAAATCACTACAAGAGCATCAAAACCAGTAAACAAGAGCTGGAAATCAAAGTCAAAAGGAAGAAAAATATTTAAACTGGGAGATCAAATCCAAGAAGCGCAAAAAGGTTTCAAATATCAGCCATTGGAAATAAGAAAGCCTTAAATCTTGCTGCCGTGATTACATGCCACAGGGATTCTGACCGCGTCCAAGGCAACAATTAAATAATTTTCATTTTAAACATTACATAAATTAAATCATGAGCTGTTTGAATGTCTGTCTGTTTGCTAAACATAAATTTGCTTGTGCCTCTCTGTTCGTCTGACTTAAACAATATGGGCTACAGTCATATTGGGAAGAAGGGTTATAAAGGGGAGGATGGGGCAAGCTAAAAGCAGTGTCAATGCAGGGACTACAACTCCCATCAGGCAGCAGGAGAATGCAATTGTCATCAGCAAGTGTGATCTTAAAGACCACAGCAGGTATGTAGTGTATGTGTTTTCTTCTCTACAGTCTGGATGATAACTTCATTTGTTTTACAGCCTTTGTGTAAGAGTATGACTTCTTGTCTCCTCATGGACTGAGGATTCAGATGTGCAGCATGGTAGTCCTTCGCTTCCCGGGTCCTCCCTGCGTGGAGTTTGCATGTTCTCCCCGTGTCTGCGTGGGTTTCCTCCGGGCGCTCCGGTTTCCTCCCACAGTCCAAAGACATGCAGGTTAGGTGCATTGGCAATCCTAAATTGTCCCTAGTGTGTGTGTGTGTGTGTCCTGTGGTGGGATGGCATCCTGCCAGAGATTTGTTCCTGCATTGCGTCCCGTGCTGGCTGGGATTGGCTCCACCGGACACCCGTGACCCTGTAGTTAGAATATAGCGGGCTGGATAATGGATGGATGGATTTTCCAGATGAAAGTTTTTTTCTTGTTTATTTAGACCAGCAAAGTTTCAAAGACTTCAACTGGTCTTTGATACTGGGGGAAAATTAAAAGTCCAATACAAAAAAACAAGAACCCCAAAGTGAAAAACACCAAATTGGTGAAAGAAATGTTAAAACTATCTAGTTAGATGGTCGGGAAATAAAAAGGATGAGTAACAGGATGAGTATTCACATGACAAGCCTTACGTTGAGGTCTTTATTAGTAGCAGCGGTCATGATATTGTCCAGTGCACGAGTTCACTGAAATTCGTGTTTGTAGTCGGACTAAAACGCAGCCCACTACCCCTCTGAAGCAACAGGGTAAACAAAAATGTATTAAAGGAATTGTTTTGGTGTTTTTCAACTTGAATTTTTGCACTGATGCCACTTTCACTCCATCGAAAGATGCCGTGAATAAAAAAATAATAATAATCTTCACACAAGAACACAATTTATGTGACAAATGAATTGTGAGTATGAAAAACTATCCTTGACGTGAGAAATACCAAACCTATCCTTTAAAGTGTGTAATAATCCTGAAACAGAAGTCCTCAAGTGTAGAGGCTGCCATAAGTGACTTAAGAGTTGAGCTGCGGTGACCTCCAACTGATCCATTCATTGGTCCACAACCCTGTAAGAGGCACTGATCGTCCAATCATAGGCCCAAGAGACTCACATTTTGGCTGCAAGACCGTAATGTCTGTGGCGGCACAAAGCAGGATCTGACACTTGTCTGGGTGTATCTGAGGGTCTCAAAGGACCAATAGTGGAGAGTTAAACAGAACATCAGCACAGCGGCTTCAGGGATTCCTGTCATCGCCATCAATCATCGACCTCCATTATGACTACCACCCTGTACTACGAACTTGAGACTCCAGTTAGTCCCTTTCCCTTTCGTTAAAGTATTGTCAGCCGTGTTCCTTCTTACACAGACACAGATGAACAAGTACTGGCTGTCAATGAGCTCAGTGGTACTTGGGAAATAAAGAAAGGCCGATAGAAGAGTTACAATCATTTTTGTGTTCATAAGAATTATAAACTCTTTGAAATCATTTCAGTGTTTTTCTCCACCGCCTCCCGCCTCACCAGGATCGTGAACCCCCCATATACGCCACAACATTAAAACTACCTGCCTAATCTTGTAAAGGTCCCCCTCATGCCACCTCCATATCTCATGTCCTCCACAAGACCCCTGAAGGTGTCCTGTGGTATCTGCACCAAGACGTTAGCAGCAGATCCCCTTAACTCCTGTAAATTGTGAGGTGAGGCCCCGATGGATTGGACTTGTTTTTCCAACATCTGAGGAATTTGGAGGCCAAGACAACACCTTGAACTCTTTGTCATGTTCCTCAAACAATTCCTGAATCATTTTTGCAGTGTGGAAGGACACATTATCCTGTCAAGAGAGGAATACTGTTGCCATGAAGGGGTGTATGTGGTTTGCTTTGCAACACTATTTCGGTATGTGGTACGTGTCAAAATAACATCCACATGAATGCCAGGACCCAGGGTTTCCCACCATAACTTTGCCGAGAGCATCACACTGCCTCAACCTGCTTGCCTTCTTCCCATTAGTTCATCCTGCTGCCATCCACATTGTCTAAAAAGAAAATGTGATTCATCAGACCGAGCCACCATCTTTGTCTGCTCCATGGTCCAGTTCTGACACTCATGTACACATTGTAGGCACTTTTGGCAGTGGACAGGGGTCAGCACTGGGACTCTGACCAGTCTGTGGCTACACAGCACCATCATGCAGTACGCTGTGACACACTGTATGTTCTAACACCTTTCTCTTATGGCCAACTCATTTCTAGGCCATTTCTGGACAATATTTTGTGCAGGAAATTGCGCCCTTGTGATAACAAATAAACCAATCTGCGTCTTCAGCAAAAGTGATCAGAAGGTTGTACACGCCACACCTCTAATGAGATAACAAAGAAAATGAGAATTGGTATTATTATTAATAATTATTAATAGTAACATAATCGATTACACTAGGAGTGTTGTTTTATTCTATGTCAAGGTTGCTGATATTTTTGATATTTGATTCTTTATCAGTGGTCCTAGCCTTCTAAGAGCAATTCCCAGAGGGTTAAAAATAACAAATTTTAAACATAAGCTTTGGACTATTTCAAGGTCAGTGATTATGAATATTATATTATTTTTGATCTTTTACTAGTGATATAGCAATCTGTTACATCAGGAGGGCATCCGGTGTAAAACTTTGCCAGATCAATATGCGGACAACAATACAAATTTCCCATCGAGGCCCGGATTAACAACAGTCGCCACCAGTGCTGTTAGCCAGCAGGGTCCTGGCGGAAATCGGGCTGCTGTTGGCCAAGGACAGAAAGATCTGGAAAAGATGATCTGCTGTGGAGACCCCTAAGTGGAGCAGCTGAAAGAAGAACAAGACGACTAGCGATTTAGCAATCTACGGACCTCCATCAGTGGGTAAAAAAGAAAGGAACATTTTTTTTTATTACCATCGAGAATGTTTAGACTTTAAACATTTTAAGTGAAGCACATTTTAATATTTCAGCTGTTTTTGTTTATTTTGTACTTCTACCTAATGGAGTAAATCATCACATTTCTTATGAACACCCCAATTAGGGTGGCATACCGTATGTACTCACGTATAAGTCGGGTCTTGAAACCCAAAAAAACAATCATAAAATCAGACCCTGAATTATAAACCCGTTCAAAAATATGACAATTATTATTTATTTTTTTTTTTTTACATCTTCTTGCCTCCTCCAATCTCACATCAGTTTCTCAGACACATCGAATTTTGTTGCAGCAGCGCGGTTACCAATTTCTTTCACTGCTTTGACAACATTTAATTTAAAACCAGCATATTCATATTTTCTTCTGCTCGAAAGCTCCATCGTAGATAAGGGATGCTCTTATGATAAAGGTGTATGAGGGGGTGAGATACAAAAAACACAAATCAGTGCAAATGTTGCTTCGGAATAGTTTGGGTATTACCGTGTGGTCACGTGGGCACACCAGAGAGTGAGAGAGGTTAGGAGCACCCGCTGGTACAGCGCATCGCCGCACCCACATAGATAACAAAGGCCGTGTGCTCCGTGGTTACTCTCTCTGGTGGGCGTTAGCATATCATAATCTCTTGGACCAATAGCGTGAGTTTACCGCATTCGACTTATACGACCGACATTATAAAATACCAGAAATTATACAGTAAAATCAAGTCCTGACTCATCCGCGAGTATAAACGGTATGCTAATTCTGACTTGTCTCCACTTTAAAATTGCCTTTACCAGGTTATATTGTCAGTTGTATGCACCCTCTGTTAGAATGAAAACTGCAGCACATTTTATTAGTACATGTGACAAACACCCCGGAACGAGGCCGTTGAGTGGAGATGTCTGAGTAACGTCATAGGCAGTGTGGACAGCACTTACAATCTGTTGAATTCATTTCAATTCTGTAGATGGCGCTTCTGCATTTAGATATAAGCGCTGGACCACTTGTCTATCTATCTATCTATATAAAATTCTTTTCGTGTTTGAAACGGAAATGACGTATGACCACGCGATATGGAAATGACGTAAAAGTGGTAAACACAAACACGCCGATCTATCCCATACAAGTGCGCCCCGCGTCGCTCTCTCCCAGCCCTCCTCTCTGGACTCCAGCGCTGAGCCATCTGCTGCCAGGCGCGTTCTCACAGAGAAAACTCCCACATTGTAACTTTTTTTTAACTCGCAGTACTTGATAGTAGAAGAGATGAACAAAACAGCTTTCAGTCTTTCTACTTTTTAACTGCGCCGAGCTGTAAACAATGTGAAGACGAGACCGCCTTCAGCGGCGAGGGGTCGTAAGAACAAAGTGGACGCTGGCTCAACAGCTTCGCAGATTCAGGCAGCGTCCTCTCTTCTCGCACTGTTTGTCACACTTCAAGTGCCCCATCGGCTCCTGGGACAGTGGAGATCTTTGTGAATAAGTGTAATCGAAGTGGGACTCCTTGATAAACTGTCCCTTAAGATGAATTCGGGTCACTAAAATCCCACAACATTCAAGGTTGCCTTTGTGATGAATTCTTTTAATAAGATGGAGAGTTTACATCTAAAAAGATGTACCGACCTCTTCATGTTAAGTATTGGACTTGTTTGGACCTTCTGCCCGTTAAGCAGTGAATGGCAGCGTCCACATTTCTCCGAATAATTTTTCTCTTAAATCACAGGCACACAGTGCAAGGTTGTCAAGCAGGTGACCACTGCAGTAGTACTCAATGTATCTTTACTTCTTAAATGTTAATGTTTGACTGTTTAATAATTTATACGCTTCTTCAAATTCTTTTATCAAAATGTTTTACTACTTAATAATTAACATTTATATAATTTCTATGTTACTGTGAATGCTCTTTATTTGTTCAAAAATAACACTGGTAATTATTTATAAATACTACATTTTAGTTTTTTTCCCTTACACTCAGTGAGCGAAGCCACTGGCTAATCAGCTAGTACTTTATAATAATTGGTTTCTTGTCTGATCTTCACACCATTTCTCAAGGACCAACATATTCCGTCACAGACTTTATATCCTTCCATCACTGATTGTTCTCCAGACTGAACTGTTTCTTTAAATGTCCTCACGCTTTCCCAGAACCGATAACCACGACGAGAGGGCCACAGCCTCAGCCACCTCTCTGCGTGTTCTGCTTGTTGTTTTCACCTCTGGTGTCCCATCTAAAGGACTCGGTCTGGTGAGGTGAACCAGGAACTGAAGGACAAGATGAATGTCTTTAAACAGGCAAACATTTCAAACCAGTGAGTCAAGCCAAACACTCATCAAAGCACAATAATCAAATCAAAGCTTGTAGTTAAAAACGTGGAGCTCTTATTTCTGACAACCTGAACACAACTATCCCAGCCTAACAATTTCCACTTGCAAAGTTTACTTTTAAATCCAAAAGCTTGGATGCCAGCAATCCTGTGATGTCATCTAAATATACATCACACTGACAATGAACGCCATGGCCAGCAATGAAAGAATCATGACACAATACTGAACTCAAAATGGGGCAAAAGATTAGAAAATAACAATCTGAAAATTAATTTGAAATAAAAAATAACATGTCAAAACACATAGCCCTGTAATAGATAACTAGTAATTACAACAACAGCTACAGTGCATCAGGAAAGTATTCACAGCGCATCACTTTTTCCACATTTTGTTATGTTACAGCCTTATTCCAAAATGGATTAAATTCATTTTTTTCCTCAGAATTCTACACACAACACCCCATAATGACAACATGAAAAAAGTTTACTTGAGGTTTTTGCAAATTTATTAAAAATTTAAAAATTGAGAAAGCACATGTATATAAGTATTCACAGCCTTTGCCATGAAGCTCAAAATTGAGCTCAGGTGCATCCTGTTTCCTCTGATCATCCTTGAGATGTTTCTGCAGCTTAATTGGAGTCCACCTGTGGTAAATTCAGTTGACTGGACATGATTTGGAAAGGCACACACCTGTCTATATAAGGTCCCACAGTTGACAGTTCATGTCAGAGCACAAACCAAGCATAAAGTCAAAGGAATTGTCTGTAGACCTCCGAGACAGGATTGTCTCGAGGCACAAATCTGGGGAAGGTTACAGAAAAATTTCTGCTGCCTTGAAGGTCCCAATGAGCACAGTGGCCTCCATCATCTGTAAGTGGAAGAAGTTTGAAACCACCAGGACTGTTCCTAGAGCTGGCCGGCCATCTAAACTGAGCGATCGGAGGAGAAGGGCCTTAGTCAGGGATGTGACCAAGAACCCGATGGTCACTCTGTCAGAGCTCCAGAGGTCCTCTGTGGAGAGAGGAGAACCTTCCAGAAGGACAACCATCTCGGCAGCAATCCACCAATCAGGCCTGTATGGTAGAGTGGCCAGACGGAAGCCACTCCTTAGTAAAAGGCACATGGCAGCCTGCCTGGAGTTTGACAAAAGGCACCTGAAGGACTCTCAGACCATGAGAAAGAAAATTCTCTGGTCTGATGAGACAAAGATTGAACTCTTTGGTGTGAATGCCAGGCATCACGTTTGGAGGAAACCAGGCACCGCTCATCACCAGGCCAATACCGTCCCTACAGTGAAGCATGGTGGTGGCAGCATCATGCTGTGGAGATGTTTTTCAGCAGCAGGAACTGGGAGACTAGTCAGGATAAAGGGAAAGATGACTGCAGCAATGTACAGAGACATGCTGAATGAAAACCTGCTCCAGAGCGCTCTTGACCTCAGACTGGGGCAACGGTTCATCTTTCAGCAGGACAACGACCCTAAGCACACAGCCAAGATATCAAAGGAGTGGCTTCAGGACAACTCTGTGAATGTCCTTGAGTGGCCCAGCCAGAGCCCAGACTTGAATCTGATTGAACATCTCTGGACAGATCTTAAAATGGCTGTGCACTGATGCTTCCCATCCAACCTGATGGAGCTTGAGAGGTGCTGCAAAGAGGAATGGGTGAAACTGGCCAAGGATAGGTGTGCCAAGCTTGTGGCATCATATTCAACAAGACTTGAGGCTGTAATTGCTGCCAAAGGTGCATCGACAAAGTATTGAGCAAAGGCTGTGAATACTTATGTGCATGTGATTTCTCAGGTTTTTTATTTTTAATAAATTTGCAAAAACCTCAAGTAAACTTTTTTCACGTTGTCATTATGGGGTGTTGTGTGTAGAATTCTGAGGAAACAAATGAATTTAATCCATTTTGGAATAAGGCTGTAACATAACAAAATGTGGAAAAAGTGATGCGCTATGAATACTTTCCAGATGCACTGTACGTGTCAGGGTGTCTCATTAAAGGCCTGTGACTGCCATACGGTGGTCAGTCAGTCAGTCATTGTCCAACCTGCTATATCCTAACACAGGGTCACGGGGGTCTGCTGGCACCAATCCCATCCAGCACAGGGCGCACACCCCCACACACCAAGCACACACTAGGGACAATTTAGGACCACCAAAGCACCAAACCTGCATGTCTTTGGACTGTGGGAGGAAACACACGGTGGTCCCCCTCTCAATTTTAAAAGGACGAGTAGCTTGCTAACTGCATGCTGTGATTGCAGGTGGACCTTTCTGGTTTTGTACAGATTTGTTATTTCACCTTATCAAAGTGCTCTTCAGTCTTGATTTTCATAGTTCACTAATGTTGTCCACTTTGTGTCCTCCTTTCCCCATAGACCTACACGAGGGCTGTGGCCCGGAAGCCATTGGCTGCGGGTGTCATGTTAATAATCACACGTCTACAGGTCGCTGCTCCAGGGTGGCTCACTACAGTTCAAATGAACCCTGAGGACTCCACTAGACCTGGAAATGCAGGAGTCCTTGCCCTGTTAGATACGCCATGTTCATCAGGGAGGCTCCCCAACTCAGCCCTAGTGGACGGACGGTTTTTGTTTCCGTCAGTTCCTCACATGGGAGACAATTACTGTGTGGCAGTGAAGTCCTCTCCTCAGTAGACTTCTATGACTTTCATTTGGCAAGTCGCTCCAGAATGGCACTTGTTAACGGTCGTGTTCAAGGAGTGGCACACACTGCTGTGTACCGTAAAGGTTTTAACATGTGTGAATGGACCTCAGATCTTGAGACCCTTGCTATGAAGGTCACTGAGTGTTGGCCTATTGCGTTTTGCAGTTTTGGTCAGGTGTCAGACTTGAGCAACAACTGACTTTCCACCTAAAAAAAAAAAAAAAACTGAAAAAAACGAGTATTTTATTGACTTCAAGGAGTGATGCAAGCGTCGCTGACCCCTGGTCACTTCATCTCTTGTGCCCGCCCCGATGGCTCAGTCAGACCCACAGGCGACTTATCAAAGGAAATGATAAACTGTTTGTTTGAACCTCCTGTACCACATAAAGGTAGGCGGGTACTGAATGCTCTCCGCAGAAGCTGCCTTTAGTGAGAAGGAGCTTGGATGTCACTCCGGCTCCGGCCACACTCAGGGGATGATGTGCGCTCCCGGACCTCGGCACGCCGTGAGGACCCGCTGGTGAGTCAGAGAAACTAGCGAGAGGAGTCAAAGAGGAGACTTTTATTAATGCCTTGTGGGAAAGTGTGTGTGTGTGTGTGTGTGTGTAAGAGTGCTGAACACTTGTGGACATTTGTATAATTTCATGTTTCAATAAAAATAGGGCACTCTGTTTGAAAACAGGATAAATAACAATAGTGTGAGCAACACTGCAAAATGAAAGAAGGCAGGCAGCAGAGTCCTGCACAAAATGAGTTCACCCTGCTTTACCGAGAGACCACATGGATTTATCGGAGCACTCGAGCAGCACCCTGGGCAGTTCTCAGGTTTAGTTGGACTGTTTACTTCTTTTGTTATGCACTTCAGTTTAAGAAAACAACAGCTGGGGTGGGCATGAGGGACTTTGACATAGCAGAGGCAGTCCGAGCACCGAGCAGCTGTTTAGGCCATCTCTTCACACTTCTGAGTAACGCAGGCAAGAAGTTTTAATTAGCACTAAGTAAGGCATGGCTACCGGCGCACTCTCATGAGGGACCTCTCTAATGGAGTGCGCTTTCTGTCCAGTGCCCTCCACTTCTGCATTCGGTGAAGACTGCTATGCCAAAATGATCTGAAAGGGTCTGCCTGCCGCTACATAGTGCCATTCATATCTCTCAATATATCTAATATAGTGCCTTTCACGTCTCTCAATATATCTAATATAGTGCCTTTGACATCCGTTAGTCCAACTAATAGGGTGTGTTTCCTGTCTGTCTATCAAACATAGTGCCTTTCACATCTCTCAATATATCTAATATAGTGCCTTTCACGTCTCTCAATATATCTAATATAGTGCCTTTCACATCTATTAGACTAACCAATAACGGTGTGTTTCCTGTCCATTTATGATATAGTGCCTTCCATTTATGTCTGTCTATCAAACATAGTGCCATTCATATCTCTCATTCTATCTAATATAGTGCCTTTCACATCTGTTAGACTAACCAATAATGGTGTGTTTCCTGTCTATTTATAATATAGTGCCTTTCATATCGGATTGTCAGTCTGTCCATTTAAGATCATTTCTATCCATCCAGCCATTTTCAAATCTGAGTATCCCAGCAAACATCAGGTACAATCAGGCGCCAGTCTATCGCAGGGTGACATGAACACACACGCACACATCTCATTTCTATCTATTCTATCGTGTATTTATGATAGTCTGTCTGTCGGTGCCTTTCATACTGTACTGTACCTCTCAGTCAGTGTCTTATCTCTTAAAGTGCCTTTCACATCCATCTCTCGAACAAATACTTTTTCTGTTTATTTATGATCGTATCTTTCATATCTTACCTAATTTGTTGCTTGCCCATAATACCTTCCATATTGATCTGTTTGTCTAACATAGCACTTTTCATATCTGCCTGCCCATCTGACAGTGTCTATGATACAGTGCCTGTCTATCTAATACAACACCTTTCATATAAATCTGTCTGTACAATATAGTATGTACAGTATGTTAGTATGTATACAGTATGATATGTGTATTATATACAGTAGTGCCTGTGTATCTGACAGTGCCTTTCATATCTGTCTGTCTAGCTCACACAGTGGCTCCAGGTTCAAGTCCTCGTCTGGTCACTCACTGTCCTTGCTGGCCTCAGGCTCTCTCTGCGCTTTCTGGTGTCCACTCCAAGTGGCTCCACTATGGCTGAGTGTGCCCAACAGTAGACTGGCATCTCTGTAGTTGGCCTCAGTGCTCTGGCAGGCTCTGTTTTTAACAATTGTAACCTTCAGGTAATTTGAGGAACACACAGTTTGGTGAAACCCTGGAACACAAGAAAGCGTTCAAGCAAAAACTCAAAAGAAAGTGCACTATGGATGAACTCGGACCCAGGCACAGTTTACACTTAGTTTTTTGGAAAAAAGCAGCATGTTAAGACAAAAGCATGAATGTGGCAAAAACTGAAAAGTGTTGGATTTTTTTGTAAACTTTACAGTTCTTTTTCATTATTCCCGTAGAACAGCGAAAGGCAACCTTTTTCGAGTTGCGGCGCACGAAATCCAAAAATTTTCTTTCGCGGCGCACCTGTGGGACTGCCCATAAATAAAGTCGTGACGACACAATCTATGGACAATCGCCAATAAAAACAGTTAATTTTACAAATTTGAAAGACATTTTATTAATAAAGGAATCAAAGGATAAATCTTAAATTTAATTAATGTGAACGCTGAGATTGTTTTTCAGCACATATGAGATTGATGCGAGGATCAATTTTCGAAAGACAGACGCGCATTTCCTTGTCGATCATTTGAAGTCTCTCGCGTTTCTTAGACTTCATTTCTGTAAGTGTTGAAAAGCCTTGCTCACAGAGATAAGTGCTTCCAAAAGTTTAGAAACACTAGCAATTTTAAATATTTTACAAAAGTTTTCGAGGCGCCCCTAGAAAATTCCGGCGCACCGGTTGCCCGACAGTGCCGTAGAAGCCTCTGAAATTATATACTGTATATATATAATGCCTTTCTGAGACTCAGAGGTACTCAGTAACGTCACAGTTAACTGTAATGTTAATGATGAAATAGTAAAACTACTGGCCTGGACTGAAGTAGTAAATGCAGAAAACAGAGAGGGTTTATCATCAAATACACCGAATTACAAGTTTGACTTCAACCTTGGGCAGTGGCGGCTCGTAGCTAAAATTAGTGGGGGTGCTGCTCCAGAAAATTTTTAGCCTTTGTTTCCTTTTACACAATTTTAAAACAAACATGTTTAAAAAGAAAATTTATTCAGAAACCGAAAAAAAATGAATCAAAAAGAATAGCTGGAAGCAGAATAATAATCTAATTCTACACTTTATCACATTCAAGAATATGGTACACGGTGTTTAAGCACAACACACGCGGAGTAAAAAAAAAACACTACCTTCCACCAGCACGCCAGGGTGGGCACTGCGGGAGCGACGGCGCTCTCTCGCTCTCTCTCTCTCTCTCGCGCGCGCAGCTTCCTATGCGCGCATGCGCACAATAGCCACAGTTCCATACAAAGATTTGTGTATCTTTTTCATAAACTGGGGGATGGCTACTGTCATTAAGCTTAATGATTATATATTGTACAAGTACAAAGAAAGAATTAAAGAAAAAAAGTACTCATTATATTAAATGTTATCGATAACTTCAAGTGGAAATAGGGGGTGCTGCAGTTCCACAGTGCCTATACGCGAGCCGCCACTGGCCTTAGGTCCCAAGTAAGTTGTCAAAGTAAAAGAGTGGAAGGACTGATATTATTATTATTATTAAATCATCAATACAATACCAGCATGACAGAAGATTCTATGACAGTTGGGAGTTCATGGGGCTTTTCCAGATTCTTGTGATTTTTATAAATATCAAATTTGATTTATTTTCACTTTGTTTCGGGTGACATTATCACGTTACCAGTTTGCGATATTTTTATATCAATTTGATGTGAAATCAGCATGAACTGGGCATGGAGTCGAGACTTGGCTTAGTAAAGTGCAGACCTCTCAAATCAAAACAAAGACTTCTGGGATGTAAAACGTTCTTCTTGATGATTGACTTCTGGGTTTGGGGTTTTGCCCTTACAGTTCTCCATGTTCCAAATTCCGCTCTGACGGAGCGATGTTCTCTGGCCGAGTCCTTCATTCTTCTCTGCCGAGATCCAAATAAGATTCTGTCTGATTGGCTCATTTAGTCTTTCTAACTGTTCTTCACATGAATCTTCTTCTTCGGGGTCTTGGCTGATAAAGCCCACTACATGTTTCTGAACTCCTTTATTTCCCCATTTCAGAAGTGTGGAGGCATACCTGTATGTTGACTTAACATTTTCATCATCCAAGCAATGTGCAGAAGCCATTTAAAATGCCGTGATGAATTAGAACCAGCAGAATTCTTTCATCTTAATGGTCAATCATCCACTCAAGGACTGACGCCAGAAAGCACTTCTTTATGCAAAGAGTTGTGAGAATCTGGAACAAACTACCGAGCCATTTCATTGAAACAAAAACCTTGACAACCTTTAAGAAGCATCTGGATGAGATATTGGGACGGGGCATGATGGACGGAATGGTCTCCTCTCGTTTGTAAAATTTGTTATGTTCTTATTCATCAAGGCAGGCACCAATTCAGGACGGGACAGACACTCACCCCCTGGTATCCTCTTTCATTCTTTGTAGGCGACGGCTCTTATGATATTAGAACATTAGAACACTCCAGACGAGAACAGGCCATTCAGCCCAACAAAGCTCACCAGTCCTATCCACTTATTTCTTCCAAAAAAACATCAAGTCGAGTTTTGAAAGTCCCCAACGTCTTACTGTCTACCACACTACTTGGTAGCTTATTCCAAGTGTCTATCGTTCTTTGTGTAAAGAAAAACTTCCTAAGGTTTGTGTGAAATTTACCCTTGTAAATGTTCATGTCTAATAAGTAGATTCTAGGTGGCACAGTGGTCAACACTGGCGATAATCCCACCCTCTCACTGTCCCCTATGCCACTGTGACTCTTCCACAAGTGCTCAGCTTTAAAGTTAAGTTCAAAGGTGTTTTCTTCCATATCCCAGATGTCCGTGTCAATTGCCGGCTCATGAGCGAATGCATTTGGGGTGTCGTAAATGTGCCTTTTCATGGTGGGCTACCTGTCCAGCGCTGGTTCTTGCTGACTTGATAGTCTCACACAACCATGAAGGCCGAATTTGCAGCTCCACTTTGGAATACATTTTTGGTTTCCTCAGTGAATGTCAAATAATAAATTGACTGGCCAGAGTGTGTGTGTGTGTGTGTGTGTGTGTGTGTGTGTGTGTGTGTGTGTGTTTTAATATCATATCACAATGCTAGGCCATGCAGACTGGTGCACAGCAGCTCTGTCATTTCTCCTCCGTGTTCTTTTCACAGCCTCTTTCAGTATTGGCTTTAATGGTGGATGTCAGAGTGGATTCACATCTCTTTCTTGTTTTTGTTACCAGGTTTTCAATGGCTGTTGAACTACGCCCTGTCCTCTTTACAAGGTCTGTGGTGGACAGAATGGTGGCCTGATCTGTCAGAGTTGTGGAGTGTGACAATGGTGTTTGTGTCTGCTGGTATCAAACGCCATTATCACACTAAATAGCTATGACGAGAAAGGAGCGCACAGCACCAGAAATGTCCGGAGCCCAGGATGCTGAACACATTAAGGCGTCTCTTCATTTAATAGAACACTTTTTATGATAAACGCCATACAATTTGCTGTATTTTATCAATTGGGTATCAGACTTGGTGGGGTTTGGTCAAGTCAGTGACTGGAGGCGACCGCTTTACTGTGCCAGGCAGGCAGTATGTGTGTATTTGGTCTCTTTTTTGTTTTTATTAGCTTCAATTTCTGTATATTCATCTTTTTATTCAATCAGTTTGTATTTTTATTATTTAATTAATTAGACTGGATGAATTTTTATTTCATAAGAATAAATAATAACAAATCGGCAACACTTTCAGTGAGTAGAGTTTAATTCTGGATTGAAGCTCTTGGCCTACCAGTGTCAGCTGGCCTCTGCCTTTCTCGAGTTTCTTATTGCCTGCTGCTGAATGAGCACAAGCACAGTCTGTAACGTCAGTCTTCAGAACTTCTAAAGACAAAAGCAGCGCTGATTTGGTTGCCCGATGAGTGAGTTTCCATTTTTACTGCCATTGATGCATCACAATTTAGTTTAAAATTACAGCATTTAGTTTACATTCTCTGCCTGTTAGTTTGTTCTTTCATTCCACCATTTTGGATTTTCTTTGCTGTGATGCTGCACATCAATGGGGAGGAGACGATGTATGTAAGCGTGTTGCCACGTATGTGTTCTAATGGGCGGCACAGTGGCGCAGTGGTAGCGCTACTGCCTCGCAGTAAGGAGACCTGGGCTCGCCTCCTGGGTCCTCCCTGCGTGGACTTTGCATGTTCTGGACAGGGTCCTGATGTTCAGGTTTCTGGGCATTGAGCTGGAGTGCCAACACCAAGGAGCTGATGAAGAAGGCGCAGCAGAGACTGTATTTTCTGAGAATACTCAGAAAGAACCATCTCCCCAAAAATCTGCTCCTTGCCTTTTATCACTGCTCCATCGAGAGTGTGCTCACGTATGGACTGTGTGTGTGGTACGGCAGGAGAGAGCTCCACAGGGTCGTCAGGACAGCGGAGAGAACAATTGGCTGTACCCCCCCACTCTGAAACAAATCTACACCTCCCAATGCCTCAAAAAAGCAATAGACATTACACAGGACTCATCACATCCCGGTCTTTGCCTCTTCTAGCTTTTGCCATCGGGTAAGAGATACAGGGCAATGAAAACCAGGAGACAAACCGCCTTAAAAACAATCATGGCCCTGAACTCAGAATAAAACTGATCTATATCATTCTCCCAAAGTGCAATATAGACTTTAAGTGCAATTTGTATATTTTGTAAAGTACTTTTATTACTATTCGGTTTGTTATTATTTCTTCTCTTCTTGTCTTTTTAACTCGACTGCACCTTCAATTTCGTTGTTCCTTTCTAAAAGTGACAATGATAATAAAAATCTATCTATCTATCTATCTATCTATCTATCTATCTATCTATCTATCTATCTATCTATCTATCTATCTATCTATCTATCTATCTATCTATCTATCTATCTATCTATCGTGTCCCCGTGTTTCCTCCCACAGTCCAAAGACATGCAGGTTAGGTGCACTGGTGATCCTAAACTGTCCCTAGTGTGTGCTTGGTGTGTGTGTGTGTGTGTGTGTGTGTGTGTCCTGCGGTGGGCTGGCACCCAGCCTGGGGTCTGTTCCTGCCTTGCACCCTGTGTTGGCTGGGATTGGCTCCAGCAGACCCCTGTGACCCCGTGTTGGGATATAGCAGGTTGGACGATGACTGACTGACTGACTGACTGACTGACTGACATGAGTTCTATTGAATTTTGTTTAAAAAAATAAAATTAGATTGAGAAAACTCACTTTGTTGTCAAGGTAAGTTTATATTTAGGACTATTTTACTAATTGATTAGTTGGCCAATTATTTTTTTCGATTAATGGGGGGTTTAAAGATATTTGCGTCGGTTTTCTCTCCTCCTCAAGAATCCTGTCTTCAGTTCAAAAGCTTCAGCCCATGTGAATGCGTTTTCAAAGTGTGCACTGCTCTGATTTTCTGGAAGTATTTTGTTTTGCCGTATATTTAGCAAAAATACATGCATTGCACAAATTGTGAGCATACAACTGGAAAATCTGACCTGTGGATTACAAGTAATGTGAGATTTTTAATGGATGTTTCTGTTTTGTTTCCTGTGGACTGGACCCTTTATTCTATTAAAAAGTTTATCATCTTTGTCCTCAAAGAAAACATAAGATCAAACTTTTTTCCCCACCATCACCACAAGCCACATATGTGTAAATAACATACAGAAATGATCATTTTGGGCTGAAGTAAGTGTTTGATTGATTGTTTGATTTTGTCTACTAGATGGCAGCAAACACTGTGAGATGAACTGCATATTTTTGATTTACAGTACAACACTTTACAAACGATGTTGGCTCAGACTCTGCACTGTCACATAAGCATTTTGAGTTGTCAGAAGAAACAGAGGCAAGTGGCATGGAGGGCACTACTGGGTCATCTCCATGTCTGAGTGACGGGGATCACCATATCTCAGATACATTGCCCTCTTTTCAAAGACAGGTTTGTTAAACTGAAATAAACCGACCATTTTGAGTTTTTGGTCTTTAACACTCCACCGTATTCACATCCTTTGTCTGTACTGCATCTCACAATGGGATTAACATATTAACATTGCTCTTATTCAAGTGGAGTGATGTATGCAATATGCAATAAGGCAACTGATAATGTGCAAAATAAGCTGACAACTATTTCCTTCAAAGTTTATTTTCAATGTCATGATTTAATTTCTGCAGCCCGAGTTTAATTTTGGATGTTACTGTAGTGTCATTTGGTTTTGTGGGTGTTGCATTTAAAGGCCATGATTGCCAGTTGTTAGTCACATCATTTGACGCACCCAGACATTTGTGTGATGTCATTGCCTCCTCGTTTTTTAAGATAAGCAGTGCACATCTCTGAATATCCCAAACTCTTTACAGTTCCCCGTCTCCAAGACAAACCCTCAGGGTGTTCTCTTTCTCTTTCAAAGTGTCCGCAGCAGTTGTTTCTTAGACCTTTGAGAACTGATGGCTGCTCTTCTTGATTTGCCCATAAAAAATGTTGCTGCATAAACACTAAAAAATAATTATAAAAATTAACAGCAACTACAAGAACAAAAGGAATTGATGAAAGTGAAAACAAAATCAAAATATAGGCAGAAAATGGATGGCTCTTTTTTTGGGGGGTGCAGGGGAGTTTTGTAGGTTTTAAGAAGGACAGAATTTTGCCGGACAGTAGAGAATGTTCTAACATGGACACGATAAATATCCCTTTAAGAATGTTAATTGTAATCCAGTAATAATATTTGCACTAATAATTTTTATTGTTTACCATCATTACGTAGTTGCATTTTCCCCCTTAGTTTCGATATGGGTGCCACCATTTTGTGATGTGATAGTTCATGTAATGAGACTCTGGATTCTTGTGGGGTGAAAAAAGCCCAGATTCACAGTCAATAACAAGAAGACAATAGGACTGAGATGTCGAAACTAAAGGGCAAGATAAAAATCAGAGTCTAGAACCACAAAAAGGACTTTAAAAACACAGAGGGATAGTGAGTGATAGGAATGCCACCGTCTTTAGAGAGCCTGATGTGTAAAGTGTGACCAAATGAGTCATGTGACACTAGTCAACGCACCATGTAAACAATGGAAGTAAGACATTTATAAAATAATTCAGATCAACCTAAAAAAGACTATAACAACAAAATCCATAAAGTAAAATACCACGATCGCTAAAATCACATGCAGAAAAAAGCCCAAATACTACACTTCACGGCCCTGGCCATATTGTTATCAGCAATGAGACTCAATGTCAGACATGTACCCTGACACTGCTGTGCTCGTCCTGTCAAACTAGCAGTGTGCACTGTCCAATATCATTAATTTTTGGATAACAACACATTGAAAGCACACATGCAGGTGGTAACCGTTGCTTTAGCTTTATACACATAATGGTTTACATGTTCTTGTCACACCCAAATGCACACAAGTGTGATGCAGTAGAGTGCTGGGGGGAATAAAACTCGGGTGGCTTTATTCTGATGCACATGTACAACCCCAATTCCAATGAAGTTGGGACATCGTGCAAAACGTAAATAAAAACAGAATACAATGATTTGCAAATCCTTTTCAGCCTATATTCAATTGAATACACTACGAAGACAAGATATCGAATGTTCAAACTGATAAACTTTATTGTTGTTTTGCAAATCTTCACTCATTTTGAATTTGATGCCTGCAATACATTCCAAAAAAGCTGGGACAGGGGCAGCAAAAGACTGGGAAAGTTGAGGAATGTTCAAAAAACACCTGTTTTGAACATTCCACAGGTGAACAGGTGAATTGGAAACACAAGGTGTTTGTCATGATTGGGTATAAAAGGAGCATCCCCAAAAGGCTCAGTCGTTCACAAGCAAGGATGGGGCGAGGTTCACCACTTTGTGAACAACTGCGTGGACAAATAGTCCAGCAGTTGAAGAACAACGTTTCTCAACGTACAATTGCAAGGAATCTGGGGATTTCATCATCTGCTGTCCATAATATCATCAAAAGATTCAGAGAATCTGGAGAAATCTCTGCACGTAAGCGGCAAGGCTGAATACCAACACTGGATGCCCGTGACCTTCGATCCCTCAGGTGGCACTGCATTAAAAACCGACATCATTCTGTGAAGGATATTACCACGTGGGCTCAGGAATACTTCAGAAAGCCATTGTCAGTTAACACAGTTCATCGCTACATCTACAAGTGCAAGTTAAAACTCTACCATGCAAAGCGAAAGCCATATATCAACAACACCCAGAAACGCCGTCGGCTTCTCTGGGCCCAAGCTCATCCGAGATGAACTGACGCAAAATGGAAAAGTGTGCTGTGGTCTGACGAGTCCACATTTCAAATTGTTTTTGGAAATCATGGACGTCGTGTCCTCCGGGCCAAAGAGGAAAAGGACCATCCGGATTGTTATCAGCGCAAAGTTCAAAAGCCAGCATCTGTGATGGTATGGGGGTGTGTTAGTGCCCATGGCATGGGTAACTTGCACATCTGTGAAGGCACCATTAATGCTGAAAGGTACATACAGGTTTTAGAGTAACATATGCTGCCATCCAAGTGACGTCTTTTTCAGGGATGTCCCTGCTTATTTCAGCAGGACAATGCAAAGCCACATTCTCCATGTGTTACAACAGCGTGGCTTCGTAGTAAAAGAGTGCGGGTACCAGACTGGCCTGCCTGCAGTCCACACCTGTCTCCCATTGAAAATGTGTGGCGCAAAACATGACAACGGAGACCCCGGACTGTCGAGCAACTGAAGTTGTACATCAAGCAAGAATGGGAAAGAATTCACCTCCACAGCTTCAACAATTAGTGTCCTCAGTGCCCAAACGCTTATTGAGTGTTGTTAAAAGGAAAGGTGATATAACACAGTGGTAAACATGTCCCTGTCCCAGCTTCTTTGGAACGTGTTGCAGGCATCAAATTCAAAATGAGTGGAGATTTGCAAAACAACAATAAAGTTTATCAGTTTGAACATTGGATATCTTGTCTTTGTAGTGTATACAATTGAATATAGGCTGAAAAGGATTTGCAAATCATTGTATTCTGTTTTTATTTATGTTTTACACAACGTCCCAACTTCATTGGAATTGGGGTTGTACTAATTTCTTTTCCTCTTCCAGTCTGAGAATTGAGGAGAAGAGAGTGGAGGAGTGATGGCGTCATTTCTGGAGCGCCTTGCCTTTTTCAGTCTAAAGTTGATAAACGCTAATGTCCGGAAGCACTTGCCAAATGCATTTTCTTCAAGCTTCAAGCCAAACTTCTGCACTTCTGCAGACGGCCTATATTAGCATAACCAGTACGGCCCATTTCTCCATAAGATAGTTGTCAGCAGGGGATACGGTGCGTTAGAAAGTCTCATTCGCCAGAGGATTTGTAACGACAAATATCAACAACATTATTTCTATTTCTCTGTCACTAAATTTCAATCAAATCCATCAAGGCATTTTTGAGATTTTGGAGTGTTTTGTTTTTCTGCTGTGGGATTTTGTTTAACCCCCAAATATTTATATGCTATACACTGAAATGTCCCTTCTTAGCAGATTCCTACTGCCCATTGAGATAGATAGATAGATAGATAGATAGATAGATAGATAGATAGATAGATAGATAGATAGATAGATAGATAGATAGATAGATAGATAGATAGATAGATAGATAGATAGATAGATAGATAGATACTTTATTAATCCCAATGGGAAATTCACATACTCCAGCAGCAGCATACTGATAAAAAACAATACTAAATTAAAGCGTGATAACAATGCAGGTATAACAGACAATAACTTTGTATAATGTTAACGTTTACCGCCCCGGGTGGAATTGAAGAGTTGCATAGTTTGGGGGAGGAACGATCTCCTCAGTCTGACAGTGGAGCAGGACATTGACAGCAGTCTGTCGCTGAAGCTGCTCCTCTGTCTGGAGATGATCCTGTTCAGTGGATGCAGTGGATTCTCCATGATTGCCTGCTCAGCGCCCGTCGCTCTGCCACGGATGTCAAACTGTCATTTCTATCAGATATCACAGGGACCTCATCAAGGACTTTGTTAAATGCTGCGACTCAAACCACCTACAACTGAACACCAGCAAAACCGAAGAGCTGGTGGTGGATTTTAGGAGGCCCAGATTCTGACATCTTAGGAATATCTATTCATTTCTGAATTTGAGCTAAACAGTGTTTTATTGAGTTTAATGTTTAACAGTATTTGAGCTGAATAACTATTTGTTTTGCACACTTTGAACGAGAGACTCTATAACAGACATTATGTGCCACGAGTAACGTGAGATTATTTTTCTCTTTTTTTCGTGTATTGTTTGGTGTTGTAGAGCTCTGGCCACTTTGAATTCTTTTATGTCAGAAGCTTCTTTCTGTCCATTCTGCATGTAAACATTAAAAAAATTTTTTCAGCCACCACTACAAAGTACATGTTGTGATATTTGCAAAAAAAAAATCATTATTGGGTGTCATATTCCATTAAGAATTCTGGCACTCTGTCATTTTTGTGTGCCATGTTTGGCTCAGACAACAAATTTTTTGTTACTGAATTTAGGTTTTTGTTTTTTGATTGTTTCCTAATTGCTGCTATTTCAATGATTGTGTCTTTCATGGCCTTTCAAAACTAATGAAGATTTAGAATTTAAATGGGTTAAAAAGTATGAAAAAGGAAAACAGGGTAAGGCTCTACATGGGCACTTCAGCAAGGCCCTTAACCTGCAATTGCTGAGCGCTTTGAGTAGTGAGAAAAGCGCCATATAAATGCAAAGAATTATTATTATTATTACATAAATAAAATGTACAATTATTACTATTGCGCTAAAAAGCTGGGATTTTCCAGTTACCTACATTACAGCTGCATCATGTTTGCCCAGTGTTTTGATTTAGGCCTTAAAGAATACACCAAAAAGGTCATAATACTTCAAAAAAGGCAAATGCACTCTCAAAAAGGGCCTAAAGTATTAGAAAGAACAACTGAAATGATCAAAAAAAAAAAGAAAGAAGTCAAACAAACGAAGAATTAAAAAGGTAAATACTAAATTACCTAAAAAAAACAAAATACAAAAAAGGGGTAAAAAAATCAATCAAAATAAACACAAGTCCAGCTCACAAAAAACAAAACAAAAACAAAAATTGAAAAGGCTTATAAATTTACCTGAGAAAGTGGAAAACACAAAAGGAGGCTAAACAGCAAAGCAAAGTGAAGTCAGGGACTGCGGGCAACTGGGGGCACTTGAGCTCAAACCAGAGAGCCGGAATTGAATGAATGAGAGCTCAGAGGAGGACTGGGCTACAACTACAGAAACACAAATTACAGAAATGAATTTGAGTGAAGGATTTTCTGTGCAAATGAATGAGATGTGCAGGATGATGAGAGAAGAAGATGGGATTGATTGATATCAATCGATTAGTTAATTCATGCCGGTAAATAATGCTGGTAATTAATTCAAATAATTCGATATGGCTTCCACTTTACTCTCCTGATCTTTTTCCCGTCTCCGGATGTTAGACTTATATTAAGGTAACTGAAGCACACGTGTTTTAAGAAACAGAATAATACAATATATTTATATACACAAGGGTTATAGAAATATGATAACTGCATATACATTTACATTGAAGACAGGACACAAAACAGATGAGACAGACAAACATAACACAGAAGAGGCTCGCTGTTCTCAGTTCTAATTTATCTTGGCACAGATAAACAGTTTTACGATACCAAATCTTAAAGGATGATGACCGATGCTGTGTAAAGCTGCATTTTGTTGCTCAAGTAGAGGAGTCTTCTTGTGACAGAGGGCACTTTTTCCCTTTGATCATTGGTCCTTCATCCGTGGAATGCTGTGATGCTGCCTTCCTCAACTCACTGCTATGTGTGCTCTGCAACTTCATAGGGACAAGCATTACTCTTTCAGGTTAAACAGTTTAGATCTCAAAGTTCCTGTCTTGAAATAATGGCCACTTCTCAGTCTTCTTAGACTGGTCTTAGTCACTGGCACAGAGCTTGTCTTGTCATAGTGGATCTCAGAGCTTGTTCAGAGCTTCCAGGAAACAAAGTTTGTGAAGTTTTTACTCCTCTTAGAGCGGGTTGCGTCTCAGACTAAAGAGAGTGGATTGTCAGCTTTCAGCTCCCCAAAGAGGCAGGAGCGATGAATTCAGTTAATTTCAAAGGAAGGTGTAACCTGTGGTAACTGGATCAAGGTTACTTCCAGTTACAGAACCAGTGCCTGCTGAAAAGTTTGTTATTTTGACCATCACGTCCAGACAGGTTCAGTTTGCAGGCCACAAGCCTAAAATGAATGTCCAAGTGGACACCTTTATGTCTGAAGGAATCTCTGCAGAGGTGTCATCTCAACTCTGATTTACACCTTTGTTATCAGATGAAGTGCAGGGCTGACCAAAGTGTTGGTAGAGCTGCAGATCGGTCATTCACTCAGCACAGGCCTTGTATGCCACTAAAGGCCTGGCAGAACTGGCAATGCCCACTTTCTCCTACCTAAACAGTGTAAACAAAAAAAACAAACAAGGGAATGGGGGAGAATTACAAAATGGACAAAAACAAGAATGCCAGACAACAGAGGCACAAGACAAAAGCAGTGATATTTCAGTTCTGATAGAAATTGTAGTTTTAGTTTTTATTTTATAAAATTAATTTTTATTTTTATTTCGTTCTAGTTTTCAGTGAAGTCAACAATTTTTATTGTTATTTAGTTCTGTGTTTAAAATTTTAGTTTTTATTTTATTTAGTTGGGGCTTTTTGACATAATAGTACAATTTTAGTTTTTCTCTGTTGCAAGGCCACAAATGCCGACCTACTGTACATATATTTCAATGCAAGTTATGTTTCAGTCAACAAAATACACAGACAGGTCAAAATGCCGTTAAACTCAGCTTGACTATCAATGAGCAAACAGTCAGCAAGGTCAAATGTTTCAACCCAAGAAACCAGTCTGTGCAGGCACGTTGGTGTTAAGCTTTAAACAAGCACGCATTTCGAGAGATCTGTTCATGTTGCAACGATGTCCATTGCACAGATAGCCGCACAATGAAAATATTCACAGGTACGCAGACGAGGTCCTCAGCTGCCAGCACTGAAGCAGTGACGTGCGGTGAGGTTCATGGCTGGTGTCTCCTTCAGAGTCAGATTTACAAATATATGAACCCCAAAGATTAGCTTATTCACTATTCTACTGGCAGCCTGCACATTGACTACTGGTAATGTTTCATATCTCATCAGCATTCTTTACACACATATTTAGCTAAGAAAGAACGTTACATTTATAGCGTAGAGAGCACATTTGCTCTGCACCCTCCATGTGTTCTAAATTTGCCGTTGCAATTTCACAATTCATACTCATTCAATACAAATGAAAGTATAGAGTAGTGTACAAAAAAAAAAGGATTTCAATTTTGACCTTAATTGAAATATTTAGTTGTTTTTAAAAGCTTTTAATTCTGATGCTTTAATCAATTTTAATACAGACCGCTCAACAAAAGGATATTTTATTTGAGGTCAAAATTTAGTTTATTAAATATTGATCCCATTTTTATAAAATTGAAAACCGTTTATGGTCTTACCTTTATTTGTAAATGAAGTCCATGCACCTATCTTTCTCCATGAAAATCTTCGTCATTTCTTGTAAAAGTCCTCCTTGTTTTCCTTTAGTTTAAAAACTCCCAATATTCCATTTATTTTTGGCAGTCAGTTGGAACAAAAAATAAAAGTAAGCGGACCGCTGCAGTGCACTTTACTTTCTGATATCGCTAACTTATTGGCGCCTTGAGCCTCTGCCTAGAACACAGGTGTCGGACTCCGGTCCTCGAGGGCCGCAGTGGCTGCATGCAGGGCCGGATTTTCCTATAGGCTAACTAGGCTTCAGCCTAGGGCCTTAAGATCAAGAGGGGCCTACATTCAAATTGTTAGCAAAATTAAAATTACACTATTCTAAAAACAGTGAACACTAAAACACTGAACCGAAAATAAGGAGAAATTCTACGCATATGACTAATAAACAAACATAAAAATGTATTGGTTAATCACAGTAATGATGTATTTTATTATCTCTCATGTAATTTACAAACTTAAAAATGGAAGGTGAAAGGGCCTCATAAGTGGAATAGCCTAGGGCCTCTTTTCATAGGCGGAGTGGTGGCTCTGAGGCTAGAGATCTGCACTGGCAATCGGAAGGTTGCCGGCTCGAATCCCGTAAATGCCAGTAGGGACTCTGCTCTGTTGGGCCCTTAAGCAAGGCCCTTAACCTGCAATTGCTGAGCGCTTTGAGTAGTGAGAAAAGCGCTATATAAATGCAAAAAATTATTATTATTATTATATAAATCCGGCCCTGGCTGCATGTTTTCATTCTAACCATCTTCTTCATTAGTGAGGTGTTTTTACTGTTAATTAACTTCTTTTGCTTTAGTTTTTATTAACTTGACTCTGGCCCCTTAGTTGTCTCTTTTTCCTTAATTAGTAGCCAAACAATAATGAGACATCAAACAAGCCACCATATGACCAGGTCACCTGTGCCCATCACACAATATCTGAAAATAAATAAAGGTGAAGGTCTCAGTAAGGTTGGTCTCTCAGGTCACCAAAACATTATGACGGTGTTCTTAGAAAAAACAGAAAAATCAACAGATTTGGAAATGTCTGCTGTGGCAGAATGAGAGCAGCAACAAGCCATTGAATTAAATAACGGGCTTAATTAACAGCAAGAATCAACTTCTCATAAAGAAACAAATCAATTCAGAGGACTGAATCCTTAAAAACAGGGCTATTGAAATGAAGGGAAAAGGAGTTAATTAGCAGTGAAAACTACTCACTGAATAGGAAAAGGGTTAGAATGAAAACCTGCAGCCACTGCGGCTCTCCAGGCCCAGAGTTCGACACCCCTGTGCTAGAAGAACAGCAGCACTAAGCACATGTTGGGCTCACAGCCTTGTACCTTTTCACTGCGGTTTTATAAGTCCGATCAGCAAGACTAGATATGTCACACACATTTCTTAAAGATATTAGACAGACTGTGGAAAGTCAGGGTGTATAATAAACGCGTGTGCAAACATTTTATTGGAACATACAGAGACAGCAACAGGCACACGCCAATTGCATGCATCAACCCTGTGTGTGAGGGACAGCGCAGTTTAATGTGAGGACTTGTCTCGTCGCACCTCACGTTTCTCTACTGTATTTGAACATGAAATACGCAAATTCAGCGATATTGTGTATATAAATAATCAACATTATTTGATTCTTGATAGCACAGACCAGTGGACAAATTTATTTTATGTTATCATTATTATTTTTTTTTTACTTTTCATGATGACAGGTGACACTGCATGTCACTATATGAAGTGCAGTCATGGTGCCAGAGAAGTGCTGGACTTCCACTAAGTACTGATCCTGCTGGTCCTGCACTGAACCTACGAGACTCTTTTCTTCTTCTCGCAGGCTACATTTGCTTTTATTATCATCTGTGCTGTAATTAAAGTATTTGCACATGTTACTTTCTTGCTTTCTACCCATAAACATCTATGCAAAACTTGCTATCGTCAGCCACAAGCTATTACTACTTCAACTCGATGAGCTAAATGTACTCAACAAACAAACAACGGTCCTTTACGGAAGCTGCGCCACGTGACTATAGTAAGCCCAAGGTACAAGATCACTGCATAGCAAACAGTGCAACGTAACTGAACGCTCGGGGCGACGTACAAACAACCCCTCTGCACAACTGAACCAGGTTGAATGAAAATGCTACTGCTGTTTTTTTTGTTTTTACTCAATTTTCGTTCTCGTTTTAGTTCATTCATAATTCACTCATTTTTATTTAGTTTTAGTTTCTCTGTTTGCCTTAATTTCAGTTCTCGTCCTTGTAAAACGGAAAACAATATTTTTAGTTCTAGTTCTCGTTTTCGTTATGAAAATGTCACTGCAGTGCCAACTCATCACCAAGAACAGAGAGTAAGGAAATGTTATTCAAATTAGCCGATGATTTCTGTGAACTCCATTCTATCCTGATTGGTCTACTTTTGAAAAAAATGGCTGATTTCAGATTGTAAAACAAGTGGCACAAGGGTGCTTATCGAGTCACAGCCTAAAGCCCCCCACTACCTAATGCGTTCTGCTTTCCTGAAGAGATCACAGCTAATCATAAGTGACCCCAATCTGACTCAGACCTGTTTAGTGGGCTCCTTTCAATAGTATTATTTTTGGAAGTGGAAGACAATATTAATAATAAACCAGACTCCTTTCTTAAATGTTTGTGTTGGCAACCACACATATTTACAGGTTTAATGGCTATGTTTAGTAGAAAAAAAAAGGCACGATGCATGCAAGGGGCTGGTATCCTACGAGGGATTTCACCGATCTTGTTCACCCTATCATTGTATAACATTCATTATATATTCTTATTTGTTGCTTAAAACTCAAGTCTTGTGTTGCAATTATGCCCCCATAGTTCAAGTCCATTGGATTCAACCCAAGTGTGCAAAGTCAGTGATGTGGATTCATGAGAAAACAAAGGTTTGTGCTGGGATGTCGACAGCCACTGTTGGTCACGAGTTTGATGTCAACGAGTGGACCAGCTGGCTAGAGACATCCCATCATCGATCCCAACTTCACAGTAAACATCAACTTGCCTCTGCTATGCTCCCACAGTCAGAGGCTCCTAACATTCCTAAGTGGTGCCCAAAGCAGACGACGCTGACTGATTATTTCAAGTCTCTGTGTCCTTCACAATCTGTAACTCCATCCACCAGAGTCGAAGGTGGGGTTGAGACCTTGCCAGTCTCAGGAACTTCCAAGCACAGCAGCTATCATAAAAGGTCACAGGATTCTATGGAATGAATAGTTAGAAAAAATATTTTGCATGTTACCAATTTTACTGCATTTTATGGATTAGTTCATGGAGGTAAACTGGATACTGCTAGAAATAATGTTTTGTTATAAAGAATTCTATGCAGAAAAGTGTCTTTTGAGCAAGCTCTAGTGAAAGGGTACAGTTTTTGGTGGTCACGGGACTCTAACCCCCTATTTCCAACAGGTTCAACGTATTAACATTTGAGTCTTTGACTTTCATGCCATTTTCTAGCAACAGTAACTCCACAAAAGTTGGGGATTGACCGTATTTCTTTACTTTTATATTTACTGCAGGACTGAGGGAATAATGTAAGTGTTGTCACGCATGTGAGCATAAGGGACAGCTTAAGGGCTCGGATGATTGGAATTCCCTGCCGCTCCAAGGATTGGCGCTGTGCCCTAATGCCTTTTCTCTTCTTCCCTGTTCAGATCAGAAGATTAACAGTTGTACCCTCATTGATGTCACTTCCAGTGTCTATCCACCTGGACCCACCCGTCTCTTCCTGCCGGAATGGAAGATCCACCATCTTGAGGTAATTCATTTGAGAACTTGCATCTGGAACAATTATTGTGTGTTTTTTTGCTTGTTAAACTCAAATTGTTCAGGGTCGCCAGGGTGGTGTGCAAACTCTTTATCGTAGTCTGTCTGTTCTCTTACAATGTTTAGCAGGGGTGCAAAACTAAAATAACTCATTCCTAGACAAGATGTGCCCCTGGGGGAAACACTTCTCTATCCGACAACAATCACTTTATTAAAGGCTGCAGTATTACATCCAAGTTGAAGTAAGTCAAGTGGACTTGTTACTATTCCTTTTATATTAATATAATGACAGAAATATATGCCCGAGGATTATGGTAAGCATGACAATGACCAAGAGGTGAAAATGAAAAGTGAGGCATAGTCAGGGACAGCAGCGGTCAAAACTCTAAAATCATATCAAACGAGACCACCAGAAAACAAACGGACGAGGGGGGCATAACGAGTCAGCAGCAATGTGAAAACGAATTACCCAGAATACAATCCGACCGCTAGGGTGGGACTAACGCTGTGAAGATTTTTAAAAAGAGTTTTACAATCTGAAGGGTATCACATAGTGTGCTCTCCACCATATTTCTAGCATCACTTCTGCCACATCATTGGCACAATGATTGAGGACACATGACCTTCATCACAGCATTGCGTAAATAAAGAAAACTAAGAGGTTACTGGAATGAACTTTTATAGCCTTAATTCCAATGTAAAATAAATGTCAGATATGAATCCTCATAGGTCAAAGCCCAAAATACACAAAAACATAACAGGAACAACAACAGTATAAAAATGTTTATTACTACAGTAACACAAGTAACTGAGCAAAAAAGGTCAAAACAAAAATTTGTTGAATAAGCTTAACCAAAAATGTCTCCTACTATAATCTCTTTATTATTTTCCTTTCTCCTCTCACAAAACTGTTGTTTTAATTTAGCCATTTCAAAAATTGGACACCGAGTTCACCATCATCTTTTATAGTAGCAGCATGACGATGTCAAATTGTTCTGACGCCAAGTATTTAGGAGACTGGCAATGGACATCATCAACAAGAATATGGCTGTGTCCATGAAAATGACGTGTAAGATGGCAGAGCCCACAAGGAAAACTGACCACAAAATGGCGTCACAAAATAAAAATAACAATTCCAACACTGCGAAAAATACAAAAAAAAATAATTTGTGGACTTCCCTAACACACTTGTGATACATAATGAGAGCCCAACATGGCAGCAAAGAGTGCAAGGATGGGGGATACATTTCTGTCACATATTTTATACAGTATATTGTTATATGTTGTCCATTCGCAGACGCTTAAAGCACTTTTAAAAAGTGTCTTGACAACAAACCTCCATTCACGTTCCAGTAATGACGACTGCGGTTATTTCAAACCGATAAAATCCCTCAGCCCCTCTTATGGATGCTCTTTTTCTAGTGCATGCAGGAAACTCTTTGCAAAACGTCAGAAAAGCCTCGTCATGAACACAATGCTGGCTACACAGAGTAAAAAAATGAGATGACTGGGACGGCTGTCTGTTTCAACGTTAGATGACACCAAAGCGCCAGTTACCTCCAAGACCTATTTCATGCTGATACAGCAAAACATTTCTTTTTCAGAAGAGTCATTTAGCTCTGAGAGTATTCCCAGCATTAGTTCTTCCTCCATTATGCTTTATTTTTGCTGAGAGGTGGGAAGAAATGATTCTTTGGCATTGGCTGCACCTTAGTTTTTACTATTGCTGCAGCCATTTTTCTTGTTTTTGGCTGGCTGCTCAGTAAAGGCTTCAGCCCCATGAGTTCACAGAATTTATTGCATTGGTGAAGGACTTTAAATTGGTCAATAAATGAAGTGGCGCAGTTCCCTTTGAATCCTTTGTACCTGCAAATTTAGGAAAAATAGAAGAGAGTTACACTTCAAGGATATATACCTTTCACACAACAGTTTGCCGCCTCCTCCTCCTCCTTCTAGTGACTCACCCTTTGCCGCAGGTTGCTATTCCAACATCAGTGAGCTTCATTCCAACACCTTAGGAGAGAGGGAGAGAATGCGGAGTGAGACCAGTTTTTTCATCTCAGGTTAGTGACACAGATCTCTTTAGAGCATGGCTCCTTCAGGACACAGACTTGCACTACACTAATCAAGCCTTTGGTCCCTTAAAAGGTGAAAGTCACCCTCATCCTACCAATTTTCAGGACTTGTGTCAGTGCACCAGGCTGATTTTATATCTATTGCTTGGCGTCATGCTTGAGCAGGACAAATGATTTGTCCAATTGGACAGAATAGATAATAACAAGTGGCAAAAATTAACTGGGTTCTATCAGAAAGATCATCAGGAACACTAGCTAAGGTCCATACAAAAGACATTAGACATTAGTCTTTTCTCTAGCAAAGTCATTCCTTTGATCACCTAAAGTTCTGATACTGTTATGCATGGCGATCTCTTATAGTGTGAATGTCATGTGTATGCCCTAACCTAACCTTACAAAAGATTAAACTACTCTTACTCAGTCATTTATTAAAATTTGACCTGCATCTAGAAAGTATTTAAAACGTTCTGTCGTTCTGACATATTACAAAATTCAGGTGCCCCACCAATGACGAAGGTTGGCTCCCCCCAAAAAATCCACCTGCTACCATTTGAAATCAGAAAATATTCAAATCAAAGTTTTTTTCAGAGACGGAGCTGTGTCTGACCAATTTGTTGCAATTCAGGGGATATCTACAGTGGTATTAACATAATAATAATAATGATAATAATGAAACAGTTTTTTATTTGCTTAGTTAATGTTGCTCAAATACTGCAAATTGATATTTCTGTCTCAGCACATCTTTATTAATAGGCTGATGGTCAGCAAGCCAAATATTCTGTGGTAATCGTGGATGTCAATGAACACAGAAATCTTTCTCTCTTACTACAGAATGCACAATAAATTAAATGAGAATGTCATCCATTAAGATATGAATATCTTAGGCATACAAATTGCATTATACATGCATACACACTCTGTAAGGAATAAACAGAGCAGTATTACATGGAAGAAACACTCTTTGTGACATATATAACTGAAACACTATCTGTCAGGATCCGCTGAACTGTCTAATTATCCACTAAAATCTTTAGTTGAATGCCAGATTCTTTAAAGGTGCATGTCAATCTCCTGCTGGCCCCTATGCACTCCTCCTGACTGCTGGGATTTGAAGTCCTCTCGGTAGCATTGCCACAGGATCATTCCAATAACAGGCTTGTTTACTGAACAGTTAAATGCAGCAACATGGCAATATGCATAGGGTTTATTTAAATGTATTTATTCATTTCACATTGAATAAATAAATAAGATTTATTCATTTCAAATTGTTTTGTTTATCTTAAAAATTTACAGGAATTGAGTTGCCATTTTTAGAAGTAATATACAGTAATCCCTCCTCCATCGCGGGGGTTGCGTTCCAGAGCCACCCGCGAAATAAGAAAATCCGCGAAGTAGAAACCATATGTTTATATGGTTATTTTTATATTGTCATGCTTGGGTCACAGATTTGCGCAGAAACACAGGAGGTTGTAGAGAGACAGGAACGTTATTCAAACACTGCAAACAAACATTTGTCTCTTTTTCAAAAGTTTAAACTGTGCTCCATGACAAGACAGAGATGACAGTTCCGTCTCACAATTAAAAGAATGCAAACATATCTTCCTCTTCAAAGGAGCAAACAAATCAATAGGGCTGTTTGGCTTTTAAGTATGTGAAGCACCGCGGCACAAAGCTGTTGAAGGCGGCAGCTCACACCCCCTCCGTCAGGAGCAGAGAGAGAGAGAGAGAGAGAGAGAGAGAGAGAGATAAAAAAATCAATACGTGCCCTTCGTGCTTTTAAGTATGCGAAGCACCGTGCAGCATGTCACTTCACGAAGCAGCTGCACAGAAGGTAGCCAACGTGAAGATAATCTTTCAGCATTTTTAGACGAGCGTCCGTATCGTCTAGGTGTGCGAACAGCCCCCCTGCTCAATCCCCCTACGTCAGGATCAGAAAAAGTCAGCGCAAGAGAGAAAGAGGGAGAGAGAAAAGTAAGCTGGGTAGCTTCTCAGCCATCTGCCAATAGCGTCCCTTGTATGAAATCAACTGGGCAAACCAACTGAGGAAGCATGTACCAGAAATTAAAAGACCCATTGTCCGCAGAAATCCGCGAACCAGCAAAAAATCTGTGATATATATTTAAATATGCTTACATATAAAATCCGTGATAGAGTGAAGCCGCGAAAGGCGAAGCGCGATATAGCGAGGGATCACTGTATGTATATTTTGTGTCTTTCTTTGTCTGATCTGATGAGGGGGCTCTCTGCATCTGGAGTTCTCCCACCTTGTAGAAATATGCCAATGTTTTGTCACCACATTTAGCACACACACTAGATATATAAAGTTTTTATAGGACATATGTCCAATACAGCTTATATTTTCAGCTTAGGTTGGCTATTTGATACATACTGTAAGACATTTGCCATTTATGTTTCATGTTTACTGTTTTACGTATCAAAAATCAAACATATGTGGAAACAAAGAGCATCTGACATATTGTACCATATAAATGTTAATGAGATTATCAAAAAGAAGTAGATATTTTATTATCTACACCCCATATGACATGTTGTGATGGTCACACTGAATGAGCTACACAGGATCTGCAGGTGAACTAGAAAGTCCACACGAGACAGGGTGAGATTTTCATCATTGTGAGGTGATCACTAGAGTTGATCTGTGTTTTTTCAGCAAATATGATGGGTTTCCCAGTGATCTTATTCATCAAATTTTCCCTGAAAATTCAATGTCTGCCTGGCTTAGATAAACTTTTTTTCCCAGTGCCCCATGATGTTTTCCAAGGCCAGTGTGACATCATATAGCTGTAGCAGCTATGTTGGATAGGGATGTCACTGTCTGGTTTGTGCTCCTGGCCTGACTTTAACTTTCATGATGCATACTATAATCATACTCCACATCACATTTTACAGCGCTGCCTGGTCTGCTTTGCACATGCATGAATAATTAATAATTATGTAGTACTCTAGACAAATTGCACTTCTCGTGTTAAACAAATAAAATAAAAAAACATTATATTCATTTGAGGGTACAATGTCTGACCATGCGATTGTGAAAATATTTTGCTGTTCTGCATAGATTCATTGTGTGTTGTGTCTTCCCTGCTGGATTAATCATGTTATGCTTCTTGTTATGTAGTGCAGACCAGGGAGTGACAAGGACAGCCCCCTAACTCTATAACGCTGACCCCTTCCATCACAGGCTTTTTGAGTGTTAGTTAAGCGTAGTGTTAGGAGCTTGCGAGACACAGAGACAGATAAAGGCCTCTCTGATGGAACCACAATGACATAGTGGTTAGGATTGCTGAATCACATTTCTGGCGATAATAATCGGTACAGCATAGTTGGTAGACACTTCATTAATCTGCAGGAACACTTAAAAGACCACTACACCATTATAATCCACTCACAACAATTCCAGTTTCTCTTTCCACATTGACTTCAGTTGGTGTAATTTCTGTTTTCACCAAACGCGCGATGAAGTGAATTCAGTGAGGTCACTCATCATTTGACTTGGCCACTGTGGTATGCACAGTGGGGAAGAGGTGGGATTGTTCTCATATCTTTATTTTAGAATAGTGCATCTGAGGTGGGAGTTCACAAAAATTTTTAACCACAAGCTGTGAGGCTCATGAACTTCACATCCTAAGGTTAAGAGACAGCTTCACTAATTTGAGGAATGAGTTTTCATTCAACTGGAATTTAGTTCAACTGTTATGACAATAAAATAAAGAAGTACCAGTAAAACTTAGAATGCTATGATATTCCAGTCTAATAGTCTGTGGTAGCTTCAGATCCTACTCAGTCTTAGTCGTGTTTTTCAGTTTGTGTGCCTGATTTCAATCTTTCTCCTATCCTTTCAAAAGTTTGTTGTACTAACGGTTGTCCATCTGCACAACATTAGGCACGCTTATATTTCCGGGAGCAAGAATATTTATTTCATACCCTGCATGTCAGTGACGAGAAGGTTGCCGCCTGTCCTCTGAAAGACCCAGTGTTGGAAGGTGCAGCACTTTTGGCCAGCATCTGAGTCTCTTCTCATCACATTCAGCTCCTTGCCATCCTTCACCGAATATTTGACAAATTCTCCAATCAGTTCTTCCTCCAGAGTGGCGTATGGAATATTATTAGCAGGGCGATGGATTAGATAGATCGGAATGATGCTGAAATGAAATAAGGACAAGCACACATTAGTAAGATGTATGGACACACAATCAGGAAATGTGGACAAGATGGAGTTTTGTGATTTATAATTGTGAAATGAGACCAGTGACAACTGCTGTGCAAACATGTAATAGTATAGCTTAATTTCAAATTTACATTTTATTGAATTTATTAAAAGCAAGTAACATTCCATACAAGCAAGTCAAAGTTTACAAAACTAAGTTCAAATCAACTCCAACCCATGAGAAAGAGAGCAAGGCCAACAGCCGGAGTAAAACTTTAAGAGTAGAAAAAGAGGAGAAAATCATTTCCCCCCAATATAAATGCTTATTCTAAAATATTATTGATTAGGTCCTGCCAGGTTTAAAAAAAGATTTGCACAGATCCTCTAAGTGAGAATTTGATTTTTTTCCAGTTTAAAATACAGTAGTATATAACATCAGTTACCCACTGACTTAGAATAGGAGAGTTAAGATTCTTCCAGTTGAGCAAGATAAGTCTGCGTGCCAATAGTGTAGTAAAGGCAATCACAGTTTGTGTGTCCTTCTCCACTTTAAACCCATCTGGGAGTCCACCAAACACAGCTGTTAGTGGATTAGGTGGGATTGGGACACCAAGGCTGTCTGAAAGGCGTTTAAACATTTTGGTCCAGAATGATGTTAATTTGGTGCACACCCAAAACATGTGGCCAAGTGAGTCTGGAACTTGATTGCAGCGTTCACAGGTTGGATCTTGCCCTGGAAACATTTTGGACAATTTTAAATGAGACAGATGTGCTCGATAAAAGATGCTTTGCACATATGGAGCTCGAGTGAATTCTCTGCATGGCTACCTTCCACTCCTTTTGTGAAATGTTGAGTAAGAGATCGTTTTCCCACTGTATTCTGGGATCTTTGAAAGGAAGGGACATAAAATGTTTTTATATATTATAGAAATGCTGTCTGAGTCCTCAAGACTGATCGATATCTCTTCTGGAATAGAAATAGTTGGGTGGTGAGACAAATTGGGCAGATTTTGTTTAGCAAATTTTCTAATTTGGAGGTAGTGAAAGAATTGTGTTGATGGAAAGTTAAATTTGGAGTGTAATTGTTTGTAGGATGCAAAGACGTTGTCTATGTGCAGATCTCTAAGTGATTTTATCCCAAATGTTTTCCAAACATTAAACACTGCTTACGTTTGAGAGGGTGGACAAATGTGGTTCTCGTGCAGAGGCGCCACAGATGAAAGCATCTCTATCTTTAAAGTACTTCCTACATTGGTTCCATATTCTGAGTGATTGAAGCACAATTAGGTTGTTTACATTTTTTAAAGCAGGCTTCCCAAAATAGTTAAGTGTGTGGGAAAAAAAAATCATAGAAAAGTGCACTTGATTTGTCTTTATTACAGTACAGCAATGCAACTTGAGCACTTTAATGGCCCTGCAGTGGAGCATTTAGAAGCAGTTGCACATCCTAATGAGCTAAATGAACATTGTCTTATCCCAAAACTAAGTAGCCGGTGTTGCACAGGTATGTTTTCATAGTGGGTTAAGGTGAGACAGAAAATATTTCTGTATATTTTAAATGTGTATTTTTTGTCACCTGCGGTGGGCTGGCGCCCTGCCCGGGGGTTTGTTTCCTGCCTTGCACCCTGTGTTGGCTGGGATTGGCTCCAGCAGACCCCCGTGACCCTGTAGTTAGGATATAGCAGGTTGGATAATGGATGGATGGATGGATATTTTGTCATTGGCTGAAAGGCAAGTGACGTATCCATTAGCCCCACCGGTGGTTTTCAACCTTTTTGTGTATTCGATTGTTTTTTTATTGTAGCAATTGTTCTGGGACCAGAGACGGTTACAGCATCCCCTGACCCTTGGGTGGTGTGTGTCACCATTGGAGTTTCAAGCATCACAGTGTTGGGAGGACTACCTAGGAGTTTGAAATAACGCGCAAGCATGGAAGAGTTCACCTTGTAGTTTCGAGCGGCCGGTGAAGGGCCAGGGGGTTGTTATGAGATCCTTGGAGTCTCCAAATGTCATGGAATGGGAATCCCAAAGCACATAAGCCTCAATAAGTTACAAAAGCACTTCCAATAATGCCCACTACAGGGGGATATCATTTGTGTTTTGATAAATATTTTGTATGACTGTAAGCTAGACAAATTAAATGTAATATCAGATAGTGTTTCAGGAAGCATGTTTTATTTCATTGATGAGAACAGCAGTGCTTTGTTGCTTACCTAACCAACTCCCCATCAGAGCAGCTTGGTAAGGGTGGCTGTGTTTGTACTTACGTACATGAGTTAATACCATCCACCACAGGACAGCCATAAACCGACAAAACAAAGCTACTGGGGGGTGAGTTGTACCTGAATGTGTTGCTCAAAAGTGTGGCTGTTTATGATTGGTTTTGTATCAAAGAAATTCTGTACTACGATGCCCCATTGGTTTGTGGTTTTTTGGTAAGAATAACATAAAATTGGTCACCTTGCCTTTTCCCTCTTTTTCTCTCACCCTCTGGTGATGAAGAGAAGAGCATGATGAAGACAACTCTGTCTTGGCAGCCATATTGAGACTGGTATGTCAAAACTACATTCAACGACTGTGTGGTAGCAAAGCAAGCTGGACTGAAGATAAGCTGAGAACCGCTTTGGGCACAACATGCACTGCTGCTTAGGCTGTAAGGGTTAGGATTTGCCAGTATTCACACTGTAACATGCTTCCTTAATATTTGTGGACATTTTATCAATAATACATAATTAAATGTGTAAATTAACTGCTGCCTGTTTCTCTACTCTGTCTAATTACCTGAGGTTACAGATGTAGAAGGGAAGTGGGGAAGAAGAGCTAAAGTACCTGATCACAGAATGGTAAGTGTATGAGATTTTAGACATTTTATTAAGGTATGCACAATAAAGAGTATTAAATGTTACACAATAAAACATCCATCCATCCGTCCATTTTCCAACCCGCTGAATCTGAACGCAGGGGTCTGCCGGAGCCAATCCCAGCTAATATAGGGAGCAAGGCAGGAACAAATCCCGGACAGGGTGCCAACCCACCGCAGGACACACACACACCAAGCACACACTAGGGACGATTTAGGATCGCCAATCCTCCTAACCTGCATGTCTTTGGACTGTGGGAGGAAACCCATGCAGACAGAGGGAGAACATGCAAACTCCACGTAGGGAGCACCCGGGAAGCAAACCCAGGCTTCCTTATTGCGAGGCAGCAGCGCTACCCACTGTGCCACCGTGCCACCCACAATAAAACATGTATGCACAAAAATATTCTCGGAATGTGCATATGTAGCTCTCCACGCAAATATCAGGATTTATAAAAGAAAACCTGACTGGAGAATATGCGTATGTTTATGATAACTCTGACACATCCTTAAATAACATCACGGTGAACCTAAGAGATGATGACACCCTTGATAATGTAGGGAAATGCAACCAAATCAGCTAACCAACGATTCACACATATAATAATTCATATCATTGGGTCATTATTAGAATGCGTGTTGACATGACAAACAAATTATACCTCAAAAGTGATGAATGTTATGTACAGGCTCTATTTAAGTGAACTTTTTAGAGAACTTTTTTGGGTTTTTGTCAGTTTATATTGGCTTCCTGTTGTCACTTATCAGGGAACTGGCTGACAGGTCGAGAATATCTCAGCCAAGATTTCTACCATCATGCCTGCTGCACTGGAAGCCATTAACTGACCCACAAGGTGTGGGTGCACATACTTAAAACATAACACGTTTTTGCTAACATAACAAGGCAATTTGCAGCAGTTTCCGGTTCTTCTCACATAGTCGGAGTACTTTACTAAATTTATATTGCAATAAGGGCACCTAGTGAGAATGAAGCTGATTTCATTAACTGTGAGCAGTGCCATTCCATGATCATGCAAGTCATGTGTGATGCTAAGATGAGACTGACAAACGTTCTGGCAAGGTGGCCGGGGTCAACGTCTTTCCCTGACCCCCAGAACACAGAGGAGAGGTAGATTCAGTTACAGAGTGCAGACAGTGTGTCAGGAGGGAGTCTGCTCTCCCAGCCATCGTGATTGCATATGTATGAGGTTCATTAGCATAGTCCATATACGGTTGTTTCAAGGTGTTTGAGGCGTGTTAAAAATAATAATAATAATAATTCATTACATTTATATAGCGCTTTTCTCAGTACTCAAAGCGCTATCCACACAGGGAGGAACCGGGAAGCGAACCCACAATCTTCCACAGTCTCCTTACTGCAAAGCAGCAGCACTACTACTGTTCATGTACACACATTTACAAGATGAGTGTGGTTTGTAAAGGGTAAATTGCATGGAAATGTGTGTACACTATGAATTTGACTCTTTTTTGTCGTACGCATTTTCTGTTTTTTTGGCATAAGCATAGTTTTACATTTGAATCTACACTAAGTTTTATAAATGAGACCCCAGGTCCACACAGCCTGATGTGGATAAGTGGGTTAGAAAATGTGAGGATTGACGGTAACTCAATCTCTTAAGATTCTAGGATTTTAATTGTTGCTTTTTCAGATGTAACTAGAAGCCAAATTATAATGAAGAAGAAATTAAAAAAATAGCCAAAAGCTGCTTGGATAACAAACTAATTTCACATTGTTGTCACCTGTGAGGGCCACTCATGAAGGATCTGTCATAGTCAGAAGAGAAGAGAAAAACTTTAAGCATTTGATTCCTTACTTCGATTCCAAAGCACAATTCTGTGTTAAAGGTTTTCCTGTTCTGTCCCAAACTCTGTAATATCCTTTCTCCACAGAAACATAAAAAACAACATTTTTCTTGGCCATCACTACAAAATACGTGGGGTGAGTAACATATAAAAGAAATGTCATTTTTGGCTGGATTATTCCTTTAAAATGATCTCTTGTAATATCTTATTTTACCTCTCAAAATAGATTGTAATTCTTCTTAAATTTTAAATGCAACATTTGTAACCAGTTAGATGATGCCCAATAAAAAAAAAATCACTTTTACTTACTCTGGGACTTCACCAAAGGAATCCGTATTTGTTGCTTCAGTTCTGTATTCTTTAATATATTCTCTTGCTGTATTTTGAACATGGCATTCCTAGAAAACAAAATATGAGAGCCTGTGCTTTAGTTTATGATGAAACTGAAATTAAATGAAGGCCAGTAAGCTGCCTTGTGCTTTACTGACACTGGAGCTACACATCCAGATGACCCAAATGAAATGAAAGCACAGCTCAAATCAAATGTGCTGTCCTCGCTTGTTGAAAACAGTAGAAACCTAAGAGTCATCACAGAGAAAGGGAACAATGGAAAAAGGCAGAGGGAGTCAGAAGTGGTGGCAACAGAGGAGAACATGGAATAGAGTTCACTGTGCATTCATGATGAAATAATTCAGTCAAGCACGATTTTACATGGTGGGCGGCACAGTGGCGCAGTGGGTAGTGCTGCTGCCTTGCAGTAAGAAGACCTGGGTACACTTCCCGGGTCCTCCCTGCGTGGAGTTTGCATGTTCTCCCCGTGTCTGCGTGGGTTTCCTCCGGGTGCTCCGGTATCCTCCCACAGTCCAAAGACATGCAGGTTAGGTGCAATGGCAATCCTACATTGTCCCAGTGTGTGCTTGGTGTGTGTGTGTGTGTGTGACCTGCGGTGGGCTAGTACCTTGCCTAGGATTTGTTCCTGCCTTGCACCCTGTGCTGGCTGGAATTGGCTCCAGCAGACCCCCGTGACCCTGTGTTGGGATATAGCGGGTTGGAGAATGACTGACTGACTGACTGACTGACAATTTTAAATGAGTGTAATTCAACAAAGGAAATGAAAAATGGTGATACAGGTAAATATGAATAGCACTATTTAAAAGACAGATCTGTAGGTAGATAATAGCAAAAATAAAGAGCACTATATAAAAGGTTTATAAATAGCTAGATATGAATAGCACTATATAAAACATAGATATATAAATAGATAGACATGAGTAGCATAAAAGATTGATTACATGTAGATAGATAGGAATGAAAAAGCACTATATAAAAGCCAGATATGCAGATAGATATTAGCACTATATAAAAGATAGATAGATAGATAGATAGATAGATAGATAGATAGATAGATAGATAGATAGATAGATAGATAGATAGATAGATAGAAATAGCACTATATAAAAGAGAGATACAGAATATAGATAAATAGATGATAGCTATCAGTTTTCTACTTAGAGGCTAGATAAGTAAACAGATAGATATGAATATGTGAAGAGTAATTCAGTAAAGGTAAAGACAGATAGATAATACTTACTTTCATCCCAAATTAAAATTTCGCTTTTACAGAAGCTTAATAAATATAGAAATATTTTAAGAAACAACAACAATCCCCTCAAACACAGAAAAGAATTACAAAGGACAGAAAACACTTCAGACTTGCTTAAAGATAAGAGAGCAGGCACAGTGAGATAGCACAGAGATGTATTCCCAAAGGTGACCTTCACCCTGAAAGATGTTCATCCTCAGGCAGGTGGTAACACCTCTCAGTCACACACAGTCCTGGCAAAGATGAATGGGACTTTGCTGTTCTTCTTTATGATCTGTAAACTGAAGAGCTATCTGAAAGTATAGCCTCCATTAGCTAAAGAAAGTCTCAGGAGTGAAGGGAGACCAGGGCTCCTAATGAGAGATCTACCCTGTTGTGTTAACAGCAATAAAAGGCCATAAGTGATGTCAGAATATGTTTAAAGCCATCGCATGGCCAGAGACTAATTCAATGTGGAATTAAAAGGTGAATCAACTACAAGCAGTCAGTTGATGGAAGTAAAAGTGGCCAGGGTCTAGGGGTGTGTTAGAATAGGAGTGCTTTGCAGTGAAACACCACAACATCGTGGACCTAAAAAGGCTGAACTTGTTTTCAGTTTGCTTAGCTGTTTGTTTAACCCTCATTTTTATCTCTTTTCCCATTAGAACACTAGAAAAACTTTTGGCCATTCTGGCCATTCGGCCAAATAAAGTTTGCTAATTCTATCCACTTAACTCCTCCAAAATAATATCAAGTCTAGTTTTGAAGGATCCTAAGTCCTACTGTCTACCACACTACTTGGTAACTTATTCCATGTGTCTATGATTCTTTGTGTAAAAAAAAAACAAACTGTGACCCCATGTTCTTGGTGATCTCATTTTAAAATGACAGTCTTGATCACCTGGACTAATTCCCTTCATAATTTTAAACACTTCGATCAGCCAGTTGTTTTTTAAAACCTTTTGAGTGCTCTCTTTGAAAGGCACCATATCACATAAACTCTAGACAATCGATGGATGGCTGTCTCAGTTACCTGTACTGCAAGCCTGTAGTTCTTCTGGATGAGCTCATCATTTGTCTTGGTGCCATATGCAATGGCGTTATGCACTTTTAAGACACAAGGATGTCCTGGGTTAAAAACAGGCACAAGGCCGTTGATAACAGTAGTCCGAAAAGCTTTCCGGTGTAATCCTTCCCCAAAATGCACTTCTTCCGTCACAATACAGCCAGGCTTATTATCTCCAAAATATTGGTCATTGAGAAAATCTTCACGAAACATCAGCTGTGCAAATGTAATTTCTTCTCCTCCTATAAAGACGACACAAAAAACAAACTTGTTTTATGCAATACTAGGAACACAATTTGGTGTTCACTTTGTTAGCAAGGTGTTTGATCACCATGGCGGAAATACAAGGTTGGAAAGTGTAAAGAAACATCTATTAGTTGAATGTGGAGTTAAAACAGTAAAATGTTATCAGTTGAAAAGGAACTTGCCTTCAAGGTTCTTTTGACGTATGAGATTATTCAGTGCTGAAAGAAGAGAAAAAAGGAAAGATGAATCACACACAAGATGATATTTCAGGGGGTTTATTTGGCCATTTGTTGGCCATGAAAGACTAAATGAACCTAAAGGGGAGTGTGCACCTTCTGTGGTCAGGTTAAACTCTGAAGACGCCTTGCCACAGCTGTTCTTCAGCTGGCACTGGTACACCCCCTGGTCTTTGGCTGTTGCCTGAACGATGGCCAGAGACACTGGGCTCTCATCTCCTGCCCTGCAAATACACAGACCAAGATCTGGAGTTAAGGCCACGTATCGTTTTTGCTTCCTTGAAGACATGGACTGGATGAGACATTCACAAGCTTAATGAGATAACAGCACTCCATCCCCTGTGGCAAATAAATAATCGCGGAGGGGTGACGAAGGAGAAAAGAAAGAAAATATAGAACGGAGGTTAGTGGAGAGAAGAGGAAGGCGGGAGGAGAAAAGAGCCGGTGCGGGAGTGAGTGAGCAGGAAGACCAGGCTTGTGAGTGTGAAGGCAGGCAGTTGGAAGGAGAACCTCTTGAAAGAGTGTTTGGCTGACACTCGGGGGTAGTAAGAAGCGGTCACTCCAGGTGAGCAGGTCAGAGGAGCTGGAGTGACCAGAAGTGGGGACGACTCACCACAGAAGGCAGCGGGAGTCAAGGAGGAAGGGAGAACCCCAGTGTGAACGCCCTGGTCGCTGGGGACCCAAGTCTTGGTCTGGCGAAGGAGCTGTGTGTAGCCAGAGGACAGGAGGCAACCGGACCAGAGGAAGGTCAGCTGCACCTGCGGATAGGGCATCTCGCCTGTTACAAGTCCCATATGGGATAAGCAGGGGGAGCCGCCAGTTAAAAGGAGAAGGCACCAGGTTTTTAAAAAGGATGGCTTCCAGCCTGGTGATTTTAACCTCGTTTAAAAGGATTTTTTTGTAGTGATTTTTAACTTCTACTCATTTCACATGTTTTTATGGATTATTTATTTATTGAAAATGTTTTGACACACTGCACTATTTATTTGAACCCTTTTTGTTTTTGTTTTAAATAAAAGCATTTTTGCATTTTGCACCTTCCCCTTGCTCCATGTATGATTTGTCCTCATCTGACAGCTCTATCGGTTACATTATCGACAGTGACGGGTTCAAGAGGCTCCTGAAACTGGAAGAGGGAGCATGGAGCAGGACCTGCACCGTCACAGGTCTTACTATGGTGTAGAATGGCTACTGCTTGAAAGGACTCATTTTTAATTTATTATTCACGTATGGCTACAAAGCCCCTTTTCAGCACCCATTCCTTCAGTGTCCTAATGATCATCTCTTTTACCTTATCATTAATTAGTTATTTTAAAATGGTTATCAGAGAAACCTTTGTTTTTTGCATTAGCATATTTGAACTCTGTTATTCTGTCCACTAGGATTGGGTGTTGGGATTCCTAAAGTTCAGTTCTGGGGTTCAAAAATGGGCCAGTGAAAAAGCCTGAGCAAGAAACATGTCTGTCTATTGTGTTTGTTTGGCAGAATGACGGTTATTCCATTCGATTTCATACAAAGGGGTCTATGACTATCGTGAGAGAAGAAAGCAAACTGGATCTACCGAGGATTGAAAGAGAAAGAGAAGGGAAAAGTCCAGATGGTGTGAATGCTAGAGGTCACTGTTGCCCCTTTAAACCTAACAGACAGACGCACAGGACACAGGTTAAAAGCACCAAGATGATATTTCATTATTTTTCTTCTAGGAATTGTGCCTAGAAGAAAGCACCCCAGCCACAATAAACAGGCAATTCAGCAAACACTTCTTCTTCTTTCGGCTGCTCCCGTTAGAGGTTACCATAGCGGATCATCCAAATACAGTTCTCAATAATAATCACAATTCTCTCCTCCACACCTCCCAGCAAGCTCTGTCCTACACCTCCTGAGTCCGGATTGCTTACTGGGTTCACAGCAGTCCTTTATATAGTCCTTGACCCGGAAGTACTTCAGGGCTTCTGTCCCTGTGACTTTGGAGTACTTCTGGGCTATACAGACAGTAAAAACTCCCAGGTCCTCCTGCAGCGTCTCCTGGTGGCACCCACGGTACTCAGCAGGGCTGTGAAGCCAAACTCAAGATCCCATGGTGCCCTGCGGGAATCCCAGGCACCATTATGCTGCAGGGAAGTCACCATCTAGCGTCTTGGGGGAGGCAGTGTCCCACAGTAGCCGCCTTCCCCCATCCTTCCATTCTTTGGGCATCCATCACAATGGACAACTGCATAAGAGCAGAAGGACATGAGAGCGTGTAGTTTGAGAAACTAACACCTCACTGGTCTTCAGTTGACTTCTTCTTTAAATAAACGGCAAATACCAGTGTCATCTGCAACAGAGAGAAGACAATTTTGGGATGCTGACCTTAGAGGCAGAGTTTCATAGAAAAAGCAGTGTCTGAAACTGGCAAATAAAAAGAAAAAGTTAAAATGAACATTGGACAGAAGGTGACTGGAAAACAGCATCCTGGAATTATCTTTTCTCCATTGCAGATGACACTGGTATTTGCCGTGTATTTAAGGAAGAAGAGGACCTGCAATATCAGAGCTACACACTCTGACGTTCCTGTTATGCAGTTGTCCATCGTGGCCTTCATCCTTCCTCTTTTTCTGTGTTGGATAGACGCAGTGTGTCTTCTTCTCTCAACGTAATAATAGACATCTTTGTATGAAATCTTCTGTTTCTTGGCAATCTGTCCCATGGAATAACCTTCATTCTGCCAAAACAATAATAGTCTGACATGTTTCTTGCTCAGATGGTTTCATTCTCACCATTTTTGAACCCTGAACTGAGATTAAGGAATGCCAGCACCTTGCAACCCAAGTGAACAGAATAAAAGGTCTGAGCAGTGCTATTTCAAGTACAACGGTTACACTAATAACCAATTAGCATGTAAACAGGACAAATTAAGGATACGCTAAGGGAGCTGACCATTAGGACAGTAAAGGAATTACTGCTGAAAATGAGGCTTTGAAGTCATATGTGAGTAACAAATAAAAAATTAGTCGAGTAATAAGAGCAATTATAAACACTAGGAATGCCTTTGCTGTATTTTGAAATCAATGACCAGAAAGCAGGAGACAGAGCTGGAGGTGACAGAGTTAAAGATGCTAAGATTTGCACTGGGTGTGATGAGGATGGACAGGATTAGAAATGAGTACATTAGAGGGTCAGCTCAAGTTGGACGATTGGGAGACAAAGTCAGAGAGGCGAGATCGTGTTGGTTTGGACATGTGCAGAGAAGAGAGATGCTGGGTATATTGGGAGAAGGATGCTAAGGATAGAGCTGCCAGGGAAGAGGAAAAGAGGAAGGCCTAAGCGAATGTTTATGGATGTGGTGAGAGAGGACATGCAGGTGATGGGTGTAACAGAACAAAATGCAGAGGACAGAAAGATATGGAAGAAGATGATCTGCTGTGGTGACCCCTAACGGGAGCAGCCGAAAGAAGAAGAAGAAGAAGAAGAAGAAATTGCCTCTATCTATCTATCTATCTATCTATCTATCTATCTCTTGGCAATTTCTATCAAAAACAAATTGTGGGTGACTGCAAACTGTTGAATGGTAGTGTAAAAGAAAAAGCCAGTCCATCTCTACTGCTCTTAAAATAGCACCATGTGTGACAGGACTTTCCATCCCATCCAATTCCAAGATACAAGAGTGCATTGCACAACTCGGTGACGTCAGTGGGCTGCACAGGAGATGAGTGGTCTTCGCGCATTGATAGATGCAGTGACATCGGCTTGGATGGAAAATGACTGTTTGGCTCACGGTGCTGAAGGAATATTCATTTCACTGAACAGACTCAACGGCTTGTTTTTCCACTCATCAAGCTGGTCAGTCTAAGGTCTTTAGATCTGAGCCCAGTTGGAGAACAGTGAGTGTGACAGACACCTGTTACAATGGAAACATTTACTCTTTCCGCTTTTAGCTTTAAGTTGCTCCAGTCAGTGAAAGTGCAGGCCCACCACCACCACCACCACCACCCACAGAAAAATGACATACATACAATTTTTTTTTAGTTTACAGAAATCGCACCTTGTAATAGTAATTACAGATCAAAGCAAACACTGAGGGAGGTGCAAACCTGCCTTCCTTACTTGCGTTGTATTTTAGCCAAAATCATGGAGTCTTTAGTCCATTTTATAGTGGAGTCTGCACAGATGTGGCTGAACGTGCAACAAAGTTTGATGTTTCCAGAATCATTGGCAAATGTTTCTGCATGGATATTCTGGAGAAGTATAGGAGCTGAAAGACAGAATTATTCAATGAAGTAAAAACAATAATAATACTGAAATGATGAAAAAGGCAAAACATACATCAGGCACTCAGGGGTATGGAGGGGCCCAGGCATAGAGGCAGCAACGTGTGTAAGGCCCGAAGAGGATGCATACTGTGCCTTCCATAAGCACATCTTTAAGCTGTAAGAGGAACGCGGCAACCAACACAAGCACGAGGAATGTGTGGAATACTCTTGGGGTTTGAGTTTATTTTTTATTCATTCCTATTAAAGATCTTTAAAGTCATCAGCCCACTGCGAGACCGGCAAAATAAAATGAGTCCCTCTGCTGTAGGCTTCTCAATTAAAATAGTTGGGATGATAACTGTGATATCCTAGCTCTTTCTAAGAGGCCCTTAATCATCACATCGCAGCTGACTCCAGGACATCTCTGCTCACAAAGTGGAGCCCCATCAAACATTTCAACATTTCATTATCGAAATAGGAATGTTTTCGCACAGTATGGCAGGGGGCACCAAAGAAACAACTGCATAGCACAAGGACCAGCCCTGCATTCACCAAGGAGATGTGCTCTCCATCAGAACACTAGACTGTGGTCTCTTATCAGCTATGGCAACAAGACAAAGCCTGGATCAGCACCTCTTTTATAAAACAGTACTAGCATCCCACCATCTTCTTCATGGAAATTAAAGCTTACCAACCACATTTAGATCAGATGACTATGGTAGACCTCTTTTCAGTCTGAGTGTCATACTAAATGAACTGAACATATCAACAAGCAATAAATGACTTCACTTTTGGATCATAAATAATAATAATCATAACACATTTTATTTAATAGCCGCCTTTCTTAACACTCAAAGCCACCTTACAATAAAATGAAACAATAGTAAAATGATATAAAAACAAAGAGGATGATAACATCAAATTGCAATAAGGTACAGAGGTAGTAGCAAACATCAAAGACAGCAGGCAGTAACCGTGTTAAATTCACAATTGGTATGCCAGTTTGAAGAGATAAGTTTTGAGGGCAGTTTTAAAATGTGTTATTGAATCGAGTTGACGGATATGAGAGGGAAGAGAATTCCAGAGTCGAGGGGCACTATGAGAGACGCTTGATCTCCAATTGAACAGAGTTTGATGTGCGGCACAGAAAGTGAGGATCTGAGGGAGCGAGAGGGAGTGTAAGTCTGAAGGATATCAGTGAGGTAGAGAGGACCAAGGCTGTGGAGAGCTTTAAACATTAAGAGCAGTATTTTGTATTGTATTCGGTAGTAAACAGGGAGCCAGTGAAGTTGGGAGAGAATAGGCATAATGCATTCAGTAGATTTAGAACAGCTTATTATCCTAGCAGCAGAATTTTAAATAAGTTGTAAGCAATGGATAAGTTTTTGTGGGATGCCAGATAGAATAGCATTACAGTAATCTATACGTGATGGGACTACGGCTTTAACCGATACTTCAGTACTGTGTTGCGCAAGAACAGGACTGAGTCTAGAAACGTTTCGGAGATGGAAGAAGGCAGTTCGAGAAACATCATATGAGATGAAAAAGAGAGGGTACTGTCTAGAATTATGCCCAGGCTCGTAACCTGGGAAGAGATGTTTGTGTTAATGTTGTTAATTAAAATGGAAGAATGGTTAACCTTAGCAAGTGTAGATTTAGAACCAATGAGGAGCACCTCAGCTTTATTGCTATTTAATTGGAGAAAACTGTGAGTCATCCATGGCTTTATGTCCTGGAGACATGCCATAAGAGTATTTGGAGGGAAAGCAGAAGTGTATTTAGTGGATAGATAAAGTTGTGTGTCATCAGCGTAACAATGAAAGTTAATACCATGGTGTCGAAAGATATTACCTATTGGGAAGATGTAAAAAGAAGTGGCCCCAAAACAGAACCCTGCAGAACTCCTTGAATAATGGCTGCATTCTCAGATTTAAAGCCCTTTACTTGAACAAATTGCCTCCTATCAGTGAGGTAGGAAGAAAACCATTGGAGGACAAGGCCACAGACTGAAAAACTAGCTAGGCGTTTCAAAACTATCTGATGAGATATGGTGTCAAATGCAGAGCTGAGGTCAACAAGTACAAGAATTGATAAAAGTCCCATGTCAGCTACCCGGAGAAGATCATTTATGATTTTGACCAGGGCAGTTTCTGTGCAGTGTTTAGGAGGAAACCCAGATTGAAACTGTTCAAAAAGGTTATTTTTTGAAAGATGGGACTGAAGTTGGGAGGCAGCTATCTTTTTGAGAACTTTAGATATGAATGGAACATTTGAAATGGGCTGATAATTGTTAAGGATATTTGGGTCTAAGCCAGGTTTTTTCAGAATTGGAGTATATGAGGCCGTTTTTAGTGAGAGGGGGGCCGTGCCTGTAGTAAGGGAAGAGTTAACTATTGTAGTTATCATGGGGGAAATATGTGACAGACAGGACTTAACAAAGCTTGTAGGTATTGGATCTAATTGGCATGTGGAAGAATTAGATTTTGTTATAAGCTCTGAGATATCATTTTGAGCTGGTAAACTGAACTCTGAGAATAAGGTGGTTGGTAAGGGAATATGGGTGATAGTGGAGAGTATGTCATTTTCTTCAGAAATAGAGGATTTTTTTCAATTTTTGAGTTGAAGGAATCCAAAAATGTACAGCAGTATTTAACAGACTGGTTAAGGTGAGTGACATTTTCTGGTGGTGTAATTAGCCTATTCATTGTGGAAAAAAGATCTCTAGTATTTTTCCCTCCTGTATTGATGATGTTAGAATAGTATACAGTTTTGGCAACAGAGAGAGCATTTTTGTATTTTAACATATGATCTGAATATATTTCCTTGTGTACAACAAGACCCGTCTTTTTAGCTAGGCGCTCCAACTGTCGGCCCATGGCCTTGAGCTGATGGAGTTCAGATGTAAACCAGGGAGCAGTGCGAATAAATGAGACAGTCCGTGTTTTTAAGGGAGCTAGTGTATCAAAGGCAGAAGACAGAGCAGCATTGTAAAGGTCTACTAATTCTGATGGTGTGGTAGAAGAAGGAGAAACAGGCTGGGATTGCAACAAATCTATAAGGGTCTCTGGGTTTACATGCTTGACATTACGAAATGAAATCACATGCTGAACTTTTATTTTACGGAGAGGTAAGCTAACATCAAATGTAATCACTTTGTGATCTGAGATAGGTAATTCAGTAGGAATAAGATTGTGAGGTGTGATACCAGAGCAGCAAAGTCTAAAATATTACCTTTTTATGAGTTGAGAAGTTCACACATTGTATTAAATTAAAACAGTCAAGGATTTCATTAAAATCATTTGTGAGTGTATCAGTTGAGGTGTCAAAGTGTATGTTAAAATCACACATAAGGATGACATTAGGAGACATTCGACACAAAGTAGTTTAAACAGTAAAAAGTTCTGGAGTAAAAATACTTGATAATTTATGAGGTCTATATAAGACAGCAATTATAGCATGTGAAGGTCCGTAGAGTTTGCCAGCTAACAGTTCAAAGAAAGGATACGCAGGATGAGGTATCAGTGATAATTTTAGGTCTTTGCAGTGAATTATTGCGAGACTGCCTCCCCTCCCCAAAGAACGGGATTTAGTGATGCAGACAAACCCTGGAGGGAGCACTTGATAGATGAAAATAATCACCCTGTTGCTGCCAAGTCTCCGTAAGACATAAACAGTCCATCTTAGTGTCTATAATAAAATCACCAATCAGCAGAGCTTTGTTAGAGATACGTGTAGATCGAGTGTTAAATAATTCAAACTTCAAAGTGCCTATGAAGTGCCGGTGATTTTACCAGAGGAATCAGCACGCTATGTTCAACACATCACTCAAAAATATGTGGACAAGAGTGTCCTTCAGACCAAAGTGAAGAAACAGACCTGCTGTTACACCTGCTGAGACAAAAACGACGACGAGACCCCCGGTGAATGTACTTTGGACGTCAGAGATCAGCAGGTAATTCACAGTTTGTTCGAAGTCGATACAATTCATCTGGTGAGTATTTTAGCTTTGTAGATGTGATTGTATTAGATAGCAGAGTAGACACAGTAATCCATGGTAACCAATTGAGGTTTATCATAGTAGATTTCCAAAAATTACCCAAGCAAATTCCAGATTGGCAGCAAAGCAATGTACCCCTTGTGTACCTACTCGGCCCAATTAAAATAACACATTAGCCAGTAGACCGTCACCACTGGGATTTCCACAAGTACTCAGCAATTGACAAGAGGCAGTTTCCACCACCTATTCATCAAAGCTAGATACATGAGCAGAGAATCAACGAGAGAACTTCCATTTACCCACACAGATTTCTGCCAGCAGAGAACAGTTCTGCGAGGGCTCATGCTAAGGCTGAAAGAAGCAAGGGACAGGAATATCAGTTTTTAATCCAATGCAAAGGCGAAGGCAGATCCAATGCAAAAGGCATAAAACGAGTAAATTCATCTGGTGAGTATTTTAGTTTTGTAGATGTGATTGCATTAGATAGCAGAATAGACACAGTAATCCATGGTAACCAATTGAGGTTTATCATAGTAGATTTAAAAATCACCCAAGCAAATTCCAGACAAAGAGAAAAAAATACACAAACAGAGCAGCGGCAGACAGAAATGCCAGCGTTCACTTCCGGTTCCAGAAAATCTGATTGTCTGGTTCCTCAAAATTCTCTTTATGTACTTTTATCAGTTTTAGGAATCCCAGAAGTGCCCATTATCTTCTGTCATCTTGGGTTCCCCTTCCACTCTGAGATGCAGGAGCACCTGGCCATGCTTTCTTTATTCCACTCATTTAAGGTGTGGGGCAGTGAAGCTTCTGAAGGCCAGCCACCTTCCCTGATGTTAGTTTCTAAACTGCATCTCACAAAGCTCAAGGGAACAGTGAGCCTTTCTAATGTGCGTTACTAACAGGAATCGACAGTGGATTCAAGAAATATCCTGACCTCTTCACTTTCTGCTCAGTTTATCATGTTGTAGATTTAATTTTAAATGGAGACATTTGCCATTTTTGCCTATCAATCAACACTCAGTAAATCATAATGACAACGTGAAAATTTGTTTTCAGAAAGGTTTGCAAATTTATTAAAAATCAAAAACTGAAATCACTCACTCATATAAGATTAGATTAGATAAAACTTTATTGATGCCATGGAGAAATTCAAAACGTATTCAGACCCTTAATTCAGAACTTTGTAGGATCCCCTTTGGTAACTTCAAATCTACTTGGGTAAGTCTCTCCAACCGTTACACACCAAGATTTGGACAGTTCATCATATTCTTCCTAGCAGAAGAATCTCTCAAGCCCCAGTAAATGGGTTGGGACGCGTCTGTAAATTGCCATCTTCAGGTTTCCCTATGGGGTTTAAGTCTGAGCTTTGAAACAGGCCACTCAAAGGCAGTCGGAGACTTGTCCTGAAACCACTCCAGGCAGTGGCATAGCTCGGAGGGTGCGGAGGGGGCAGTCCGCCCTGGGCAGCACATTTTTGGGGGAGGCATTATAGGCCAAAAGGCTCAGTGCAATTCATGTGTAAGCAGCAGGGTTCGGAAAAATATCACTCATGAATGAAAGAAGTCAAAAAATGTATCAACAAATGCTTTAAAACTAATTTTCAGACTGTCCTTCTGTGATGGCATCAGACACAGCAGTTGAAATTTATGAGGCAATAACAAAAATAAAAATAAACATTACACCGATAATAATTTCTAGGAAGATAAACAACTAATTTGTAATTTTGTTTCCTTATCAATCCAAATGCATTGTTGCTTTGTGCAGAAAACATCCCCACCTATCACTTGTACACTACACTGGTTCCGGTTTTCACAGCGTAATTATATTAAACTAATAAATAGAACACGGCTTATCAGTGCATCTATACTATATTCTTGTCTAGGTGATGCTTATAAATAATTATATGTGAAAAATTATTGCTGTTTCTCTATATATGAACTAGGGAGTTACCCCCCTACTCGCTTCACTCACCAACCCCCCTGGCCTATGCTACACGCCAGCCACTTCTCATCTCTGCTGCTCGTGTTGTGAAGAGGGGGGCTGAAAGCACCACAAGGAGACACGGTCGCTCCTCCGAAACCCCCTCTTAAATGGTGATACAATGGGATACAAACACAGTTTTTTTTTTACCTCTTCTTTGCTCGATCAGCTGCTGGCTTGCTGCTGCTGCCGTGCCATGTGATCTGCATCTCACGCGGCACTTCAAACATTTAAAAGCCTGTACAGCAGTTGTCTTTGTCATCTACTCTTTGTCTTTTATTTCAGCCCCAGAAATGGTTAAATCTCTTGACACAAAGTCTCATCTCACGGGATGTGAGTTCTTGATATTTTAGTTTATAATTTAAAAACGGAATAAGAATCTGAAAATCTAACAACATCACATTAAAGTTTGATAAATTCTAAAAAGAATGATACCAAATATATATACGTAGGTTTTAAATTATGCCTGATTTAAATTGTGACATTAAAACATCACATAAATTTGTTGCACTTTTAGGCTTAGGATTTTATATATAGAGAGTAGATAAATCTATGCAAAATGTATCTTAATTTTTCTCTATACATCATTTTAATTTTCTATTTAAATATGTTAATATATTCAGATATGTTATAGGGCGACAAATTGAAGCACCGCCCCGCCCTGAGCGGTACAAACTCTTGCTACTCCACTAACTCCAGGGTTGTCTGGGCTGTATGATTTGGGTCATTATCTTGCTCAAAGGTGCCATCACACCAGTCCGAGGCAGCATGCGTTCTGGAGCAGGTTTTCTTCAAAGACCTATCTGTGTTTGGCTGCTTTCTTCTTTTCTTCCACTCTGACCAGTCTCTCTGCCCCTGCTGCCAAGGAGCATCCCATCTCAGCAGATGGTTCTTAGTCATGTTTGTCTTGCCTAGTTACTCAGTTTGGCCAGATTTCCAACTCTAGGAAGAGTTCTGGTGGTTCCAAACATCTTCCATTTCATAATTATTGAGGCCACTGTGCTCATGGGGACACTCAAAGCTTTAAGTGTGGTTTTATACCTTTATCCTGATCGATACTTCACCACAGTTTCATTACAGAGGTCTGTAGGGAGGCCTTGGACTTCATGACTTGGTTTTCGTCCTGACATGCAGTGTCAATTGTTGGGCCTTCTATACGCTGGTGTGTGCTTTTCTAAACGATGTCCAATCAACTCAGTTAGCCACAGATGGACTCCAATCAAGTTCTACACACATCTCATTGGAGAATTAAAGCAAACAGGAGGCACATGACCACAACGTGGAGTGCCACAGAAAAGGGTTTGAATATTTATATGAACGAGAGATTCCAGCTTTTGATTTTAAATAAATCTGTAAACCTTTATGAAAACACTTTTTCACTTTGGGTTACTGAGTGTAGATTGAAGGAGAAAAATGGCAAATTTATCCATTCAAAATTAAATCTACAACAAATTAAATTGTGCAAAAAGTGAAGGGGTCAGAATAATTTCTGAATCCACTCTGTATGTAACATAAAGCACATATGTTATGGACACAACAAGGAAGCCCAATAAATTTTGTGAGCAAGAAAACAGATTAACCAGGAGATGATAACCAAAAGGATCAGCAAAAACTGTCAAATGAGTCAAAAAGACTGTCAACCCCAAAACATATTTGTTATTTAAAGGGCAAAAGACCAAAGCAAACCTGACACTAAACCTTTAGAGATTTGTTGGGAACACTGACTATCACTAAGGATTTTTTCAAACAGAGTTTTATCCAATAAGATATACTGAACGTGACAGTTGCCACCATTTATAGACCAGAAGGTAAGTGACTTCATTCGCTGCAATGATCACAATCATGTGTCCCATCTGGAATGGTGTCAGGAAAATAAAATAATCAAAATCATAAGACAAATCAAACTATTCAGAATCAGTCTGGAAATGCACAATTAAAGAAAAAGAATACATTTTAAAAACTGAGCCAAAAAAATGTAAGAACTTTAAGAAAAAAAATGTAATAAAAATGCACAGTCATAACACTATGTTACCGTAAAGGTGTCTACTTTGTGAGTTTCATAGTATACCAAGTTAGCGCATAAGTCAACTGCCATCAATTTAATAAATGAAATAATAATATACTCTTAAGGAGAAAAGTTACAAGATTAACAAGGTCTTTAATAAGTTAAAGAGTGTTATGGTCCTTCATTATAAATATTGGTTCCTTTCCATTAATGCATGGAGTAACTTGTATTGCATGAGTAGCCATAACTAGAAAACACATTAAGTAAATGAGAAACAAAGATGAAAGCCACACATCCAAAATACAAAGATGCCCACCCATCCTGAAACACAGTTAAAGAGACAGCGGCACCCCCAAGTAATCTGTTGTGGCCTTACCTTTGTCTTCTTGGTTTCCTGGTGGTTTCTGGGTCTGCATTTCATCTTGATGATGTTTCTTGTGACTTGTCTGTCCAGCGGCTCTTTGACATTCTTTATTCTTCAGCTCGATGTGTTCATTTCCTCCCACGCACTTTTTCTGTGTTTTCTTGTCTACTAGGCCTGCCGTGGTTTTGTCATCTGGGACACGCACATGTTTGGCGAGTTCTTCACTACCCTGGAGCACATGTGGCTTAGGGACAGCGGGCGTCTCTTCACCCACCGAGTGTAAGATTTCCTGCTCTGACATGATTTTTCCTTGTGTTCTTAAGGGGATGCCCATATCATTTGAATGGGCACAGTCTATAACAAGGTTTGCATTTTTTACGACTGAGCAATTGCTGGCAGAAGCTTTATCATGAAGTTGTGTTGAAGGCACAGTTTGTCCTTTGAGTTTTGAGCCAGTTTGCTCAACATTCTCCGCTTCTTTTGCAGGAGATACTTTACTTTCTTGAAATTCTTTGGGTAATTTGACTTTTGATTTTGCCGTGGATTTTACTTTTCCGACGGTTAACTTATTCAGACTTTGTTCTTTTTTTGTGCCACATGAAGAATCAAAGTCGCTTGATTGTCTTTCTAGTTTTTGGCACTTCTGTTGAGAAATTTCAAGGGCGGGTTTAGCCAGGGCAGGCTGAGATTCTTTAGAGCTAGACCTTGATGATGGATGCTTAATGTGAACTGTGCCTTTCCGGGAAGTACTTGTTGGCCTCTCTTCCTGGAGATGTACCGGTACACCTGTCATTTTAGTATCATTCTCAGGATTCTGAAGCTCTGATTTCCGTGAAGCATGTTTGGATTTTGTCTCCTTCTGCATGGAGACTTTGTCATTTGTGTTCCCAATGTTCATTGTAATGACTTTAAATTTGGAATTTCCTATTTTTGTAGATTGTATTGTGGGTTCCAGTTCAGCCGCTGCCTTGTTTTCCCCTAAATCTTTAAAATAATAAGAAGTCTTATTAGGACACTTTACAGCTTGTGATTTTTTACATGACGATGTTTTATCATATGCAGACAAATGATCATCCTTTGTGGACATCTGAGTATCACCAAGAGAAGTCTCTGAGAAAGGAGGGTAGATACATTTTGGATTAGTGAACTTTATGCAACAATTTGGTGAAGCAGATTGAATTACTGCCATACTCTCATGTTTTATATTCTTTAAAATTTCAGTTTGGACTAGGTCTTTATGTGGAGGGCTACACTGTGGTTCTTCTTTTGTTGTCTCCTGTGTATTGAACTGCAAACCTGGTAAAAACGTTAAATCTCCCTTTTGTTTAGATGAATTCCTAGAGCTCCTTTTGTTACTCTGAGATTGAATTGTGTGTGGACTGCAATTTAAATTTTGATCGTTTTTTAAACCTTTTATAGGATCCCTCTGCGTTTTCCTTAGTTTTTCTGCTTTGAAATGCTGTGAAATGTCTCCTAACATTTCATTTTCAATGTTATCATTGTTTTTGTCTATCTTAAGTTCTTTCATTGCTGTGATTTCATTGAGAGGCGCACTTGTAGTCCTAGGTGTTTTCTCCTCTGAAGTTTCTGAAAGCTGAGCATTTACATCATTGTAGAGACTAGATTTGTTAAAGTGTTCTCCTTTAATGGAAGAGCATCCAGAGTGATTTCTGTACAGCGACTCTAATTTTGGGATGATGTCTTGCTTGCTATAAAACGTATCTGGCTTGAACAGCCCATAATGAGTTGTAGTGTCTTCCACCTGAGTGTCAGCACATAACTGCTTATGGTCTTTGCTAAACTTGTCAGAGTCTTTTAAGCTCTCCCATGGTTTCTTTGGCCCTTCTGTGTCAAGGCTCCCTGTTAGTTGAAGGTTCACGTCACTATCATAATCAGATTTCTGGGTTATCAGTATCTTGTTGTCAATCCTGAGATCAAGAGTAGGTGTACCAGGTTCATTGGTGACCACTGTTTTTTCAGGCTTTCCTTGCTGTAAATTATCTAAGAGACGCTGTAGCTGGTCACTCACTTTATATTCCTTGCTGTGTGAATTCCGATGAATCATCTGTTCTATTTTGTTCTTTGTTAAAAAGGAGGTTTGCTCCCCTGATTCCATGGTGCTCTCTTCTGAATGGCTAACAGGGTGGGCATCTCCATGCATATCACTGGAATCTGAAACTTTATGATGGTGTGTTTTTGGCCTTGTCTATACAGTAATCAGAACAAGAAACAAAAAAAGACATGTCATTAATGTATTTGTCAAACTTCCATGATGCTTTTTTCTCCCTAACAAATTAAAGCAAAAATATTTGTAACATAATTTACTTGAGTGTAATTTGCAGAATAATAAAATACTGTAAATAAACAATCTGCAAATTATTGTAAGCATTAGTCACAAGGAACGAGCCAATCTGGATTGAGTACCAGTGTATTACTGGGCACACTCAGATACACAGTTGAACTCTTGCATACCGGATCAACATAGAGGTCCTTAACATTAGAACATTACAACAATTTTTGACAAGAACAGAACACTCAGCCCAACAAGCTTGTTAAATAACATTGGGTTAAGTTTCGAAGGTTCCGAAAGTCTTACTCTTTACCACAGTAGTTTATTCTATGTGTCTGTTGGTTTTGTACGTGAAGAAAAACTTTCGAACGTTTCTGTGACAATTTCCCTGGGCAGGTTTCCATCTGTGTCCCAATGTTCTTTTTGAAGAAGTCATTTGAAAGTAGCAGCTGGGGTCCACTGCACTAATTCCTGTCAATCATGTGTCACACGAGGACGTTGTATGGACCAAGGTAATTCCAGGCCTGGGGGTGGCAGGGTGCACTGAAACTTCTCCTGCTATCTCTACGGACGAGCCGTGGAAGAACCTCTCTGATTCAGAGCTGATGACATTGCTTCCGGCACTCAGCATGATGTCACTTCCAGTTCCAGCGCCCAGAAGAATGTCACTTTTGGTGCACACACTGACGTCGGAAGATCATCACTTCTGGTTCCCTTACATCACTTCCCGTCTGATCTCTTAAAGCCACCATCTTTGGAAACCCTCACCAGTTATGCTTTGGCCTCAGTATTGTGAACATCTCTGTTCTTTTCAAAAACTTTTTACAGCCAGGAATATTATATGGATGGCTGCCCCAAACCTTTTTAAGTGTGTCGAGTCTGTTCATTTTCACACGTTACCTCTTAATGTCAATTTACTTAAAGGAAAAAGGTTCACCTTTCCAATCTCTCCTCATAATTCATACCTCATAGTCCTGGAATCTGCCTATTTGCTTTTCTCTGGACTTTCCCTCAGGCTTACTATATCTTTTTGTAACATGGAGACCAAAACTGCACACAGTTTTCCTGATGAGGTCTCACAAATGCGTTATATAGCTTAACCTCCTTGACTTGTATTCTACACGCTGTGCTACACAATCTATCATTTATTTTTAGAAGAATTAAGAGGATAGATCTGGCAAACTGGACGGTTCTAATGTTCTACTGATCTAAAATGTTTTCTTGACCATGATTTTTGTTTAGCAATTAGGGTTTGGCCCAAAAGTTTTATCATCTCAGTTTCGACCCTAGTCTGTTTTTGGTTACATTTCATCTTCCAGTTCTTATATCTTAAAGTATCCTTCCTGTCACTTTATGCCAATATACAAGCAAAAAATAGGTAGCCAAAAGAAAAGCCACGCAAGCATGGAGTAAAGTTGCAATCTCCACACAGTTTTAAACCCACTATTCATGAGCTGTAAGCAGCAGAGCAAACCACTGCGCCCAAATGAAATCTCAAGTAATGAGAAGTCAAGTAAAATGATGCCTTTTATTAGCTAACTAAAAAGATTACAATATGCAAGCTTTCGAGGCAACTTCCTTCATCTCATTACTTGAGATTTCATTTGGGTGCATTTGTGTCACACATGTGCGAGTAGGAGGAAGCTGAGCGGACCAAGTCAAGGTAATTACCCGCCAGGCCAGAGGGTGTCAGGGTGCACTAATCCCACTTCTGTTATCTCTGCAGGCCAAATACAGAAACACCTACCAGACGCACCGCCAATGACGTCACTTCTGGTTCCGGCGCAATGGACAACATCACTCCCGGTTCCGACCATGGACGATGTCATTTCTGGTTTTGGCCTTTAAAGCCGCCATCATTTCTTCAGCACATCAGTTCAATTCAGGACTCAAAACAATGCACATGCTAACAAAACCCATTTGCAGCCAGCAAGAATACATGGGTGGCTGCCCCAAACCTTTTTATGTGTGTCGAGGCTCTTCTTTTCACACATGGTACAACACCCTAGTATTATATCTCAAATAACAATTGTTGAGTCAGACTTGAAAAGCAAACTCAAACAAAATTCTCAAAATAATTGAGAAAATCAGCATCTCATTTAAAAGTAACTGTGATGGACATGTTATCTTTAATAACACTGTTTGACTTTATAAGGCTGTATGTGTTATGCATAATCTGACCAGAAGAGAACTGGGTGTCAATGATGTTTTCTGCTGACTTCCACATTCCTTATAATGCTTTACAGTCCTAAGCGGAGCAGATGTTGTCTTATGGCGTAATGTAGCCAATGTGGATGGACTCCTCAGATGCACAAGTTATTGAACTTAGAGGGAAACGTCCTCAGACATCAGATGAGGTAAAGACTTATGTGAGTAGTTTTGATGGTGGCTGAGATGTGCTGTGGTCAGTTTGGACAATCTGTGATGGTGACTCCAAGAAATGTGAATCCTCTAACTCTCTCCACATCCATCCCTGCTAGTATGGACAAGAGTATGGTCTGAAGTTTACAACCATCTCAGCTCCGTGATTTTGTTCACATTAACAGGGATTATTGACTTGGCACCACTGTGTCAGAAAGCAAATGTGTTCTATGTAAGGTGAGTCATTTTTGCTGGTAAAAGATGGTGGTGGAGCACTCTGGCTATCAATTTGTTTTGAAATTTTGAAGACAAATCTTTGCTGTGTGTGCTTAAATGTTCTTTGGTTAGGGATTTATCTTTGCTTTGTTTGCTTGCTGAATTCTCCTTGATTTTTTGACCTTGATTCTCTCTTTCCCCAAACACTGATTAGTATGCTGATCTTGTTAACTTTACTGGTTTTGACCACTGCCTGTCTAAGGCTCCAAGATTACCTTCTACATAGCCCTTTTAAATTCTTGTTCATAAAATGCACAATAATCTCGGCACAGGCTCAGTCTATTCTTATCAATAAGAGAGAGTGTCAACTTTATAGATCTCTTCAGAATTGCCCTCTTCACAATGTTTTCTTTGCACCTTCACTGTCTGTCACCAGTGTTTTTGGTGTATTTTATCATCTTCTGAGCCCAAGGTTTATGCGTCCCATGTCCCATGTAAGGGTTGGTGGTGGATTTTGCATTTAGGATAGGCAACTGAAGTAAGACCTTGCGGACACCCAAGGGCTGGTGTTTCCCTCATTTTTCTGTTAAGATTAGGATAGGACTTTTGTTGACCTGGGGGCTTTTCTTGATTTGGCAGAATCAGAATCAGAACTCACCTTGTTGACCAGATACAATAAAGTGTACTAGGAATTTGTCTTGATAGCATTAGTGCAGCATACAAGGAGAGCACAGAATACAAAAGATAAATATCCTCTTTAATAAAATCCCTGTTTGCGTCTAGGTGTCCGTGTGTGTGTGTCTTCTGGTGAAGTGCGCATGCGTGGGGCACGGTGCGATGCGCGATATTACTGTCAGAGAAAGTTACAGGCGTTTTTGCGGAAATACAAACCAGTATTACTGTGAGAGGAAATTAAAGGTACACAATACAGTGACGCATATTACAGCCAATTACAAGCCAGTATTACTGTCAGAGAAAATTAGAGGCATATTACCAATGCGCACGCCTGTATTACCGCCAGAGAAAATTAAAGGTATATTACAGACGTACAAGCCAGTGGACCTACAAGACAGTATTACTGCCACAGAAAATTAAAGACACACAATACACGGCGGCAGCCCACGAAGAACGGTCAGCTCAGCAAGTAAACATCAACAAAAGAAAGGCTGAAAGACAAAGAAAAATACGACCAACAAAAAGAATGAGGTCAAGGTCCCTTGCCATTTAATATAGACTGTTCCTACTAATGTTTATGCACTACTGTTCTAACGCCTGTTATTGTAACGGGCTTAATGACTATTAAGAGAATAAAATATAAAATGATAAAATATGATGCAGTATGCAAGGTCAATACAAAAAAAATTAAAGAGATAGTATGATTAAAATGTCCAGGCAGTGTAGTGTGCAGGTGTACATACTGTAGATATTGAGTAGAAAGATCAAACCTGATTAGTAAGAATAACTGCACATGGGAAAAAACTGTTTAGGTGACATGTTGTTTTAGCTCTCACTGCACAAAGATGTTTGAAGGAGGGGAAGTCTTTGGAACAGGTGATGCCCTGGGTGAGTCAAATTAGCAATGATCTTTGGGACCCTCTTCCTTAGCCTGGACATTGATGGATTAAAGACCAGAAGTCCATGTGACCGTCATCATCACGTCCTTCCAGGAGAACCCTGAATATAATGAGGACTGATTGAGGTCATTTATATTAGGTAGAATGCCTAGAGGGGGCTGGGCGGTCTCATTGCCTGGACCCCCTGCAGATTTTATTTTTTCTCCAGCTGTCTTGAGTTTTTTTGTTTTTTCTGTCCTCCCTGGCCATTGGACCTAACTTTTATTCTATGTTAATTAGAGTTCTCTTATTTTAACTCTTATTTTGTCTTTTTTTTCTCTTTCTTCATCATGTAAAGCACTTTGAGCGACATTATTTGTATGAAAATGTGCTGTATAAATAAATGTTATTGTTATGAACACATATAGGACTTCAGTGTGCGGTAAGTTGCAGCCTATGATTCTTTCACATGCTTTGATGATGCATTGCAGATTGGCCTTCGCCTGAACAAAGGCAGCACCAAGCCAGACAGTTAGAGATGAGGTCAGAGTGGACTTGATGATGTCTGTGTAGAATTGGACCAGTATTGCTTGAGGGAGATTGAATTTCCTCAGGTGACACAAAAAGAACATTCTCTGATGGGCTTTCTTAATAATACATGTGATGTTATTGTCCCACTTAAGGTTTTGTGACAGCACTGGGCCCAGAAACTTAAATGATTCAGTCATCCTAACGGCCATTTATAGCAAGTGATAGGTGAGCAGGTGTCAGTTTTCTGAAATTTGTGATCATCACCCTCAGTTTTTTTAATGTTAAGGTCTGTAGTACTAGGGTGTTGTACCATGTTAGCCATTATGGATGTAGTGAGAAGTCTAGCAAAATGACCCCTTTTATTGGCTAACTAAGATTACAATACGCAAGCTTTCGAGGCAACTCTGGCCCCTTTTGCAGGCAAGGTCCAAATTATTATGGCTGCACCACAATGTCAGATTTTCCCCCTTTTGTCTGTATATGAACTCATCATTGTTGGAACTTTTGCCTATTAGTGTTATGTCATCTGCAAATTTAAGAATTTTGACAGATGAATCGCCCCATTTACAGTTATTTGTGTAAAGTGAGAAGAGTAGTGGGGAGAGGACACATCCCTGCAGTGCACCAGTACTAAGGGTCAGTGGGTCATTCTCAGCTGTGAGTTGTTCCTTTTCTACCTGTTTTATATTAACAAATACAAATAGGCAGGCAGTGTGTTGTAGTGGTTGCAGCTTTGGCCTTTGAACCTCAAACCCTGAGGGTGTGGGTTCAAATCCTGCTGACACTGTGTGATCATGAGCAAGTCACTTCTCCAGCATATGCTTCAATAAAAAACAAAGGAAATATAAGAAGTTCACAAATATTATAAAATGCCTTGGTAAATGTGTCAATTAAATAATACATAAAGGAGACAAGTAAAAGATCCCAGTCGATATCATAAGCTGACATTTGAAGGCTCCTTTTGTTAATGTGGTGTGAGATATGGCCGGCCATTCATCATGGCCAATACCCCCAAGCCGCCAGATGGAGCCCTCCTTGCAGCATGGAGGTGCCCCGAATGCCAGCAGGGAATCATGGACAGTGGAGTTATAATGCACAGCCCTGCTGGATACCATGGGGGCCGCCAGGAGTCGCTGCAGGGAAGCCCAGGGATTTATATTTTCTGTATACCCCGGAAGTATTTCCAAGCCACGGGAACAGAAGAAATGATATACTTCCGGGCTGAAGAAAAAGAGAAGTTTTTACCTGACCCGGAAGTGCTGGATAATCACATGGACTGAGGGCTCAGAAGCACTTCCGGGTCGAGGACTATAAAGGACTGTGGGAGATCCCAGACAGATGAGCTGAGTTGGGAGGCAGGGTGGCTAAGCGTCTGGGAGTGGAGGATTATTTGATTATTGATTATTGGTTATTTGTATAAGTATTGTGGAGAGGAGGGTGCTTTGTGCATTGTATTATTATAAACTATTATTTGGACTTTTATCTGGTGTCTGACGGCTGGTCTGAGGGTTCAAGGGGTTGGCAGTGCCTCTATTTGTCACAGTGGCCATACAATATGAAGACCATATTGGCACACAGTGAAGCCACAATCAATGACATTACAAGTACCCTCCTCCTTATTTCATGTTTTCTGTGGTCAATGACAAATCAGCTTGTTTATGGCTGATTTAAGAATTTAATATTTCTATTTTAGCTTTTCTGAATTTTCTTTCATGCTTTCTGGCGTCATGCCCAAACAACAGGAAGTGTGGCACTGATGTAACTGATAAAGCGAGCACTAGGTTAAATAAAAGTGAGTACTGCTATATTCTGCTGCACAAATGTTAGGTGAATTTGTAATTTTTAATATTTGCGGTACTGGGGGTAATAACCCACAGAGCTGCCACTCTTAACATCTCTGATTTGTAATTTCAAAAAGCCTCCATGACTTTCTCAGTAGAATGGTGGATAACTGTTCTGGTATCATAGAACAGACTGGTTCCTCATGTCACCACCCTGAGACTACAAACTTAAGAATAAATCCTTTACAAGTGACTGCCATGTTCCATTGCTAGATACAATTTCTGTTTTTGTAATACTCCTTTGCTTAGGGTCCAACGTTAAGCAGCACCTCCTCAACCACGCAGCTGTTGGGTATAAAGTGTCTTACTTGGCATTAAGGAGCGGGCCATTATACCTTTATAAAAAAAGCGTGCTCTTTTTTATAGCTATAAAAGATCTAATTTTACTTTCAGCTACAGTTCACACATCAGAGTGATGTAGACGCTGACATCCTCCAGCGCTGGCACCCTTCTCATTTCCTGATTGATGTGCGCTCTGCTAGGTGAGAGGTTATGCAACTAAGCAGCTCCTACCCAACCCGAACACTTTTGCTCAAGGTCAGACAGATTCTTCTATTTCTGTTACTTGTTTTGTTCTTCTTGTAGTGTATCTGGCCATCAGCTCTCTGCTTTAAAATGTGACTAAAGTTTCACTTTCAGTAAACATGCCATACTGTGGGTTATTTGTTGTTTGGTGTTGTTTATTTGCACTAATGAATTTATGTGGCACATTTGCATGTATTTTAAATATTATGGAGTTAGTGTGGGGCTGCATCAGAAAAGTAAAAAAAAAAGTTTGAAGGTTATTTGTGTGTTGAAAAGAAAAGAAGGTAAAAGACATAACATGTTGGCCGTGTAACTTCATCAGGTGTGCAACTGAAAAGGACGTATACAGCAGGAAAAAGGGATCAAAGTCAGGGCAGATGAAAGAAGAAAAAGAGACTGTAGGTGAGAAAAGCTGCCATTAGAGAAGACGAACAGAAAAATGAAAACGTTAGTCGATCATTAAGACCTACAGACATGTGTGGTCCCAAGGCTGAGTCCTTAGCTTCTTTTGTTTTTCTTTGAAAAGTGTCTTTGAAGCCCTGTGAAAGAACACAAACAGAGAGCACAGTGTGGCTATGATAAAGGGAAGTGAAGCATTCAACAAGGTCTCTGATTTGACATGCTACCTGAAACTGTATCAACTGTGCCCGGTGGAGGGTGGGAGACCAGCTGGCCTAGGTCATTCTGACTGCTACTAAGCAGAAACTGATTACCATCAGACCTAACTATTTGATTTGCTCGTTTCCATCTTCCAACAGTGGTCCTCCAGTAGTTTATTTTTTTCCTATGGCCCGTCATAGGAGTTTTTTGCTTTCTTCTCCTCCGTGTCAACTGGTTAAACAAGCACAGTCAGGAATCAAGAACTTCATCTACATCCTAAATCAACTGAAACCGCTATGGACTTGTCTGATTTGCTTTTGTATCTTTTTAATAACATCAAACTGTTTCTACTCAATGGGTTGCCATGTACATATGCCTAGGTAAAATGTAGATATATACTGTAAATATTTCAGTTAGAAAACCTTTTTCTGATAAGAGTGAAGTGGGCGGCACAGTGGTAGCGCTGCTGCCACACAGTATGAAGACCTGGGTTCACATCCCGGGTCCTCCCTGTGTGGAGTTTGCATGTTCTCCCCGTGATGGCGTGGGTTTCCTCCCACAATCCAAAGACATGCTGGTTAGGTGCATTGGTGATTCTAAACTGTCCCTAGTGTGTGCTTGGTGTGTGTGCCCTGTGGTGGGCTGGCACCCTGCCTGGGGTTTGTTTCCTGCCTTGTGCCCTGTGTTGGCTGAGATTGGCTCCAGCAGACCCCCGTGACCTTGTAGTTAGGATATAGTGGGTTGGATGATGGATGGACAAGAGTGAATGTTTGTTTTGCACTTTAGTGGTTAAATTTTGCTTAACAATACCTGGTTGATTTTGTATCTAGTATACTTAAATTTATTAGAAATTATTATAGAAATAATTAATGATAATAATCCAAGTAAATGTAGTATATCTGTTTTCGTTGAATAATCTGTGGAACGCACCTTAAAGTGCATGTAAACGAATGATAAGGTGCTATATTGTGAGGTTTCTGAACTCTTGTAGGACCCCCCAACAGGACATCACACTGAAGCGAGTCTGCTGTGTCTGTGGAGGGCTGCTTGTCCGCTGCTGAGGCAGAGTGCGGAAACAGCTACCAGCCGATCAAGATCGCTCTATACGTGCCTGTCGCCAATGGGTGATGCAAGGAATGTAATAAATGCAGGGAACAGTATAACTTGGCCACTGACTTGGCCCCAGGTGCTGTGCCATTTAAAGGAGAGTAGTAGTTCCCGCTGCAATAAATAACCCTGCTGTTCCTGTTTCAAGTTGAATAAAGTTGGTTTTCCTAAAGTACTGAGACTCAGCCTCGTGTTTTGGGGCGCAAGACAGTGAATCACATGCCACAGTATAAATAGTTATCATTATTTTGATATTATTATTAAATGGTCTGCTTGCCATCTCCTGTTTCACCTACAGTATGTAGGAAATAAGATAAGATTCAGACTGGCAAGAGGCTTGTTTAAATTACTAGAGAGATCAGATACAAGGGTATTGTTGGTGACATATCTGCAGGTGAAACAATGGTTCCTGCTTCAGTTCAACATGTCTGGTGAGGAATGTGGCTCTCCTATGTGAAGTGAGCTTGTGGAGGAGAAGTTTGCATAGGTTAGGTGGTTGATGGAAGGAGATCAAGGTGAAGTTAGGAAAAAAAAGATCTCCGCGTCTTGTCTGAGGGATGGGTGGAATGGGAGGACCAACAGAATGCGGGTTTTGTTGCTGGGGTTCGTCTTAGAGTGAATGTTATGTTAGGGTCCTGTCCATAATATGAGAAGAGCATCCACTAGAAAGAAAAAACTCCTCATTCCGAGTGCTTCATTATAAATATCAGCCTCATCGCTGCAGAGGTGGGGGTCTAAAAAACTTTGAAAGAGGTAAAGAGTTTTTAATATGTCAGGGATGGAAGGAAATGCAGAGAAGGTAACTCTGTGAGTCACTTGCCTTGTAACAGACGGACTTTTAAGTCCTGGAAAGCCGATAGAAACACTAATATCTATAAATTATAGGGTTGTGGTGGGAAACATTGACCATAAACCTGAGAGATGGATGGAAACTAATAAAATCATTAATGATTCTTGTAGCTGGCTTCTGGAGCAAAAGGTGACACCAACACGGTTGTCAGTATATCTTTTGTACAGGTCTGGTACAAAACCCAGGTAGGAAGAAAAGAAATGCTGTTCCCCCCGACCAGTCAATGAAGATGTTGGCATAGTTAGGTCCCACTCTAGTACTCATTTAAAATATTATGTTGGCTCTAATTTGTGGACTGGGTGGCACTGAGGTGCAGTACGGCTTCCTCCCAGTTCCAGGATTTGAAGTCCAGGCCAGCCATTGGCTATGCTAACTTTGAATGTTCTGCCTAAGTCCATGTAAGTTTTCTGCCAGTGTTCAAAGATGTGTGTGCAAGTAATAAATGAATGAAAAAATCAAGCAGACTTCTGAAGTGTGCTAAATAAGGTGGTCAACAAAGGTGTTTTTGTGGCAGTGAAATCAGAAGGGGAGATAAAAATACACAGTTTTGGAATACCTTGGCTGTAAGGGCAATCTTGCAAAGCCTGTTTTCATGTAGTCCATGGGGGATTATGGAAGAGTTATTAAGTAATAGATGTCTACATTGTTTGTGAAATGTTATGAATGAGTAATAATTTTAATATGATGAGTTCCTAGAAGGAATATTGCTCAATAGAAGGACATATGATCAATTAGATTTCCTTCCACATGGCCTGCTTATGAGCCAGCAAAACTTGCATATGTTCCGTATGGATGTCTCTACTGGTGGGCCAAACCAATTTATCTACCAGTTCAACAGCCTCTCATCCTGGGGTTCATCATAAACACATCCTCATTGTCTGTCATTGCATTACTATGCCACTACCAATGGCCCTTTAACTATACAGTTGCCAGCAGGCGCTCTTGGAAACTGATATTACAAGGACTATGGTGGTCCTACCTGACCCAGAAGTGCTTCCTGGGGCAAGAGATTAAGCACTTGAAGTACTCCCAGGTCTGGAGTTAAAAGAGAGTTCTCCACCATTCTACTCAGGAGGAATTGGAATCGGGTATGGAGGAGAGAGTGGAGGTGGAGGAATAAAAGGAAAGATAAAGAAGAGAAGGAGTTGTGGTGTATTGTGAAAAAAGAGGCCACTATGAAGGTATTATTTACATTAAAAGGACTTAGAGTTGGTCATGCAGTCAAACTGACTAACTGGGCAACAAGGACCTTGGTTAGGGAGGTGACCAAGAACCCAATGGTGACTCTAACAGTGCTTCAGAGGCCCTCTGTGGGAGGGGGGAAACTTATCAGAAGGAGAACCATTTCAGTAGCACTCCATTCATCAAAGATGTGTGTCCCATATGGGATGGAGGGTCAGGTTGCAGTCATTTTTTTGCATCAGAAAGTATGGCACTTATCCTGTCCAGATCAGGCATGAAAGTAGCACACAAGCCTACAAACACACTGCACACAATCCTTCTTAATGCTAAAAGCATGTAATCAGCAGCAGAGATATGGAATGTGGTTTATAGCATGTCATATAATGCCTGTCCAGCGGTACAGTATATCAAAAATACTTGCTATACGTATGCAGGTACATTGCAACACAGTCAGAAGATAAGACCTACAGTCTCTGATTTACACACATACAAGTTCGACCAGACACACATTCAAACGGGACTCAGTGCAAGTAAAATTCAAGGCTAATACTAAAAGTGCCAGAGAACTGGCTGAAATGTGGCTATCTAATGAAAACGCCATTAACAGACATTTGGACATGAACCCAACTTGTGCAGGCTTGAAAAGAAGAGCATGCAAATAATCAATAAGTTTTTATGACCAACACCCTCCGAACCCCACCTCATCAATCACTTCTCCCACCTCATCCACCTGTCCTCCCCTCTTTATTTGCTATATATTGCCTTGGGTTCCTGTAAGTCTAATCATTTTTAACAGATGATGATTCGAATTAGGAATCGAAAGCTTTGGAAAAAAAATTATTTTAAGATATGTTATTCATTTGCTCCCTTTGTGGATTTCCAGCTAAAGATATATATATATATATATATATATATATATATATATATATATATATTGTGGCAGACGGCTGGGACACCTGGAAGTACCCGGAGAGGTATAATACCTCCCCTGGACCATCAGAGGGCCGCCGCCCTGGTCTAAATGGGGGCCATTCCTGTTGGGGCCCGTGGCCACCGCCTGGACAATTGTGGAGCCCTGGATGGCAGCACTTCCGCCACACCAGGAAGTGCTGCCGCATGATTGTCAGGAAGAACCTGCAGCACATCCCAGTGAGAGATAAGAGAGGCCGCCTCACTCCATTCGAGGAGCCGGAGTCGGGTGGAAGAGGATGGCGCTTTCAAGGAGTGGAGTGGAGGCGGCAATAGAGTGAGGAGAAAAAACAAGCTGTTTTTGTGCTAATTTGTGTACTGTGTTTGTGCTGTGTAGTGTTGTGTGAAATAAACGTGTGTGCTTTTGGACATCTGGCTGTCTCTGTGTCTGTCTGTGTCCAGGCATCTTTCACAATATATATATATATATATATATACACACTATTGTATATACCATATATAGTTACTGTACAGTATGTACATGAATATACTTATATAATATGTGTGTGTGTGTGTGTGTGTGTATATAAACACGATCAGGGGTGGGCAATTTGAGCAGCTACGAGAGTGTGCCTAAGTGCACTGTGTCACTGTGACATTCTTTTGAGTTAATTAAGTTAATAAAGCTATTGAGTCAGTAAAGCTATTAGAATAATTAATAACCTGCATGTCTTTTTCTATATGAACAACTGTAAATTGTTTTGCTCACCCCGTATATATATGTATATATATATATATACACATACACACACACACACACTGTTACTGTTACTGTATGTGCAGTAACTATATATGTGGTATATACAGTAATGTGTATATATATATATATATATATAGCTATATATATGTATATATGTATATACTATATTTACATATATAATTGACTTTCTGAGCATATACTTGAAAAATCCAAAAAAGAGTAGTGTTTTCTTTATAATCCTTTTTTATTCCGAGTTGTTTAATTCTTCCAGTAACACAATGATCTAGAATGTTCTGAGGCTCCACACCACACACCTCACCAGACTTATGAGGGTCACTTGCGACAAGCGTATACATTAGTTACTGCGTGTATCGAGTTTCTGATTTTAGCTGCGCTTGACCTCCCCTGCCCCCTGAAACGTGCCACTCTTATCACTAAGCGCCGGTCTATAATTAGGGGACAATTCTGTTTATCTGTGCCTTTTTTTTAAATACTCGCATTTCTTTGGGGAAGCAGCTGTCGTTTCATGGCAGTTTGCTTCCTTGCTTAATGAAGGAAATGCTCAGAGTAAGTATTAAAGTCAATTTCGTTTCTCCCAAAGCTGTACAGAACATTGAGGTCCAATGTTCTTTTTAATTTTTGTTAGTTGTATTACTAGCTCTTACTTTTTTTTGCTTTTTTTTTAAAAAAGAAGGGTAGTTGAAATTCTGAATATTTTAAAAAAATATACAGTATCCAAAAAACAATTTGGTTGTTATTTTAATATGAAAAGCATGATGTAGGCAAATGAAATTTTAACCATCCACAGCAAATACTCCATTATAAATGACTCCCTTGAGCCAATGCATTAGCATGTGAAGGAGATACCAGAATACTGGGCGGACAATATAAAATGTGTTACTTTTCTGGACATGTGCACCTACCGCGTCAGAGACATCTGCGCCATGCTGTTCACTTGGGGCTGCTTGCTTGTCTGCCAGGGTGCGCTCGTCCCACTCTGATGTGCAGTCAGACGCTCTCCCCTTTTGTTGAAGCTGATCGTTCTCTTGCACTGCAATGCCTGGACTTTGTTCAGATCCACGGGTGAGGCTGATGTGTTTTTCTTTAGTGATAAAAGCATCTGGATGTCCCATCTTCTCTGTGTCCTGTTTAATAGAATAACTGCAAACGCGCTCCTCCTCTTCTTTGTGGCAGAGATTTTCTTCCTGCCCTCGTTTATCCTTTGCTACAAGTTCTATTTCCAAGCTTACCTCTTTGGCATATACTTTCAGATTAGAAGTGGAGTCCATTCTCTCTCTCTCCATGGATGTTTCAGCAAGGCCACCCCTCATTTCCTCCTGCTTCTGTTCAGTCAAACAGTTCCTTTCTTCTGCTTTGTTTTTAATGGCAATGGCTGTAAGCTCTTGTGTTTTTATTGTAGCCAAGTCCTCCTGGTGGGCCGTGACTATATGCACCATGTCTGCGTGTTTTCCAGGCTGGCAGTCTTTAGATGGGGCTTCTTGAACAGATGTCTCTTCTGCCCTCAACATATCTCGAGCGAGGCCATTGGTTGCCTCCATATCTGAGCTGTCATTTGATACCCTGGCCTGTGTTGGCTTTTCTGTGCTGTTGACACCGTGGCCCTTTCTTAATCTTAGTACATCATCAGGGTAGTCACTTTCTTTTAAAGTTGGCAGCTCAATTCCCTGCAGCCTTGCCTGCCAGACTGAATTGGCATATTCCGTCATGTGGTCAGAACATTCAAAATCTTCTGGATGATCACAACGAAAGTCATCATCTGTGACACAGTGCTCAGAAACAGCCAGCTCTGTAGGAACACACAAACCATTTTTGGAATTGGTCTCTGGGTGGTATTCAGTCTGGCTGCCTATATTTACGTCAGCCATTTTTCTGCAGCCAACAGGTGTTTCATTTGTAGCAACAGGTTCTGCCAAGTCACTTTCTTCAAGTTTGTGGTATGTCTTAGCTTCTGGAAGCTGGGAACTGCAAATGACGCCATCTTTCCCTAGATAACTGAAAGATGCCTGCTGATCATTCATTCTAAATGAGCTCTCTCTACTAATCTGCAGTGCAGTTGTGAGCTCCTCTTCCTGCACTGAATCTCGGCTATTACTTGTAGTGCTTGTCCTCTTGACAATATCTGCATAGATATTGGGTTCATCCAATGGCTGCTCCTCATTAAGGGACATCTGTGATAAACGATTAGTAAAAGCTGCTATGGAGCTTCCTTCCTTATCAGAATCTTCACGGCTTTCCTTTTCTGTTTTCATTGAGGGCTTGTCTTTAGTGTTGATTCCTGGTTCAAGTGGAGGATTGTTGTTACTCTGTGTATGTTGGAACAATGTTTTGAAAATGTGCATTCTTTTGAAATTACCCACTTCCAACACTGCAGAGCAACTTATTATGCCTTGAGTGTTTTGTGCAGACACTTGGTAAACTGCAGCATCCTTTTCTGCGCATCTGGAAGTCAGATAAGGAGAAAAATATTTATGTGTGAGGGTGTAAAGAATATGCAGGCAAACAGTAGCCATCTTTAATTTTATAAAGTTGGTACATAATCAGGTGTGTTATATAATGGCCCCTGAGGCAAACCTCCCCTCTAATATATCCTTACTAGGCTAGGGATGACACACTTAATCTACAAAGAATACAAATTACGATAAAGGCTTCACTTTATAATACTCCCATGATTCATTGCATCCTAGGAGCAGTGGACAAAATACAGTAACTTTAAAAAAATTAAATAAATAGAGCACATTATTTTTGGAAAAAATGTAAAAATGAAAAAGATTAGCTTAAAAACAATAAAATATTAAAACAATGAAAATATATTAATTCTTCACCACTTCTGTTTGATTCCCTCAACAGTGGGAATCTTAACTGAGTTTTTCAATTGTGAAACTAAATGTGAAACCAAATTATTTTGCTCATCCTGCACAATTCTTTTTAACTAAAATACACATGGACACAAACATATGAGACATTTACCCAGATTATACGTTTGACTGACACCTTAATAACATTCTAGAAATTCATACATTTGTACAAAGTGACATAATCAATACGCTGTATTCACAAAACAATAGATGAAAGTCAGTATTGTGTGGCTTGGAAGTGCACATGCAGCTCTATAATGTGGCAAAGTTGAAATTTGAAACTTTTAAAAGTCTTTCTTTAACCTATAAAAAGCTAACTTTCCCCTTGGGAGGCACATTGGGCAGTTTGTGACATTGTCATGCTGGCATTTTAAAACACTGCTATTAACTATAAAGAAGAAAAGCTTAATTTAAATAAATAATATTTTAAGAAAGGTTTTTGGTTTTGATTGTGGCCTTATTTTAATTTCTGACATTAGCACTGTCTTTGAGTACAGCATATTAATGTAAAAAACAATCTGTGCTGCTCAGTTTTCAATCAGTTTGATTCCAATCTTATCAGCACAATATCTTCTTTTGGTCACTGCCTACCAGGACCTGAAATCCCTTCTGGTGCCATGGGAAGTTCTTCCTTGGCACAGTAACACTAAACTAGTGTTCCCTTCAGTGGCTCACTCTTACCCCTGCACTCCTGAACTCTCTCTAGCTCAGAATATTTTAAGAGCTACATGATGCCTTTCATTGCACTCAGTGATCCTGTCCTTCAATTTAGTGACTGGACATAATGGCTTCTTGCCAATTCTGCCTGGCATCGCTGTTTAAGGAGGGACATGGCCCAGGCTTTACTGGCTAGTGACCAGGTGAAACTATGCTGCATATCAGCCATGTGGTTTATAGGCTTCTTGCCAGCCTTCAGAGGTCTTTCACTATTTCTTAGCAGGGGAACGGGCACCCCTAGCATCTGTTGGGTTACTTTCATTCTTGCATCTTGGAGGAACTTTGAAAATTTCTAACCAAGCCCCCCCCCCCACCACACACACACAATTATGCTCACACTGGGTATAACTTAGAGTTGTCAAAGAAGTTAATGTGTGGTTAATGAGGAAGAAAAACCAGAGTACCCAGAGGAAAACCTATGCAGACATAGGGAAATCCTGCAGAATCCACATGGACAATGACCAGGCACATTATTGATTGAAACCAAGTATGTTAAATTAGTGGGTTGGGAATTGGCCTCCATATTTTTCTGAAACACTTGAAAATGAATTAAGATGGTATGAGCACATTGTTTTGTCATGGTAGAGTCCAAGAGTGACCCTGCTCTTCACTTTGTATTCTTTATTATGTAGACCTTAACAAAATGTCCCCAAATCCCTGCTATGGCCCACATATGTTACACTAGCAAAATACCCACGCTTCGCAGCGGAGAAGTAGTGTGTTAAAGAGGTTATGTAAACATATATATACATATACATATACTGTATACATATATATACATATCTACATATACACATATGTACATATACATATATATACATATATACATATATATATATACATATACACATCCACATATATATACATATACAAATCACAGCTTCCCGCTTTCTAATCGGGCCTGTGAATGGTGCTTTGACTGATGCCCAGATCCCACAGTATCTCCTCTTAGGAGAGGCGTTAGGCAAGTGTAATTGAATAGCGGCGCTGCAAGTTTAGTTTCTTTTCAATAAAGTCAGGCGTTAGGCAAGTGTCATTGAATAGCGGCACTGCAAGTTTAGTTTCATTTCAATAAAGTCAGGTGTTAGGCAAGTGTAATTGAATAGCGGCGCCTCATTGAATAACGGCGCTGCAAGTTTAGTTTCTTTTCAATAAAGTCAGGCGTTAGGCAAGTGTCATTGAATAGCGGCGCGTCATTGAATAGCGGCACTGCAAGTTTAGTTTCTTTTCAATAAAGTCAGGCGTTAGGCAAGTGTCATTGAATAGCGGCGCGTCATTGAATAGCGGCACTGCAAGTTTAGTTTCTTTTCAATAAAGTCAGGCGTTAGGCAAGTGTCATTGAATAACGGCGCGTCATTGAATAGTGGCGCTGCAAGTTTAGTTTCTTTTCAATAAAGTCAGGCGCGCTTTGCAGCGGCGAAGTTCTGCTTTTAAATTTTTATTAAGAAGAAAAGAAAATCTTTTTAAACTGAGGGAAAATATACCAATAACAATTTGTTAAGGATCTGTTTTTTTGTGAAGCTGTCTTTACACAGCTTCTCCGCTTTTTTATAAACGAACGCCATATAAGTCTGTCCTTTCTGCTTGCTTCGCGGTTCTGTAGTGGTTTATTGTTAGTCTATTACGATTGTTTTTATAAACGAACGCCATATAAGGCCATCCTTTTTCCTTGCTTTGCCAAGGAAGCAGCCTTTTTATTTAATGCACGGGTTCTCCGTTGTTTCACTGTTCGTTTATTACGATTGTTTTAGTTGTCTTTGTATACCACGTTGTCAGTTGAGCACTCCGGTTGGAATATGATCAAGCCGTGGAAACTTACTGTTGAGAATGCAACGTATAGTTGTACAGGAGAAAAATGGCAATCTTTTGTAGGTCTATGAACTTAATTTATGCCTGTATGCGTCAGTTGCTTCATATTCTTTTCGTACCTTATCAATTGTGTAATGTGTTTTTTGAACAGGTTTGATTAATCAAAGTGATCACTTGTGCTGTGTTCAGTCAGTCACTCGCTCGCTTCTTATTGTTTCGCTGCCTTCTCAATTGTGTAATGAATGTTTTCTTCAGCGCTCTTTGTGGCTGTTCCTTGTTTTCAGTTCACGTGATTACGTAGGAGGCGTGATGACGCGATACGCGACTCCGCCTCCCACGGCCATCGAGCTGCACTCCATTACAGTATATGGACAAAAAAGAGGTTCCAGTTATGACCATTACGTGTACAATTTCGAACTGAAACCTGCCTAACTTTTGTAAGTAAGCTGTAAGGAATGAGCCTGCCAAATTTCAGCCTTCCACCTACACGGGAAGTTGGAGAATTAGTGATGAGTGAGTGAGTGAGTGAGTCAGTGAGGGCTTTGCCTTTTATTAGTATAGATTATCTTTTATATAATGGACCTCGGAAAACAAGATAGAGTACAAAAATAGGCAGGTAAAAAGTTTAGAAATTTTATTCCTGTATTATAGATAATGTGCCCAAAATAATAAACAACTTGATAATATGCTACCAGGTGGCTGACTGTTTTAATATCTGTTAGTTTCTCACCTGGCTTAGTCTTTGTTCCACTGTCCCCCATTGGATGGAATGGCAGGCAGCACAGACTGTCTGAATTTGGCCACTGAGAGAGTTGATCTCACGATGGAAAGTGGCAGAGACAGAGCCTATAGCCTGCAGCCTCCTCTTTTTGTCACTCTGTAGCTCCTGAATTACACCCTTCACATTTTAGCTCTATCTAGTTGCAGTCTGTCAATGTCCAGGCACCCTGTATTCCACCCGGCTAGCTGGATAGCTTCAAGGGATAAATTTACTTGTACCATCCTGGGGAGCTGGCTAACAGAATGTCTTGCACACATAGTCAGCTCACATGTCAACACAAAAGGTGTTATCTGATCTGGTAGGTCATAAATATCCCAGAGAAAGAACTGGCTCCTAAAGCTTCTCTGCATTGTAAAATTAAATGTGTGGTGGGTGTGGCAACACGCTGTACCAGTGCATGCTCCCCAACCTTACCTTATCTGACACAAATGAAGATACTTACCAGTGTATATAAAAATTTGTTCTCTCTTTCTTTAGTTATTATAATCATATTTCATTTTCCTTGAAAGTTAACTGGGAAGTCAAAAGCACGCCCAGTACAAAAATGCCTGTCAGCTCAACCAGGCCCAGCAGCCCATAGGAATAAAAAATCAAAAAAGAGATCTCTTTAATATTTTTTTGGTTTCTCCTAGACAACAATGACAAAGAAATAAAATGGAGACATGCTCTTTTGGCTCATACGTCTCAGATTTTTCTCCTAAGAAAAAAATACCCTGCCTACCCTGCTAGCTACTGGGTACAGCATGCCTCCTTTCTTCGCCGGGCCCCTCACTACTGCCACTTTCCTTTCTTCTTCTACTATCAGTCCCTCTTCTTTCTATGATTATGATACCTCAATGTCAGCCCACCATTGAGCGGATGTGTTCTGCTACCCAAATGAGAGCTTATTTGCTCCCAGCAGGGATTTTCCATTTACAATATCTGTGTTACAACTGGAGCAGGGCTGATTTTGCATTGTGGATCAAGATCACTACCAAACAACATGGATTGACAAGTTACACTGCCTCCTAGTGGCCTCTGCACAAATTACCTCTGTGAAGAGGAGCATGTGCAGTTAATAAAGAGGTAAATAATGCATTGCCTTAATAACACCAGTCTGACTTGGGGAAGCTTATACAAATAAAACATTAATACAAATGATACATTCTTCCATATTTACTGTTTAGAATTCAAACTCCTGTTATACACCCACACACCTTTAAAGGTGAATACAAGGGTCCGATATCAAAATAAAGAATCTTTTACCTCTAAAATATGGAGGCCTATTGCATTTATAACTGCATGTTATAATTAAACCAAAACTGCAATGCACAACATTTTGACTCTACAGGAGGATCTTATTTTACATCTGAGCATGGAAATAAAACTTGTTTTTTCCACTTGTAGACCCTCGCTGATTCAGCCCACTCAATATTAGTCACCCCTTGTCATTACCCTAGAACCAGAAAAAAGGTGTCAAAACCAAGAATGTAAAACAAATTACTTTAATTGATTGCCAATGCAGAAAAACTGGTTAAAACCAACTGTGCTTTGCTATTGCTTCTCTGCTTCTATCCTGCTAAACCTAGACAGAGTGTCAAATGAGTCCTTTAAAAAAATACACTGCCTTTACTACTTGCCATGAAGTGTGAAGATCATTTTTGATAAGCAAGCTCATAGAATTTTATTGCATGTTGGCACCATAACTGTTGTCAGACATGAGATTGAACCATTTGTCTTTGGGGTTAGTGGGTTTAGTATTGACATTCAGAGTAGAACATGCATCACTTGAGCCGCACTCTGTTCATTTGGCACATTTATTTAGTATTCTTCAAAATGAAGGAAAGTTCATTATGACTGTCTGTCCTGGTGTGCAAAATCTGCAATTTTTAAACAACAGATGCCTATATTTTTATTATGTTTTATATACAGGACACTTGCATGGACAATTTAACATCAAAGCATATTCTTTTCCTGAATTGTATCACATTAAAACAAACATTTTGCTCAATTGGACAGGATAAATATACTGTAACACTTAAGGAGGCAGGACATCAAAGCCTCCTGTTTTCCTGAATTGTACCAGTATCAATCACAGTAATATCTGTTTAAACGGAGCAGAAATATGATTATTTTATCACCAGTGAACGGATGGGCAACAAGGACTAAATTGGTTTACAGCCTGGGAGAGGAAGATAAATGGATATACTTTAGCAGATCAAAGAGTTTCAACAAGGACATCCATTTGACATCTTTAACTTTTCCAAAGCTTTTTCTAAAGATTATATATATATATATATATATCCAAACTTTGCTATCCACATTTTCTTTTATGCATTTCTCTACTGGTATTATATACAGTCACTAATTAAGAAAAGGGTTAGAATGAAAACCTGCAGCCACTGGGGCCCTCCAGGACCAGTGTTGGGGACCCCTGTTCTCTGAGATGGAAAGACCAAGATAAGTCTGATAATGTAGACGTTTATTTAACAATAACAGATTGACAGCCATACTTTCTGAAGGATCACCTTTGCACTGTTTAGGCCACAGGAAATGCCTTGTAAAACAATGGTTACTGAAACTAACCAGGGATATTCCTGTGCTGTTACTAAAGTCTCCTCCAGCCTTCCTGAGTTGCATGATTTTTCTGTCTCTCTCCCCCACTTATCTTTATCACACCCTGGGAATCTCTGCCTACCTTCTTAAACCTTCTTGGACTTGTAAACGTTAACACAAACGTCCCAAAGGTTTATGGAATGCAGTATACCTGTGTAACATATTGCTATCAATCAACCATCAGCTCCACTTATCTGCAGGGTTATATGTTGGCTACTACAATACACTTTGCATCCACGACCACTGTGTGTTGATACGGTTGCACTGCTTGTGTTTCACATATGCATAGTCTTTCACACTTGGGGCAATGATCTTTATTTGTGTGTTGTCAGTCACATCACCAAATTCAGAAAAATCAGCAATTTGCTTTAACATTACCTCACGGGGAGAGGTGAGAAAAGGTATAAATCTGCGCACTACCTCATGTGCTTTAAGGGCGTTCAAAGGTTGATGTAAAGTTCAAGAAGTACTTGGTTGCGACATATCCAAATTATCGCTATTACTAGGGCAAAAAATCAACACTTTCATGGATGGAGCAATCACCTAACTGTACAAGTATTGTTATGAATATTACTCCATCTGTGTCAGATAAACATTTTTTCACCTTTCCCAAAATATAAGTGCCAACCTCTGCCTGAATGCCATCTTCTGGCAGCTCCTAGCAGGTTATGACTGCTCATGAGCTCTCCTAAGTCCTAGTGAAGGTAGGAGTGGTTTCCTAAATTAGGAAAATTAGATAAAATGCTTTTATATCTACTCATAAGAGTAGGACCAGATTTGTTTTCAGTCGGTTAGGACGCTTTTCTTACTCTGAAACACTTGTTATATTTGGGCACTGATATGCTTTCATTAGAACAGTCTAGCATGGTGGCATTTAAGGAGACCTGCAGTGGGGTCAAATGTTCACTGTGATCTACATACTTTAGATAGATAGATAGATAGATAGATAGATAGATAGATAGATAGATAGATAGATAGATAGATAGATAGATAGATAGATAGATAGATAGATAGATAGAGAACTATGTCTCTCTATTATGAAAGAAAATCTTGAGATGAGACAAGACTATTTCCAAGAGATTTTTTCAAGTCCCACCGTCCACATAACCATTTTCAAACACACCCATGGGCCACACACCTCTCATTTTCCAACCCGCTGAATCCGAACACAGGGTCACGGGGGTCTGCTGGAGCCAATCCCAGCCAACACAGGGCACAAGGCAGGAACCAATCCCGGGCAAGGTGCCAACCCACCGCAGATGTCCAAATCTTATTGAAGAATTTCATCCAGAAGGGTTATCAACAGAAGAAATGAGTACATGGGTAATCCTAGCACAGAGAAACGATGAAGTCAAACAAATTAATGCAAAAATTGTCGATCGGTTACACAGCAAATTGGTTGAATGCGTATCAATAGACTATGCTGAAACAGTTGGTGGTGATGGTGCACAGATGAAAACATCAACTTACAATATCCTGTAGAATATCTACAACCGGTAACACCTGCCGAATTACTGTTGAAAGAAGGATGTATCGTATATGACAATTAACAAATCACAGGGACAAACATTAGAAAAAGTCAGTTTATTTATTAGAGAGAAAGAAACGATATTCACTTACGGGAAGTTATACGTTGCATTATCACGATGTAAGTCCAAACACAGAATTGAAATTCAAAGCAATATTGATGAAAAGTTAATTCAAAAATTTTTTTTACTGACGTTTTACAGTAAAAGAGTTTAAAGAGTATTTGAGTGTTAATTTCAAAGCCAAACAGAATGAAAAAATATAACACAACAAATATCACTAAAGCGACATGAAACATAATTTTCTTTCAATTTATTACGTTTTACTATTTTTTACTATGGTTAATTAATTGCTGTAATGTAAAATAGTTAGTTCTATTATGCATATGTAACAATTCCCATGAAAATAACAATCTGTTTAAACTGTACATCTGCTTCACTATACGCGAGCGGCAAATCCGTGAAGTGGCTAGCACATAGTGCCCACCCAGGGGTTGGCAAGCGAAGCGAGCAGGAAGCAGAGCCCCCTAGTACAGTAAAAGATATAAAGATATAAAGAAGTTATACTGTAGATGGGTTAGATGCAGTAAACATGAGAACAAATCGGGTTGTATAAAGAATTTTAAAAAATTAAATAAAATAAAGCAAGTCTGAGGCACAACGTTAATGTAGAATTCTGAAATGTCTTTCCGAGTTGCGTGTTTTATTTCTTCAGCGGTTGTTTGGAGGCTATTCACTCAATTCTCTAATTCAGATGGGTGTGTACAATGACTTATCATCAGCATTACTAACTCTCTACTCGGGAGCATCTTAAAGTCATCCACCTTCTCTGCATGTTTTCAAGTATTGTGGTTTTCTTTCCCAATTGCTAAACTGGCCAATGGCTGGATGGAGTAGCAGAGAGATAGAATAAGTTTGTACACTTGAACCTGTAAATATGTATTCTGTTTTCACATTTCAACTGTTGTTTTTTGTATTTACACACTTCTGCTGTGTTACTTTGCTCTGTGTTCAGTACAATTGCAACACCGCTGAACAATCTTGCACAAATCCAGCATTTTACTTGCTTCTTCTCTGGCTGAGGTTCTTATTTTATACCCCATTGTCTCACATGCTAGAACATTTTACATTCAAGCACAGCTTTTTCTTTTTTACTCTATGATCAGACACCTTTCACTTTCAAAATGGTTTAAAGACTTTCTGGAATCAGAAATTCCAAAAACTGGAATCACTTTATATGACATCAGTCAGTGGTGTGGCTGTCTGCAATCTGTAGAAGTTTGCTCTGCCTTTGACATTCAGGAGACGCCATCAGAGGGCAGAATGTCAGATGCTGTGTGGATGCTTGGACTTGAACTAAATGATCTGGACAGTGAAAACCGACTCCAGTGTAAATACATAAATAGATAAGGGACAGAGTGACAGTCAAAACAAAGAGGAAAGGGCACACAAATAAAATGAAATGCTAGGCCGTAATAAGTGGACTGATGAGAACATGAGAAGTGTGATGACTCCAAGAAGAAGGAAAACTGCATAGTGGTAAAGTAACAAATCCAACAGGCTGAGCACAGAACACATTCCAAAACATGCTGTACAAAGCTGAGCAAAAACCTTATGGGCTGTTGGTATGCAACAAGAATGACGCACTCCTCAAAGGTTGTGTGGATTTGGGTGAAAGTGACAGGAATCGTTATACCACTGCTCTGATCCTACCAGACAGTGTGTACAACTGCCCTCCTAATCTTCTCTACGTCTCACTCTTGTCATCTCTTGTCACTCTTGGCAGCTCATCTCAGCCAAGTTGATGCTAACCTTTTATAACCTGAGGTTACTTTCTGAGGTCACACTACAGCTTAAAAGACAAGCATTTACTATCTAACATTAACCCCTGGGTGTACTTGGGCCCACTGCAATTGGGATCAGTGGCAATTATTTAGTTAGGATCAAGAGTGAATTTAATTTCAATTGAAAATGAATCCAACTTATTTTTTGAAACATTTTGCTTCCTAAAATAATTTTGGTGATTATGATAGGTAGTTTCAAGCTGAATACAAATAAAGTTTCTGATTTACCATATCACATTACAGTTTAGAGAAAGACATAAATAACTTTTATTGAATTTAGTGTGTTTAATCGCTTATTGATTGTTGACATAATGCATTAGTTCAAAATGTTTTGTTGACGATTTTCTTTTGTACTCAACATCTACTGCTTTTCTTTTCCCTGTCTGACAATAGTTGGCCAGCATTTATGAATTCTACTTGCTCTGAAACTGCTTTCCTTCACTGTAATGTCCTGGTGAGACCTTTAATCCGTTGTTCCTCATTGTTAGCACCAGGATTAGCAGTGAAGAAGTCCAAAACTGAATGCAGAAAATGAGTCTGTAGTGATATGTGCCAATTCATGGTTTTGTATACTTAAAGCATGTTGTCAACAAGCTGGGCATAGTTTATTGCTTTGTTGTGGCCAGGAAAATTCTCAGGAACATCCTTGAAGGCCTTCCATGCGATTTCCTCCAGCTGCTTGTCACTGACGATGTGTCTGATTTGTGGTCCAACAAAATGCCTTCCTTAATCTTGGCACCAATTATCCATGGAAATATTTGTCTTAAATATCAAAACCCTTCACCTTCCTTGTTCATTGCTTTCACAAAATTTCTAATCACTCCAAATTTTTCAGAAGAGAAGAAGAGAAGGCAAACATATCTTTTTTAGATGTCAGGTAGTTTATGTCCAACACTTTTCTGCCCTGGAACCAAATGCATATGAAGTGGCCACGTCTTTAAAATGTAATGAGATGCTTTAGTACGGTTGTCCCAATCACAAATGAAACAACAGGACTTGGTATGTCTGAGCCGCATTCTTAATAGCAGTGACATTACTTTTTGATCACAAACTCAGCATTGCCAGGTCCATGTTTTCTCGCTCAGCTGGGGTATTTTTGATCATCGTCTGTGAGAAGAAATGGACTTTCTTGGGTTTTGGTTTTTTGGACTACTTTTTAAAAAAAGCAATGTGGTATTTTGGGCTATTTTTTCAATTCCCCTCCACTGCATTTTTATCATGTTTTTCATCCTTCTGGTACTCCTTACCTTGCTATTCACACTTGTATATGTTTTTTACTGTTGTAAAATCTTTAAGGGAGACACCTGCTGCTGTTGTGTGATGCTATATACCCATTCAATCACTCTGAAATATACCCTTTCGCTCTGTCTCATTTTGTCTACCTCACAGAATGGGCTATTTTTTCAGGGAACTTTGCTAATTGGGCTAGAAATTTTTAAGGACCTGGCAACCCTGAATTCAACACAGATATTATAATATACTAGCTATTTAGGCCAGTGATGTAAAAAGCCTGGGGTCCTAGAAACTATTGAAATCATCAGAAAAAAAACTGAAATGTAGAGATGTCAGGTAATTGAAAGGAACTACTCTGGACATCTCTCTCCAAGGAGGTTTCGTTTTGCTGACGTGCTTGCATCACTTGTGCATTAGCAGCTAAGCAACTTTATCTTTCTTCTGAGGTTTCGTTTTGCAGATGTGCTGGCCTTGCTTGTATATTAGTGCCGGGAGGAAAAGTGAAGGGGATACCATTTTAACCGATATGAGCGGCTAAGCGACTTTGTCTTTTTTCTGAGGTTTTGTTTTACCGACGTTCTGGCCTCGCTTGCATTATTAACGGCTAAGCGAGTTTCTGTTTACTTGGAGGTGGAGCCCTTACCCCGACTCCACCTCTCACTTCTGGGCCGGACAGACACACACACTTCCATGTGTAGACATTTATATATAAGATAAGAAATCACAAAAATAGGGAATTGCAGTAAAATGGAATGTGATAGAAACATTTAAAAGTATTGTTTGTGATCAGCAGGTCAGAATCCATAAATGTAAATCAAAAATGCTCAAAAAGCAAAATCTGTTTTGCCCAGTGATTTTAAGACTCAGGTACACACAATGGACTAAGGCCAGACATTGAGGAGCAGCATCCCAAGGCCAAAGACTATTGTGTCACTACGGGAGACCTTTTCTGTCTCAAAACTGGACAGTCAGTGATCACAAAAAACTCACTGGCAGTACTCAGACCTCATTAGAGCTTTGTGACTGTACTTATTAAGACAATTGGTAATTAGGAAGAAAATGACTAATATTAATTTAATTCCAACCCAGAGTGACAAGGTGCATAGCAAAGCAGAATCAGGCACAAAGCAAGAGCCAGACTTGGGTGGCAGGGTGCCAGTCCATCCAGAGGCTCACTTATACCAGGCCATTTTAAACATGGCAGTCATTCTCACTTCAGCCTCTTTTGTAAGAAATTCAGAGTATGTGGACATGGTGAGAATGTGCAAAAGCCACAAAGGGAGAAACCTCAAAGAGAAGAAGACCGAGGTGCTGTGACAGAGCAGCACTAACCACTGTGCCACCGTGTCACCCACTGATTAATATTCCACTACCAATGGACATGCTGTCTTATTATTGTTTTACTTAAGGGTGCCATGGCAGAAAAATGTGATTTGTTTGTTATACAGCTGAAAAGACACAAGAGTCACTTACTTCATGTGATCACAGATTCTAAATATTTTGTATACATTTTGTTTTGTCTTGGTAGAGTAATATATTGCTCTACTTTCCCCTATTTTATTATTAAGATGTAGCCTCTGTCAGAACGCCTCAAATACCACAGACTTATCACTGTTTATAAGGTATTATAGTATACTAGACATTAAGCCCGTTACAGTAACGGGCACTAGAACAGTAGTGCATAAACATTAGTAGGAACAGTCTATATTAAATGGATATTTAATCGCCTGTGGCGTCCCTCCAGCAAGTACTGTGCAGTTCCCCAGCAAGTATTTTAATCTGTGCTGGCGTGCAGCTGATTATTGTATGCGTGGTGTCTCCCCAGCAACGGATTTTATGTGCGCGGCCGCGACTACCCAATCAGCACTCTCCCCAGCAATGATGTCCTTTATTTGCTTATCATGTGCGGCCGTGGCTAGGCTATTCACTGTGTGCTCAGCTTCCAGTGTGTGTGCGTCCACGGTGCCGTGTGCATGCGGGGGGCATGGTGCGATGTGCGGCGTGGCCCCGCGCATGCGCACTTCACCAGAAGACACACACACACGGACACCCCTGACCCCTGGACGCACACAGGGGTTTTATTAAAGAGGATAACCTCTCCCCAACCTTCTCTTCTATATCTATAACCTCAGGCAATTAGGTATAGTAAAAGACAAGCAGGAGTTAAGTTACACATAAAACAATGTATTATTGGTAATATTCATAAATAAATAATAATATACAAAGTACATTTGAATATTGGCAACCATACAACCTGATTAAATGGTGATGTGTAGTTTCAGGCGGCACACAGACTTGTAGTTATTTAAAATGTCTCTAGTTAAGACATCATTGGTGCTCAGCTTTATTTGGAACAGGCCGTATGCCTGTTCCAATATGGCCGCCAAGCTGTGGTCTCCATTGTGTTGTCCTTTTAGTTCATCAGTTTGGTCTTCATCAGATATTAGTAAGAGAGATATGCTTCTTCATCATCAGAGGTTAGTAAGCGAGATAGAATGTGGTTGAGCAAGCAGATTTATAGATTCTCTGTCCAACCCCTAGAGCCAATAGGACATCATGGTACTTAAAAGCTTCTAATCCAAGCCAATTCCAAACAGCCATACTTCAGACCAATGGGGGAATAGAACATCTTAAAACCTGCCACACCCAGGACCACATGTCTTTATGGCTTTCTTGCGGGGGTTGAAAGACTTTAGCAGAGAAACACTCGCTAAACTGGTTTAAGGCACATCCTCAACCAACTCTGTCGTAAAATTTAAAGTGACCCATTCCTGGGTTAAACATGCATACTTCTCACTAATGTAACATTGCTTTGCCTAAATTACAAATAAAGACATCGAAAATATTTATCAAGTTATATGCAAAATTTTACATCACAACACATATTTAAATACACATATTAATAAAAAAGGGTATATGTTAATTTTTCAAGTTTCTATTTTTATTTATTGATGTTTTTTAAACGATTACTAACTTTTTTCCTTGAGCTCTCCCTCTCAGATGGCTGACACACACTAACGTAAGAAGGCAAAAAAGAGGAGACAACAATAAAAAAAGAATTACTTGCTCAAGTGAAGCGTGTGGATGTAGCCGTCCATTAAGGTTTCGCATTGAGCACATCCTCCTAAATCTGTAAGGGTTCTGCCATTCTTGTACCACGTTACCACTGGCTCTGGGAAACCTGCCAAAAAAGAAGAAACCATGCCAAACTTAATACTCTGCAAGTCGACTCTCAGTCAATATTATCACCGGTTTAACTTGTTTATCATGAGCTGAAGATAGCTGCTGTGACATACATTTGGCACTTCTGCATAAATGCTGCAATGTGCTCAATCACAAAAGCGGTCATTTTCTAAACCATTTAATCATTCATTGGGCTGGACCACAGCACCATTAGGTGGGTTTTCAGCTCTCACTGTGATGGAAATATTTGTCAGACCTGGCAACCCAACTCTGGAGAGCATTTTCAGAGGTTTCTGTTTCTGGGGGTTTGAGATGCTGGATGTAGATGAAAGTCAAAAACACAGACTGATATCTGCCTTTATAAACCAAAATGCAGTAGCATGGACATATTTTAAGTAATAACTTTCCCTGTTATTTATTCTCTTTTTTTCTTGTTACTTTTTTTATCGGTATGAAAGAAATGCCTGTGTGTCACAGTTTTTTGCCTGTATTTCTAGCCTGATCAGCACTACGTTTATAGAAACAGGTTCTTTCGTTAGCCATGTGTTCTTGATGTTGTGACATGTAAGACTATGAGGCTATGTTTATAAATGATGGCCTATATTACGAAAAAACTCAAACAGCAATTTGATTTTTTTGAAAATGAGGTAATTTAATGACAGGACATAGACCATGACCTAGCTTCATTGTTTTTCATGATGATTTTTGGTTCATGTTATGACCTTTGGGGGTTGATCGCTTCATTTTTAGTTTGGTTTTAACCTTGGCCTGTTTGATTGACAATGATCTCTCTTTATCCCCAGATTATGACTTCCAAACTTTAGGTGGTTGATAACATCTAAATCCTGATAGGGTCCAATCTGACAGGTGGCAGAGTGAGTGAGTATGTTGGTTTTTCGCACAATTTGATCTCTGGCCAGGGTGTCCTACCTGTATGTATTTCAGAGGGTCTTTCTGTGGGTAAGTATTCTTCATCTAGACCAGGGGTGTCAAACTCCAGGCCTGGATTGCCACAGTGTCTGCAGGTTTTCATTCTAACCCTTTTCCTAATCTGTGACCAGTTTTCATTGATAATTAACTTCTTTTCCCTTAATTTTAATAGCCTTGTTTTTAAGGATTCAGTCCTCTGAATTTATTCCTTTTTTCATTAAATGGCAGAAAAACAGAAATGAGATGTGAAACGAGCCAACAGATGACCAGCTAACCTGGGATTTCAAACTCCATCCAATCTCTTAATGAGAAGCTGATTCTTGCTGTTAATTAAAGCCGTTATTTAATTCCACAGCTCGTTGCTGCTCTCATTCTGACACAGCAGACATTTCTAAAACTCTTAATTTTCTGTTTTTCCTAAGAACACTGTCAAAATGTTTTGGTGAGCTGAGAGATCAACCTTACCGAGACCATCACCTTTCTTCATTTTCAGATATTGTGTGACGATCATAGGTGAGCAGGAGGGTATTTTTCGTACGTCACTTAAATCATCCGAGATCAGGTGCCTCATCTTGGATAAGTTAATGCCGGTGACACTCATCCGGGATAGGTCGGTTTTTCAAACGCTGCCGCATAGTAGATTAGTCTAGCTGGATCTAATCATACAAGATGAATGCGCTTGCCCGCGCTGAGTGAAAAGCCCATATATATTGAGTCTAGAAAACATGATCAGCAAGTCTTTGATAGGCTGTAACAAAATGACGAAAGAACGGCTGCATTTTTTTTTCACACACGCAGCGCAAGACCTTTTATTCGAAGGACATGAAGAATGTCAAGATTTTATATGCACAAGGGGTAACACTGCAAAAGCAGCCCAGACCAGAAAAGACGGCTGGCAAAAAGTGGCCGACGAATTAAACGCTAAGTAGTGTGCATTGTACTTACTGAATGAAGCGTTTCATTTCCTATGTGTCAGATTAATTATTATTTAATATGTCATAATTACAGATCAAACGTGAGCACAAGGAGAACATGGGAACAGGTTAAAGTGAAGTACAAGAATATACTTCAAACTGGTAAATATTAGTATATAACTATTTAAAGAATTGTTGACATAAAGAATCATATATAATATAAAATACATTAATTTTAAAGCTAATAAGGAGGCAGACAAGCACAAAACAGGTGGAGGTCCACGTGGTCCAGACCTAACCCCTGCAGAAGAGTTGGCTCTCCAGCAAAATGCCCATCGCCCTGTTTCTGAGGGCATTCCAGGGGGAAGCTCCTCCTCAGAACCAGTGGCAGGATGCAGTGGTCACTTCATTTCAAGTAAAGGGTGGTCATTGCATATATTTGTCCTCCATGTGTGTGCCATAGGTATGTTCCATATAGCCCTCTTTTTTTTGTTGGGTCAGTTGCAGGGAATGTCATATCCCTTGAACCTGTGACTGACCAACGAGATATTGACGAAGGTCAAATATTTGATGAAGACACTGTGTCTGATTATTCATCAGGAGGAGAGGTATATTTTCCAAATAATGTTTGATCAAACTCCACTCTGATCAGTCCCATGTGGCCCAATCACATTTTGAAATCCTGGTAATGAGAATGTTAGGCTGATTATGAGATTCTTTATGGAACTGTGGGTGTTTTTGTCTGTGTATTACCTACCTGCAATGGCATGAAACGCCTCTTTTATTGTCTGCACACGCAGGTGTCCAGGAAAAACTATGAAAACCCGAAGGAAATATTTCAGAGCCAAACAGACTTTACGAATTGCCTGGCAAATTGCACCTTTAGACAGATTTTCCACATCGCCTACATTATATAAAAAAAGTGCCGCTTGCAAAAAACCTCAAAGCAATGCATACTGTCTGTGTGGTTGTGAGAGCCCGACTTTGCCTAGTTTGACTTTGAATATAAGATGTTAATAAATCTTTGAGGTACAATATTCCCCCTCGGCTAAAGCGGTATCTTTCGAAAAGAATTTCCTCCGGGAGCAATAAAGGATCTTGCCGATCGCGCAAAACCCTCTCTATATGAAATTGTCTTCTTATAACTTGCGCACCGATATCAATTGGTCGCTCATTCATGAAAGGCGAAGCCATGATTGGATGACTTCCATGCACCGTCACTGATCATGTGTGTAAACTAATCCTTGTTTACGTAGAACAAACCTGCTCCGAGCAGGTTTGTGGATTAGGATGTGTTGCTATGACAACACTTCTAGCAAGAGTTTCGAAAAACCGACAGATCCAGGATCAGGCCAAATCGTCAACAATTACATCCGGCTAAACAAGTAATCCACATACGAAAAATACCCCCCTGGTCATGTGGCGGCTTGTTTTGTGTCTCATTATTATTTGGCTGCTAATTAAAGAAAAAGAGACAACTAGGGGGCCTGAGTCAAGTTCATTAAAACTAAGGCAAAAGAAGTTAATCAGCAGTAAAAAACTGGTCACTAATTAATAAGATGGTTAGAATGAAAACCTGCAACCACTGCAGCCATCTAGGACCGGAGTGCGACACCCGTGATCTAGACAAACTGCTTTTATCCCACAGTCTACAAACTTCCATGTCAGGGAAACTGGAAAGCCTAATTGAGCATCTTTGGAGTGTGTATCCTGTGATGGTCTGGCATCCCTGGTTCCTGCCTTGCATTGAAAGCTGCCAGGATGTGCCATGCACAGTTTGATCTTCAAATATTAAAGCTTAGATAAGGGAAAAGTGGCTTTAGAGGACAAAAATAATTTGATTTAATGTTATCAGAGTTCATTTAGTATGGGTGGTTTTCTTGATAAGATAAAGAGAGTCCCATCAAGCCAATATGACCATGGCAGTAAAAACCACCAAAGTTCAGTCCTGATGAGTATTTTCAAACAGGGATATTTAAAAGACAGGGTTATCAGAGAAACACACCCCTGATCGTGGAACTGAACTCATCAAAGTGAACACAAATTGATTAAACTTAAACATCTTATGTGATGTCACATTCAACGTGTGTTATTATAAACAAATGAATCTTCCAACTGTGTAGAAAAGCCTTTGAATGTCTCACACAATTGCATTCACTAATAAAAAAAAGTTAAATACTTTTTAAAACCTTCAGTATTAGGAAAAAAAAACTGTTGTGTAGCTCCTCACATAAATATTAAAAAAATGCAAACCCATTCTACCGAGTTCTGGGTCACAGCAGCAGCAGGCAAGATGGACCAGCCAGTCACCAGATATGTGCCTACTCACTTACGTAGGACAGGCTCACATTTACTTATTAACTGAAAAATCTTCACAAAGAAATCCAAGCATAGGGCTGTGGAGGAGTGAGGCAACAGCAATAACCGCTGTGCTACTCTGCCATCCTATCTACAAATCTATTAAACAGAATTCACTTTATTGTAGGGTTAAAGAAATAAAGCATGGCGTACCTGATACTGTACAGCTGAGCTGGACATCAGATTTTTCGAAGACCGTTTGTGACCTCAGAGTGGCAATAAACTGAGGTGATGAGCACTGCTTCCCGTTTGCCAGCATCACTTAGTGTAACAAAGGTGGCTGCCTGAAATTAAATTTTATGAATAAACAGTTAATATCCAGATATACTGTATATATTACTTACTATTTGTACTGCCCATCTAAGACCGGGCAGTGTTAACAGACCTCAGTGTTAACGTTTGCAGTACACCATGCAATGTGTATGGCTCTGTTATATGGCATTTGGCATGGGATTCATAAAAGCAGTGGTAATGTTGGGAATGCGACATCTACTAGAATGACAAATGCAATGCATTTAATTACTACTGACGTTTGTGTTTCACAATCTTTTGGAGTGACAGAGACAGACACACAGGTACTTATCCATTTAATAAGGCGGGCATTGTATTGTCTTATTGTGTTTAAACTGTACATTTTTCTTGTGAACTGGAGGTGTTATTTTGCCACATATCAAGAGTAGGTCTTTTGATTTTTTGATATTTTGAATTTTTTTATATTATCTTTCAAGTTAGTTTGTTATTTGGATTTGACCAGTGTAGTATAAATCATTCAATAGGCATATCTGAGTATAAGTAGAGATACCTTTCTGGAAAGTGACTAAACTAAAAGTAAAATTTACCCATGATAAAACTACCCAAATGGACATTTTAAATGATCTGATATTAGGTGTACTTAAGAATCAAAAGTAAAAGTAAATGTAAGGTGTCTGTCTGTTCATATGTAGTCAAACAAGTTCTTACAACTTAAACTAATTTGCAAGTGAGTCATATTAAAAACACTAAAGCATTAGCCAAGTAACTGCAAATCTTTCCAAAAACATGTTTTTACTCTGTTGCTATGTGTTATTGAGTGTAGTTTAAACGGTACATTTATCCATTTTAAAATGAAATCTACAACACAATAAACTGTGAAGGGGTCTGAATACTTTCTGAATCCAGGAGTAGGAGGACAGTTTCTTACCTGGACAGGAGGCCAGAACAAAAGGACAGACAGGCTGTCCGGCTGATCAAAGAAATAACTTTGTGCCCGGCCGGACTAATATGTTGCCTGGACGAGCAGAAGCCAGGAGTTTAAAGCACTTCCAACCCCCATAATGACAGGTGGCAGTGGGCCTTGTGTGGCAGCCCAGTCAGGCTGTTGGGAGTTGGAGTCCGGAAGTGCAATCCCGTCAGGGCTCCAGTGTGCCGGTATAGGGCACTGTTGGGGGAGGACCTCCCTACTTTCTATATGGCCTGGAAGTGCTTCGAGAAAGACACGATGTGGCACCAGAAGCATTCCTGGGTTTAGCTTAAAAAGAAACCCGCCTCCTCACATCATGAGAGTCAGAGTCGGGAGGCAGCGGGCAACACTCAAAGGAGGAGTAGAAGGAGAGAAGAGAGAGAGAGACATTTGTTTGTATTAATTCGGATTGGTCTTTTATTGCACATTTGGTGATCTGCTTATAATAAATTTTTATTTTTATTTTTAACCGGGATTGTATGGAGTACGATTGTGTCAGGTTTGCTGCTCAGGGGCACCCCCATGTGGTCAAAACACATATGAGGGCACACTATATAGATAATATAAGTTTCTCCCTGTAATACTCAAACGCACTAATGTAGTATTTCTACTCCGTTACCATACAATATTGGGTTTGACCCTTCTGTTCTGATTTAGGGTTGTTGCTTGATTTTATTTAAATGGTATTTGTTCAGTCATTTGTGTTCTGTTTAAAGATTTATTTCTCTTTCTTCTCTTCTTCCATTTAAATATTTTCCTCCTCATATTATTTGTCTTTGACTATTATAATAATGTATTTCATCATGTGTGTAAATGAGAAGGAGGTCAGTGGAATGGTGAGGAATAGAGTGGATGAGCGATGGTGGATGAGCTTAAATGCTTGGCATCAACAGTACAGAGTAATGGGAATTGTGGAATAGAGGTGAAGAGGAGAGTGCAGGCAGGGTGGAACGGGTGGAGAAGAGCATCAGGAGTAATTTGTAACAGACGGGTATCAGCAAGAGTGAAAGGGAAGGTCTACAGGACGGTAGTGAGACCAGCTACAGTATGTTATATGGGTTGGAGACGGTGGCACTGACCAGAAAGCAGGAGACAGAGCTGGAGGTAGCAGAGTTAAAGATGCTATGATTTGCAATGGGTGTGATGAGGATGGACAGGATTAGAAATGAGGACATTAGAGGGTCAGCTCAAGTTGGACGGTTGAGAGACAAAGTCGGAAAGGCAAGATTGCGCTGGTTTGGACATGTGCAGAGGAGAGATGCTGAGTATATTGGGAGAAGGATGCTAAGGATAGAGCTGTCAGGGAAGAGGAAAAGAGGAAGGCCTAAGAGGAGGTTTATAGATGTGGTGAGGGAGGACATGCAGGTGATGGGTGTAACAGAGCAAGATGCAGAGGACAGAAAGATATGGAAGAAGATGATCCGCTATGGCAACCCCTAACAGGAGCAGTAGAAAGAAGAAGAAGACTACTACATTAAAAAATATTTATTTTTGAGTTTGGAGTTTTCTTCCCATCTTGAGAAATCATAACAAGCAGGATCTGAAAATGTGTCCAGGAGCAGAAGTTCAAGTCAAGTCACAAGCTTGTGGTGAAGCCCAATTTACTTAGAAATGACATCAGAAACCATACAAGCCAAATCAGAAACAGGCAGCCACCATGTCATTTAGAAGACGCTTTATACTGTCAATAGGACAGGACTATATTGTTTTGTCAGTGAGGGAGGGAAAATGAGGTAAAAACGGGTCCAATTCCAACCTCAATACAAATTCTGCATCAGTATGCTGCACATTTGTTGTAGGTGTTTTACAGGGCATCAGACATCTGAGTTTTAACGTGACAATTCTGAGTTTAAGTTGAAGGTCTCAGCATCTAAACAAATTTCCTGAAAATGGCAGACTTCTCTATTTAGAACCCAACACATTCCACATGTCTAGGGTTTCAATAGCTAGAGGAAATACATTATGGTAAAGTCGTAACCCATGTACATTTTACATAAGGTCACAATCTCCAGATTCTTGAAGTACTTCATAGTCACAGGAGCATGCCAGTGAAAGTTTGTTTAGAAAAAACACCCCTAGTTGTGCCTCTCAGATGCTACCATGACATTTTGATAACCTCTAGTCAGCTCATGTATGGGTTTAATTGAGGAAGAAGAAGAAGACAAAGGCATTTCAAAGAATGTGTAACTCAATGGCTAGTTAAAAAAAAGGATGTGGTGTCATTGCTGTTACAAACTACTCTATAAACTTTTTTTGTTAAACTCTACTCTAATTTGGTGCTGATGACTAAATTGAGTCCTTCCCTAATTGCCTACCTATTGTTAATAAATCACCTGAGTTGTGGGTGGGTGTAGATTATAAAAGAAGCTTCTTTGGGTTTTAGGTTAGAGAGAATGTGTGAGAGGAGAAGGACAGAGCAAGGCATGGAGAGTTAGGCCAGATTAATACTTGACACGACATGACGCGACGCGATGCATGCTCCAGCGGACGCTCCTGCTACACAAGCATTTTACTATTTATACTTGCGTGTGTACTTTACGTAAATTTGGAAGAATCCAGCAGGTGGCAGTGCGAGATATTATCACAGTGAGAACAGGTTCGGCTTCGCTGTGATGTGAATTGCCTGAAACACCCATTAAATTCCGATGACACTTTACCGTAATATCTCTGAAAAGGGTGTTTAATGATTACATCCATTAATCCAGGGATGTGTCCATTCCAGCTAGCATTGGGCACGAGGCAGAAACAATCCCTGAACGAGGCATCATCTCATCACAAGGTGAATACAAGCACTCACATACACTGGTGTCATTTTAGTGTCACCATATCTGCATATCTTTGGAAGGACACCGGAGCACACTGTGGAAACCCAGCAGGAAAACATGAAAACTCCAGGCAGGGAACACCAAGGACGTGACTCCCTGCAAGACAGCAGCGCTACCACTCTGCCACCGTGTCACCCTCATGTGTATAATTATTAACAGTGTTCATTATTTAAACGAAATTAACGATTTATCTGTAAAATTTAACAAATACTTTAATGCATTTCATCATGAAAGTGATATCAAGTATAAATCTAAGGATTCTAAATGTGCAGATAGTTGGAATATCATACATTTAATGTGTTCTGTGTGGTGATCTATTGCTGTTTGCCGCTGCTGTTAAGTCAGGAGGAAGCCCCACAAGTTCGTAGTGATTAACAACTGGCATGACGATTATGACGGTCTGCTTTAATGATAAACTGCGAGGTTAAAGCGGACATTTTGAGATTAAAGCCGAAATGTCCACTTTAATCAAAAAATAGACCTTTTCACCATGTCCTTATTTTTTTTTTCTCTGTGTCTCAAATACAGCGCTGTACCTTATGTTGCTGTTGTGAAGTTGCAAAAAAGAAAAAGACAGCACAAAAGATGGTATGTGAGACTTTTCAAATGTATCATGTCATTACAATCGGGAATATGCGAAGCTTGAATATAAAAGCACCATGAATCCATTTGTATGTCGGCATTTTGCTTCACCACATCGAACCATTCATCAAATATCGAAGCGCGTACAATGATCCTGCAGGATCCTCAAAGCGGCTTTCTGTCACATGTAGCTAGTAAACAGAGACTCTGACGTCACATTACAACTTTTAGCACACTGCGACCCCACTTTTTGCTGGTACTGCAACTCGTGCATGCATGGCATTAATTTCTGAGGACGTGCTCAGTGGACGCGTCAAAAGAATGTTGGGATTACGTGGCAGCCATGATGCATGCGCGTACGCATTCTAAGCGTGAAGTATAAATTAGCCCTTTAAGGTTGGATTGCCTGGCTTTGGGTTTTTGTTTCTTGTTGTTTATGAAAGAAATGTAATTGTAAGCTAGCCATCTAAGTGATAAATGTGGATAGTATGTATCTAGCTGTGTAAACTTTGTGAAGCTAGACCGTTAAGTTAGTGTTATCCTCCTGCCTTGTTTGTTTTTGTGTAACTTTCTCCATATTTTGTGAGTTGTTTTTTTTGTTGCTTTTCTTTTTGACAATAAATTGAGCCTGTTTTTATTTAGCTGGTTTAGTTTTTTCTGTGTTTTGTCTTCCTCTCTCTCTCACTTGTGTGCGGCCTGTTTATATACCCCTAAGCTTTTTGGTAGGCCGTAACAATTGCAAATCAACAAATAGACAAAATGAGATAACAGATTATAATGATATCCTGTCATTGATAACAGCAGGTAGCGATGTGAAAGCACAAACTTAAAATGAAACATCAGCAAAAGTCTAAAATTGTGTGCAAGAACCAAAAACATTAAGACTACTGTGATCCAACGTGTAGTAAGTATTGTTTTGTTAAAGAGTTTGACAGCACCACCTTTCTTATCCTAGAACCTGGAAACCATTCTTTCCCAGGTCTCTATCTGTGGGGAGTTTGTGCGTTCCCTCTGTGTTTGTGCTGCTTGTCTCCATAGGTATTCCCAGAGACACACACAACACACATTCCCACACACCAAAGGTATGCATGTTACCTTAATTGTATTGAGAGTGTCATGAACTAGGAGTCATAAAAGCACTTCCAAAAATGTCCAAAGGAGGGGGAAATCCCCTCAAAAACCCTGGCTAGATACTAAAGGGCCTTGTAGAATCTTTATAAAATAACACATTTATTCTTCACGAAACTACTCTGCAATAATATGACACTCTGAAGAGCACAAAAGGCATACAATCCCTTTTAAAGGCAATTACAAAAGCAAATTCCCAATATAGAATCCAAAGAGAGGTCAAAGGAGAAGAGCAGGAGGTTCAACAATCCAATAATATCAAGAAAAACGTGAAGCACACCACCTCCAGTGTGCATACACATTCAACCGCTAGGAACTTTGGGAGACCCTCCAGGTTTATAGGGTGGAAGGCAGTTCCTGGTGGTGACTGGCAGGTGGCACCACCTCTTGGGGGACCACCCACAATACACATGGAACATAACACAGGTTTAAATACAGATAAATAGAATACTGCAAATCATAAGCAAAAGAAATAGTAACACATACAAATAAATCAAAAATGTGCTACAAAGACACAAAACACGCATCTGAATCCCAGCCAGGGATGTGACCAAGACAGTGTTGTGCATGAACCAATTCAAAAGAGCGCATTCATCAAACAAGCTCATTTTTGTAAGAACGGTGAACTTAACGTAACGTATTTGCAAGTGAAGAACTTGAATGTGAGCTAGTTCAGTTTTATGTGACATTCTAGATCTGGTTTAGGTCCAGATTAAATGTTTTACCCTGTAATGTAGGGGTGGAGCCGAATCCGAATATGATATTCGGATAAGCACAAACTGTGGATTTTTACGAATACTTATTTCGTATGAATATTTTGCCATTTATTTGTATTCGAAAAAATAACGTAAACTCAAATAGGCACTGTCTGTGTCGGCCTGCTTGTGCTTAAGCTGCACCCCCGCTGACACGAGCACGTGGTGAAGCTCTGCTTTCGCTTTAAGGAAGATGTTGTACTTCGCGAGGCCACTTTACATTTTTCCTTGTTGCACATGCAATATATGACACGAATTTTGACTGGCGGCGTAATAGGTTAGTTCAACTACACACTGGTTCCACAGTTACCATTTGTGTCGCATGGTTGGAAATAGAGCGGTAATTTATATGTATACCTGCATCTATTTAATTTCTTTTTTGACTGGGAGGATATTAGCATATGTGGTTATACGTGTTTATTGCTGGGTATAACTCAATAAAGTGTGTTTAAATAAAAAAGTCTTCATAATTATTGTATTTTATTCAAGAACACTGTAATAGCCTAATATAAGGCATGCAAAATTGAAAAAAGTAAACCCATGGGTCATTTATTCTCACTCCTTAAAAAATACAAAATGAATTGAACATAAATTAGTTCAAAATTGAAATGGTGAACTATGAACGTGAATTTATTCCTTTTAATCTGTGTGAACTGAACTTTGAGCGTGTTCTTGTGAGGTGTGAACTTGCACAACACTGGACTGACATGAGTGTTAGCACATCCTGCCTTGTACGTGATGCTGACCAGAGAGGTTCATATGTTATGGAATAAGCATCTCAATATATGGATGGATTTGCAGCCCAGGCATAAATGAGTTGTAAATGCTGGGAAGTACATTTCAAACACAAAATTTAAATTACATTCCCATCTTGAATTTGCAGGCCACACAGGCACTGAATAATCAATGTGGTTTGGGATATCTAAGTGGGACCTACATTCCATTTGTAGGGCTTTTGTGAGCTATAGGGGGTGTTGCAGACCCCCAAACCCCAGACACAATTGCACCACACCAGTTCAAAATAAACTTATTTAACAAGGTACCTTCATAGAGAGTTTATCCAAATCAACACAATCACAATTCTTTTGCGTATGAGAACATGAGGGCAACCATTAAAAAGGATATCAGGGAGGCTAAAAGACAGTTGGAGAGGAATATAGCAGATAAGGCGAAAGATGACCCTAAGAGAGTCTTTCAGTATTTTAGTAGTAAAAGAACAGTCAAGGAGGAGGTCAAGTGCATCAGAAATAGTAAAGGGGAATTAAAAGATACAGACAGTGAAATAGTGGATGCCCTAAACTTACATTTTTCTGAGGTGTTTACAAGTGAGCAAGTGGATAACCTCCTAGAGGTAACAGGGACTACTAAGGAGGTACTAAGGGATTTGGAAATTGTAGAGGGAGAAGTGCTGCTCAGATTAAATAAGCTGAAATCAAACAAATCACCAGGACCAGATAATATTTACCCTCATGTTCTTAAGGAGGCTAACGAGTACATATATAAACCCTTGACACATATTTTTAGGAAGTCACTGCGCACTGGAGAGATTCCGAAGGACTGGAAAAATGGCAAATATCATCCCATTATATAAAAAGGGTGACAGGGCAGATCCAAGCAACTATAGGCCAGTGAGCTTAACATGCATCACAGGAAAATTAATGGAAGGATGTGTGGAGTTTGCATGTTCTCCCCGTGTCTGCGTGGGTTTCCTCCGGGCGCTCCGGTTTCCTCCCACAGTCCAAAGACATGCAGGTTAGGTGGATTGGCGATTCTAAATTGGCCCTAGTGTGTGCTTGGTGTGTGGGTGTGTTTGTGTGTGTCCTGCGGTGGGTTGGCTCCCTGCCCGGGATTGGTTCCTGCCTTGTGCCCTGTGTTGGCTGGGATTGGCTCCAGCAGACCCCCGTGACCCTGTGTTCGGATTCAGCAGGTTGGAAAATGGATGGATGGATGGATGAATTATAAAGGATAAGATTGAGCAACACCTGGCAAGGACAGGAGTTATTAGGAACAGTCAGCATGGGTTCAGAAGAGGGAGGTCGTGTTTTACTAACATGCTGGAGGAGGCAACAAAAGGATACAATCAAAATGGAGCATATGCTATTATTTATCTGGACTTTCAGAAAGCATTTGATAAGGTGCCACATGAGAGGTTGGGAATCAATTTGAAAGAAGTGGCAGTTCAGGGTGATGTTTTTAGGAGAGTGCAGAATTGGCTCAGACACAGGAAACAGAGGGTGATGGTGCGAGGAACCTCATCAGAACTGGCCGATGTTAAGAGTGGTGTTCCACAGGGGTCAGTGCTAGGGCCGCTGCTATTTCTAAAATATATAAATCATTTAGATAGGAATATAAGTAACAAGCTGGTTAAGTTTGCAGATGATACCAAGATAGGTGGATTAGCAGATAATTTGGAATCCGTTATATCATTACAGAAGGACTTGGATAGCATACAGGCTTGGGCAGATTTGTGGCAGATGAAATTTAATGTCAGTAAATGTAAAGTATTGCACATAGGAAGTAAAAATGTTAGGTTTGAGTACACAATGGGCAGTCAGAAAATCGAGAGTACACCTTATGAGAAGGATTTAGGAGTTGTGGTGGACTCTATCAACTTCCCGACAGTGTTCAGAAGCCATTAAGAAGGCTAACAGAATGTTAGGTTATATGGCATGATGTGTGGAATACAAGTCCAAGGAGGTTATGCTCAACCTTTATAACACACTGGTGAGGCCTCATCTGGAGTACTGTGTGCAGTTTTGGTCTCCAGGCTACAAAAAGGACATAGCAGCACTAGAAAAGGTCCAGAGAAGAGCGACTAGGCTGATTCCAGGGCTACAGTGGTTGAATTATGAGGAAAAATTAAAAGAGCTGAGCCTTTACAGTTTAAGCAAAAGAAGATTAAGAGGTGACATGATTGAAGTGTTTAAAATTATGAAGGGAATTAATACAGTGGATCGAGACTGTTATTTTAAAATGAGTTCATCAAGAACACGGGGACACAGTTGGAAACATGTTAAGGGTAAATTTCACACAAACATTAGGAAGTTTTTCTTTACAAAAAGAACGATAGACACTTGGAATAACCTACCAAGTAGTGTGGTAGACAGTAAGACGTTGGGGACTTTCAAAACTCGACTTGATGTTTTTTTGGAACAAATTAGTGGATAGGACTGGCGAGCTTTGTTGGGCTGAATGGCCTGTTCTCGTCTAGAGTGTTCTAATGTTCTCCTTTTCCTTTCCTTTCTTTCCTTTTTCTTACTCCTTCCTTTACTTCTCCACACAAGGGTTGTCCTCTTCCTGCCAATTCCAACTCTCTAAGTGAAGTGAGGTGGCTCTGTTTATAGCGGACACAGGAGAACTTCAGGTGGCACAACATTACAAGGAGGAAGCACTTCAGGGTGAAGTGAAAGACCCCAAATTTGGGCTCTCGGCAGCTCCCTTTGGTGGTACTCACAACACCTCACAGGGCTGTTCAATTGGACTGCAACACTGAGGTTGCCCCACTGGAATGTCATGGGTGATCCAACAAAGGGAGTCTGCCATCTAGTGCCTTGTGGGAGCATATAGCCCTGATAGGGGGTCTCCCCCCAGCCCTTTCACTATATGGGCCTGGCAAAGGTCAATCCATTCCTTTCAGTCCATTACATCACCTTATAGTAAAATGTGTGAGCATCGCTTTCATTTTATTTACTTTGTGAGACAGACATCATTCATTTTTTTTTGACTGACATTTTTATTTAGACTTCTGGTGGATTATTAGGGGATTTAGATGCCAGAGAATGTCTGTAAGCTGACATTGTCTCAGGGAATCCTTTTACGCTGCCTGTCGCCCCTTACAAAAATAGGTCAGGCTGTTCCCCGGAATCTCTGTCTTAGATCATCTTCCCTTTTGAAAGTGTGGATCGTCCTCTGCTAAACATAAAACTTAGGGGGGGGGGGGTTAATGTACAAAACAGAACTGTAACACAGCATACACACCACATCTAAAGGAAAAGGCCAAACTGCTGTAACATCGTTGGGTGTCAAGGAAGTGAAGCTTTTAGTTCTTGGAAGCAGAAAAAAGACCATAGACCATAAAAATGATGGCCAAAGGTATTTAAATGAGGAGTAGCTAGATGGATACTTCCAAGGAGGCTGATGGGTGGCAAGTTATAAGCTGTAAAGGGATGTGAGGCCATTTCAGTTTTATTGTGCGAGGGTTTTTTTTTACTTCCCAAAATGGCTATGTGGGCAATACTTTTATAAACATACACAGTGGCAGCCATGAAAAAGTGGGGCACAATACCCTTTGATATTTGGAGCATCATTTACTGAAAGATGATTTAATTTGCTGATGCCTTCAACTAATGGAACTTACAATTTTAGGATATACTACAACTATCCATCCATCCATTATCCAACCCACTATATCCTAACTACAGGGTCATGGGGGTCTGCTGGAGCCAATCCCAGCCAACACAGGGCGCAAGGCAGGAAACAAACCCCGGGCAAGGCGCCAGCCCACCACAGGGCACACACCCACACACACTCACACACGCACACACACACACACGGGACAATTTAGAAACGCCAATGCACCTAACCTGCATGTCTTTGGACTGTGGGAGGAAACCAGAGTACCCGGAGGAAACCCACACAGACACGAGGAGAACATGCAGACTCCTATACTACAACTATTTAAATATTAATTTTTTTTCAATTGGTGGACAGCAGAGTTAAGTGACTTGTTAAAGCCAATGTCACATTACGTAACTTATAGTTGGACGGTATGTGATGCTTGGCAACTGTTGCTGATCTCATCACCAGACCATGTCAAATTACATGACTGAAAATCGCTGGGCATGTCAAATTTGGCCAGTATGTGACAACCTTCCAATGCAGTCATGCCCACTCCTTTATCTGGCAGTCAATAGCGTGTTGCCTGATAGAGCTGCTTCTGTTAAAAAGGTTAACAGGTATGGCAAGTTCAGCCACAGTCTTTACCCTATTTTCTCTTTTTCCATTCTGTTGTGGTCTGTAAAACATGAGATACCAGACAGACGAGATTCTCTTCTGTTTGTGAGGTCCAAAACACCCACATTTCTTATTCGTTGTCGCTGCATTAAATGCATTGTACTTCAGGTTGAGCATTCTTTGGCTGTCAGCTCTCATGCACAAAGAGTCCACAGACACAACTAAAAAGAAGATCAAAGCTGGTTGATTTTGTCAAGACGCATCACAGACTCGTTGGAGTAAGTCATTGGGTATGTCACACTAGGGGGCTAGGGGGGTCTCTGACTCGCTTCGATTATGTAAGTGAAGGGTATGACTGTAAACCACCTAATATGACCTGGCCTTAAGAGTCACACAGTTTATATTTGAGCCGGCAAACTTAATTTAAGGTTCAGTATCTAACCTACACACATGTGGACCACACATGTCTTTATTCAATGACATCAGCTCCAGAACTAGTTTTCAGCTTTTGCCCACTGCTATCAGAAAAGGAACAAGAATCCCTGAATCCCATAAATTCATAAGCAGATTAGAAAATAGATAGGAGGAAGGGCAATTTATTTTCTGTGAGCAGTGGCTTTGAAGTACAATACATCTTTAGGGGTTTAGTTTCAGTCCATGTTGTGCCCATTGCTGTCAAGACAGCCTTTACCTACTGCACTTGTAGTCCTAAAACTGGATTTAGCAAATGGATGGATTCATTTCAAATGACGTTACAACATTTTCTTGGATACTTAATGGAACATTATGGAGCTGTACGTTGAATTAAAGGAGCAAGTTTGTTTAAATCAGGAAATTCAGACAAACTGTTTATAAACTGTTAGCAGAAAATTATAAAAGGAAATGTGTAATCATCAAACTGTCTAAACAATGAGTGAGAAGAACATTTTTAATGTTGTGACAAAGGTGCTATACCAGCGCCTGACCTGACACAGACACGGGAGGCACACTTATAACACACAGGCTTTTATTTTTCTTCACCTCATGAGAAACGCCTTCCTCATTTCCCACAGGCATAACACAGTCTCCTTTCTCCTCCACTACTCTCCAGCAAGCTTTGTCTCCCTTCTCCTGACTCTGGCTCCCGGAGTAGTGACTGCTGGCTCCTTTTATAGCCCACATGGTCTCAGGAACCACTGCAGAGCCCCCTGGTGGTGGCCACGGACCCCAACAGTGGACTGCCATCTAGTGTTCTGGGGGAGGTACTGTCCTGACCAGGCTTGCTCCCCTGGTCCATAGAATGAAAAGGCATCCCAGCCAGACAAGAACCCCGGCCATCTATGACAATGTATATTTAATTAACACAGCAGCCCCGAGTTCAATCAAGTGGGTTCCAAAATGGATGAAGAGATGGCTGTTCTTCTTATTGTTCATTTCAATAACTTTGTCTGCATTCTGAGGACCATAAATCTTTAAGTCCTTACTTCTTTGAATTGGTTATAGATGTGTTGAGACATGAGATAAATGGCCATTCTTCTGGTGCAGGCTTTTTCCTGATGAAATTGTATTATGTTGCACCAGAAAGGAGGAAGTCGAGAGGAAGTTAAAGAATGGAGAAGGGCTTTGGAAGTTAGAGGACTGCAGACAAATAGGAAGAAGATGGAGTAGTTTAAAGAGAAAGTTTAAAGAAGTTTAAAGAAGTTAAAGAAGCGAAGATTTACATTGGGTGTGACAAGGCTGAACAGGATTATGAACAAGTACAATAAAGGGTCAACTCAGGTTGGATGGTTGGGAGACAAAGTCAGAGAGGCGAGATGGCGTTGGTTTTTCACATGTGCAGAGGAGAGATGTTGAATATATTGGGAGAAGAATTCTAAGGATAGAGCTGCCAGGCAAAAGAAAAAGAGGAAGGCCTAAGAGAAAGTTTATGGATGTGGTGAGAGAGGACATGCAGGTGATGGGTGTCACAAAGGAAGACGTAGAAGACAGGAAGATATGGAAGAAGATGATCCGTTGTGGCGACCCCTAACAGGAGCAGCCGAAAGAAAGAGAATGATGATCAGGATTTAGAAGTTAGCCTTCAGAGACAGATATTGTATGGAGTGGAAATGTTTAAATATCTGGGATCAGTGGTAGGCCAAGATGGAGAACTAGATGCAGAGATAACCCATAGAGTGCAGTGTGGATGGAACAATTGGAAGAAGGTATCAGGAGTATTGAGTAAGGTTTTTAAGACAGTGGTAAGACCAGCAATGATGTTTGGAGCTGAGATATAGTCAGTAAATGGTGAGCAGGAGAAGAAGTTAGAGATGGCAGAAATGAGAATGTTGAGATGAATGTGTGGAGTTACAAAAAAAAAGGACACAATAAGAAATCAGACAATCAGAGGTACAACAAAAGTGGGAGAGACAGCAAAGAAAGTACAGGAATGTAGGTAGGGGTGGTATGGACATGTGATGAGGGGAGATAATGAATATGTGGGCAAAGGAGTGATGGAAATGGATATTGAAGAGAAAGCAAGGGATGACAAAACAAAGCGACGGTCTGAAGGAAAAGGGTCTTACAGGGGAGGAGGTGCGGACTGAGCTGTTTGGAGAAGGTCGATCAAACACATTGACCCCACAAAGAAGTGGGAAAAGATGAAGAGGAAGAATGTTGCAATGTTGCATTAGTGTTTTTAAAGAGAAAAGACGCTAAAATAAATACTAAATGAATGTAAGCACGTGTTTTTAAAAAATTGGCCTATTCTCTTATTTGCTGTCAGGCAATGTGGCTTACTGGTTAAGGCAAGGGGCTTTAAACCACAGGGCTGCCAGTTCATTTCCACCATGGACTGACTTGTGTGACTTTGAATAAGACACTTATGCCTCCACAATAAGTGATGACAACAGATTTTTCTGAAAAAGGATCAGGAGATTAAGTCAAAAGTGACACATAGTTAATTAACTAAAGATCAAAATCCATCTATCAAGCCAAAGTCAAGTCAAAAGGTTTAAAGTCAAAAATTGTTAAATAGAAATCCACTCATTTCATAGTGTGACTGACTTTATCTGAGTTGTCATTTAAAAAAGGGATGTGTGATAAGACCAAATACATGGGAAAAACCCAGGCTTCCATAAGGAGAATATGACAAATACTACACAGATGGAGACCAGGCTGGAATTTGCACCCAGAACATTGGGTCTGTAAGGCAGAAATGCAAACCACTGTATCTGCACCCACAGCTAATCTATCTTTTCAAAACTGTGAGAAGTATTTATGAGTTTGATATGGCAGAATTGCTGTAAGTAAACAATGTATTAATAGTGCACTTTGAGGTCACGTGAAAAAATGAAGGGGAAGTATGTTTAGAACAGCAAAGAGGAACACTACTACACAGATAGGTTCATGGAGACCCTGAAGCCTTTTTAAAAACATCTACAAGTTTGGAGTTCTTAATTAGGAGATAACCTGTAAAGCTTAATGGGTGCAGTGGTGTCACCTCAAGAGCCATCCTGCCATGTCTCCTTCTCACCCAACCCTTCATCTCTCTCTCAAACACCATGGCCTCTCTTCCTCCTGCTAGTAAGCCTTCACCGCTGCTCTCCTTTTCTCAGGATCTGATCTAAATCCATTAAGTAGTTCTTTTGTGAAAAGTGGACATACAGACAGACAGACATTGGATTTTATATATATAGATATTTATTGTTTTATCAATATGCAAAGGAAGATGGAATATCCAGTGCACTTTGACTTCAATATTGTACCAAGTGCTGCAAAGGCACTGCCAGTTGTGTCAGGATTTGGATACAAATGAAGGGCCGGTACCACAGGCTTAAATATTACAGCCTATTTTCAAAAAAAACGTTCCACATAAACTTGAAATAAAAAAGGGACTAAAACTATTTATATCTAAATGTGTCAGCTAATTATTATATTCAGTCTCTTAAGTTTTGATTGTATATCGGAATTTTTGTTTTATTAGCTGTTAAAAGAGGGTGCCCTCCTACTGTCTCACTATGTCTGTAATAACAGGGCCATGGCATGGCAAACGATATGTGTATGTTGAACAACATTACAGAAAAGAGGCATACACAAAGCAGAACTCTGATTATTAAAGAAAAGCCCCACTGCTACTCTGGGTTTGCCTTTACAGCAGGTGTTCTGTCTCTCTGGTGGGATGGCCCAAACACTCAACCACTTCAAAGATACTCCTCCACAACTTCCACCAATCTTTTTCTCATAATAATGGTCTGTCTTTTTCCTATCCATGAGCCATCATTCCAAAATCTGCTTCCTGTGCAATTGTTTTCATTGTAGGTAATGTAGTAGTAGGGTGTTGTACTGTGTTAGCCATTATGGATGCAATGCCTATTGCCAATATATGCCAGTTGATCTTGAAAAAGGGCCCTGAGTTGCCTCGAAAGCTTGCATATTGCTATCTTCTTCGTTAGCCAATAAACGGTGTAATATTGCTTGACTTCTCATTGCATTCTAGGTGCTGGAAGACTGTTTCTAGCAGGATGGCTGGACCAATTGGCTCTGCAGTGTTCTCTTGAGTGTGTGTAAGCATGTGCAACGTGAACTTTCCAGTTTAGCAATGGCGTGCGAAGTTCATCACAAATATTAACATGAGAACTCCATGCTGCTGTTTTTTTTCTTTTTGCTAGTTAGAGATTTTCCCAGTGAAAGCTATGCAGCACAAACAAGTGAAGAAAGGTAGCCACAATAATTAGGGAAAAAAGGAGACCAGTCTCCTTTTCATCTCAAAGTTATTCAATTCTAAGATCGATAAGTTGCAATTTCAATGTAGACATTTCATAACCATTACATTTTTTTTCCTCAGTAGTGAGTGATTGCAAAGCTCTCAATTTACTTTGCTTTTATATCTACTGTATATGGCTGTATTTTGTCAGAAGATGATGATGTCGGAGGCTATTGCAATGATCTGGTGCTCATCAACACAAACCAGGTGCTAGTTCGATCCTGTCTGATTGAGTTTTTTATGTCGAAAAAGTTACATGAACTTCCATAATTAGCAAAATAAGGACATGTAATCAATCATGTAATTTATTTAATGAAGTCTAATAATAGATAATTGTGGTATGGCCTCCCTGAATTCTCATGCCAAAACCACCACTCCACTGGTTCTGTCTAAGGTTAGTTCCTGCCTAGTGTTCAGTGCCGCCCATGACCTTAAACTGGAACATCAGTTTAGAAAATGGATGGATGGATAGATCTACCTATATATATCTTTAGCTGGAAATCCACAAAGGGAGCCATTTTCATCAGAGAAAAATGATTACACTTACAGGAACCCAAGGCAATATATAGCAAATAAAGAGGGGAGGACAGGTGGATGCGGTGGGAGAGGTGATTGATGAGGTGGGGTTCGGAGGGTGTTGGTCATAAAAACTTATTTATTATTTGCATGTTCTTCTTTTCAAGCCTGCACAAGTTGGGTTCATGTCCAAATGTCTGTTAATGGCGTTTTCATTAGATAGCCACATTTCAGCCAGTTCTCTGGCACTTAGCCTTGAATTTTACCTGCACTGAGTCCCATTTAAATTTGGGTCTGGTCGAACTTGTATGTGTGTAAATCAGAGACTGTAGGTCCTATCTTCTGACTGTGTTGCGATGTACCTGCATAAGTATAGCAAGTGTTTTTGATATACTGTACCGCTGGACAGGCATTATATGGCATGCTATAAACCGCATTCCGTGTCTCTGCTGCTGATTACATGTTTTTAGCATTAAAAAGGATTGTGTGCAGCGTGTTTGTAGGCTTGTGTGCTACTTTCATGCCTGATCTGGACAGGATAAGTGCCGTGCCTTCTGATGCAAAAAATCAACTCCAACCTGACACCCCCATCCCATCTGGCACACACTTCTTTACCATCATGGAGTATATATATATACAGTATATATATATATATATATATATATATAGAGAGAGAGAGAGAGAGAGAGAGAGAGTGTGAGAAATGGCTGGGGCTCAGGGCACTGCCTCCACGGAAGCACTACTGTATATGGCAGCCCCCATGGGTTGCAACGGTAAAGCCCTGTTTGCTTCTGTGGGGGCCATGTCTGGGGGTGCTGCAGACCCCTACTTTGGGCTTCCACCACACCTGGGAGTACTTCAAGATAATGCTGGTGGGCTCCCAGAAGTGCTCCCAGGTGCAGCATAAAAGGGAACCGTCTCACTTTATTCAAGGAACAAGAGCCAAGAGGTAGATGTTTGAAGCTTGCAAGAGGAGGAGTGGAGGTAAAAAACGGAGAGAGTGAGGGGGAGAGAGAGAGAGAGATACTGTGCTGTTTATTGGTACTTTATACTGTGCTGGGGAACAAAATAAAGTTCACTCACTTATTAACAAAAACACTACTTCCATTTAGCTATAAAGTTAAAGTTTGCAGGATGGTACATCTAGAGCAGTAGGTATCCACTAAAATAACGCATTTCCATATAGCAATATGTAGGGGTAGAAAAACACCATGATAGTAATACTAAATACCCCCAAAATTTCAAAAATGCCTTGACGAATTTTATTGAAATTCGGTGACTTTGTGGAAAAAAGAAAATTAGACTATGTGTTTTTATTTTTTGCTTTTTGTCATGGGCGGCACGGTGGCACAGTGGTAGTGCTTCTGCCTTGCAGTAAGGAGATCGGGTCCTCCCTGTGTGGAGTTTGCATATTATCCATGTGTATGCGTGGGTTTCCTGCAGGTGCTGCAGTTTCCTCCCACCGTACAAAGACATGCAGATTAGGTGCATTGGTGATCCTGAATTGTCCCTAGTGTGTGCTTGGTGTGTGGGAGTGTGTGTGTGTGTGTGCCCGGCGGTGGGCTGGTGCCTTGCCCGTGATTTGTTCTTGCCTTGTGCTCTGTGCTGGCTGATATTGGCTCTGGCAGACCCCCGTGACCCTGTATTAGGATATAGTGGGTTGGATAATGACTGACTGACTGCTTTTTGTCATTAATAATGCTCTAGCGACTGGATTGTTTTAATGCATTGTGAACCTTTTTTCACCACAGTGCAGACAGCAATCGTACTGAGAAATGGGGTGTGCCAGTCATGCAAATGAAAGCTGTCTGCAGAAGCGACGTGAAAGGAGGAAAGTGTGGCGAAGCTCAAAGAAGACATGTTTAGCAAGTGCTTGACAGGTGCTGACGCTGTGAGTATAGTCAATTTTACACAGTTGATCCAGTAAGAAAGGTATTTAATATATTTTACTCCCCTCCTTCATGTTATGTGCAACCTTGCGTAAATGCTGAAGTGGGGACCACAATTCCCATCAGCCAGCTCACAAAGTTTAATAAGAGCACCAATAAAAGCAGCACATCATCAAAGACAGCAAGAGCTGCATTTTTTCTTCTTTTCCTCAACCTCTTTAGGATGACAATTTCATTGTCTTGCTGGGCTACAGCGTTTATCTTAGAGCAGTATCTCTCAACCTTCATGGCCTTGAGGCCCAGTTTTACCTTTTAAACTTCCTTGATGATCCACAGACAGCATTTGAAAAAATCAAGCACAGTTAGAAACGTGAAAAACGGGCAGCACTATTGATCACTTTAGCCGGCTGGAAGTTTGTCAAGTATGACAATAAATCTGAGATAAACTGATTACAATACATTTTTTTATCAGTGCACAGAACTGCTTTCCAAAAAGCCAACACTATTATTCACCTTTATATTGTCATTAAATTTTCAATGTCAATCAATGCTCAGAATTAAGTTGTTTTTGAAGTAAAAAAAGAAAGAAACAAAAAGAAAAAGAAAAAAAAAACATGTCAAACTAACGGATGGAGCCAAGCTATGATTTTTTCTGTTATGTGATAAAAAGAGAACAGGGTGATGATGCTTTTGAGTGAGTAACTTTTGCTTTTTTGTTTTATTTTGGTAGTAGACATTTATTCAAACCCACTGTATACTGATTCAGTACTAATTGTAAGCTTTGATGCTAATGGAGAGCCGAGATTTTTAGCAGCTTTAAGCTCTGAATGAATCAACTGTAAGTTACTTTTGAAACATCACCAAAGTTCACTTTAATATGAAGTTCTACTGCAACCTCATACCAACACCATTTAAGATTCAAGGGTTTTATTCACCACAAATAAAACGGTTATACAAGTACAATGTGTAGTGAAATAAAAAAGCAACTCAAGTACCACAACAATATTAGTCCCTGATAAAGAAAATACAAATATTGTATACAGAAAAGTATTTAGTTACTTACATAGTACTTCTAATACATCTGATTACCAAATAGCACTATAACTTTACAGGTGAAGCCGGGTAACACAGCTTGTTGTTATATAAGTAGTAGTACATTTGTGAGAGTGCAGTTTGTGGAGCTTGCTTATTCTCACCATATCTGGTAGGTTCTACACTGGGTACTCTGGCTTTCACCCTAATACCTAAAAATGTGTGTGTTGGGTTTCTTAATGAATCCAGGCTGAGAGAGTGTGTGTGAGTGGTGCCCTAGCCAAGGCTCCCGTGGCTAGACATCAGCTCTCCACAAACATAAACCGTTCAAATGGATTAAAAAAGAGATGCACAGATTGATGGTTGCAGAGTTAAATATTGAAATTAAACATGAAGTTGATCATTTACATTAAATTACGCTGCATTGGTTTAGAATGTGCTGTGAGTAACTCCTAAATTCCTAAGTAGAAAATGTCCTGGTGTACAGTCATTAGCAAGCTAAACCTGTTTGTGAAGGCAGCAGATGTGTAGAGGAGGAGTTCCCAGAAGGAAAGAAGAACCGGCTTGTGATGCAATCTGGAGAAGTAAGTGCAATACTACAATTATTATAAGGCAAGGGTCTTTCTTTAACTGTTAAATGTTTCTCGAAACTTTTCTATTCCATATTTATGTTTATATCTTAATGTTTCATTTATTAAAGTGAAAGGGAATTGGACACTAACATTTTAGGAAATAAGAATTTAGGTAGTAATCATTCTTAATATGAGTAATATTTAACTGCTTTTGTTTTTACTGTTATTAAGACTACAATCTATATTGTTAGAAGATTGAGTGATCCCCATATAGAAGCACACAAAATGACCAAAATCTGTATATTATTTAAACACCACACACAGCTGAACTCTAAAATAAGGATTGAAATAACTGAAGACATTTTACTAATTTCATATTAGTAACAAAGAAACAGATAGTACCTAATGAAAGGGAAATTCTAAAGCAGGTGTACAAAGAAAGGTTAGCTACCCGGTCTGGTACGTGTATAAAGACAAACACACAGAGCCTTTAGAATAGTGAGTCAAGCAGCCACATATTAACATTAAAGAAATCAAGCTTAAATTTAAACAGCCACAGAAGCCATTGATTGCCCTCTTGCTAATCTATTGATTATTCTTCACATACCTGCTTTTCATCCAAAATGACAGATCCAGCATTGAGTGATCACCCACTTAGATACTTCAGTGCCAGACTGTTGGAATGGCTCTATTTTTAACTTTTCCACTAAGTAACCTGTTAGGTGATATCCTTAACATGTGCAATTCCAGAGCACTTAGCACCACTGGTCTATATTTACTTGAACTAAACAAAAAGTGTTTTGTATGCACATGGTGCTTTGTGAAGTAGTTGAAGTTTAATAGTCACTTGTGCTATCTGTTGTAGGAGGCTCTGAACACATTTTATTTATCTCTAATATTCAAAATGTTGCTGTAGGAAATAATTTAACATGGACCTTAGCAGTCTGTCTCTTCTAATGTTTTACCCAGTCTATCTCACACAGGAGAAGAAGCCTATGCATACAGTAGATATAGTTTATATCCAGTTTATTCTTACACTTGTTTTTAAAGTCCAAAGTCATGTGGGTCTGGTACCAATCAAGACAGAAATGGGTTTAAAGTTAGCAGTCAGTCATAGATGGCTTGCCAGCCTATGGTGCCAAAGTGCCAAATTTGACAAAATGAGCATCTTTAAGATATCCAGGGACTTAGAGTACCCAGTTAATAACTGATGCAGATATGGGAATAATGAACTGCTCACCACTGTGCTTCCATGATATACGGGGCAGTATAAGCAATGTAATTTTATATGCAAAGCAATGAGGGAATAATGTCTAAATGTATCCATCTCTAAGACTCAGAGAGCTAGAGTTTGTATTGACCCAAACAAATGCAAAGTAAGGAACAGTAAGGAACAGCTTGGAATGGACCCACCACACAAACCCCCATTTGCATACTTCTCCTTATACTGTAGTAATTTAGAAGGTTTGGTTAATCTAGAAGCTGCGATAAATCTGTGAAAGGAAAGGGGAGCCCATATGGAAATGTTCTAAAGCGTAAAGGGACTACATTTAGACTATGGGGAGGAGGACTCCAAGGGGGTTCAAATGATGCATGACAAGTTAGGTGTAGTTCATTCTGAGGTATGGTGGCAGTCCCTGCAGTGAACTGGTGCCAAGTCAGCTATTTCCCACCTTTGGGATGGTGAATGGATGGATGGATGTAAGATGCTTAGTTATATACACAGTAGCATGTTTGTGAGAGTGGAGTTTGTGAAGCTTTCTTGTTCCCTCCATCTAGGGTAGGTTATTGTTTAAGTACACTATGTGTTTGCTTGGACATCATATGAATTACCCTGCAATAAAGTGGCACCAAGTTGGCTATATATCATCTTTGCACCAAGTGCAGCTGGGATAGGCACTACTCCCAACATGATCCTGCAGGGTTAGGAAATAAATGGATGGATGCCAATACTTCTTTTGCAGGTTATGTCTCTGTTGACGTGCCTCCAGTCCAGATTCACTGATGTTTTAACTTTAAAGCTGTTTGATTTTAAGCTTGAGGTGTTCAATTGAGGTTGCTCATAGCTCATTAGATTTTTCTGAACAGCCAGTGGTTGCAAAGGTTTCACTTTACTTGGAGTTTAAATCTACTGTATACGATTGTATTTTGTCAGATGATGATGTCGGAACATATCACAATGACTTGGTACCAAGCAACACAGACCAGGCACCAACATCCTCCTGTTTGATTGATTTTTCTGTAAAGCAAAAGGTGAGTGAACGTACATGATTTGCTACTCATTAGCAAAAGAAGGACAGATATTATTTGTCATGTAAGTTAATATTTATGTTAGAGAAGTGTGCACACATAATGGATAATTCCAGGATTCCCCCCAAAGGATTCATGCCAAAATCACCACTGGTCCTGTCTAAGGTTAGTTCCAGCATTGTATTCAGTGCTGCCCATGACCTTAAACTGGAAAACAAAGTTGGAAAATTAATTGATGGACGGATGGACAGTTATATAAGTAGTAGTGTGTTTGTGAGAGTGGATTTTGTGGTGCTTGCTGTGTCTGGTAGGTTCTTCTCTGGGTACACTGCTTTTCCTCCTGAAACATAAATCTGTGTGTGTCGGTTTGGGTAATAATGGTGCATCACATGAACGCCCCTGTAAAGAACTGGTACCAAGTCGGCTATATATCATCTTTGTACCCAGTGCTGCTGTGATATGCACCACTCCTAACATGATCCTGCATTGGATAGATGGGTTAGGAAATAAATAGATGGATGAAGTGAGAAGGGACATGCTGCTCCTCTCTGGCCACCTCACCTCTCTCTCAACTTGCTAATATTCCTTTAGCAGGTTATCCCTCTGCTAACCTGCCTTCAGTCCAGTCTTGTTGACATTTTACTTGAAGTAGCACCTTACAGCCCCTGAGGAGGGCATATTAAGTAGGCTGAGTAGACACCCCTTTTTTTAATTTTAGTTTTTATTTAATGCCTCCTCGTATTGCATTGCATCCCGGAATTAAACAATGTATATTATTTTTCCCATTTTTTAATCAGTCCAAACTCCAAGGGGGACCAGATACTGACCTCCCAGCTATTCGAATTAATGTACTTTATTACAAGGTGCACAAAACTCTAACGGGGGCCAAACCCAATTCTACACCTCCCAACTATTCATTTTAATGTGTGGTTTTAAAAGGCTCACAAAACTGAAACTCATCCTCAACACTCTCTTTGATCTAAACTGTGTCTCTGCATCTACCACGGTCACCAGAATAATTGAGTTGTCTCCCATTTTGGAGCAATGAAAATTTGGTAAGCCTAATGTAAAACCATAATAACATTGAGAATTCAGGAGCCACTAGAAGCTGCTGTTGTTACCAAATCAGAGTCCTTGAAAGAATTGTCTTCCTTCCAATGAACTATGTTTAACTGAATAATTGTTTTCTTTAAATAATATTTTATTTTATTAAACAGCACATGAAATGCTGCTAATTTGGTGCACATCCAAACATATGGCCCAGTGAGGCTGGAACTTGCTTGCAGCGTTTGCAGGTTGGAATTTGCCCTGGAAACATTTTGGACAATTTTAAATGAGAGAGATGTACTCGATATAAAATTTTAAGTTGAATAATTGTATGCTTTGCGCATATGGAGCTCGAGTGAATTCTGTGCATTGCTACCTTTTACTCCTTTCCTGAGATGATGAGTGAGAGATCCTTTTCTTACTGTACTCTGGAATCTTTGAAAGGGAGGGACTTTAAAATGTTTTTATATATTATAGACATGCTGTCTGAGTCCTCAAGACTGATCAATATTTTTTCCGGTATAGAGGTAGGTAGGAGGTGAGGGAAATGGGGTAGGTTTTGTTTAACAAAGTTTCTAATTTGAAGGTAGTGAATGAAATGTGTTGCTGGAAAGTTAAATTTGGAATGTAATTGTTCATAGGATGTGAAGACGTTGTAATGTGTAATTATTTAGGCACCTGTGTGGTCTTGGACAGTTAGGCCATCTGACAGTGGCATGCTTTTCTCTCCTCAACCATCCTGTTATATTTTTAAACTTTATTAAGAACAGTCAGAGATCCAGCTATGCACAAACACAAATTTAGGGCTGGTATTAGCTTGCAGAGTTCTCTAAAGCTGTCGGCTTAACTTTGTAAGTTTGGAATTAAATCTTTTGAACATACTGTCTCTCCATTATAACAAAAAATCTTGGGATGAGACAAGACTTTTTTTTCCTGCAACGAGACATGATCTTTTGAAGAGAGACAGAGAAACACTTTCACGTCCCGTGAGACGGTCAAGTCATGTCATACTTGCAACCTTTGGAAGCAAGTCCCGTGAGACGGTGACTTTTGCAAATCGCACCCTACTTACAACCATTTTCAAACAAGACACGTTCATCTAACCTCTCAGTTGTTGGAATGCTTTTGTCAGACACACATCCTGTGCTCTCAGGTGCTGTACAGGCTTTTAATCGTTCAAAACGCCGCACAAGATGCAGATCACGTGGCACTGCAGCAGCAGCAAGCCAGCAGCTGATCGAGCAAAGAGGTAAAAAAAAAAAAAAACTGTATTTGTTTCCCATTGTATTACCGTTTAAGAGGGGGTTTCGGAGGAGTGGTCGCGTCTCCTTGGGGTGCGTTCAGTCCCCCTCTTCACAACAGCATGTAGCACAGGCAGGGGGGGCTTATACAGTTTCAGACTTTTTGAGATTTTTTTTTGGCTGTAAATGAAACTATTGAGTCTATTTTGAGTTGTCCTATTTTAAAATGAAAATTTTAATACCCGAACACAGAACATTGCCTTTGCATGTTTAGAATGGAGTTTATATATTATGAGAGATTTTTACACAGTAAGTCCATTAAAGTTTAATATCATTAAAGAATACATTCATTGAGTTTTTTCTTTAGAAAAACTTTATCAAGTCAAATATTTGTACATGTTTTGGTTATCAAAAGATGCCCATCATTTGTTAATTTTACTTCACGCAGTACATAACGCGGCGTTCTTTTGCAGATGGTATACAGAAATGGACATTGAAAGTCAGAAGGGATTTTTCATCAGAATAATTTTAAGTAGTTTACTACCTCTGTAGCCAGAGCTACAGCTGTGGCAACATAATTTACTCGTACAAGTGACAAAACCTTTCTTTAAAACAGGGTCGTTTATTGAAACAACGTTTACCAAACAATACTTAAAAGATTTATTTTCTGTAGTTCGCCAGAATAAAGGAAATCTGGCTTGCCGATGCGGGCATTTCCTTGTGGCTCCGGACGGGTACAGAACACTGGAGGTCAGGTTAATTCGGAGCGCGGTGCTTGTTCAAGTGTCAGCCGTCAGATTTCAGCACTACATTTCCCGATAGCCCGCAGTCATAACGTGATGACGCACACCCGTGGAAACCACCAGGAAGTCTTTCCTTTCTCTTCTTTCTTTTACCTGTACAAGTCTGGATTTCCCCAACAATTATCACCTCGTCTATCTTTAAGTTATCTATGTAAAAATATACAGTGAGCTTCTTTTTCTTTAAACTTCCTGAGATGATTCACGAAGACTTACCGCTCAACTGAAAGAATGCAAAACAGAAAGGTAAGAAGAAAAAAACCCGTTTTGGCTTATAGCAGTTAAATACGGGACATATCGAAACTTTGAAAGCTGCATTAGTAGAAGATATTGGGGCTTGAGTCACTCGTGCGGCGAGTGAGAAGCGGACAGAGCCCGATTCGCGCTCTCCCATCTTAGCCGCCTGTGTGCCGTGCTGGTCTGTCAAGAAGCACCGAGCGGGAGGACAGAAGGCGACTTCGCCGCTCCGCCGGTTACGCAGCCGGGGACGAGCGCGCGCACACACAACACCCCATGTAGGCTTTGGAGCTGATGGGCACCGCATCTTCTCGAACCCCGAAGTATCATTTTTATGATAACAAAGGGGGAAACTTTATATGAGAATGTGTTCTTTTATTATGTCAGATCTTAAAACTTCGTTAACGTTTTCACTTGGTTTTAAAAGCTGTGTTTTTGCTTGTGTACATTTCAGGTAACGGACTTATTGTGGAGACGATCAGGAGGAAGTAAGCAGTGAGTACTGGGGGAGTACTAGTTATTTTTGGGTTTCGGTGGTGGAGTAGAGCTAGTGGCATCTATTGTCCTAATGAGGGCAGTGGATTAAAGTTGTGCCATATGACATATAAATTGACTTTTTCTGGACCTTTGTCTAGGAGGGGGCACTACAGCTTTATCTTGCCAGATTAGTGCTTGCTACTCCTCAGATAATGGCTGCTATCACGCAATCAATACATATGTTATAATGCGCTTCTTTTTACTTATAACAGATTCTACAAGATTACAGTTAAAATAAAGAGAATTCTTACTTACAAGATAACGCAGATATCAGCACAATGGTAGTGGTTAGCACTGCAGTCTCACTTCCCCAGTTTCTTCATACAGTACACCAAGTGGTGCAACTTGGACACATCATCAGTGATGAACTCAGGGTCATAAGGTGTTTTGGGTGTTCGATCATCAGACATCCTCATCTGGGTGACCCAGCTTGTGTCCAAGTAGCATGTTACATCATGCAGTGTCTGTGATGTTCTTGGCGGCTGTTCTTTCCTGCAACTCTCTAATGCCAAGTAGAGTGACAGCTTCATTTAGAGACTGGCCTTCAAATCCCCTGCAGCCCACCTTGGTGGGCTCGCATTGGGTCTTCCACCAATTCCTTCTACATTCCTCTACCAGCTCTAGGTATTTTCCCTTTTGAGATCATGGACCTCCTCTATCTGGTGTTCCCAGGGGACAGTGAGTTCCACCATGACCAATAGCTTTGACTGGTCAGTTGTTAAGTCCAAATCTGGCTTGGTCTGCTGTCTGTGGATAGTCGCAACTAAGACTTCAAGAATTGTTTTAATAAAAAAGCAAAAAGAAAAGCAGATATGATTATAAAGGACTAGACACACTGCTTGAATTCTTGGAAGCGATTCTTATTGCCAAAATTTAAAACAAATAGAAGTAGAAACAGGCTTATACCAACTGTGATAAAGATTTTAAATAAGCTAAATTCAATTTAGTTTTAAAAAAGTAACTATTACAGAGTTCTGTTTTTATGTATATAAAAACTCTATTTTCTTATACGCATATGTATGTAGGAATATGGTTTTGTATGTTTCTGACTGGATCAAACCAAATTTCCATTTGTAGACAATAAAAGTAAAACTAACTAAAAATAGCATTTTTCAAAGGAGCTCCACATTTAGCAATATATTCTTCTAAATGACTTTGCAAATTGTTCAGTAAATCCCTGTATTCATTTACCACTTTAATAAACTGAGTAAAAAAACTGAGTCACGTAACTAAATTATTCCTAAAAAATATATGTGCTATTTGTATTCTATATGGGCGATAGGATAAATCCTCATGAAGAATTCGGTGAATCACCTGGTTTGAAATGTTTAATGCTATCGACTAACACTGCTAAATGCGGAAGACTCCGCTCCACATCGTTCCTCACCCTTTTGGTATGTTCTGATGTTGCTACAGTTCTTGATGGTCCAACAAACATGTCCTTCGCACTATCAGTAGACTGAAACTGTTATCTGGTTTTGCTCGTCAGTCATCTAAGTTTGATTGTCTCTAAGGTTGCAAGGCAGTGGTAGTGTCCTTGGGAATATTTATTTTATATTTATATATACAAATGAAAGCTTATTGGCATAGTTTATAGGCTTTGTCTTGGATTGCATGCTATCACAATGAATAGTACGCTGAGTAAGAGGTGGCATATTATTTGCAACACAAAATTTGCTTGCGGATGAATAACTTAATTTTACTCCGTAATCATGTGTGACCCATCACAAAAATCTCCAACCATATCATAAAAGTACTAGTTTAGGTATTTATGTTATGTTGTCTTAATATCTCATTCAGTTACTTTTTGAAGGTGTCATGATATTCGCTTCAGCTGCATGAATCAGATTTCCAAAATCCTTTGTATGAAGAAATCTTTGCATGTTTCTGTCTTAAATGTAATTCCTCTTTGTTTCCACCTGTGTCTTGTGATGCTTTCAAATTACAGGTTAAAGCTGTTATGATTTTTGGTGGATTTCTGTTATTTATTATGAATGTGTCTCAATTTGTCAGACAGATACAAATAGACTATCTTGGACACCAATAACATATTGGTTACAGAAATACGTTCATGTTTTCTTTGCAGGGTGCCTGTTAATGTATTAGCTTATGATGCCAAGGAAGACAATGAACTGCTCCTTAGAATGCAGTTATCACTTCTAGATCTGTATGTAGAAACCTATGGACACAAAAAAGGACCTAGGACTGGTGGGAGCAAGATGTGGAAGATTTAGATGTAAAACAATGGTTTGACAATTTTACAGTATTGAGGGGAACATTTGATTACCTATGTCAGCGTCTCTTAGCAAGATACCTGGTTGAGGTGTAACATTTCTGTCAGAAAACATATAGGAATTGGGCTCTGTTGGGTGGCAATGGGTGCCCCAAATGCGTAGTAAGTCTGCCTCTTCTCTTTGTTTACACTGGCATACTGAGGTGGTACTATTATAGATCTTGCTTTTTTTTTTTTTTTTCTTTTTTGCAGGGACATAATGAAGGTTCTATGAAAGTGACATAAAAGTAGTTGAAAAGTGTAAATGTCCAGGCTATTTCAATTCAAGCATTAAATGGTCAAAATTTGAGCCGAGAACTTATGATTTAATGTGGCTTTTTGTTGTTCACATTTCTCTAAAAGATCAGGTCTGTGTTACACAGAAGTGAAAACAAATTGAGCTGTGGTGTGTGCATAGCCATAGAAGTGCTCTGTTGTTCAATTTTATAAAGAAAACATTGGAACAATTGTATTAGGTCACCACACACTCTCCTTGGCTGAAGATCAAACAGGTTTTATTCTCTTATAACTGTTCAGAGCAGGACGTTTCAAATCCATTGTGGTGGTGTACAGAGCCAGAATTATGAAAATTGGGCCACTGTCCAAATACTTATGGACCTGACTATACGGTCAGTTGAAGTATGCTCTGAGCTGAGGATGGTCCTGTGATGATCTGGTTGTGCCATACTTATGGTAATAAGTCTGACTTTTAGGTTTAGTTAGCCCTGTTCCAGTGTGCCTCAGAGCTGCAGATTCGCAGCAGATAAAGTTCAACACAGTTGCAATTGCAGCATGCTTTTTGGAGTCGGAGATAGATGGACAAAGTTGCATACTAATTTAGACCATTTTGTAAGCAGGTTTAACAGACTTAGTATGTTAGGTAATATTACAAAATAAGTTCTGCACGCATCAACAGACTGTTATGGACATGAAAAAGCACCAATATGCCCTTTAAAACCTTATTTTATATTTTATTTGGACTGAAGTATAACATGATACTGAATCAAATATATTTAACTCGATGCCACAGAAAAAGGATGATGGAAATATTTATAAAGCTTAATATAAGAAATAGAAAAGTACAGTCCAACATACATTTAACTGTTATTAATCTTAAGTAAAAAGACACAGGGTCAGTGTCTTTGATTAAGAAATTGCTTGACCACCGGTTCGGACAGTGCACATTAAAGAATGATGCTAGTTTCCTCCATACTGTATTTCTTCGGAGTGTCTTGGAGTTACCTCTGCAAGTGCTTGCCAGATCTGATATGAGATCTCTCACACTATGTATTATATAGCACCTGTGCTCTACTGTGAAGTCTGAACTGCAGTAAGGCATTCTTTCTAAATATTTTCCAGCTTGTGACTAGGTATTTTGTACTCTTTGGTGAGTGTTGGATTAATTAGGTTATTAGGAAAAGCTGGGTGCATAATGAATGATGAATGCTAACTCATTAAGAAAATTAGTTATAGCATTACCAGAATAAGACCCCCATGGGCTCCAGGGTGTCACATGCATATATTTATACTCTATGAACATCACATATATAAATAAAACAAACTGGGGGCTTAAATATTCCTTGGAGAGGAGATATTTGAACCCTCAGCTTGTTTTATTTATATAATATATGAGTAACTGTGTAAGCGTATTGCATGGAAGAGTGTGAAGTACCGCTGGTGCTATTGAGAGATTGCGAAATGTTGGAAATTTCTGTGTGTGTTTGTTAGGTAGGAGTGAAATATTTAGGACATAATCTATAGGTCCATTGGTAACAAGAGATGAAATCTGCAGTGATTCTCACCTTCCAGTCTGGCAGCTACAGTCAACTAATATTGTCTAAAACTTAATGCAGTAACAGGCAAAATAAATATGCAGTGATACCTCGTACTTCAAACGATTCTAACTTTGAACATTCCAGAGTTCAAACGCTAAATTTGAGAGAAATGTTACCTTAAATTATATGTATTTGCTGTTTTGGTTTATTGAAATGGGTATAGTTTAGGGAATGTATTAATTTACTTCCCATTATTTCTAATAGGGGAAAATTGATTCAGACTTTGATCAATTCCGAGTTCAAATGGCATCCTGAAACAAATTAAGTTCAAAGTACGAGGCACCACTGTAAAAATGATCTTATGATTGCTATTTGATCTCCTAATATTATGACAGAGTTAATCAATGGCACATACATATTTACCTTAAGAAAGATAAAATAATACCTCTTGGCTTGGGTGATGTGTATGTACACTGAGGGAGGTGATTATTTAGTCGGGGGGGACCTGATTTCAGTGCAACTCCTGCATTACTTTTTTTCTCGCATGTGCCAGGACGTACCCCCAGGTCACCCTGATAGTAGATCATCATAAATCCATGAGTTGCAGAGAGACAGTTGTGCTGACCCACAGATAAACATGAACATGTTTATTGTGTCTATGATAACACAGAAAATATCGTGACCACTAATACACTTACCTTAGTGAACTTGGTCTTGGTAGCAGGTTTTGTTTTTACACTGCAAGTGGCAGTAAGTGTCCAATTTATCATGACATTATCTTAACCATGATGAAAAATTAACTGAGCATATCTAAAACATCAGTGTCATTAGTCCAGCTATTCATTTCCAATGAAAGTTTACAGGGCAATTCATACTTTTCACATGCTTGAACAGACACTCTCACATATGAACAAAACTACCTCAGTGAAGATGATTATACTCATCTGGAGAGCTGTCCATACACCACCATGACACAAAGGGACATTTGAGGAGCAGCAGAAATGCAAGTGTACCAAACTACAGTATGTGGTGTCAGCCTAAGTAGGAAAAGAGAAACATCTGCTTTATACATATGGTTGGGCATGTATGTTACATGTCTGCTTAAGGTATATGGGGCAGGCTGGGCACTTGACTGACTCCCAGAAACGTCAATATGCTCATACTCCTGTATCAAAATGTTTTCAGTAATTTTAAACAAAGTTTGTCCATGTTTTCTGTTAATATGAAAACAGATTCTTACATGTACAGTATAATGCAACATATTGAAATATGTTGATGCTTTATTTTAAATATTACTAGACAGTGTGTGTCTCTTTTGTAAAGGTTAAGGTTAATCAATCAAAGGGAGTTGTGAAATTTGATCAATACAATGGAAATGTAATCCGTAGTTTAAATATATGCAAGAGATGGCAATACAGATACACCTCACACTTGAATAAGGTTAAGGTAATGTTAAAAAACATAGTAGAGGCAATGAATATTAAATCAGTGCCAGAGTTTAAGCCAATCTTTAAAGTACTTGTTTCTCTAAATAAACCAATACATATGATTAGATTCATTGCACTAGCCTTAAAGTAATGAAAGTATTGAAACCCTCAAGTCTTTCAAATGAAGTTGTCTACCTATAATATCCTGGGAAGGCAGAACCAGATTTAATGGAATTGTATCTGATGCTTAATGAAGTAATTTGTAATGAAGCACTACATCTATTTTGTGAACTCAGTCCAGCTTACTATCATGGGGAGCAGGAGTCTGTCTGGTAGAGTGAGGTGTATGACCAAAGGATCAGTCTTACACACATATTAACACTCTTTCATAGAGGTTCAGTCTAGTACCCCAGTTATACTGACCACATGTTTTTGAGAAGAGAAAAACAGTGGAAAGATTGCACAGTTGAATGTGGTAAGAGTGATCTGTTCAGTTATTATCTGTGTAGAATAGACAATCATACTGATGACTACTTTCTCATCCAAGGTTGAAAACTGCTAGTCGGCTAATCATGAACTGGAGGATTTAAGTACAGTACCATGAAAAGCATATTGTAAGAATCCCAATTTTAATGAGACAGGTTTTTTTAAGTGGTTATAAAGCATCATTAATAAAAAATTACAGAAAACGAAAGGGAAGTCCTGCCACAGTTGCTCTCAATTCTTGTTTTTGGATTATGTTAGAGGCTTCCAAGATAGTAAAGCTGTGTCCTGAACTACCTCTTCCCTCCCTTTTTCATTCATTTGTCTTTCTTTTTCATACCTTTCTTCTTTCTTCTCACGTCTTTTGGCTCTTTACTCACTCCTGAATGCCCTTACACAGATAAGAACAGGGACTGCTCAACCAATAGGGACTTTTGTCTCCTGTTGACCACATCTGTGGGTGATAGGCTTCTAGAAAGCATGTTGCAGTTGGCAGAAGAGTATATCCTGTATGGCTGACACTCCACATTGTAAAAAAAATTTAATGATGGTGATTGTCTATGCTGTGCAGGCTATCTGAATCAACTATTTTTGTTGTTGTTAACGTAAAGCACTTCTGGGCGATTATGGCTTTGTTCATTGGTTCCACTGGCACACGGGGGAATCCGCCACTTTGCTTTGTAGCCACTAATTAGCTCTGTAAAATGATTGTTTTTACCCTTTGTTACAGCAATCACCAATATTGTATCTTATTTATTTCTTTAATTCACAATTATAAACGTGTGGCTTTTAGTGGGGGGGGGGGAGCATTTATACTGTATGAATCAGGAAACGTTACATTTTTAAGCCATTTTTAAGAACAGATATTGAAAAGAGACAAACTGTAGGAAAAGGCAAATAAGGCTGTAATGTAAACTAGATTGTTTTGCCTAACAGAATGATTCAGATAGACAGAGGAGAAATTATAAACTTGTTTTAAACAATAGAAAAGGTATAATGAGAGAGAAGAAAAAAAGATGTATTTTCATATTTAATTAAGGTAATTTTGTAAACAAATTTATTATCGTTTAGAAGTAAATACAACTACCACATTCTAAATATGATATTGTTTTGCATTTAACGAAGCAAATTTAACCTGTCAGTCATTTCAGCGTTTTTAATGAATCAAGCCATTGGGAAACAACTAAAGAAGCAAATGTCTTAATTGGATATGTTTGTTTTGTTTTTCCTGTAATGGCACAAACTGAAATGCTTGAAAAAAAATGTAAAAAAAAAAAAAAAATTTCCCCGCAAATGTGTGTGGTATGAAAGAGAATTTTGTATTATGAAAGAGAGATTGTAAACATTTTACACAGCTTAATTTCAGAACTTGGAGTCAGCATAGTTATATATAATCAAGATTTCATCTATGATAGTATTGTTCTTCTGTCTTCAGAGCAAGTTGCATTCAGTAGCTCATAAATTAAACTCTGTTATTTAGTAGATAAGAGTGCAGGCTTCAGGATTTTCTTCACTACTGTATCAGAGGACCTGCCTGACAGTTTTTTTTTGGTGATTATTCTTTGACTGCTCAAAGTTATTTGCTCTATAGCCATTCATATTTCAAGTGACAGTATCATGTTTAGTGCATTTTCAGATCCAGGACATGAAAGAGAAAAGGTGACGATCTAAGGCATCCAAATAGAAATAAAAGGCTTTTTCATCACAAATGGGGAAACATTGACCTGATTGTTTGATGGTGAGCAAAATTTCTTGGCAAACAGAACAGAATACAAAATTAAGTTTTGATCTGGGTCCGTCAGCATTAATGTTTTCTAGAAGTGACATATCAGTTAAGCACACGCTAATTTAATCACTGTACATTCTAATGCTCTCATAACTATACAGATTGGGTAAATGATTTACAGTACATGAGTCAGTATCAGGCACAACTGGTCTGGTTTAGTTCATGATCCTTAATTCCTATTTGGTCTGTACGAGGTCAAAAGTGCAGTCACTGTGCAGAAAGCAGCCGCCTCTTAGCATAGAAGGATTTTGGGATACTTTTATATATATTTGTATTGAATATGTTATTACAGCCTTCAGTGTTTATTACCCAGGTGTATATAGAGAGGTAAAGTTAAACTTCTGTTTCTTTCACTGTTATATGAGGGTGGTCCATGTGTCATTTGGATTATTCAAAGTCTCACTTTTGTTTTAAATTGATTTCCATGCCTGGATTACAGATGTACAGTATATGGAATGTATATGCTGCATTGCATAAAGCTTACTGAGGTAGTGATCATGGGTCTTTATTTTAATGTTTGTATATGGAGAGTGTCGGTGATAGTACATCTCAGGGAAGAAAAAGCCTTATGCTTTATATCCATAATACAGTTAACGGTACAGTATATATTAAGTTATTTGAGGAGGTAAACAGAACAACTTAAGAGTTATTCTTATTTTTAAATTTTCCCCAGGTTTGCATTAAACTTCAGCTTATTATTAAAATAACACATTGTATTTCTCAGTTCTTTTTTTTTGTTTTTTTTTTTTAACAGAAAAGTGACCACTTCTGTACTTGATATTGGCATTTGTGGAATCAGCTATACCTAAAGATGTCTGATTCTCATCAGCATAGCTTGTTAAACATCAATGATCTGAGGGAGCCAATTCTAAAGAAGCTTTGTGAAGTGCTGGATAAAACCAACAATAAAGGATGGCGTAAACTTGCAGAGGTTGTGTCAGATGACAGGCGTTTTAAAGTGAGGTAATTATTACATTTACTAATTGCATAGCAAATAATTTAAAATTTGTGTTTGTACTAGTCACATATCCACATTTAATAATCTAATTGTCATGGCTTCTCTGGAATAATGTGATGCATGTGCAGACCTTGAAATTAAGAAAGTTTTTAAATGGATAGAAGCTTTAGTGATATGTTCAATGTAAAAATTAAAAAGCAAGAATAAAACTGTATCTAACTGCTACTATTGAAAATTTTTTTTTTTTAATTGCCAAGTATTCATTTGTTCCAGTAAATGCATGACTGGTTATCTAGTCAAATTTTATTATATTTTCTGTTTTGTATGTTCCAATGAATCAAGTTATTAGAAGGATTGCAGTGGTATGAGGATTTTTATAATCAATCAAGTTACTAGAAGGATTGCAATGGTATGAGGATAATTATTTGACGGTAGAATAAATCATTTGTAAGTAAAGTGATGTCTGTTTTGCCTAATTAACTTCAGACTGAATTTTGATTATTTGTTGCCCTCATAATCATTGTTTTCATTCAAAATCTAGTAGTCTACTAGGCAAATATTACTAATTCTGAACAAAAGTCAACAGTCATCAGCATCCCATAGTATCAGAGAAACAGTCAGCAGAATTTCAGGTCTTTTAATCTTTTACGCCTGCACAGGTTGCCCCAATGACAAATATCAAACTTTGTCTTGGGGCTTACACTTAATCGGAGAAACTCTTGACTTAATCCGTCTCCCTTAATTTTAATAGTGAAAGTGAATTTCAAATATCTCAACAATCTCTACAGTTAGGACTCATTTACACCTAAGCATTTTTGTAGTGTTTTAGTGCTAGACCAAATTGTTCCCAAACCACTTATTAGTTATTTTCAATTGTAGTTATTTGCAATTATGTTATACAGTATATAGTAGTCTGTGGGAACACAGTATAGTGTGGGTGTTCACCCTTTTATTAATTATTGAACTGAACTGTTTCGTTTAACTTATTTTTATGTTATTATGTGGTTTGATGTTTTTGTAGCCTTGAGGACTGTTAGGCTTTCCAGTAACCTTTATATATATATATATATATATATATATATATATATATATATATCATATTGTTTTTAGGAAGTTGTCTATACAAAGACATGTTGTTTAATCTTATTAAATAATACCAGTCCTACTAAATAGCATGCTAGCATTATTTACTTTGCTATTAGGGTAAGGCTACGTTCCTCATGACATGAACGAAGAGAGAGTAACTACTGAAAAAAGAGGGATGAATGTTTAGTGCTGATTCATTGTCAGAAGTAACAGTCGTCATTTTTTTTCTTGTGCTAATTAATGTTTGCTTATTGCATACGTGATATACAGTATACAGTATATTTTTTGAATGACACAGTATAAGTACTATATCTGCTGATTAACTACTGGATTTTCTTTGAAACAACACAACAGAAACAACAGAAGAAAACATAACTGAAAAAAAACTTTAGGAAGATATTATGAAGGAGTCTTTTTTTTTTCTACCACACGAGAGCTAAAACCTGTTTAAGACTGAGTGATCTCCCAAAGGCTATTTATTATATTTTTTGATTAATTCTCAAACACAAACCTGCCTTTCTCATTGAGGATCCACTTGGAGAGGCAGAACTAGTAGATATGCCTGAGTCTCATTGCTGTACCAAATTGGGGAAATGCTGTTGTGGAGTGAACTGACTGTATCACATCTACATTTCTGAAGTCTAGACATGATTATCTAATGGGCTAACAAAGAACGGTTATTTGTTTTTAAAGATAAAAAAAGCTTGAGAGTGCAGCAAGTAGATAAAGCTAAATTTGAAGTATCTCAAGAACCATAGAAAACTTAATTACTTTATATACGTAGAGAAAAGTCAAGCAAAATGACACCTTTTATTGGCTAACTAAAAAGATTACAATATGCAAGCTTTCGAGGCAACTCAGGCCTTCTTCAGGCAAGATGTAATCAATTTATATACGTAGTAAGTATATCCATTCACCGATCCATAGCAGCACTGGGTGTTGGGGATATAGATAGATCGGTAGGTATTAGATGTCTGTCCATAGATAGATGTAATATGCATGTCCCTCCCCAAGGTCAACCCTTAAAATCCTTGAATATAAGACCGACTTAACCGGTATATGTATATATATGCATACGTGTATATACAGTATGTGTATGTATATATATATATATATATATATATATATATATATATATATATATATATATATATATATATATATAATGTATGTGTGTGCGTGTGTGTATGTATGTATGTGTGTGCGTGTGTGTATGTATATATGTATTGTAACAGATGACTGGGGACCTTGCCCCCACCGGGACGGGGAGAGAGGCAGTATATTCCCCGGGACGCAAGGGGGCAGCCACCCTGGATTGCATGGGGACCACAGAGCTTGGAAGCTCAACTCTGTGGGGGACCGTGGCTACCGCCAGGGGGCGCCTAGATGGTTTCAGAGCCATGGACTGTAGCACTTCTGCCACACCAGGAAGTGCTGCAGGAATGCCATCAGGAAGCACCTGAAGCACAGCCGGGTGTAGTATAAAAGGAGCCACCTCACTCCATTCAAAGAGCTGGAGTCCGGTGGAAGAGGAGGGAGCTTGTGTGTGGAGGGAGTAAAGGCGGCAGATGAATAAGAAGAGTGGAGGAGAAAGAAAGAAAGACGGGACTGAACCTAATTGGAGGTGATTTGTGCACTGTTCTGTGTGTAAGAGAAAAGAAAAATAAAGATTGTGTGTTCTGAACATTGTGGGTCTGCATCTCTGTCTGTAGCTGGGCTGATGTTTCCACAGTATGTATATGTATATATATATATATATATATATATATATATATATATATATATATATATATATATATATATGTGTGTGTGTATTTATATATATATCTATATGTGTATATATATGCTTGCCTGAGATAGTAAATTTAAATTTTCTGCGTATATATATTGGGTCATTGAAAATAATCTTAATTTTGTGAGACTGGTTTTGTTTTTTTCTTTTATTTAACAAAACAGAGTCTCTTTTCTTGAAAAAGTGCAGAAAATCTTAGTTTGGTTTCACATCTTTATGAGTATCTTGATAGTAACACCCTGTCTTTCTTATTTTTATGAAATGTGGCAATTCTGACATTTGAGATGTTTTAGTTGCTGTGATTCTTTGTTTAGAAAACCAGAATGTTTTTGATGATAGGTGTTTTTTTCACCTTTCCCATCTAAAATTGGCCACTGTTTAATTTCATTGTTTAAAAAATGTTATTCAAAGCACAGCAGACTGATTAAACATGCTTGAGGAAGAGTGCCATCAATTTAATTTTATTTGTAAATATCGTTCTAATTTTGGTACAGTACCTTCAGGTGCTTATTTAAGCACAGTAGTCTTGTATATACTGAAAGTTCCAATTGTTTTGGTACATAGACTGTTTGATACATTTCTTGACTTCTTTGCATTTGTGTCAACATTCATATACAAGAATTAATAATAAGAAGAAGTTTGAAAATTGAGAGGCAAACACTCAAGCTTGTTTTGTTAGGTAGTAGGTAAACTGTCTCTATTGTTCATCTGGATACTTGAGTTCTTTTCTAGATTTGCTTTAAAGGTTTATAATCCTATTACAGTATTATGCCATTCACGTATTTTCATGTACTTTATTTGAGTTTCCTGGAATGTGCAGGGCTCTGAGCCAGTCCAATAAGAAGGAGACTATATAGAACCATTTTGGTCTGCATTAAGCTATTTTTCTAGACTTGATTATTTGTGACTTATTTTCAGCGGAGATGAAATGGAGAAATGTTCACTTAAAGTCCTTGATCCTGAAGGCAGCCCTTCACGCAGCTTGTTATGGCTGATGGGAGAGAGAGGCTGTTCTGTAAGAAACCTTACAGATTTTCTTCATAAGATTGGAAATGTGGAAGCTGTTCAGTGTTTAAAAACACAAGGTAAGTTTCACCCTTTATCTGCATTTTTACAACTTTGTTTTTGCCATGCATTAGGTTTTAAAAAATGTTAATTAAAAACAGACTGAGCAAATGTGTAATGCTTTGTATAATGCATTAACAACTCTTTTGGTATTTTTGTTTTAAAAGGAATTAAAATTATCATTCAGCCCCAGTCACAGGCAGTGTTATCTGGTCATATCGTCCGATTAGGATGTCATGCTGCTGGCCATCCCAATATTCAGTACCAGTGGTTTAAATTTAAAGAAGAAGTAAGTAAGGTTTTAAAAAACATTTGACTTTGAAATGTAAAGAATTAGTTACTTCTACATAAAAATATCAAATGAAAAATACACACACAGAAAATATCTAGATTTTTTTTAATCATTTTGTCACATACTGTATTAATGGTATGCTTATATGTATTTAATGCTGCTCCCTCATAGCTTCTCAGGTCTTATAGACTTTTGTATGCCTTTTGGGCAATTTTCATTTGCTTCTTTGTATTTTCTTTTTTACCTCTTGCCTGGTTGTCTTCTGTTACGTTCTGGATCCCACATTGGACACAGTGTTGTAAGAATGTGTTGTAACAGTGGCCATTTCCCCCTATAAAGGAAAGCCTACTTGTTAGTACGAGTATTAACTCATCCAGTCTTTTTGGGAAAACTGAATTCCTTTGTTTTTGCACTCATTTTTCCTTAGCTTTTTGTAGCTAAAAACTTCTTTGCTTGTACTTTTGCATAGTTTTGCACCTGTTTTTGTTTCAGCGCTGATTTTTGGAACTATTGGAATATTTTCTGGAAATTGGCTTTGAATTTTGGCCTAGTAACTGCGTGTATAGCATATGAATGTTTTCTCTGTGTCTGAGCACTCTTTTCTTGAATAAGGTATGTGTGGTATGCTAAGTATGCTAATTAGTAATTCAGCTGTGGCCTTATATGAGTTAAGTATGCCTTATAAAAATCCTGATTCAATGTTGATAACCTGAGCCTGTAATGAACTTAAGCAAGTTCAGAAAATCAGTTGGTGGATTGTTTCATTTTGCGTTTACTCAGCATTACATGTAAACCATGTAATTCAATATTCTTATTAAACTAAACATCAACTAAAACAAAATTGCAACAAACTGTTTTAAAAAATGTATTTCTCAGCTAATATCTTATTGTATATTTAACATTTGTTGCCCAAAATACAGTATATTTGTAAGAATTTATGAGACATCATTTTTGGACATGGATATTAAGATCTATTAAAGTATGGCATCAAATGTTGAGAAAAAAGTTTTTCACACACACACACACACACACACACATATATAAGTAAATATGCAAATATATTTTATCTGGTGGATTGAGAAATTCCTTATGATGGGAGTAGATTCATACCTAGTGGCATGGATCGTGGACTATCTTACAAACAGACCTCAGTATGTGTGTCTCTGGAACAGCAGGTCTGACATTGTGTTCAGCAACACAGGAGCGCCGCAGGGGACTGTACTTTCTCCGGTCCTGTTCAGCCTATATACATCGGACTTCCAATACAACTAAAATCCATATTACTAACCTAGAATGGTAAACCGGATGGCATGGACGCAGGTACATGGCAATGGGACCATGAGACGTACTGCGCAGGCACGTACAGCGCACGTCTCATACACCGCAAGCGAAGTCGTATCCACCGCGCATGAAGGAGTCACGGCCCAAAAACGAAAGAGCTCAGCTGACGTGAATGAGAAATGAAGCAACAACGCGCCCATAGCGCGAAGATAGTACGGAAGGCGCGGGAAAGTACGAAAGGCAAAGGCGCATAGTGAAACCCGACATAGTACGGAAGGCGCAAGCGTCACAGCCATATTTTGAGTGGCACTACTGCGGAGTGAAGGCGCAGGCGTCACCACCATATTGTGAGTGGCACTACTGCGGAGTGAAGTTAGGAATAATGTGCTGCTTGGGATTGTACAAACCACTGAACGCTTTACACCAAATTCAAACACAATACAGCTCAACGATACAAACACGAGCCCACCTGGATAAGATCAATGTACGCAGGCGCCTACAACGTGCATCTGAGATTGCAGAAGCAAAGCAGGCACGGGTTCAAAACGAACGCGGAAGCAAAGCAGGCACGGGTTCAAAACGAACGAGCTCGACTGACGGATGTAAAAACATGAGCCCGCCTGGATAAAATCAATTAACGCAGGCGCCTACAATGCGCGTCTGAAATGCCGCGGGCAAAGCGGGCACGGCTCCAAAACGAATGAGCTCGACTAATGTATTTCGGGATACCCAACGCCAGGGGTAGGCGAGCGAAGCCCCCTTGTAATACAACTAAAACAAAACAACTGCTCCACTGACAGACTGAGGAGATCGTTCCTCCCCCAAACTATGCGACTCTTCAGTTCCACCCGGGGGGGTAAACATTAACATTATTCAAAGTTATTGTCTGTTTTTACCTGCATTTTTATTACTCTTTAATTTAATATTGTTTTTTTGTATCAGTATGCTGCTGCTGGAGTATGTGAATTTCCCCTTGGGATTAATAAAGTATCTATCTATCTATCTATCTATCTATCTATCTATCTATCTATCTATCTATCTATCTATCTATCTATCTATCTATCTATCTATCTATCTATCTAATAAACTGATTTTGTAAGTTTTAGGACTGATATTTAGGTTACTATTGAAACTGGATTAATAAATTATTGCATAAACTGTATCTCCAATTTATGCAAATTTTTCCTTAACTCCCATCTTTAGTATTATCAGATTATGACTTAGAGAGTGTATATATCCATTTTATTAATTATTTTGCATTAGATTTATAATGATGGATGGTATAACTAGAGATTTTAAGTCTGGAATATAACTATATCTATATAAGTATAATATCAATTTTCAGCCAATTATGTAGGGGCCTAATGGCAATGGTAGCTGTCCAGTGGTTTAGACTCAACGCAGAGGGCAGTTTTCCAGTGGTATGAGAGAAGAATGTGCCGGAAGGATGAAAAGCTGCAGTACCTTGTCTGATCTAATTCTCGGACCACTGATTGTCTGTGTTTTTCTATGCTCAAACTTGCAGATTAGATGCAGAGGCTGGTAAAGCTACACATTTTTATCAGTTGGTGCCAAATTTTCATCAAATAGTAATCTATTTACTGTGAACATGCTGAATACATAAATGAGTTTTTAATACATGAGTGTTGTCATTCTAGCTTAGTGCTGTAAGGCGCTAACACTGGCCACTATAGGTACTGGGACATCCTTCAATTTTGTATTTACTCCACAAAATGGATTCCCCCCTCCACTATTGACATACTACAGTATATTGAAGTGATCACATAGATTACAGTAAATTATCTTGAAAAAATGGTGTGTAGAGATGAATAAAGAAGATCAAATTTGGAAACACTGATGGAGCCTGAGGATGTATAAACTAACTGTCTATAATCTCACAGTATGCCACAGTATATTCTACCTTTTCCCTGTCATACTGTTTATATTTGTATGTCTGTTTTAAAGAAACAAAATGCCTCCAGTGGTTTTTAAATAATTCTTGAGGATAAAGGTTGTTTCATAGTGTAATAATACATAATTTACAACAGTAATCCACGCTTTCATTACAACCCGGCTGGACTATTGTAATTCGTAGTATGTTGGTGTTAGCCAGTCCACCCTGTCTCGGCTCCAGCTGGTGCAAAATGCTGCTGCACGCCTTTTAACTGGCACGCGAAAAAATGAGCACATTACACCTGTGTTATCCTCACTGCACTGGCTGCCTGTTCAGTTTAGAGTTCATTTTAAGATTCTTTTATTTGTTTTTAAGTCCTTAAATGGGCTTGCTCCGCCCTACCTCGCTGAGCTGCTGCATATGCACTCTCCTTCCCGCTCACTCAGATCAGCTGGTCAGCTGCTTCTGGATTGCCTAGGACTCAGCGAAAGCTCAGGGGGGATAGGGCTTTTTCCGTTGTGGCTCCAAGGCTCTGGAATTCACTGCCGATCCACATTAGACAGGCCTCCTCACTGCCCATTTTTAAGTCTGCTCTTAAGACTTACCTCTTTGGTTTGGTGTTTGATCCTGTGTGAGCAGTTGATTTTACTCTGTATTAACTCTGTTTACTTGTGTTTACTATGTTTTAATTAGTTTCATTTATTGTGTTTTATTTTACTTATTTATTATTTTGTTTTTGTTTAAAATTTATTTTAGCCTATGTTCAGCACTTTGGTCAGCGGCTGTTGTATGTAAAGTGCTTTATAAATAAAGTTGACTTGACTTGACTTGACTTGACATAATAGCTAATGAATACTAAAGGTTATATTTTAAGAATGACCTTCATAATTTTTTTCTTGATATTTTTTATGTAGGTTGATTTTAAAATACTTGGCCTATGTATATAAGTACTTTTTAATTGCATGAATATTTTCTATAGTATTCAAAAGTTAACACTGCATCATTTTTATGTGCTGTACTCTCTTATGTTTTTAGATTCCTTGTGAAAATTCCCCAGAGTTAGTCTTCAACCCTGTAAATGTGAATGATACAGGTTTTTATATCTGCAGAGTAAACTGTGGAAATTCATTTGAATTTAGCAGCTGGGCAAAGCTGGAAGTTTGTGATGTAAATGTTCCCTATGGTAAGTTAACTGTCATATAAAATGTAAGTTTAGCAAAATTTTGTCAAAAAGAGTGGATATCAAAGGTTTTGTAGTCCCATTGATGTATGCTACCCCTGTCCATGGTTAAATAAATTTTTAAAGTAAATTAATAGGTACAGTGATGTCTCGCTATATCGCGCTTTGCCTTTCGCGGCTTCACTCCATCGTGGATTTTATATGTAAGCATATTTAAATATATATCGTGGATTTTTTGCTGGTTTGCGGATTTCTGCGGACAATGGGTCTTTTAATTTCTGGTACATGCTTCCTCAGTTGGTTTGTCCAGTTGATTTCATACAAGGGACGCTATTGGCAGATGGCTGAGAAGCTACCCAACTTACTTTTCTCTGTCTCTTGCGCTGACTTTCTCTGATCCTGACGTAGGGGGATTGAGCAGGGGGGCTGTTCGCACACCTAGACGATACGGACGCTCGTCTAAAAATGCTGAAAGATTATCTTCACGTTGCTATCTTTTGTGCAGCTGCTTCCTGAAACGACATGCTGCACGGTGCTTCGCATACTTAAAAGCTCGAAGGGCACGTATTGATTTTTGACTGAAAAACAAACTCTCTCTCTCTCTCTCTCTCCCTGCTCCTGACGGAGGGGGTGTGAGCTGCCGACTTCAACAGCTTTGTGCCGCGGTGCTTCGCATACTTAAAAGCCAAACAGCCCTATTGATTTGTTTGCTAGAGATTGTTTTCTCTATCTATGTGACATTCTGTGCTCCTGACACGCACTTCTTTGAAGAGGAAGATATGTTTGCATTCTTTTAATTGTGAGATGCAACTGTCATCTCTGTCTTGTCATGGAGCACAGTTTAAACTTTTGAAAAAGAGACAAATGTTTGTTTGCAGTGTTTGAATAACGTTCCTGTCTCTCTACAACCTCCTGTGTTTCTGCGCAAATCTGTGACCCAAGCATGACAATATAAAAATAACCATATAAACATATGGTTTCTACTTCGCGGATTTTCTTATTTCGCGGGTGGCTCTGGAACGCAACCCCCGCGATGGAGGAGGGATTACTGTATACAGTTAGGTCCATAAATATTTGGACAGAGACAACTTTTTTCTAATTTTGGTTCTGTACATTACCACAATGGATTTTAAATGAAACAACTCAGATGCAGTTGAAGTGCAGACTTTCAGCTTTAATTCAGTGGGGTGAACAAAACGATTGCATAAAAATGTGAGGCAACTAAAGCATTTTTTTAACACAATCCCTTCATTTCAGGGGCTCAAAAGTAATTGGACAAATTAAATAACTGGAAATAAAATGTTCATTTCTAATACTTGGTTGAAAACCCTTTGCTGGCAATGACAGCCTGAAGTCTTGAACTCATGGACATCACCAGATGCTGGGTTTCCTCCGTTTTATTGCTCTGCCAGGCCATTACTGCAGTGGCTTTCAGTTGCTGTGTGTTTGTGGGCCTTTCTGTCTGAAGTTTAGTCTTCAACAAGTGAAATGCATGCTCAATTGGGTTAAGATCAGGTGACTGACTTGGCCATTCAAGAATTTTCCACTTCTTTGCTTTAATAAACTCCTGGGTTGCTTTGGCTCTATGTTTTGGGTCATTGTTCATCTGTATCATGAAACGCCGCCCAATCAATTTGACTGCATTTAGCTGGATTTGAACACCTCAGAATTCATTCAGCTGCTTCTGTCCTGTGTCACATCATCAATAAACACTAGTGTCCCAGTGCCACTGGCAGCCATGCACGCCCAAGCCTTCACACTGCCTTCACCATGTTTTACAGATGATGTGGTATGCTTTGGATAATGAGCTGTTCCACGCCTTCTTCATACTTTTTTCTTGCCATCATTCTGGTAGAGGTTGACCTTGGTTTCATCTGTTCAAAGAATGTTTTAACAGAACTGTGCTGGCTTTTTTAGATGTTCTTTAGATAGATAGATAGATAGATAGATAGATACTTTACTAATCCCAGGGGGAAATTCACAAATTCACTTTAGTAAAGTCCAATCTAGCCTTTCTATTCTTGAGGCTTATGAGTGGCTTGCACCGCTCCCTCTGTATTTACTTTCATGCAGTCTTCTCTTTATGGTAGACTTGGATATCTATACGCCTACCCCCTGGAGAGTGTTGTTCACTTGGTTGGCTGTTGTGAAGGGGTTTCTCTTCACCATGGAAATGATTCTGCGATCATCCACCACTGTTGTCTTCCGTGGACGTCCAGGTCTTTTTGCGTTGCTGAGTTCACCAGTGCTTGCTTGCTTTCTCAGGATGTACCAAACTGTAGATTTTGCCATTTGTAATATTGTAGCAATTTCTTGGATGGGTTTTTCTGTTTTCACAGCTTAAGGATGGCTTCTTTCACCTGCATGGATAGCTCCTTTGACCGCATGTTGTCTGTTCACAGCAAAATCATCCACATGCAAGCACCACACCTAAAATCAACTCCAGGCCTTTTATCTGCTTAACTGATAATGACATAACGACGGACTTGCCCACACCTGCCCATGAATAGCCTTTGAGTTAATTGTCCAATTACTTTTGAGCCCCTGAAATGAAGGGATTGTGTTAAAAAAATGCTTTAGTTGCCTCACATTTTTATGCAATCGTTTTGTTCACCCCACTGAATTAAAGCTGAAAGTCTGCACTTCAACTGCATCTGAGTTGTTTCATTTAAAATTCATTGTGGTAATGTACAGAACCAAAATTAGAAAAAAAGTTGTCTCTACCCAAATATTTATGGACCTAACTGTATTTCATATTTTTGGTGGAAATATTCTGCATAATGTCTGCATTATTTGGTAAGCAAAGTGCTCTGCAAATGTAGGGAACTGTTTTAACTGCTATCATCAAAAACTTGCTAGCAGACAGTAGAGTTGCTGTAGGCTGGGTCATCAGCACAGGTGTTGCTAGACCTGACAAACACATTGCCAAGGCATCCTTGGAATGTTGTTACAGTAATACACGTTTTCTAAGGTTCCAATAATCCTGCCAGGTTCGTGGTTTATGTTTGTGTAGCCTGTTAGGGTGCTCTTCCTCTGGATTCAACTTTTTTTTGTAAATGAATATATATAAATAAAAAAGAGAGTATAATTTAAAAGCTTTATGTGCTTATAATTTTTTGAGGTATTTTGAGCTTGTGTTTGTTAAACCCAAATAAAATATACCTTTCATGTCAGTATCTGTCAGCATCAACAAAAACAGGAAAAATGGCTTCTGATAAAGTGGTGAAATGTATTAATGAAACTGTTCTTGTTTTTTTAGGCTCTATGTTTAGCCCTACTGAAGGCCGCCTGAAAGTTGTGATCCACCCACAGACACAAAAGTTGATGGTGGGAGACACTTTAGAGCTGGAGTGTGGTGCAGTGGGTAAACCACTTCCTCAGTATCAATGGTATAGAAATGGGGCCCCCTTAAAGGATGCAGCTAAAAAGAGATACACTGTAGGTTTTTTGCACTCTTACTATGTTTTTTAAAAAGTAAAGTTTTTTTTGAGCGTTTCCAGTTAATACTGATTTGGAAAACAAAGAGTGACAGGATACTAAATGAATAGATCACCATCAATTATAAAGGGAAACAAGAGTCTAATAATGCAGCAAGTATGCATTACATGCATATTTATAGGTTAAAATAGTTCACCATTATAGATGCTTTATTACACATGTTTACTAAAATTTTCTTTTTGAAAAATTCTTATATAATATTTATAATTAAAAATCAAATCAGTAAATGTGTACTTTTATGATCAGTAAACTCCACTATTTGCAGTAAACATTCCCTAATTGTACAATCTGGGCATTTTATTGGTGGTATACATTGATTCTTGGAGGGCTATGTCAGTGTTACACAGTAGTGTATTTTCTTATGTGGCACACCCTTTCAGTTAAGCAAGAATAGTTACTTTATTTCTTTATTGGTCCTTAGTAATGTGTTTCTTAATATATTTCCCAGCAGGGCTAGTTTAAATTACTGTTCACCTTCTCTGTCCTACATATTTCTGTTATTATGCTGTAAATAAATTACTCATTTTAAAAGAAACAAAAAATCTGCCTAAAATATAATTGCTGCCAGTTGAGAGAAAGTTGACTCCCTGTGGCTTTGCATTTAACTCCTCATGATGTAATATGTGCCTTTTTCTGTTAAGGTCCAAAAGGTAAATTAATTTACATTATAAAGAGTTTTTTTAATGTTTTACCATTAACAGATTTTTGATGTTTCGGTGGAGCATCAGGGAAGGTTCCGCTGCCAGGTGTTCAACGAGATCGAAAGGCAGTGGAGCCGAGAAGTTGAAGTCCTTATCGGTAAATATCTTTAACAATATCAGTTTCTAAATATTCTCTGTTTAAAAGAACCATCAAGACTGTACTTTTTACACTTGTGTAAAAATAGTACATTAAAATATAAATGTAAAAAATTTATACTGAATGACTTTCCTAAATAAATGTATGTATTTTACAACTTTTGATATGTCGAGTGATTAACAATGTGCATTTAAACACCTATAGCATAGAATTCAACAGTCATATAATTTTTGTTAAGTTTTTTGTTAATTTCACAAATACCATTATCCATTTTTAAATCACTTAAATTTTAGTAACATTACTTGTTGTGAGAGCTATCATTAAGAATTTTACAAAGCACTGAGTACAGTGACATAAAAATGAAATGCGTCAGTTGACCATGGAGCATTTCAAATATAAGCATAAACATAAAATTGTTTATGGTATAAAATAAAATAAAATGGAATTTAGATAATGTCAAGAGAAAATAAGTATGTAAGTAGTCTTTTTCACTCTCCATTATTAAATATAAGAAATGGTGTTTATTATGTATCCTGGATTTATTGTTGAAATGAAAGAGACCATGATAGCAAAATGAAGAGGGGCATGTTAACTGTTTACCACAAAGGATATGGTCTTTCTAAGAATAATAATAAAATGTCCTGTTCCAAAGGTAATACAGTGGAACCTCGGTTCACGAACGTCTCGGAACACATACAAATCGGTTTACGACCAAAAAGTTCGGCAAACTTTTGCATCTGTTCACGACCACACACTCGGTATACGAACAAGCCAGTTTCCTTTTTGGTTTGCGTGCGCTGATGATTTCCGCATGTGGTCAGTCTCTCCCTGTGCATTCCCTGTGCAACGAGCGAGAGAGACACACACGCACACGCACACACACACACACAAACAAACACACACACACGAGAGAGAGGTGGGGGCTGGCTGCATAAGGGCTTGTTTTTAAAGAGACAGATTCCAGCATTGTTTTAACCTCATTGTATTTAATTAAGACATTTTTCTATTGGATTTTAACCTCCACTTCAATTCTGTTTACAGCGATCGGTTCGTAGCGTGCATTGTTGCAATGTTACTTTTCTTGGTGGTTTATTAAATTACGGATTTTTCAAATGTTCATTGTTTTCCCTGTGCTTAAAACTCATTTAAAAAAAGTGTTTTTAGCGAGCTGTTCGTAGCGCTATAGCGCAAACTCTTGCAGTGTTAGTTTTCTCTGTTCAAGGTTTTCTCAGTGTTATTCAATATTTTTACATTTAGTTTACTATTATGCTGTACATTCTATGGTATAATTAACTATATTTGTGCTTAAAAGTCTTTAAAAAAATATATTTACATACAGTTTGTACGGTCTGGAACGGATTAATTGTATTTACATACAATACACGACCAAATCGGGTTACGACCAGAGTTTTGGAACGAATTATGGTCGTGAACCAAGGTTCCACTGTACTAGCAACAGAGATTTAGAATGGGTAAAGTTTATAGGTTAGTACTGTTCATTAGTTTTGTTAAGAGTTTAAATGTGATTACTATCATCTTGAAAACTATTTTGAAATAGAGCATGAGTTTGGTGAAGATTTTAATGTAATTATTTGCAGCTTCTCTAGTCTCTAGATGTCTTTACAACAAAGGAAGGAAACCCATATCACTTACTTAATCGAGATGATGGAAGTGTTCTTAAGACAATGTATGTTTATATCATGCATTACTCATCTTTTCCAGCAGAAAATGCCTTGTAGGCTTGTTATAAATGTTATTGCCCTCTAGATTGTTACATGTTAGGCTGTTTTCACAACAAAGTACATTGCCTGAAAGGGTTGCTTATTAACACCTGATTTGTTCAATACAAATCCTATATCATTTTTAATCCGCTTTCCCAGGTGAGTGCCATTGTGGAAACAGACAAAGTTGATTAGACCACACAACCCAGAATCCAGTAAAAGTCCATCACTTCTGGGTCTTTCACATGTACTACTTGGCTAAATGAACAATATAATCATTCCAGTGAGTCCAGGTTTAGTACACTTAAGGAGGGGATACAGCTCTGTATTAATGTCTTCAGGAATGTTTAAAATTCCTAACTTGTCATGGAGAGTGATCCCAGCAACCATGTATATTCATTTCAGGTTGACCCCTTTCACCAGTGGTCTCATTCTTTTGGTTTCTACCTAAACCCAGCTACCACTGGGGTGGAAAGATACCATTGTACATTTGTGGATGTAATATTACATTCACCTCTGTTGTTGATATTGAAGCTTACACCGTCATATTCTTTCAAGCTCATAACACATAAATAGAGGGGATTCACAAGTTCATCACAATCTCATTAATAATCTGAGCAAAACTAAAATGTTAGTCCATTGTTCAATGATAAAAGCAGAATCAGATTTCATTCAGCTGCCTGAGTTTGAATTTACCCCTGTTTTTTCAAGGGGGCATGCTGAGGAGTGTGATCCCTTGATAACTAGAATACACCTGCTTCTCCTGATTTTACCACTGCACACATTATCAGTCTTTAGGTGTTTTCACCTTCTACTCAATAATGAAAAGGATATTTAATGTAGGAACCAGAGTTTTTTCTTTTCTCTCATGTGGCCATGTTACTATGGAGCATTTAAACCACTACATTATTCTTAAGTATGTTTCATCTTCCTTGCTGAGAACAGCTCAGGTAACATCCTGATTACTCCTTACTCACTGAGTTTGTGTGCTTGAACCTCTTAGTCTGAAAGCCATTGTGCTCCCATTGAAGGCTGCACACTCTTTTTTTTTCTTTCTTTGAACACTGCTTCTTCCGAGGCCTTCTTGGCCTTCTGGTATCACTCTTTCAGATTTTGTGATCCTTCTTATAACATTAACCATAATAGGTTGACAGTTTTTGTCACTGCTGATATCAACCAGATGGTCTTAATGTTTTTCCCCCTACATGTACCATGCCTTGTTTGATCACAGCTCCTTTCAGCATCCTCCACGGTCTGTGGATATAAAAGATTCTATTCTCCATGTTCCTGACAAATGCCAATTTGTCTGATATGCTTTTCTGCAAGTAAGAGTTGACCTCATCTTGATCTAAGGTATCTGCTAGCAATTTGTAAAGTATCCTCATCAAATGTTTTGGTATTCTGAGGCTACCCACCTGTTGTTTCAACCTTTAGAACCAAATCAGTGCCATTTGGGAAACTGGTTAGTAGCTTTACTACTAACTACTTAACTGTATTGTTCAGAACTTATTGCTGAATATGAGTCGACATGATTGCAAATTTTGCTATTAACATTTGTCCAGAGATACTCTTGGTGTCAGTTACACCAAGTTTAATTTAGTGTTTCTTTTTATTGGCAATGCCTACAACCTTCCAAAGTAATAATAATTTATCACACAAATCTAGATCAACATCAACTTGGAAGCTTTTTCCAATTACAACCCCTTCAAGTGTCTTTTCTTTTTCATTTCCAACTCAATTTTCATTATTCTTTAAATAGTAACATTAATAGATAGTACTTTATTTGAGAGCAGTCACAGTAAGGTGCATTGTGAATTTCCCCTTGGGATTAATAAAGTATCTATCTATCTATCTATCTATCTATCTATCTATCTATCTATCTATCTATCTCGATCTATCTATCTATCTATCTCGATCTATCTATCTATCTATCTATCTCGATCTATCTATCTATCTATCTATCTCGATCTATCTATCTATCTATCTATCTCGATCTATCTATCTATCTATCTATCGATCTATCTATCGATCTATCTATGGCATTATTCAGGCGTATTTCCATTTATAAGTAGGGTTTTTTGACACACGGTTGTTGAATAATTTGTTGGTTTAAAGTCCTTAATAATAATGTGTCAGGAAGAGAATGTGTAGTATTGTTCACAATGGCCATCAGTTTTGTGTTCAGTTTGTCCTTCACTACTACCTACAGTGAGTCTCAGGTGTGTTTCATAACTTAATTATCTTATTGATTCAGGGGACCTCTCTTGAACTGATTTTACTGATACACCGAGCAAAGAAAATCACACTGACCATCATACAGTGGTAGAGTATGTAAAGGATGTCATAATTGAACATAAACAAGCTAATGTGCAAATGCTGAACATGCAAACTATCACAATGCTTGAAGATAGCTTTGGAGATGCAAAACTAACAGTTTTTGGTAGTGAGGGGTTGGATGAAGCTGAAGTTCTTTTGTGCATGTGAGATTATTGTCTGATACAGGGAATTGCAGTAATAATGGGAAAAAATGTAAAAGAAAATGTAAATATAATTGAACCGACCACACATCCTGAGGTCTTCAGCACCCATACTCTGTAATACAGTCTATGTGTTCAGAATTTTTTTTATATATTTACATACATTATGTTTTATACAAACACAGTTACTGTATATTTCTTATAAAAAATCAGATATGACTACTATATGTCATGCAGTAGAACCATCTGTAGATTTGTAGGTGTTGGAAATGAAAAAAAAAATATTAATACTATATGTATAATCGAGTATTAATTTCAGAAGCAAATGTACAGTAGCCTAATGTTGAAATTATGGCTTTTAGCTTGGACTATGAGGACTTTTTTTGAGGTTTGCAACAAAACCACTTGGTATCAGTTACTTTTCTTAGCATAAGCTCTGTTCATAAGCCAAGTGGCAATGTTTTGAATTCCTTTGGTGTTACTTCCATGCTGGATCCTGGGAAATCCTAGTTGTTCTAGTTTGGCCAAGGAATTCAGTCAGCAAAAAAATTGTTCAGTTATTTTGTGTATTATCTGAAAATTGAGTCTATGAATGCAGAATGCCCAGTTGTTTTTGTACACTGGGTTTAGTTTAGATGTTTCTCTGCAACATTGTGTTTAAAGCTGTGTAAATAAAGCCTTTCAGCTAGTGTCTGATTTTATGTATGTTTATTATTTAGACAGCAAATTGAGATGAACCCAATAGCCTCTGCTTATCCTAGCTATAAGCAAAAGCTCAGTATTTATAGTGTTTTAGGTTTGTTGCTTTTTTCTTAATCTGGTTATCACTTTTCGGATACAGACTAGTTGCTGCCTTCTTGAGTGACTGTGTGGAAATTTTGGAGCCCTAGAACAGATTGGACATGACAGACAGGTGACCTCTGGCTGCAGTATATCAAGAAGTGGTATTTGTAAACTGCTAGAAGCAGCTGTTCTGTCCATTAGCACAGAAGGGCATTTGGCATCTTGCATAAGTGAGAGAAATAATCTGACTGATGCTGTACAGTTCAACTGTAGATTTAACTAATTTCTGGAGACTTGTCAACATTTCATCTCAGATTAAGTTCTTTTTCACAACATTTGTCCTGTGTTTTCCCTAAGCTGTAAACTGGATAGTAATTTTTAGCATATCAGTAGTGTTCATAATTAAGTTGTTCCCATCTAGATAATTCTTTTTGTTTCTTTCATTCAATCAACATTAGTTTCTTATATAATTTCTAGGTACAGTTTTACTGCTGTAGTACTTCATCCATTTAAAAACTGAAGAATATCCTACTTATTCAGATTAGATAGATAGATATTATTCATCCTTACTTGTTTTTCTTAAATGGCATAATCCATTAAAGGGTTATGGGGCAAGGGAACTTATCCTGACAGCATTGTGTGCATGGCAGGAATTAACCCTTCATGAGGCTGCAACCCATTTCGATTAGCACTCACACACCCAGACATACTGACTCAACAGTCAGCCTTACATGCTCATCTTTGGTATGTGGAGGTAGCTAGAATACCTAAAGAAAACTTCATATGGATATGGAATGAAATGAGAATCGGTCCATGATACTGGCTCCACATTTCCTTCCTGATCAGCACAACCAGTTTTCATGTTTATTATTAACACAAATTAACAACAGGCAAAAGTGCTCACAATTTTGTTTTTTTTTTGTATCAGTGATTAAATATATGTTCCAATATAAGTACTTGTAAAGGCGCTTTATAATATTATTTATTGTTATTACTGGTTCAACAAAAAATACTGCAATGCAGGTTTATCACATGATTAGTAGGAAGTGTAATTGTTACAACTACTTTAAATTCTCCAATGGTAGGGTTGTTCACTGTTGTACTTGATTGTTTTGTATATACTGCCTTTATTTTAAAGTAACCTGTTTTATTTTTTATAGGTTAGTAATGCTTGAACAAACTACTTTGACTAGAAAAGTTTAAAAATATATTTAATTGCACCAGTATTATTGTATGCAGAGCTAGTTGTTGTGGTGCTTAAGTTTAATGTTATGGTAACTTTGAACCAGTCTATTGTTTAACCTCCACCTTGACATTCTTTTTAACTATAAGGACCAAGGTGCAATTATTCCTCTTCAGAAGCGGTGGAATGTTCTGAAGGTATAGTGTGAGTATAAAAGATGGCTGGCCTGTGGTTATGGGAAATTAACTGGGGATATATTCATGAAACAGCACATCAATTATTTTGAAGCAAGTAAAATTTCCCCCTTTTCTTTATAGATTACAAATTCATAAGTTTAAAAGATGTAATTATCTTGCATAAATACATGCATTCATTAAAAAATGTACCACAGTTTGTTACTTACTTACTGTTACTTCCCATCATCTACAACAGTTCTTAGTGCTCTCAATTGCGGGTGAAGGAGAATTGGAAGAAAAGTACAAAATAAGCAAAATTGTTGTAGCTCTATGTGGCTTATAAATATAAATATAGTAAATCTCTTTGAGATATTTATTCAGCTTATCCACACCTTGTCAAGCTTGAGTTGGTTATTCAGCTTATTCCACACCTTGTCAAGAACCAGCCTTTCACCTTCAATCCTTTTCAATGTGTTACTTTTTTCAGAACATTGAAATGAAAAAGCTGCGCTCCTTTATAATCCCAAGAGAGGCTTGGAGTCAGGAGTTACCTAGTTTTTGTGAAGTCATTTTGTATAGGTGTTTTTTTTGATCTTCCCAAACCTAACCCAGACATGAAGGAATCAAATGATGTATAGTATTTTTTCATGTTTTGTCTTCTGCTGCTGCACATAAAGGGTCTGCCATGAGTTTGAAATTAACAGTACAGGTTACTTATTTAAAGATACCTTATGTGTCTTACCTGATGTTAACATTTTATTTTAGTACAGGGGTTCCCACGCTTAGTGTTGTGATACCTCTGTGGCTGTGAGTTTTCATTCCAACTAGTTCCACAAATAAATGGTTCAGCCTTACTTGTAAATGATCTAATTCTTTAATTAGTCTTTTTCTTTTCTAATTTTGCATTCAGAAATATATGTATAACTGTATCCAAATACTGAGGATTAGTGATGAGCAATATAGACACAAGAGCAAAAATGTAAACTAAGCCATTCATTTGTGAAACTGGTTGGAATGAAAATCGTAGTCAGGGCAGTAGTCCTGGACTGAACTTGGGAACCCCTGTTATAATACACTTGCACTGGGGAAACAATTGAGGCTTCTTCCCTGGAGATTATAATCTCACAATTAATTATGCCCCTTTATTACTTTCATACCCCAGATATGTAAAAATATGATCTCTAAGTGAGGTTAAGATAAATTAATGTTATTAGCTTCAATTACTAAAATTACATAAAACTGTATACATAAAAGATAATCCATTTGGCAATACAGAGCTTTCTTATTTCTTCTTAGCGTGTTCCTTTGGTTTTTTCTCCTGAAAGCAGGGTTTGGACTATGTCAGGTAGTGCTGAGCTTTCAGTCTGAACTTTAGAGAAGAAAAAGTTTTTGGAATACTGATGCTACTACCTGCAATTATGTGAATATGCATGTTCAGTTTTGCAGCCACCTTCTCTTGCAAAATTAATTATCATGGAGCAAGTTAACACTTCTCTCTTATGTGAATGAATGAATACATTTGTTCTAGGGTTAAATGTTATTTTATGAATCTTGCCATCTACTTTTTAAATTACTGATATACTGTAATTCCATCAGAGCGGCATGGTGGCACAGTGGTAGCGCTGCTGCCTAGCTGTAAGGGGACCTGGGTTCGCTTCCTGGGTCCTCTCTGTGTGGAGTTTGCATGTTCTCCCCGTTTCTGTGTGGGTTTCCTCCCACAGTCCAAAGACGTGCAGGTTAGGTGCATTGGCGATCCTAAATTGTCCCTAGTGTGTGCTTGGTGTGCGTATGTGTGTGTGTGTGTGTGTGTTTGTCTTGTGCTGGGCTGGCGCCCTGCCCGAGATGTGTTCCTGCTTTGCGCCCTGTGCTGGCTGGGATTGGCTCAAGAAGACCCCCATGACCCTGTGTTAGTATATAGCGGGTTGGATAATGACTGACTGACTGACTGTAATTCCATCATTATGAAAAAGCAGGAGTACAATTTCTAGCAAACGGGCCGTGTTTTTTTTATTTATATATCACCCAATACCAAAACTATAATTTTGTAAAGTGTTTTATTGTGCCATATCTTTTAATATATTAAAAACACCTGGTTATAGCATATCAGTATCAGTATTATGCATTGTTTTGCAATGTTGTCAAGTTTATTCTGGAAGGCAAATAATACTGAGGGCTAAAGGGACACTGTTCAGGAGATCCATAGTGTAACTATTTCAGAAAATGATTTACAACAAAGATTATATTCTAAACATATGTCTGTATTGGAAGAAGAAAACGGGGAAAATGAAATGTTAAATGAATATATTCCCTAGTATTTTGGTGGTGGTCAAATATAATTGCATGCAGTTTAGATAAAGTGTATACATCTCCGGAATTCCAAAGACATTTTGTTTAACATATAAATCAAAAAAAAAAAAAAATTTTTCTGAAGATCTTTCTTGTTGACCTCTGCAGTGGGCTGTTGCAAAGCTTTGTTGAAAATTGCAAGGGCTGTGGAATTGTCATATTTGTTAAAAAAAATAATCTGAGTTTAAGACTGCAAACCTTAAACCTGCTGTCTGTGGATGTGGAAGCTGGAGCTGTCTACTCTAAAAACATTTAAAATTATAATTAATTTTTTAATCACTGTAATATTGCTAATTACTATAGAGTATGCATGCTTATACAGTACTTATTCTCACCAGTTGAACTTTTCCTTAACATCTAAACAGACCCATCAAAATTATCATTCTTGGCATGGTGATGTAAAGCAATTTCTTGTCTTTGTCTAAAAAAGAAAGGTTTGCTTATACCTGTAGAGTCGGTGCTTTCATTTAAAAACAGACTTGTGTGTCTAACACGTAAATCTAAAAAAACCTAACTCAATCCTTTCGACTATAATACAGGGGAAGTTACAGTGCATCCGGAAAGTATTCACAGCACATCACTTTTTCCACCTTTTGTTATGTTACAGCCTTATTCCAAAATGGATTAAATTCATTTTTTTCCTCAGAATTCTACACACAACACCCCATAATGACAACTTGAAAAAAGTTTACTTGAGGTTTTTGCAAATTTATTAAAAATAAAAAACCTGAGAAATCACATGCACATAAGTATTCACAGCCTTTGCTCAATACTTTGTCGATGCACCTTTGGTAGCAATTACAGCCTCAAGTCTTTTTGAATATGATGCCACGAGCTTGGCACACCTATCCTTGGCCAGTTTCGCCCATTCCTCTTTGCAGCACCTCTCAAGCTCCATCAGGTTGGATGGGAAGCGTTGGTGCACAGCCATTTTAAGATCTCTCCAGAGATGTTCAATCGGATTCAAGTCTGGGCTCTGGCTGGGCCACTCAAGGACATTCACAGAGTTGTCCTGAAGCCACTCCTTTGATATCTTGGCTGTGTGCTTAGGGTCGTTGTTCTGCTGAAAGATGAACTGTCGCCCCAGCCTGAGGTCAAGAGCGCTCTGGAGCAGGTTTTCATCCAGGATGTCTCTGTACATTGCTGCAGTCATCTTTCCCTTTATCCTGACTAGTCTCCCAGTCCCTGCCGCTGAAAAACATCCCCACAGCATGATGCTGCCACCACCATGCTTCACTGTAGGGATGGTATTGGCCTGGTGATGAGCAGTGCCTGGTTTCCTCCAAACGTGACGCCTGGCATTCACACCAAAGAGTTCAATTTTTGTCTCATCAGACCAGAGAATTTTCTTTCTCATGGTCTGAGAGTCCTTCAGGTGCCTTTTACTCCAGTCGGGCTGCCATGTGCCTTTTACTAAGGAGTGGCTTCCGTCTGGCCACTCTACCATACAGGCCTGATTAGTGGATTGCTGCAGAGATGGTTGTCCTTTGGGAAGGTTCTCCTCTCTCCACAGAGGACCTCTGGAGCTCTGACAGAGTGACCATCGGGTTCTTGGTCACCTCCCCGACTAAGGCCCTTCTCCCCCAATTGCTCAGTTTAGATGGCTGGCCAGCCCTAGGAAGAGTCCTGGTGGTTTCGAACTTCTTCCACTTATGGATGATGGAGGCCACTGTGCTCATTGGGACCTTCAAAGCAGCAGAAATGTTTCTGTAACCTTCCCCAGATTTGTGCCTTGAGACAATCCTGTCTCAGAAGTCTACAGACAATTCCTTTGACTTCATGCTTGGTTTGTGCTCTGACATGAACTGTCAACTGCAAGACCTTATATAGACAGGTGTATGCCTTTCCAAATCATGTCCAATCAACTGAATTTACCACAGGTGGACTCTAATTAAGCTGCAGAAACATCTCAAGGATGATCAGGGGAAACAGGATGCACCTGAGCTCAATTTTGAGCTTCATAGCAAAGGCTGTGAATACTTATGTACATGTGCTTTCTCAATTTTTTTATTTTTAATAAATTTGCAAGAATCTCAAGTAAACTTTTTTCACGTTGTCATTATGGGATGTTGTGTGTAGAATTCTGAGGAAAAAAATGAATTTAATCCATTTTGGAATAAGGCTGTAACATAACAAAATGTGGAAAAAGTGATGCGCTGTGAGTACTTTCCAGATGCACTGTACCTGGTTAGCCTATAATTGTTTTTATTTATTTATAAGTAACAGAAAATTGTACGGCTTTTACGGAACGTATATTTTTTAGTTAATAGGAATATTATTCTAAGTAAGTTTTACCTTTATTTACCTCGTAAATATATTCTGAGATTTTAGTTGTTCCCATTTATAATAATGAATTGAATTAATCTGTAAAAAATACAAGCAAGCTTGAATCTTGAAGATGTTAAGATGGTTAGGATAAAGTAGGAACCTTTAGACCTTTTCATGATTTCACAAATTAAAATGTATCTTTGGCATGCATTCCATGTTTTTTTTTCTACAGAATTCTGGAAGTTGGGGAACTCTTATTTATGCTTGTGTTTACTAGCAAACTGCTTTGAATAGATTATCTACTTTCATGTAGATAGCCTGTGAGTGGGTGAAGAACAAGGGTATTCGTGTAAAATATATGTTTATTATGGAATGAGTATCCATATTTCTGTTAACCCAATTTATAAAGTATGAAGTTTCAGGTGTATCATGCAAGAGTCAAATGCATTTGTTTTAATATGAAAATCATTTTTTATTTGCCTGTTTTTCAGATGATGTTAACATCTTTGGGGATTGTAAGTGGCTAAGTAAATCTTTTAAATTGTTTTTACAAGCAGAAATAATACATACAGTACCTAAAGAAGTATTCACCCACTTGGGCTGTATTGCTAAAATTACAGAAAATTACATTTACATTGCAGGAAATGGTTAAATATTCTTAAGCATATGGCAGCACCTCATTAATACTATTCTCAGCTAGCACTTTTTAGGTCATTAGTGAATGTGCTTAATTGCTATAAGCCCTTTTTTCACTTTTGCTTGGTCAACTAGAGAACTTTTATTGTGCCTTCTTTCTTTCTTGCTGTCTGTTGTTTAATGGGAATGGAGACTTCAAATGTGACTGTTGCATCGAAAAATTACTGAGTGATGCTCCTTTATTAAAATTGTAAATATGTTACAAATCCATATTGTTGCACAATAAAAGCTAAAAATGTCTTTAGCAAATACTTTTTATACGTACTGTATGTGTGTCTGCATATCCTTGTGTATGAATGAATGTGCAGTAATAGTTTAATGTATTGGTTTTAGTTAGGTTCTCTGTCCTCCATTGGATGAATGGAGAATTTTTCTATTATTTTCCTTTTAATCTATAATATATATCAATTAAATATATTAGGAGAGCCTTGTGAAAATTTTGTATAGTAAGTGACAGAAAATATTTGCAGAGCATTGGCCTATGTAAGATGTAGCCATGAAAAACCACTAAGTGATTGGCATATATATTGATAAATAATTTCTGAATATTCCACTTTAGTTGCGTGTGGTATTAATGCCTTACATGTCTTACATTGGCCTGTGTGCGTATCTGTAAGTAGGAATTAATAAAGTGGATTTACAGCCTACATTCAAAAATAGTTCTGGATTTGATTAAAATTTGATGATGCTCGCAGTACTTAATGTAGTTTTCTAGTGAAGTACAGGGTGCCACTTAAGTAATGCTTTATGTATAGAACATAGATAATAATTATTGTAATTAAAAAACATTGTCAAATGCAACTAAGGTAATTGTTAGAAAGTTAACAAATTTAAATGAGAATGAGAACACTTGCCTTCAGTGCTATTAATTCTTTTAAAATATCGTACTATATCACAGTGAACCTAGATGAAACTATTATCTTATATTCCTTTCTTTGTTAATTGTTTGATAAAATGCATTTCATTTACAGTTACATGAGCATTTTTGCTTAAGGTATGTTTACCAGTAAATGCTTCCTGTTAACTTATTGTATTACGTATCTTAGTGTGGATGCCTTCTGAGTTTAGTTTTCATATTTTCGCTTTGTTTGTGTTTCCTCCATGTGTTTTCATTGCTTCACACTCATTAAAACATGTAATTAGGTTCAATCACATGCTCTATACATTTTCTGTTGTGAAGAATTTTTTACACTGGCAAGATTTTTCTATCAGACTCCTGCAGTGTGTTCATGGTAAGAGGGATTAGTTCCTTGTCGAAGTGTTCTCCAATAGGATTTTTGGGTCGAAATTATAATAAATAAACTGAATTTAGAATTTCATGCAGTGCAGTGTTATTTTATCAGTTCTTGATTGAATTACTCTTTTTCTTTCTCCTAATGACCTGGAATTGTGTTTTTTAGATGATCCAGTTAGAGATGAAGGAGTTTTTGGTGAGTGAGTCCTACTGACACCTACAATTTTATACTTAATGGCAAAAGGCTTACTTGTCTCTGGATATAAACACGCATCCACTAAAAGAAAGATTTATTGATTAGTTATTATTTTTTAATGTATTTGGTCTTTAATAAGTCATTTTGGAAATGCACTGCAAATGCCACAAAGACAGTACAATGCAATATAAAGGAAACTTTCATATTTATAAATTATGTAACAAAAATAAAGTAACAAAAGCAAAAGAATAAATAATTTTTAAGGATAAAGCTGTAAATGAATTTACTTGGCTAAGGGAAACTAATTTCAGATAAGAACATAGACAGGCTTTTTAAATGCAAACTAATTGTTTTTTTACTAAAACGCTAAGTATTTTTTGAAGCACATTTTACATTTGTGTTGTAAACCCCAGGATTAAACAGTGTAATTTATTAACAAATAGAAGTTAGCAATACTACTCAGGAAATGCACATCTTTTTTAGCGTATGCAAGCATACAAATTTTACTTTTTAAATTCATTAATATAATTTTAAATGGGACACTACCATTTAGAATTTGGTGCACTGTACACATTTGAAAATGTAAATAAAACCCAAACAACACTGCATAAAAAGGACAAACAACGAAACACAAATACTTATTTTGGTCCCAAATGGTTCAGCACATTTGGCATTCTGTCATGATCATTAGTGAAGGTAAAGTCAAGTCAGTCTTTCATTTTTATTGATACATTCTGAATTTTTGAAATGGTTAATTATTTGAATTCCTGTATCTGTGTTAATGTTTATTGGTTTTTCACAGGTTATAGATAGGTGGTTAAAGTAATACATTATTCTGGAATCCATTGTGGCCTGCAGAGGGTGCTCATGCCACCCAAACCCGACACAGACAGACACAGGACACAAGTCCAGCACACACTTTATTTTTTTCTTTTTATTCGTGAGAAACACTTTCCCCCGTTTTCCAGCTGTACAGTACAGTTCAAGCATAGAATATGACACAAAATACACTTCTTTTCTCTTTCTTCTCCCTCAGTCTGCCTCTACTCCTCGTGGCAAGCTTTGTCGATCCACCTCCCGACTCTGGCTCCTGTAGTAGTGGCAGCTGGCTCCTTTTATAGAGCACCCAGAATTTCTCCAGGTGTCTGGTGATCTTCTTCACTGCTACACTTTCTGGTGTGGCGGAAGTGCTGCTACACAGGGCTCAACAGTACCTGCAGTACCTACTGGCGGCACCCATAGAACTCAACAGGGCTGTACCAAACTCCCAACTCCCGTGGAGCCCTGTAGGAGTCCTAGGCACCGCTTCAACCCAGGGTGGCTGCCATCTATCGCTCTGGGGGAGGTACTACTCTGAATATGTTCTCTCCAACGGTCTTTCCAGTATAGAGGCTTCTCGGCCGGGTAAGGGATCCAGCCATCCGCCACACCCCATAGAAAAGTCTCTGTTTGGATATTATTGTGAAGTTGTTTATTGTCTCTGTCTTGAGATATAACATACTCCTCCTGCTCAGTCTCTGTTATTGCAGTTTGCTAACCTGAAAGTCTTTATTAGAAGTTAATCTCCCATTTAAAGTAACCTTGATTTTAAATTATTGCTTGCAGTCTTTTCAGACTCTACTAAAATATATGGCTATTCATTATGTTGCCTTCATCCCCATCTCTTGGATTTAACCAGCTTTTGATTATTACAATATTGCAATCATGTACAACTATGCATGATGTGTTGTCAACTATTATATTTTTAATACTTTTAGCATTAAAAGAAATTATTTAAGTTATTAAGGTGTCTTTATGTTTTCCCTGTTGTTTAGTAATTTATGTCATTGCCCTCTGCTATCACATGTCCATTTGTATATATAGTGTACAAAGTCCTCTTTCCTCCATTAGTACATATAGTGTACAAAGTCCTCTTTCCGCCATTATATTAATGTAAATATAGCCTTTCTCTTATTTCCCTTGTTTAAACTTTCAATATGTAAACTATGTGTAAATAAAAACTTTCAGGCGCCTCCGTCTACTAAGTTTTAAATTTATGTGTATACGCTTTCATGCAGCTCTGGTTCACCTATGAATGCCTTGCTGTTTATTGTGGGTTGAATATGTAGAACCTCCTAGGCCTCCACCCAGCTAGGTTGTCTCAATGTATCTCTTTCTAGACCAGATTAAGTCATTCATGCAACTCAGAGTTTGACTGAGCACAGCTTTCTATTCATTTATTTCTACCTCTCTATCTCTCTTAAACTTAATCTTCTTTCATTAAATGTAAAAATCATGTGGGCCTCCATATTTAAAAGTGGAGTGCCTGTTTTATTGTGAGTCAAATTTACAGTTCACATAAGCAGTCATAGCTTGCTTGCCAACCTTTGTCAAAGATGAAACAAAAATCTCACAGAAGCGGTATCTCACTACTGAGAAAACATACATTGCACAGCAGCATACCACCATCAGCATGCAGTTTCTGCTCTCTGCACCAGCTATAAAGAATGCTTTGGAATTCACTGTCTTGTAACATTTATTGTAATGTTAAAAATACAGAGATGATAGTAATGTAAAAGGTACTATCTGCAACAAATGATTGTTTTTATATAAAATATACCCTTTGTAATTATGTTTGTTTGATTATTATATTTTTTGTCCCTATAGCAACAGATAAAGTGGCTTTGCTCATTGGAAACATGTCCTATAGGAATCATCCCAAACTAAAGGCACCTATGGTGGATGTGTATGATTTAACCAACCTACTACGGCAGCTGAACTTCAAAGTGGTATCCCTTCTTGACCTTACAGAGTCAGAAATGCGCAATGCTGTAGATGAATTTTTACTTCTTCTGGATAAAGGAGTGTATGGTAAGGGTATTACTGTAATATTAAAAAAATACTTGATGAGGATAAGAAAAATAACATAATTTTCTCAAACCTGCTTCATCCAATTCAGGGGCTCCAGGGGCAAATTCCAGCAGCACTATCTTGGCACATAAATAGAGCCATTGTTTGGAAGGCTTAGGTTTTTCTTATACAAACAATAGATGCTGTAAACATTTTACTCATCTTTATCCCCATACAGTAGCTTTGGTACATAACATGTAGGAAAGGAAAATTAAGAAGCATCTGTGTGGGTTTTCATTACTGAGAATTCTGGAAATAACTATGATAATAATTAATGACATTTATATAGTGCTTTCCACACTACTCAAAGCAGTTTACATCAAGAGTGGGGGAATGACTTTAGCCACCACCAATTTGTAGTAAACACCTGGATGATACGAGGGCATCCTTTTTGCTCCAGTACGCTTACCACACATTAGCAGTTAGGTGAGAGAGAAAGGAACCAATTAGAGAAAGAAGATGATTAGGGGGCTGGAATGGATGAGGCCGTGATGGGCAATTTAGCCTGGATATTGAGATACACCATGCAATTTTCAAAGGATTCCCAGGGATCTGTTTTGCCCACAGAGAGCCAGCATCCTTGTTGTACATATCATGTGAAGGATGGCACCATTTTTACAGCACAATGTCAGTGTCACTGCACTGGAACATTGGGATCCACACACAAGCCACAGGGTAAGCACCCCTTGATGGCCTCACCAATAACTCTTCCAGCAGTAACCCAAAGTTTTCCAAGATGGTCTCCCATCCAAGTAATGGCCAGATGCAAACATGCTTAGCTTTAGGAGGATTGCCTTTTCCAATGTGCAGGTGGTCTGGGTGCTGGTTATAGACAAGTAAGAGGGTAACCGTCACTTGTAATCTTCTGTATTTTAGAAAGATGACATATTATATTCTGCTATCTTGACTGCATTATCTAATTAACAGATATTTTTTGATAGATTGTATATGGTTTTAATGTGATTATAAATTAAGTTATAAGTGTGGATTTTCAGTGTGTGACAGTGACAAGGCAGTGTGTGACAAAACAGGTACTGTAAAGTTAAATATCACTGCTAGTATTAATTGCAGTAGAATGCTCAGTAGTAATTAAAAAAAAATCTATTAAAGGTACATATTAATCAGTGGCCATATAATATATTTAATCTAGTGCGCCATTCATGTTTTCCTGCTCATGTTTGACTGACACATCAGATTTGTGGCTGAGGCATTATGCAGACATTTTGCTGTTGGTATAAAGGATCCCCTGTTATGTTTCATGACAAACTTCTGCTGGATGATTCAGTGACTGAAAGTTCTAAGTGTTAGTATGTCAGAGGGTGGATGTGTAGCATTGTTCATAATGGCACTGAGTTTTTTGTTTTAATTCTCTCCTTTGCTACTGCTAGTACTCTAGGGTGTCCAGAGTGTGTCCTATAATTGAGCTTGCTTTTTTAATTAACTTGTTGATTCGTTGGGCCTCTTTGAAGTGATGTCAACTGCCAAGCACAACACAGCCTAGAAAATCACAGTGGTCATCACAGAAATAACAGAAGATGTGAATAATGTCACTTCTCACATTAAAGGAATGCAGTCTTCTAAGTAAAAAGAGTCTGCTCTGTCCTTTCTAATAAAATTCCTCTGTGTTCTGAGACTAGTCCAGTCTGTCATTAATGTGGATCCCCAGTACTTGTAGGAGTAGATCATCTCTACATCTTCTCCTTGAATAGTGACCAGACACCCACTCTTTAATGTGGTGGAAATAACCAGTTCCATGGTTTTGCTGATGTTAGGATGCAAACAATTCACTCTGCACCAAGAAACAAACTTCTCCACCTGACTCCTCTACACTGTCTCATTCCCTTTATTAATACAGTAAGTGCATAATTATCTGAGTATTTTTGCAAATGACATGATCTGATGTTATACAGTACTAGTAGTCAGAGGTGTACAGAGTGAAGCAAAAAGGAGATACGACTGTTTCTTGTGCTGCTCCAGTGTTGCTCACATCTGTATTGGAAATACAGTCTTTGAGTCTCACAAACTGTGTTCTGGCCCACAGATATTCCAATATCTAGGACACCATACACTCAACCACATGTCATTGTTTTTCCAGAGTCTCATGGTTGAAGTGTTGGTGACCGAGTGAATCATTTCCATTGCTAGGTTCCCATTTGCAGAGGGAGGAATTTAGACATTTATAAGGATGATGAAATTTATCTCCCTAGACAAATAACATGGATGAATTCTGACAGCCAGAATTTCAATGTCTGAACTACAAACTGTAGTTTTAACTATAATATACTCCCTTTTACACCATTCCTCATTCACATAGATGACCAGGTCCTCTTCTGTATTTTTTTCCACACTGCACTGGGTCTCTGTCTGCTTAAATAAGATGAAATCTGTCCAGGATTAAAACAGTGTCAGGTATATGAGGTTTAAGCTAGCTCTCTGTAAAGCACAAAATGTCACTGTACTGTATGCTCCATGACCCTCTATAAGTGCAGACAGTTCATCCATCTTATTTGACAGTGATCGAACATTTTCCACTACAATGGATGGTAGACCAGTTCTAAAACCTTTTTCCCTTGCTTTTACTCTTATGTTGGCATGTCGCCCTCTAAGTCTATGTATAAACAGCTCCTCCAGTAAAGTTTAACTAAGCTACTTAGGTGCTTGCGATCTCAATGCAAGTAGCTGATTAGCGGGGAGTATTTAATACACCCCACTTTTATTTTCTCAGGGTCTCTTACTATTTCAAGTGTTGCAGACAAAAGGCAGCCTTCGGGTCCTCTTCGTGACTCCATCCAAGTTCGCAGCCTGTTTGAAGTCAGAATCAGAATAACTTTATTGTCATTGTAACAAATACAATGAAATTAGGTACAGTCCCTGCGGTGTCAAAATATCAATAAATATAATTAAGAAAGGATAAGAAGAAATAAGGTAGAACACAAACATTCAACATAAGACCTTAATTGCACATGAACACTATTGCACAAGATGTCATCTATTGCACTGCTGCGTTGCAGGTGATTAGGTGGCATTCAGTGCCCTAATAGCTACAAAGTAGAAACTGTTATTCAGTCTGTTAGTCTTTGTTTTGATGCTCCTATTTCTTTTGCCTGATTGCAACAGTTGGAACATGACATGAGCGGGTTGTGAGGAGTCTTTTAAGATATTTTCTGCTTTCCTGAGGCAGCAAGAGCTGTGCACTTCATCCAGAGAGGGTAAAGAGTAGCCGATGATCTGCTGGGCAGTCTTTACGATCTGCTGAAGTGTTTTCCTCTGCACTGTTGTGCAGCTGGAAAACCACACGCAGAGGCAGTAGCACAGGACACTCTCAATAGAGCAGCAGTAGAAGGACACCAGCAGTTTTTGGGGGATGTTATTTTTCCTGAGGACTCTAAGGAAATAAAGTCTCTGCTGAGCCTTCTTCGCCAGCTCAGCTGTGTTCACACCCCAGGACAGGTCTTCCATGATGTGGACTCCCAGGAAGCGGTAGTCTGACACCCTCTTCACACAGTCCCCTCCGATGAAGAGTGGTTTGATGTCTGTTTTCTTTTTCCTGAAGTCCACAACGAGCTCCTTGGTCTTAATTGTGTTCAGGAGCAGGTTGTTGTCAGTGCACCATGCTGTCAGCTGCTCCACTTCGTCCCTGTAGGTGGACTCATCCTCCCCAGAGATGATCCCCACCACAGTGGTGTCATCTGCAAATTTGATGATGGTGTTGCTGTGGTGGGCAGGGGCGCAGTCATGTGTGTACAGTGTGAAGAGCAGGGGGCTCAGCACACAGCCCTGAGGAGAGCCAATGGGAGATGGGACAGGGTAGCATGAACAGCAGCAGCAACAGCGTCCTCAGTAAACCTGTTAGCCCTGTAAGCAAATTGGTGTGCATCAAAGGTGGGAGGGGAGGGATGAAGGACATGATATGACTCCAGACCAGTCTTTCAAAACACTTCATCAACACCGGGGTGAACGCTACTGACCGATAGTCATTCAGGCAGGTTATGGGTGATTTTTTTTGGTAAAGGGAGTAAGATGGAGAATTTCAGACAGGGAGGAAATGAGGCCTGGGACAGTGACAGGTTAAAGATCTTTGTAAAGACCCCAGCCAGCTGCTCTGCACAGCTCCTCCTCAACACACATCCAGGGACACCGTTGGGACCTGCTGCCTTCCTAGGATTGACAGCCTGGAACGAGTGTCTCACCTCGTGTTCCTCCTCCCTAAGGGAGGGGGTGATGTTGTTGTGAGTTGCTGCTCCGTGTGTAACAGCTGCCTCTGGTAGATCCATCTCAAAGCGAGCAAAGAAGTGGTTCAGCTCCTCTCCCATTGAGGCGTCAACTTCAGCAGTTCCATGGCTGGTCCTGTAGTTGGTGAAGTGCTGGACTCCCTGCCAAACCTGCCTGCTGTTATTACTGTCCAGGTGCTCCTCAATTCTTCCCCTATAGTCCCTCTTAGCCTTTCTGATGCCTCTCTTCAGGTTAGACCGTGTTGTGCTGTAGAGAGCCTTGTCACCACACCTAAAGGCAGTGCTCCTTTCCTTTAGCAGCCGCTGAACCTCTCTTGTCATCCAGGGCTTCTGGTTTGGATAGACACGGATAAGTTTCTCCACTGTGACAGTGTCAATGCAGGTTTTGATGTAACACAATACACTGTCGGTGTAGAGTTCCAGGTCTGGACAAGCAGGCACCTGGGTTTGCGTGCATTACAGTTCATCAGTAAATTTTAAATCCATTTATAATCCATTTATACAATTTGTAGTGGCTACTATCAGTGACAAACTAGAGTCCCCAATCAATTCTAATTTTAAACAAATCTAGTAACTAGTAAATAAGTTCAGAAAAACAGCTTTAAACAATTCACTAGGTTTTAATAATAATAACTATGCAGTTGAACTTCCTACTGAATAATATTTAAGCATAATATTTTTTGAATGTCTTTATAGTAATTGATAAAAGGATAGGTTTGTGTGTTGCATACTTTTATTTTGTGTAGGCTGCTAAGAGAAGCTTTTAGGTTGTGTAAAAGAGTATTGCAAGGCTCTTCCTGTGTCGTTCTGATAACATCAGAAATAAAACTGACAAAACAAGCAAAAAAACAGAGCGTTCGTTTAAAGTCTTAACAGGCTATTTCTTCCATGATTTGCAAGTGTTTACTTGAAATAGAAAGTATTTAAAAAGCTTACAGAAGGCAAAAAAACAGTTTTTGTGGGTTACATAGTTCCATAATGCATTAAATAACAAGTATATACTAATGTTTTGGAAGCTGAAAGCTGTGCTTGTTTGAAGTATCTAGTTTTACTTCAATGCACTGCAGTAAAATATACTACAGTATTTGTAATATTTTAGAACAAATTGATACAGTATATGCAAATATATATATGATATTGGGATTATGTGTCAGTGCTAGATAGTGTAAACCTGCAAGCCTCTGGCCCATCTGTCTGTAGAGAAGGTGAAATGATGACATTATCTCTTAGTATTAATACATTTGTGATATCTTCTTTTGTTGCTGCTTGAACGGGGAATGAATTGTTGGCTCTATTCTGTCTGGGTGCAGTAAAGCAGTTCATTCTTGTTTCACTTTCGTCGCTGAGTCACAGTCATGTCCTTACTTGAAAGTAATGGAAATCCAGGTACAGCCTGTTTAAAAATGTAGGCACTGAGCATAAATCTTGATCCATTATAACCAATGTGCATAATGCAAGATAGGTTTTTGTCTGTTGATATTGACTAAATTGAAGTACAATTGAGACCTGAAAAAATGTTATTAGTATTGCATATTGAAAGCATCTAAAACAGATGGTGCCAGTGCTTCAGTGTTGCACTCTTCTCCCATTTTTTGTTACTCTTTATTTACTGTCATGTTACGATGTAAAGATTTTGTACCTGTAAAACAATGTTAGTAAAGCTTGCAATGATTTGATTTGATCCCACTATTTAAAGCTATATGTCTAAAAAAAAATTACTAAAAATGATTTTTTTATTCCAAGTTTCCTATGCAAGATTTATTTTCTGTCTTGATACTGAGATTAATTATGAAACTCTTTCTGTGTGAAAGCATCACATTTTTATACATATACATATGAGCAACTAATTTTGTTGTCTCTTTCTTTGTAGAACTGTTTTCTGCTCTAAAGTTTCCAAAGTTATGCTGAGCAATAACTCCACTTGCACAAATTACATTTTCCTTTTGGACAGGTTTTTGAACTGCTTGATTTTTAATTTTATTTTCTTCCACATGTAGGTCTTCTCTACTATGCAGGTCATGGATATGAGAACTACGGGAACAGTTTTATGGTTCCTGTTGATGCCCCTAATCCTTATCACTCTGCAAATTGCCTTTGTGTTCAGAGCATTTTAAAATTGATGCAGGAGAAGGAAACAGGCTTAAATGTCTTTCTTCTGGATATGTGCCGTAAAAGGTAGGTAGATCCATGCCTTTTTTCCCCCCTATCAGTGAAGTGCTACAGAGCATTTCATATTGATAGCATTCTACTGAGGTTTTGATTTTTAACATATATATAGCTTGGCTATAAAAACATACAAAGGACTATAATCTTTCATGTTCTTAACATGATTATATGTTAAATTGGGTTTCATTAACATGTAATGGTTCTGCCTCATAGATCCATAGTCCTGGATTTGGATCCTGTACCTGGGCATTGATTGTGTGAAGATTGCACATACTACTTGTGTCTTCAAGGGATGTTCGTAGTAGTCTGGTTTTCCATTCATATCCTCAAAAACACATAGGTTTAGGTTAATTGGTAATTCCAATTTGGCACCTGTCTGTATGCGAGTATACATTAAGTATATGTCTGAGTGGGACAAAGAATGGAGTGCTGCTCTATCCAGAACTTTTTAATGTTTGTACCTAGTGCTGCCATGATATACTCTGACTTCCCTGTGACCCTGAATTAGATTAAGTACATTTGAGAATTTTAGACTCCTTAGTTTGCATTCCATAAGATTCATCCACAAGGATTTACTATAACTTAATTGTTAAAAAAACATATCCAGAAAGAACACTACTCTGTTGTACTTTGCTACTCTATTATGCTGTGGTGTATTTTAGTGTCTATTCTGTTGAGCTTATAGTTTTATGTTGAGAAGTTAACTCAGTCAGTCAATGAAGCAGTCTTTATTTAATTTAGCACTTTTCATAGTCATGGTGCGCTGTTGGTTAGCTGCCTAACTGATCTCTGGATCTGGGTTCAGATTCTGGCCTGGTGAATGTCTCTGACAAATTTGCACATTCTCTTACTTTCCCCATATGTCAAAGCCATGCATGCTAGTATTTTCTTGTTTTTCTCACCAGTGCTACATTTTTGTTTCTGTATTCGTGGTCATGGCAATATTATTTATTATTTAGAGTTCCAACATCTGTCACAAGTCACATGGCCAGGTACTGTTGATACATGTGACATTGTTATTCACTTCCTATTGTAGATGGTAGTGTACAGTTCCTGATATGCAAGTTCTCGATTCATGAATAAAATCTTCAGATGCTACCAGTTATCCGGGAACTTTTTTTTTAGTAATAGTTAGGGATCTTGTTTTGACCTTAAGACAACAAAATTTGAATTTGTCCCACATTTGGCATCAGACCCTCACCTGCATTTTTGAATATCCTGTTGTCCTTCCTTCAAATCACTCTGAGCATCTCCTGGTCATGCAGATTTCTGTAAATAAATTGTCCTGTACATGATAGTGGGTGAGTGAGTGAACATATCCACTGACAATCTAGTGCCCCACTAGATAGTGCTTTATTCCCAGTAGGACTAGAATACTCTTTGGTTCTCTGTAATTAGATTAAGAGGTTTACAAAATGGATGCATGTACTTTTCAGTTCAAATTTAGTCACAAATCAGTTTTTAATATAATTACAGTAAAGGTGAAACAGTGTTTTAAGCGTATTGTGAAAGCAATCTGCCCTCAGAACAATACATGGAAGGCCCAAGATTAAGTCTTTATTAAATAAAATTAACTACTGGAAAGGATACATATGGAGAGATCAAAGAGTGCAAATAAACATTTTCAAAACAAGAAACTATAGCTAGTGTAATGCTGCATTTATATTTTCTTCAGTGATAACGGGCAATATTTCCCCTTCATGCAGCTCAGATGCCCCTGCATACCGGTGTCTGATTTTGACCTTAAAGGAATACTTCACCTAAAAATGATATATGTTTTATACAGCATGTTACTTACTTGATGGCTGAGAAAAATTTTATATTTCATGTTTTAAAAAAAGTGTCTAATTGAGGCATAAGAAATTAATCTCATGCTTTTTGTTATTATTTTCCTCATTGTAGGAATGTTCATGATGACCGTATACCAAATGTAGAAGCCCTGAGGGTTACTGCAAATATTGTGTTTGGATATGCAACGTAAGTTATATTGTGAAGACTGTATTTTGGTTAAACTTTATGATAGGGCCTACCTGTATGTTTCAGTCAGTTACAACTATAGAATAAGATATTAAGATACGCCTTGGTCTTAGTAAGGAAAGACACTTTTGATAAGACTCCTGAATAAGAGCTACCTATGGAGTGTTTATTAATAACGTACTGCTGCACAATAAGACCTTATCATAGGCTTTGCTTTTTACATACCAATAAGTGACTAGGGCGGCACGGTGGTGCAGTGAGTAGTGCTGCTGCCTCGCAGTTGGGAGATCTGGGGACCTGGGTTCGATTCCCGGGTCCTCCCTGCGTGGAGTTTGCATGTTCTCCCCGTGTCTGTGTGGGTTTCCTCCGGGCGCTCCGGTTTCCTCCCACATTCCAAAGACATGCAGGTTAGGTGGATTGGCGATTCTAAATTGTCCCTAGTGTGTGATTGGTGTGTGGGTGTGTTTGTGTGTGTCCTGCGGTGGGTTGGCACCCTGCCCGGGATTGGTTCCTGCCTTGTGCCCTGTGTTGGCTGGGATTGGCTCCAGCAGACCCCCGTGACCCTGTGTTCGGATTCAGCGGGTTGGAAAATGGAAATAAGTGACTAATTGATTAAGTATAGAGAGCCCTTAAAGCTGTTTTTCTAAGATGTGTACCTAATGACCCCCTGAAGTACTACAGGTTTGTCTTAAGAGATTGAAAGAGGCAATTAAATATATGCAGTGCATTATCTTTTTATGATTTAGGGAAGTTAAATTGACCAATATATTGTTCAATGTGGAAGACAAAAATTATGAGAATGTATGCACATGGCTAAGAGTTGTAAGTTTTTAAAATACAGTATGTCTTTTAATAAGAGGATAATTGAATAAAGTACTGTATAAGTGGGACTGTCAAGCTTTTTCACACAAATACAAAGATTTCTGCTGCATTAGGTATACATCTGTAGCAGAAAGTTTAGCCTAGTGGTTTGGAACACCATTTGATTACAGTTTCAACACTATAACTGCCTCAGGGTATAGTGCTACTTGTCACTGCATTGGTTTAATAAACATTTTTTGTGTTTTGCTGTGATAGTTCATCAGGATAAAGCACTTTGAGAAAGGGGTCATTTTGAAATAACCCTGTTGCTATAATTGATATAATAGCCCTGTTCAGCAATATTTTATACTCTTTCTGTACTGAAAATCCTGAAGTTTAAGTTGATAATGAATATTATTACTAAATACACTTTTACGTGAAGTGTTCAGAGAAACTGTTTAAAATTTGTAGTCTTGTAATGTCAATTTTCCAGTGAACATTAGCATGAAAAAAATAGTTAAATGTGAAAGAGCCTTTTGGGATTGTCCGAAGTGGTCTTATATTTAGACTCAATTATTTGGCTCTCAGAAGGTCCATTTTATTCCATGACATCTCATTTACTTGAATTTTGAAAATTACTTTCTTTATTCATTAATGCTAAAAAGCTATATCCTTCCTTGTGCAATCACAAACTGGAAGGGGAGGCAATTTGGAAATAAATATCCAAAAGATGTGTTTCTGCATGGTGACAGAATACTTGCTTACCCAGACTTAACCTGTTTATTGGGGAATTATGAAATGAAAATGCATAAACTAGAAAAAGTGTCGAAAAACATTTCTTAGAGTTTGGATACTAAATATATAAATAAATATATAAATAAAATGTATTATTATTATTAAGTAAGGTTCATATACTGCGGATATATACATGAAAAGGAGACTTCTCAGTTTGAATTCAAATCTAAGATTCAAGAGTTATGCAGTGTGCTTATGTTTCAAGACAGGCATCACTTATGCCTAACAAGGAACATCTCTGTTACATCAAAATCGTAAACTGTATCTTTCAATAAGTGTATACAGACAATTTGAATTCATAATTGGTAAATTATTGATAGAATTTCAATGACTTTATTCAGAAGCAACCAACACTAAAGTTGAAATAAATTTTTGATTTTTAAAAAGTTATTTTTTTAATAGTTTATTAAAAGTTAAATAAGTGTTTTTTATTCTGAAAGCTAACTTTATTTTTCTTTATTTTCTGCTAATAGATGCCAAGATGCAGAGGCATTTGAACTTAATTCCACAGGACTGACAAATGGAGTATTCATCAAATTCCTTAAAAAACGTTTGTTGGAACATGAAAAAATCACAGTAGTTCTTGACAGAGTTGCAGAAGGTATTTAAGGAAGCTGCTCTTTTAATTCTTTACTTTGATGGCACAAGTAATATTTTACAATTCTGTGTATTACTGAAAAAATGCTACTATTCCTAAAATCCTAAATCGATACTAGTTACATTAGTAATATCAGCAGAGAATGTGAGCTGAATGTGTTTTTACAGTCTTAACAGCTATTAATGTTGTACTTCCACAGGTAGTACGCTATGCCATGTTATTAGAAACACTGATGTCAATGTATTCATATCCATCCATCCATCCAATGTCCAACCCGCTGAATCCGAACACAGGGTCACGGGGGTCTGCTGGAGCCAATCCCAGCCAACACAGGGCACAAGGCAGGAACCAATCCTGGGCAGGGTGCCAACCCACCGCAGGACTGTATTCATATCTAGCTAACTCAATGTTTACTGCTAAAATTTCAATTTTGGTTCCCACTAATGGACTGTGCTTGTCTTTTTAGATCTTTATTCCATTTAGATGTTTTTTTTGCCATTTTTTATTTCTACATGGAAATAGTATATAGTTTATTTAAGTACAAATGAGTATTTGCCTTTGTTCATGCCAGTGCTTATATCAACTGTAGCAGGTGAGGAGGCAATAGCATTGGCAAAAGAGGAATTATTTAATGAATTTTAAATACCAATTACTTAGAGCAGTAAAATCTGAGAATGCGAAACCAGTAGGAAAATATAGTAAGGAATCTTTGGTTAAATAAAATTAACCCTCATTTAGTTAACAACAGGTGTTTTGGTGCACAATTAGAAATGAGAAGTAACAGAAACCAAAATTCAACCTGCTAAATTAATCTACGGATGAGAGGCATAGAAAGGTATTTCCAGCTGGCTAGAAGGTTTTTGATATTAAGGGTGCTTTAGATATAGAGCTTCAGTAACCAAGTAAAAAGCACAAATACTGCTTTTAAATACAGTGGCAAACTAAGCGCAACTGATACATTTAATCTATTATAGAAGGAAACGCTTAAATGTAGCAATCATTAAGGCCACTTCAAATGTATGAGTGCCTGTCTGCAGTAAAGCACTTAAGACAGTGTGAATTATTTGAAGTCTTTTAGAGTTTTACAGGTTAATTCACATCTTGTAATGCTCAGGTGGTATGCTGAGTACTTATGGTGTGTGAAGATAACATAAATCATATGAGGATGTTGTAGACAAGTAAACTTAAACGTAATCTGCTACAGATCAACTACTACAAGCTGTCCTGGAGTATTTAGTTAATAATTAGCAGAAGAGAGAGGTTACATACATAATAAATAAATGAGTAAGAATATAGGCTTTATTTATAGTCTTCAGAACAAAATCTCCACCCAACAAAATAGTAAAAACTAAGCCATTACAACTCCAGTCTTATTTGTTTCTTTGTTTGAGCTTCTCAGAAACTTCTTTCAAGAAAGCTTGTATTTGTGACAGATGTAACACCTTGAGGTTAGGGTCACTGAACTTGAGGAGGCAGTTAGCCTTCATTGTAACAGAGCAGGATGAGAGTTATTGATTATTTAGTGAATTTAAAAGAAATACACATAAATATACAATAAGGCTTGCTATGAGCTTGGGAAATTAAGAAATTATAATGCATAAACTAGAAAAATCGTGGAAAAACATTTCTTAGAGTTTGAAAACTAAACTAAGCTCAGTTAATTCAGTAGTCAACAGAAGAAAAATTGTATCACATCACCCAGACCCTGCCTAGTGAATGCAGTCCTTTTCAAATTGTGCAGTCAAGTATGAAGAAGGGAAGCTGTAAGGATAAAAACAATTACTTTAGTGTCTGAAATTGAACTTCAAGTTCAGCAACAAAGCCTTGCATAATAAAGGACTGTATAGTAAAAATGTCAAAAAAAAATTCTTTTGAATCTTCCCAAACAGGTGGTCATATTAGGATTGGGTGATAGGAATTTGTGTTTAGGGGATATTACTTTAAAACATTTTCACCAAAATATAAAGCTTTCTGTATGGCACAAACTCATATAGTTAATGTTCAAGATGAGACATTATCTAAAATGAAGTCTGTTGATTTTTTTTAAAGGCACAGAAAAAGTGCAAAATTGTAGAAGAAAGTGACAGAGTAAAGTGTAGCCTTTGGGGAAAGAAAAAAGAAACACATTTCTTGTAATTCCAGAATAAAACTGGTAGATGTACTTCAGTGGGTCACTCACAGTCCTGACCATACCCCTGTGTAAATCTGTAACACAACTTAAAACTTGTGTTTCTGTAAGATGTCTAGGTTAGCCAATCAATCTGGTACTAGTCTGCTATGAGGAAAGCTATTATTGCAGCCACAACTAATTCAGAATGTTATGATGTGTGTGTATTATGTATACTGTATGTGCTGTAATATTAAAAAAACAAAAATTATATTATAAACACAAGCTTCAGCTGTTGAGCCATCAGTAAGTATGATATTACTTATTTTTAGCATGAAATTACTTTTTGTCTGTTTTTTTCCTTAAGCGGATACACACTGACACAGCCATTATCTCACCCTTCACTGCACATTTTTATTTTTATTAATTTTGATGAGTTGCCATTCTGTTGTCAGAGTTGTAGATTATTTCTCATTGTTCCAACAGAGATAACTTGTCATCTACTTCCAGAAACAATATATTAGAGTGTGGAATATATTATACCCTCCAACCATGCATGCAATTATTTTCAGTACCCTTTTGATAGAGAAAGTAATAAAGCAAGGTAGAAAAAAATCAATCCATATGTGGAAACATGCAAACATTTTTGCAGAGTTTTATGCCAATAGGTGGAGTACATTTAGAGACTAAATACAGGTGAATACAGACCTGATTCAGCAGTGGGCTGCATTGTCTAACCATCAATACACATCGTGATAAAAAATATGCGTGTCTTTGTGGTGTTAGTAATCTAGGTGTAGTACATTTTTAATATTGCTTAAAAATTTATTCATGTTTGTGGTACATATAAAAACTTAATATGTATCTATTTTTTTTTTTTTTGTAGATATGGGCAAGTTTGATCCCACAAAGGGAAAGCAAGCTTTGGAAATACGCAGCTGCCTTTCAGAAAAAAGATCTTTAACTGATCCAATCCAACCTATTGGTTGCTCAGCTGAAGCAATGGCCCGAAATTTGCAGTGGGCAAAGGCTCATGGTACAACCTTAAAGCACATAATTATTTTTTTTTCTTTTTTATAGTTGCTGCTTCTTTTAGAGTAGCTGATTTTTAGGATAAACAGGCCAAAAATTACGTAATTCTCTCCTATACTGATACATGTTTTTTTTTCTATCTACTACATTTGAATTTGTTAAAGTTTATCTTCAAAACAAATCGATACAAAGTGTATAGGTGTTTTTATTAGTTTATTAGTGTATATTTTGATAATGTGTTCTTATTTGTATGAAAATGATGCATGGTTTTGTATTATTTTGCAGAGGTTGAGGGAAAGAACAGAAATGGTAGCTCTTGCCTATTCCCTTTTCAGCAATTAAATATTATATTTTTCCATCCATCTATCCATCCATTCATTTTCTAGATCTGATTATTCAGAGCATGGTTTGGAGAAGCTGGAGCTTATCCCAACATCTACTGGGTACAAGGCAGGTCCAATTTCTGGACAAGGTGTCGACCTGTCACAGGGTGAACACACACACAGGGCCAATTTATCCTTGCTAATCCTTCTAATCTGCATGTGTTTGTAAGGAAACTGCAGCAGTGGAAAAACCCCACAAACACAAGGAGAACTTCCAAAGTCCATGCTGGGATTATCTGGGACTTGAAGGCCATTCTCCTCATTGTAAGGCAGCAGCACTACTACTGTGCCCCAGGCACCCTTTAAATTAATCCATCCATTATCCATCCTGCTATATCCTAACTACAGGGACGCAGGGGTCTGCTGGAGCCAATCCCAGCCAACACAGGGCGCCAGCCCACCGCAGCCTTTAAGTTAATATATAATTCTAAATTGGCTCAGAATAAGTGAGTGTTGTTGTGCTGGGGTGGAGGGGCTTAGTGGGTACATTCATTGATGAAACAACAAAACCTCCTGTCAGACATCAAATGAGCAAGGAAGCTTAGAAGTGGACGCCAGAGAGCCCCAATTTAAAACAAAATAAGTGAGTATGGGTATCTATCAATGTGTCCTAAACATGATTCTGCTGGGATAGGCTCTGGCCTATCATAACCCAGAATTAGATAAGTGGGTCCGATGGATGGATGAAATGAAAATTAGTTGTATAGGTTGGAAGTTGGATGTGCTTCTTGACTGGAAGTAGCAATATAAATGTACAAAACCATTTCACAATTCTACATTAACATTTTTAAAGATAAAATGTGTACTGTATAAAGTAATATTATGTTCTATATTTAAATTGCATGTGCAGTGTACAGATTATTTGGTACCTGTGTATTGTAGATATTCTATACTACAGGGTGAGCCAAAGTGAAGTACATTTCTCAAGGTCATTGGGTTGGGGTCCTTTGATAGGCAATCCCTTGTAGTTTTCAGTCTGCAACATGCTTTGGTCTGGTGCACACCATGGTTTCGTTGTCAAAGCGTTCTTCAAAAACAACAAATGCATCATTACTATGCAACGTGCACTTCAGCATTCCTTCTAATGGTGACGTCCTAAATCAGAAAACAGTTCTTCAGTGGGTGTCTAAATTCAGACAGACAGAGACAATATTGAAGAGAAAATTTCCAGGCCGTCCTCGGATTGTACAAACACCTGAAAACATCCAAGCTGTAAGGGGATCAGTTTTGCAGTCTCCTAGACAGTCAGCATGCAAACATGATTCTGCCTTAGGCATTTTCAGCATGTCTTTGAGGAAGATTTTGCATGAGGACCTTAATTTCCATCCATACAAAATGATTGCAGTGCAGGAACTCACTGGGAGAGCTGTAGAGAAATGTGCGTGAACATTCTGCAAACTGTTCATCAAGATGCCATCGTCATGTGCAGCGACAAGGCACATTTCCATTTGAATGGTTGTGTAAATAAGCAAAACCTTTGATACTGGGCTGAAACCCACAGTGAGCATGTTACACTTTGGTACGCGGTGGCAGAATTTGGCATTGTAGACTGTTACTTTTTTTGAGGAGAGGGAAGCAACAGTCACCATCACTTCAGAACGTTACATTGAAATGTTACAGAACTTTTTGCGGCCCCAACTAGAAGAAATGTATGTGTTGGGTGCCTGGTTTCAACAGGATGGAGCAACAGCTCATATGGTGCAGAGATCCATGCAAGTTTTGCGGGAGATGTTTCCGGGGAAACTGATCTCCCTGCACAGCGATGTCGGGTAGCCTTTACATTCGCCTGTTCCCACTCTGTGTGATTTCTTCTTGTGGGGCTACCTCAAGTTGAAAGTGTACACACACCAACCTCGAAACCTTGGAGCCCTCAAGGACACTATTCGCAATGAAATCGCCGCTATTCCCCTTGAAATGGCCAAACGAGTCATGCAAGCATTCAGAAATCATCTCGAAGAGTGTATTGCTAATGACGGCCACCACTTTGAAGACATCATTTTTAAAACACAGTGAAAGAATCTATTTTGTGTACCCTTTATTGTGTCGTAATGAAATTTATTTTATCTTGTAGCGTTTTTTTTGTAGAATAAATGTTTGAAATGTGGTATTTCTTTTTGGCTCACCCTATATTAGCATTTTTCTAAATGTGATTAATTGAAATATGACCATGCACTGTATGCATTTAACATTTAAATAGGACACAGTTCAGGATATTGAGTCTCTTTTAAGATTTCCTGACTTGATGCTATTTTGTTTCTAGAGCTTCCCGAAAGCATGTGTTTAGACTTTGACTGTGGAGTCAAGATTAAACTTGGGTTTGCTGCCGAGTTTTCTAATGTCATGGTGATTTACACAAGTATTGTGAAAAAACCAATTGATATGACGTCCTGCCAAGCATATGTTACAAATTTTACACCGGTAAGACTTGTGATTTTTTTTTTTCCATAACTGTAAAGTGATTCTTCTTTCTGTGCTGAATTTGTAAGTTAGTGTTTATAATTTTTGTTCTAAATTGTTGAAGTGTACAATACATAGTCATCGTCATCATCATTGGTTTCTCTTTCAGATTAATGGAAATGACTCTGTGATTTGAGTCATTTATATATTCTGCTTCTGTTTGTGATTTTTTTATAAATGTATTTATCACAACCATAGTTTTTCCTGTTAAAAAGATGCAGTCATCGAGTAGCCTGTGTTGTTTTTAATGTTTTATAATAAACTGATGAGAAAAAAGAAATGTGACACCAGTTTTTGGATTGAAATTTCAAACTTCATTGCTATAATAACGATACACAAAAAAGGACAACTGAAAAACGAAACAGTTCAACAATAATGGAAGAACAATAAAAACAGTGGTATTGCAGTCTTTTAGCATCTTGTTTGACCTCCTCCTGCAGTCACCACTGCTTGACACCTCTGGACACACAGAGCCAAAGAGTTTCTAAATTTGCAGTTGTAGGATTTTATCTCATTCAAGTAGAAGAGTCATGAGAAGTTACTGGCCATTAGCAGGCAGAGGGTTACATCTGTGGATGTTGCCAGCAAGAAAAAGTATTTGTTATAATTACCGTATTTACTCGTGTACCACGCGCCCTCGTGTAAGATATGGACCCTAATTTTTACAAAGAAAATCGCGAAAAAATTTTTTGCCCCATGTACGACACGCGTTGTGATTGTATAGGAAACGTTTAGGGCATGTTTTCCGCGAAATGCCCTTCTGTTTTTGTTGCATGACGAAAGAAAGAGAGAGTGTGAGAGAGAGAGAGAGCCCAAGCAGAAGAAGTAAATATTACAGAAAAAAATTTCCTCTTGTATGACACACACCTGATTTTCTAATGCTAATTTTCGGGAAAAATGTGTGCGTGGTACACGTGTAAATACGGTATTCTACTGTAGGGTGTGTCACTGCCTCTGAACTATTGTACATCATCAGCAGGCGTGGTATTTCCATACTGGTGAACTAAGTTATCACCTTAAGGTGAAAAGATAACTGGTATTGGCAAAATTGAATGGTAAATACTGAGAGAATACACAACTCCATGCTGATAGATCAAGTAAAAAGATGGGAAAAAAACAGCTTTATTTTAAGAGCAGAATGTAATGATCTGATGGGTTTATAGGTCATATAGCTATATCTGTAGACTCCAATGGTCAGAATTTGGATGCGTGTGGTGGTTTTGTATTACCTACATGTGATGTGTGGTGATTACAATGATACTGTGAAGAACAGGAAAACACATTTTTCCCTGTTTTGTATGCTTTAGATATTTTTTTTCAGTTCATGAGACTTGAATATTTTAAAAGTTGCATTTAAGTTGGGGCTTAATTTTACAGTATAATTTCCGGTATTTTATAATGTCGGTCGTATAAGTCAAATGTGGAAAACTCATGCTATTGGTCCAAGAGATTATGATATGCTAACGCCCACCTGAGAGAGTAACTACGGTCTTTTTTTCTATGTATTATGCCTACGTGACCACACAGTAATACCTGAACTATTCTGAAGCGACGTTTGCACTGTTTTGTGTTTTTTTGTATCTCACACCCTCATACACCTTCATCTTAAGAGCATCCCTTATCTACAATGGAGTGCTCGATCAGAAGAAAATATAAAGATGGTTTTTAAATTAAAAGTCATTGAAGTGGTGAAAGAAATTGGTAGCTGCACCTCTGCAACAAAATTCAATGTATCTGAGAAACTGGTGCGAGATTGGAGGAAGCAAGAAGATGTAAAAAAAAAAATTTAAGTGTTGAATTTTTGAACGGACGTATAAGTCGAGGTCTAATTTTATGATCGATTTTTCGGGTTTCAAGACCCGACTTATATGCGAATATATATGGTGTTTAAATTTTTTTTCATTTCGTTTTTGCAACACTGTTTTAGAATTTTTGTGGGCAGATAATGGGTTGTTAATAGAGTTTGTCTGTTTGCTGAAGACTGTCTCCAGAGAGCCACTGTGATTCGCATCACCAAAACTTGCTTATAAATTCCTTTGCAGCACTAGTAGAAACTTATCCAAAATTATGGATTTAGTCTGTGAACAAGTGCAATTTAGGTTCTGGCATTCTGGCGTATGGTTCATAGCTTTCTCATCTCATTTGAATTTGACTGCATCTCAACACTTTAGCTCTGGTTGAATAATAGTACTCTAGTAAGTAACCATTTACAATTTATCTCCGACTATGACAAAGTTTTAGCCCACAGTTGTTTGTTTGTTTGTTTTTTATAATTTAAAAAAATATTTGGTGGCTGAATTACACATGTCATATACATGTGCAGTATTAAAACCTATTCTTTATACAGTCAGTATACTGTATTACCAACAATGGAAGTAAATAGTAATAGGAGTCTTTTTTAAATAAAAATATGTAGTTCTGAGATAGATATGGACCAGCCCAACAAAAGTCACCTAGTGGGAAACTAAAGCGTTTCATAGTTTGTGTTCAGCCAAGGAAACTGGAGTAGCAGCCAAAAGTTTTATCAGTTTGGAGGGAGTTTTACAATGACATTGGTAAATCTCACTAACTTCCCATAATTAAGAGTTATGTTATTGTTAGAAGAAGTGTACATTCATTAGAATAAATGCATTTTTTGAATGTTTCTAACTTTTTTAAAATTTCTGCCAGTGTGGTCTCATCTACCATCAAACTCGCTAATTTGGCTAGGACCAACAGTAGAGTATTAAACTCCTAAAAAATTCATTTGCTGAGACTTCTCATTTTCCCTTTCTTCCCTAAATTTGTTGAGGGTCTAACTCATATTGCTCACTCTAATAAAATAGACATCTCAGACAGCTGGTGCTTACTCTTTAACACAGCACCCCACTACTAAAAAGAGAAGAGAGTTTAACAATATCCGTGGTGAAGGATTTGAAAACAGTGTTTCAATAAGTTTCAATTGTGTAAGAACTACTGAAAGTAATTTTTCAACAGTGTATATTGAGTTAAGCCTAAAGGTGGTTGTTTATTTTTTGTTAGAACCTAATGGCATGAGATTTACAAAGGCAAATCACCCAAGGTGTAGCATACTGCAATACAGTAATACTACAGCTGAAACTGATTGCTCAATGTGCATTCTTAAATTGTCTAGTTTACTATTAAAATTCCATAAACATAGTGCTTCTGATTTTAGATGAATCATTGCCAACTCTGTGCTTATAGTGTTCTGACACCGCACTTAATTTAAACAGCACCTTTGTTAGCTGGTTCTTTATTATGTTCGTCTTTGCACTTATAGAAGCCACTGAAATAAAATTAGAACCTTGTGTCAGCCAATTTTGCCTAATCAGTATAAGCTTCTGAAAGAGACATGATGAAATATTGTCTGTATCTAAGCTTGTACAAACATTAGCATGTAGAGAGCAATACTAATTATTTACACCTGTACTCCTCTGTTCCTTTAATCTTATTGAAACAGATGATAATTATATTATGCAGTAAGCACAGGACAACATGCATGTCATAGTAACAGGTGGAAAAGAGTTACAAATGGAATATTGAAAGGATGCTAGTGTATCAAGGAGTTTTCATGTTTGACTAAACAGGAATTCTGATACCAATTTAATCAGATTATTTTTTTTTTTAATTTATAATGTTAAGAAGTGCAACATAATATTGAACTGCTGTCTGGCTAGCTACACTAGAATTGCACAACAAATGGAAACATGAAAAGATATGTGTCTGTCAAGGATTTGAGCAGCAAACAAATTAAATTGTTGGTTTATTTTGGCTAGGCTTGGTCTATCCCTTCAGTAGTCTATTTTCTAAATTGACATTTTTACACTTTCATTCTTAGCAATGCCTGGATAAGGATAGGAACCAGGCCTCTGACACTGTAATATTTGCCTGTTGTTCTTGAGTTTTCCTCTTGTTTTGTAGTTACCTCTCACATCCAAGAATTCTGCATTATATTAACAGGCAAATCTAAGTGTTTGTGTATGTGACAGGACAGCAACATATCCAGAGCTGATTCTTGCCCTAGGCACTTTCTGAAACCATAAAATTGTAATGAGTTGGTTAAGAATATGGGCAGATGGATGGATTTTTATTAAAGGCAATATGAAGCTTACTGTCACCTATTTAGCACTTCTTCATTTCTTCATATACAAATGTAGTCCACAGCAGATAAGAAATACAAAACACTTCAGGTTTTTTTCTTAAGGTTAGCTTTACAGTAAGATGACCAGAGTTTGGGTGTGACATATAAGTCTGCATGCTGTGGGACGACTTTAAAGGGAAGCTAAGTGGATTGTATGAAGAGATGTTTGTAACTGTAATGGCCTTCTCCTGAGTCTATGCAGCTATTGCAGCTCTTTGGTCTTCAAAGTAAGTGCAAAGTACTGTTATTTCATAAAAAATTATGAAAAACTGAAATAACAGTATTTAATTAAATGCAGTGTGATAAGAATTTAATTGTCTATGGAAATGTTTTACATACCTTATTACAATGGGCTTTGAACACAGGCATTAATGACTGAACTTGTATAGGAGATTTTATTGATTTATCTGTTTTATCTTATGTTTTTAATAAACATTTCTTACTTTAGGACCTGGATGTAGACCCCAAGGAAACAAACAAAGTCACCCCTGAGGAAACTGGTAGTTATTTACTGTCTAAAAGTCTTCCTGAACACTGTCTGTATACAAGACTAAGTTCCCTGCAAAAACTAAAGGTAAGGGTCTACTGGACACAATCCAACATTTCCCCCTAACCTCTTTTACTAAAACCCTTTATATCCCAGGACATGTATTTTACCCGTTATAACTTCCCTGTGAGATTTAAATCAACACTGTTTTCTATTGCTTGTTGAAAATAATGGCTTACTAAAAAAAGATGTTCCTTAATTCTATTAAACAAATTGACATTATGTATTTCACTTTGAGTACTTTGCTAAAATACACTCCTTAAGGACACAACAACAAGATTGCAGTGTAAGCAGTTGAGGCAGGAGCAGAAGTAGCATTTTCGGCTGAATCAATGAACAGTCCTAGGACATCAGGCCATGATGGAGGTATAATCAACACATCACCCACTTTCTGCTTTTTAGATATGAAATCATTAGTATTATTTAACAAATAAAAAAATGAGTGAAGAATAAAATAGGTTTGTGATCAGACCATAGATGATAGCTAAAATAAATCCTATATGTGGTATTGTAAGTGCATCCATGGTTTATTTTAATTAATTAGTGAAGATATTTTTATAAGAACATTTACTCTTTTCAAAGAAATCAGTCACAGTCTGTAAAAGTTGTAATTTCATTCCATACTGCAATCTACCTGTATGACCATGAACAAGCAGCTTAACCTGCCTGTAATTTAAATTTAGAAATTAAAAATTTGTATTATTTTTGTAGTGTTTTGGTGTGTTGGCTACTATAAAAGGCAGCATAATTCAGTTTTTTTCATATTTATATTTACCAAAATATTTTGTAGAAGGTCACACTCCAAAAATGTTTACAGTGCATACAGAAAGTATTCAGATCCCTTCACATTTTTCTGTGTTGCGGCCATGTGCTAAAATTGTCTCAATTCATTTTTCCATAATCAAGCAACACTCAATACTTCAGAATAGCAAAGTGAAAATAAGATTTTGGAAATTTTTGCAAAAAAAAAAAAGAAAACGGTGAAATATCACATTGACGGAAGTATTAAAACCTTTTATTCATATTTATTTGAAATACCTTTGGCAGCGATTATGCATGGAGTCTTCTTGGAAATGATAAGGCAAGCTTCCCACACCTGGATTTGGGGATTTTCTACTTTTCTTCTCTGCAGATCCTCTCAGGCTCTGTCAGGTTGGATGGAAATTGTCAATGGAGAGCTATTTTGAGATCTCTCCAGAGATGTTCAATTGGGTTCAATTCTGGGCTGTAGCTGGGTTACTCAAGAATATTCACTGAGTTGACCCGGTGCTTAAGGTCATTGTTCTGTAGGAAGTAAACCTTTGGTCCAGTCTTAGGTTCAGAGTGTTCTGAAGCAGATTTTTGTTAAAGATACAGAATCTCTTAATACTTTGCTGTTTAGCTTTCCCTCGACCCTGACAAGTCTCCCAGCCCCTGCAGCTGCCAACACCATGCTTTGATGTTGGAATGGTATTGTGTAGATGATGAGTGATTCCTGGTTTCCTCCAGATGTGATGCTTACAATTGAGGCCACAAAGTGCAATCTTGGCTTCATCAGAACAGAAAATATTGTTTCCCTTGGTCTGAGAGTTTTTAAGGCCTTTATGCATACTCCAAACTGGCATTTATGTGTCATCTGGACATTTTGCCATACAGCCCAGACTAGTGGAGTGTTCCAGAAGGAAAGTCACCACTGCAAGTTCCTCCCATTTCCACTCAATTTCTGTGGAGCCCAGACAGAGTGACAATTGGGTTCTTGTTCACTTACCAAGATCCTTCTCCTCCGATTACTCAGATTCACCATTTAGACAGCTCTACCTAGAGTCATGGTTGTTCCAAATTTATTCCATTTATGAGTTATGGAGACCACTGTGCTCTTGGCAGCCTTCAATGCTGCAGGCATTTTTGTAGCCTTCCCCAGATTTGTGACTCGACTCAATCCGGTCTTTAAACTTAGACTCTTACGTCTAGTTAAGCCCCTAACCCCTAACTTTTTGCCTGGCGCTGAGCATGTTTTTTCTTGAATTATAAAAATTATATGTAAACATTCATACTTGATATGTCTGCACATGTATTACATCATGGGATGGCATTCAGTATGAAAAGTTACTTTATTAAATGATAATTGGTTGCTTATATGTTTGTGTCTGGTGTTGCCAGAATATGTCTTTAAGTTTCAGAAAATTAATGAATGGACTGATCTTTCTCCTTCAGACTGATTTGCACCTGTATTTTTAATTTAAGCATTTCTATATTTGATTGTACATTTTTACATATCGTGTTTATAACTTTTGTGAAAATATCACACAGCACCATATCTCTTTTGCAACTGTGATTGAAAAATGATGGGGTGTAATCATTTAGTTGTCCAGCAGATGGTAGAATGTCAGCACAAGAAACATCCTCTAAATGGACTGGTGCAGCAGTATCTGTAATCATATCTTAAGCTTACTTTTCAGTAGAAAAGGAACACATGTTGTATTTTTCTACCTTTTAAAAAATACATATTTATTTCTTTGACCAACTATTTTTACGTCTAAATTGACTGAGTAACTGTTATAACAATTTTTGCAAAGCCTTTGAGAATTACAAAAAATGTGACACTATAAACTCGGTTTAAGAAGTTGGTTAGCTAATATGAATGTATGTACCAAATAAGTGCAAATTTATGATTGATTATCTATGACAAAACCTCCAGGTTTCCATGAAATATTTGGACTCAGCATTTTGTGATCTGCCATTTGTTGTTCATATTTGTTAACTGGGCCTATAGAGTACTTTGTACAAGTTTTAAACTCCTCTCTCTCACTTACATAATTTTAACTACCTATATACTTTTCAATTATAATTTAGTTGTCTTTTGATCAACGTCTGAACTTTTGTTCAGAAATGACCTGTTACGCTTTTTCATTTGGGTGCTAACACATTGTGCAAGTTTTATAGTTTGTTCCCTTGTCAGCAGCCATACCATATGCACTTCACAACTACCTGAAGCTAAGCATGTTTGCACCCAGCCAGTACTTGGATGGGAAACCATCTAGGAAAAAGCTTGGGTTGCTGCTGGAAGAGGTGTTGGTGAGACCAGCAGGGTGGGGGGCTTCTTACGCTGTGGTTTGAATGTAGATCCGAATGCCTCAGTGCAGTGATGAGGATTCTTTGCTGTAAAAAATGGTGCCGTCATTCAGATAAGATGTAAAACCGAGGTCCTGTCTATTCTCATACAAGTTCTCTGGGTTTCCTTTGTAAAGAGTAGGGTGTAGTGTCCTGGCTAAATTGCCCACCATGGCCTAGTCATTCTTAATCATCTCCTGTCTTTACTTGGCTCTCAAATTTGAATGGGGACACTGGACGTTTACAGGGTGACTGATGTGTGATTACAATGCAAAGAAAGCCTCCAGAAATTTTGATTCATTAAAGATACGTCTGAGAGTGCACAAGTAACAGATTCCAGCAAGCAGAACTTCATCCTGTATGACGCAGTGCTTCAGGATTGTACTGCAACAAGGCAAGCGCAAGTTTCCTCAAGCAAACGCGTTCAAGGTGGCACTGCTAGTTTTTGGTTATTGTTTACTTTTTCAATGTTTTTGTGACTTTGTTTGTAATTTTTTTCCCAACTGACAAAAATCACTACCAGATTCTTTCCAGCTTTTCATTCCGAGTCTCTTTCCTGGCTGTACAGTAATCCCTCCTCCATCGCAGGGGTTGCGTTCCAGAGCCACCCGCGAAATAAGAAAATCCGCGAAGTAGAAACCATATGTTTATATGGTTATTTTTATATTGTCATGCTTGGGTCACAGATTTGCGCAGAAACACAGGAGGTTGTAGAGAGACAGGGACTTTATTCAAACACTGCAAACAAACATTTGTCTCTTTTGCAAAAGTTTAAATTGTGCTCCATGACAAGACAGAGATGACAGTTCTGTCTCACAATTAAAAGAATGCAAACATATCTTCCTCTTCAAAGGAGTGTGTGTCAGGAGCAGAGACTGTCATAAAGACAGAGAAAGCAAACAAATCAATAGGGCTGTTAAGCTTTTAAGTATGCGAAGCACCGCGGCACAAAGCTGTTGAAGGCGGCAGCTCACACCCCCTCCGTCAGGAGCAGGGAGAGAGAGAGAGAGAGATAGAGAGAGACAGAGAAAAACAAACATGCAAAAATCAATATGTGCCCTTCAAGCTTTTAAGTATGCGAAGCACCGTGCAGCATGTCGCTTCACTAAGCAGCTGCGCAGAAGGTAGCAACGTGAAGATAATCTTTCAGCATTTTTAGACAAGCGTCCATATCGTCTAGGTATGCGAACAGCCCCCCTGCTCACACCCCCTACGTCAGGATCAGAGAAAGCGCAAGAGAGAGAAAGAGAAAAGTAAGTTGGGTAGCTTCTCAGCCATCTGCCAGTAGCGTCCCTTGTATGAAATCAACTGGGCAAACCAACTGAGGAAGCATGTACCAGAAATTAAAAGACCCATTGTCCTCAGAAATCCGCGAACCAGCAAAAAATCTGCGATATATATTTAAATATGCTTACATATAAAATTCACGATAGAGTGAAGCTGCGAAAGGCGTAGCGCGATGTAGCGAGGGATCACTGTATTTTTGACTTTGTTGGGCAAAACCCGACCACAGGTGTTGTGATCCTGAAGAGACTGTTGCGGCATTCTCACAAGTATTTCCAACAAGGCAAAATATTAACATTGTTCCTCCTTCCTCATCTTTAACAAAATGATAAAATTATTTTTTTATATTCTTTCCACAAGGAACATCTTACATTCACTGTATGCCTCCAGGGCAGATTCACCTCTGTGGATGATCTGGTGGACTGGAGGAAGGAAGTCAACATTGGAAAGCCTCTCATTGCCAAGCTGGACATTCATCGCCAGGTCAGAAGAAACAGCTGCCTACAGACCTGTCGCATGCCTCATAGTCCATCTCACAGTCCCGGCCCCAGCCCTTCTCATAGCCCAAGCACTGAGCATCAGTATCACCAATATTCTCACCAGCCATTCTCCAGTTCCCATTTGGGAGTTTACCACCATGGCCATGCTTTCATGAGCAACATGGAAAGCCCTCCTCCCGTAGATGACTTTGACTGCAGCAGAATGTATTCTAATATTTCCCATTATAGTCAAGCACAGTCGATTATGACCAATAGAATTAATGTCCCCATTGAAACAACTGATGATATTAATGAGCTGCACAGCAGCTTTATAGACAGCCTTGAGCTTAACAACACATTACTGAATTAGATCTAACCCTAAATTGATTACTGGGGTCATTTCTGCCATGGTATTTGGTTTTGTTTTACTTTTAAAGTTTCAAGCATTTTAGCGTGTAAAAAAACACTGATAAAGTTGCAACATTTTGAAATGTAATACACATATTTTATTACTTGCTACACAGTAGTATTTCTCTACTATACCATGCATAAGAATTGTTTCTAATAAAACTGAGTTTTGCTGCGGTAGAAGTCTTAAAAAAAATTTTTAAAGCAAGACAACTAAAAGTTTTTTTCTTGCAGTTAAATGTTTAATTGTTGATTTTTTTTTTGGTCCAATTGAAACAGCCCAGCATATCTTGCCCAAATTATCTACAGTTCATTAACTTCTAAATGCTCATTCTGTGGGCCACTTGATGAAACAGACCAGTAAGTTATAAGCAGAGAAGTCGCTCTGAGTGCTGAGTGTTAGACGATCAGTTGTCACCACTACTGTGTCCTGCATTGAGCCATGCTGAGTAGGTTGAAAATATTCAGTGTCACCCATGCCAAAATAGCTACAAGGAGTCTCACTCAATCAAAATGTTATGAACGTCAGTGGTACAGTTTATAAGTAATTTGAAAAAATCTAATTTTAATTGTGTAAAGACTGTAATGATTTATTCCTTTTATTTATTTTGCCCTGGAATCAAACCAGCAATCAGAAGGCATAAGTAAGAAGACAGGTTTAACATTATATATAATGTATAATAATTGTGTATAAAACTTATTTTACCATTTGCCTTTTTTTTTTGCTTAAAAGTTATAACAAAAAAATGAAAATCTCAATAGAAAATATAAATCGAACTGTATGTAACTGTACCTATGATAATGAATTATAATATTTAGAGTCTGTTTGGTGTCTGACATATATAATTTACATTCTTTCATATTTTTTGATATAATGTGATATTATTCAAACCAATAAAATTTTGTATACTTTTCTGTTTTGGTTGTTATAATATATTTATTTCTACTCAACAAATTATGTGTGGTATGGAAAACATCATGTAATTTCACCCAGGCAACACGGGGCACAAAGCTGAAAACTACTCTGTAAGGGGGGAACAAAGGCCAAACATGCACACAGCCTCATGGGGCCAGTTAACTTAACTGGCACATCTTCGGGACATGGGGGGGAACCAGCGTCCCCAGAGAAAAACACTTGGACAAGGAAAGCGTGTAGACTCCTTTCAGAGTAGGACATTTGGGTGCCCTTTGAGCGTTCTTCTCTGTACATTTCAAAGAGTTACTATGTCTTTTTAGTAGTATGTTGACCAGAACTTTTTTATACCGTCTATTTTAACTGATTTGTCTGTTTAATTGCTCCTGCACATAGCCTAGGTGATGAGAATACTATGTCAGCGTAATCCCTTTTTTTCTGCAGTTAAGTGACTCGCATGTATTTATAATTAATGTTCCTTTTACACTTTTCTACATTAAGCTGCATTTTCCAAATGTTAACCCAGTCCCCAAGATTGTTCAGTTCATCTTGAATTGTTGTAACTGCCCCCTGAACGTGGTCTGACCTTCTAATTACAGTTTCATCTGTGAATTTTATAAGTTTACTACCTTTATCAGAGTTAATGTCTTATATAAATAAGAAAATATGACCGTCCAAGCAAACGCCCTTAAGAACAACTGATGGTATCACACCATGTAGATCATTCTCCACTTTGTAGGTTACCTCTGCTGCCATTGCTTTCCAGTTTCAAGATTAATACTTGGTGTGAAATGGCTTTTTGTAAAGCTAACCAAGTTATGTTGTATGCTTTGCTTGTGTCAGCTGCTAAAGTTACTCATTCAAAAAGAAGTACTTGACCTGACAGGGTAATTTCCTCATAAACGTTGCAGGCTGTTACTTGGTAAGTTTTTTAATATAAATAGTCTTTTAAATTATTTGTATTGTAGTTTATTTATTTAGATATTAGTCTGTCAATGGTAGGATCCATTTTGTCTCCCTTCTTATAGTCAGTCACATTTGTAACTTGCTAGTCACCAGTTAGTTCTCCCAATATCAATTGTAAAATACCTTCAGGCCTAGGGTTTTATTAGTTTTCTACACATTACAATTTTAAACTACGTATAATTGTACAATGCACATTTTTTATCTGAAATATGACAAATTGTATAAGAATACATTTTATAGATGGGTGAATTCCATGCCTTATCTGAAGTTCCAATTCTGACTCATCCCCTGCGATCATCTGAGGCGGAGTGGTGGCTCTGAGACTAGGGATCTGCACTGACAATCGGAAGGTTGCCGGTTTGAATCCTGTAAATGCCAAAAAGGGACTCTGCTCTGTTGGGCCGCTTTGAGTAGTGAGAAAAGCGCTATATAAATGCAAAGAATTATTATCATCTAGCAATAAATTCTTTGAAAACAGTGCCTATGTTATTTTCAAAGCTAACCACAATTGTCACAGGGGTGCATACTGATGAAAGAGAGGGAAGGCTGACAGGTTACTTTTAACAAAAGTTCTAGCTTAGATGTAGAAAAAAACATTGTGTTGCTTACAAAGATTTTATTTATGAAATACCTCTTCAAAGGATGTGTACAAATTATCTATACAGGAATCACTAAAGCACTGGATACCTGTTGAGGGGGTTGCCAGTTCTAGGTTTTCCTTGTGTGAGTGGCACATCATTCAGTATTGGTTCCTTCCTTGTTTTAAAAGGCTGCTGGGATAAGCCTTGTTTATAAAAGCTGCATGAAGTTTGTACGTAGACTACAATGCCAAGCGCATGCTGCCAGTGACTACAGCCCAATTATACTTATGACCAGAGCCGGCGCCACCATTATGGTGAATTAGGCATTCGTCAAGGATACAAATCTTAAGGGGGGTGGGGGGGCTAGGGGACCCAGCTGCATGGGTTAGCTACTGAATTTGTCAGTTGGCCTTGAGTACCATTTTTCGATAGACAACTCTTGTTTGCTTTCTGAAGTGGTCTGTACTTGTATTTATTTATAAACCAATAATTACAAAAAAATAAAACAAAATGAGACAGAGTGAGAAAGGTACACATTCCAGCTTCATACTTCAAATGTCGCAGCTAACTGTCGCCGCACGCACAAAACATTTTAAGGGCTTTGTGTCTCTTCCATACTGGATATGAAGGATTTAGTGAAAAATCTTGTGAAGCAGAAGGCAAGGAAAGTTTAATTTTGATTATGTAATCTACAGTATGTGTAATTTTTGTGCACTAAATATGTCAATTTGAATTACTGTTTCCTTTTTCTATAATTTCAATTTTAAAAAAGTAACTTATTTGTAAAACAAGGTGTGCACTAATAAGCTTAGCCCATGGAGGAAAATAGCCAGTCACCGGCACTGCTTATGGCAGCCCATTTGATTGGTGCGTTGATATTCTCCTAGTGAGTAGGTGGCAGCGTTTGGTTAATGTCACATACCTAAGAATTTCACAGCAGATGAAGTGAATTGTTTGCATGACTTAGTGAAAGATTGGGTAGTGACAGTGCCTGTTATTACTGGATTTATGGAAAAAAAGAAGGTGAAGTGTCAGATTCATTAATGAAAAGTGGTGAAGGGAAGGCAAGTATGACATTATTGCCATTCATGATGAAGAAGTGCACAAATATTTTTGCCTGTTTTCTTTTCACTTCACTGACCTGTTGCGTCATTTTCAATCGTTCGTTCATCATTCTGGAACTCACTTAGGGCTGGTAGAATTGCATCTGCCACCAGGCTTTCCTTGAAATGTGCCATTTTGTGTGCTTTGCTCACATCACTTCATAGTCAGGAAAAATTCAGTGCACAATAGAATTCTTTCTATACAACTCTGTTTAGACACGCAAGAGGGTGATGTTCTGTGCTATTAGCAGTAAATAATCTTATTGTTCCCAGTTACTCAGAATTTATTTAAGTCAGCTTGAAAATGGCCATAAAGTAAAAGTCATTAATTGGTCACCTTATGATTTTTTAAAATTAATTTCAGTAGTCTTCCACAGTATAAGTACAATATACTTCTTAAAAATGGGTGTGTCGTTTATACAAAACTAGTCATTTAGCCCGTTACAATAACGGGCGCTAGAACAGTAGTGCATAAACATTAGTAGGAACAGTCTATATTAAATGGCAAGGGATTTTGATCTTTCTTTTTGTTGGTCATATGTTTCTTTCTTTCAGCCTTTCTTTTGTTGATGTTTACTTGCTGAGCTGACCGTTCTTCGTGGGCTGCCGCCTTGTATTGTGTGTCTTTAATTTTCTGTGACAGTAATACCGTCTTGTACGTCCGCTGGCTTGTACGTCCGTAATATACCTTTAATTTTTCTCTGGCGGTAATACAGGCGTGCGCGTCAGTAATATGCCTTTAATCTCCTCTGACAGTAATACTGGCTTGTATGTGGCTATAATATGTGTCACTGTATTGTGTACCTTTAATTTCCTCTCGCAGTAATACTGGTTTGTATTTCCGTAAAATGCCTGTAACTTTCTCTGACTGTAATATCGCGCATCGCACCGTGCCCCGCGCATGCGCACTTCACCAGAAGACACACTCACACGGACACCTGTACGCACACAGGGATTTTATTAAAGAGGATAGCAGCTAGCTCTCCATGGCATTTCCTCAGTGATTTTTTCCTTAATGTATTCAGTTTGACAGTCCTTGCCTGGTGTCAGCCTTCTATGTTCTTCCCAAGCTGCACCCTTATCAATTGATAACTGTCAGTCTGCTGCCTTCTGTGATCTAATTTTCTAATTGTGCCATCAACATGTCTCTGGCTTGAACTTTATGTCACCAAAACAGTAAGAGATTTGTGCATTTTTCCCATTTTATAAGAGTTTTGAAGTGCCTCTTTTGTAAGGTTTGTCTCAGAGTAAACTCGTCTTGCCCTGTTATCACATATCACATGCTCTTTAACAGTAAGGTGCCCAATATTCCAGTCACTTTACCTATATACGTCCACTCAGCCTCTCTGTTTCTCTTTCTGTGCTCCCATGGTAGATGACTTTTGCTTACTGTAGCTGAGTAACTGTGGTCTTTTATCACCCAAGATGGTCTGAAGTGGACTGGGATCTTGTTCAGGGTAGGTGCTGCTTTTTACTGGATGCTTCAGAGATAAACTCAAGCTGCCATAACCCTGTATTAGAGTGACTGATACGATACTCCGTGTACAAAATGACTGGTTACTGCACAGATGTGTGAGTTTAGTTGCATTTGTCCCAAACTACCAAAGCTCTGCAACTTTTAGTTTGCTTCATAGGACACATCTGGAAATAATGTGATGTGTGTTCAAATTATTCCACAGACCAAATATGTTCATTTTTGTAAAATTCAAAGCAAAACAGTTAACATAAAAACAGAGAAAAATTGATATAACAAGGAGAAGAAAAGTTCTGGTAGATACCCCAGAGGTACGGTTGGACGTCCTGCCCAGGATGGAGATGGAGATGGAGTCCTTACCTAGCTGGGATGCTATAATGCAATAGGGGCAATACCCAGTCAGATGCCATATGATCTCCATCCAGGGTGGGATGCCAGAAGATTACAAGAACTGGCAGGAGAACACAGCAGGAAGCAAATTCTTCCCTCACTTTAATAGGTGGCAGTGTCCCTCATATAGAGTCCCAGTTCGGACACCCGCAGAGCTGCATGGAATTTGGAGTCTGGAAGTGGAGCCTTTTGGGGATCCTTGGTGGACGATAGGGGGCACTGCCAGGGGGAGGATCTCCCTGGCATTCTCATAACCCAGGTGTGTTTCCAGCTGGCTATGTCACATCACCGGAAGTACTACCAGGTCCTCAATAAAAGGGGTCTTCTGCCTTGTTCAGACGAGTCTGAGCCGGGAAGAAGGAAGGCAACACCTGACTGGAGGAGAGAATTGTGGTTTGGAAAGAGAGAGCGAGAGAGCAGTAGAGGGGAAGGAAGGAAATGACCTGTTACTTGTGTACAAGGTATTCTTGTAATAAGCAACCATTTATGTGAACCTGGGACTGCATTGTGTCTTCGTGGTTTGGGGCTCACTGGTGCCCCCTTAGCCTTCACATTGTTTAAAGAAAGTTCTGTTTAAGACTTATTTATCTTGCTTCATTTCTCTCTAAGTTTGATCATACAGTCATATTATGTGAAGAACATCAAGCATGGTCAGAAAACTGTATGTTGATCTCCTATTTGCAAACTTATGTAACAGGCCATGCTAGAGGTGAGACTATTTCCTAATTGGCTTAATTAACACTCCTTTTTACAGATATAGCAAGGAAAGTTCTTTTTCATGTTAACTTTCAGGAGTAAAAGACTATCCCATATTCTAAGTAATTGTGAGAAACTGATAGGCGATTATGTGAATTTAGATTTTAAGCTTAGCTTTCTAAGCTTAAAGCTTATAGTGAGCGCAGGTGTAATAAGTAAAAAGATGACCTGCTGACAGGAGGGGTTATGGGGTGGGGTGGGGGGGGGAAATCAGTTAATTAAATATGCACATGTAGTTGAGAGATCAATGCAGCCGCCCCAATTGGCACTCCAGGTGGCGAGTAGTGTAACCCTTACACCAAAAGTATAAACTGACAGAGCAAAAGGAGAAGTGGGGGGTAATGGAGAATTAGAGAAAGCAAGAAAGGAGAATATGACAGGGAATGACCCTGGTTTGGGTGTTCAAATGAATGAAATAGTCAGTTGGAAATCCCCTGTGGAGTGTGAAGTGCCGTTCCAGAGAGTGGAGTCAAACCTGCTGTGCTGCAGTAAGGGCAGTTTGAGGTGGCAGAGAGAGGGCCTAAGAGTCTGAGTGCTGTGATGTACGTCAAGTCCGCTGATGGAGAGCTGAAGAGTCGAGAGGTTTGCTGGTGAGAAGTACCGCGGTCGGAGTATCCAAACATGATGCAGGTTGGAATAGGAAGGGCGATTAGGATGTCACTTGTGTTTTTTGTTGGTGAAGTAACAAGGGAGCGATGGGCTTTCCGTTAAGAGACTTCAACCGTAGTCCATCCTTGGTTCCAAACTGCTAGATGTCCCAACTAGGAGTTGTCAGGTCAGTGGGCTCCGGGGCATCACAAATGGAAAATGTATGGATAGATTAATGACGAAGAACTGCATTGCCTTTGTTTCATCAACCATCAACTGCATTTTTTATGCACCAGATACCCAAGAAAAAACTGATTTTTCTTAAAAAAAGCTTAAATTAACGACTGCAGTAGCAATCAATTTTGCTGCATTTAGAACAATGAAATCCTCCGGAATGGTTTTCTCTCTTGTGTATGCTGATTTTCAGGCTAATCAATAAATAAGAATATGTTTGTTGGAAAATATATGTACATTTCTGTATTTTTATATTATTTTATGCTTACAGAATTCAGTTGGAATTTAGCAGTACAGATGCATTTGTACTTTGGTCCGTTACAAGGCACGTAGCAAAATTAGTGAAGAAAATAAGGTGGGTAATTTATTGAACTGTAGAATTCTTCTGAGACAATTTGCTGTTGCCCTTTGAGGTCCATTGTGCTAATATAATGTTGATTGTTTTAAATTTCTTCCCTCTTGACTGGCCCTCCTGAGGCCTTCTGGGAAGTGTGGGCTAACTGATTCATGAGGCGAGCAAGGCTAATGCTGGTTTTCTTTAGGAGCCCTCATATGGTTTTGTATCGTACAGCATAGGTAGCTGAAGTTTCTTTATTACTAAAGTCCAAGTAACATCACACATTCTGATGCTATTAGGTTTGGTTCTGGTTGGATCGATGACAGATCAATGCTAAGATAATTTTAGAAGAACTGATAGCAGTGACATTTCATTTGTCATTTCTCTGCATCTTGTGGGGCCCATGAAGGTTGTTTTTCATGCGTGGTGAGCAATCAAGGAAATTCATTACTTTAAAGCAGATTACTGAGCACCGCGGTATGTCTAGAAAGGATTGAATAACATCCTGGGAGGGTTGAAGATATAAACTCAACATGTGAACTCTTTTATGCATTGGAGAAAAATAGAATGTGTAACCCCCTGAGGTTATCTGAATTTTATATTTTATATACTGCTCATAAAAATTAAAGGAACACTTGTTAATCAGAGTAAGTCATCAAGTCAGTGGAACTTACGGGATGTTGATCTGGTCAGTTAAGTAGCAGATGGGGTTGTTAATCAGTTTCAGCTGCTTTGGTTATATTGGTAAATGAACAACAGGTGCACTAGGGGTCAACAATGAGACGACCCCCAAAACAGGAATGGTTTAACACGTAGAGGCCACTGACATTTTTCCCTCCTCATCTTTCCTGACTGCTTTGTCACTATTTTTGCATTTGGCTACAGTCAGTGTCACTACTGGTGGACCCAACAGAGGTTACACAGGTAGTCCAACTTCTCCAGGATGGCACATCAATACGTGTCATTGCCAGAAGGTTTGCTGTGTCTCCCAGCACAGTCTCAAGGGTATAGAGGAGATTCTTGGAGACAGGCAGTTACTCTAGGAGAGATGGACAGGTCCGTAGAAGGTCCTTAACCCATCAGCAGGACCGGTATGTGTTCCTTTGGGCAAGGAGGAACAGGATGAGCACTTCCAGAGCTCTAAAAAAATGATCTCCAGCAGGACACTGGTGTGAATGTCTCTGACCTGACAATCAGAAACAGACTTAATGAGGGTGGACTGTGGGCCCAATGTCCTCTAGTGAGCCCTGTGCTTACTGCCCGGCACCGTGGAGCTTGATTGGCATTTGTCATAGAATACCAGAATTGGCAGGTCCACCACTGGCGCCCTGTACTTTTCACAGATGAGAGCAGGTTCACCGTGAGCACATGTGACAGACGTGATAGGGTCTGGAGAAGCCGTGGAGAACGTTATGCTGCCTGTAACATCATTCAGCATGACCAGTTTGGTGGTGGGTCAGTGATGGTCTGGGGAGGCATATTCATGGAGGGACACACAGACCTCTGCAGGCTGGACAAGGGCGCCTTGACTGCCATTAGGTATCGGGATGAAATCCTTGGACCCATTGTCAGACCCTATGCTGGTGCAGTGAGTCCTGGGTTCCTCCTGGTGCACGACAATGCCCGGCCTCATGTGGCGAGATTATGCAGGCAGTTCCTGGAGGATGAAGGAATTGATACCATTGACTGGCCCCCACACTCACTTGCCTGACCTCAATTCAATTGAACACCTCTGGGAGATTATGTTTCGGTCCATCCGACGCTGTCAGGTTGCACTTCAGACTGTCCATGATCTCAGTGATGCCCTGGTACAGATCTGGGATTAGATCCCACAGGACACTATCCGTCGTCTCATTAGGAGCATGCCCCCCAGTGACGTTTTCAGGCATGCACACATGCACATGGGGGCCATACAAACTACTGAGCACAATTTGGAGTTGCTGCAATGAAATTTCGGCAAAATGGACTAGCCTGCTGCATCATTTTTTCTCTTTGATTTTCGTGGTGTCTTTGAATTCAGCCCTCTGTATGTTAATAATTTTCATTTCCATCAAATGATGTGGCATCCTTTCATTCCTAACACATCACCCAGTCCATATCAGTAGAGATATCCAGCAGGATTTTTTTTCCCATTAAGATCTGATGTGTTTTTAATTTTTTTGAGCAGTTTGATACAATTGAATGCAGTGACTGTCCCTCAGGGGTCTCTGGTGTGTGACCATCTGTTTGTATCCCAAAGTTTGCTTTGCCGTGGATTCCAAGTCACACCTTTTGTATTAAGCAAGTGCAGTTCAAATGAAAATCAACATTTTTGGAAGTTTTTAAGTACAGCGTGTAGCTCTGCTCCCTCGTAGATCTGAACTCCTATGTTTGAATTGGCAAGTGCCAGAAAGACCTTCTATACACACAAAAGGTCAAGGGTATCGCGAGCAAATTACCCAAGTCATGTCAATCAAGTAAATACTTTGATAACTTTTAAAAACTATCTGCATGGGTTATTGGGAAAAACTTAGCTAACTAGATGGGCTTTGATGTACTCAATGACCTCATATCTTTTCTCAACCTTGTTATGTTCTTGAACTCTGAACTTGGGCACTGCCTGACTAGAACCTGCACATTTGAGTGAGTATTTTTCTCAAGGCGTCCAGTTTCCTCCCAGCATTCAAAGACATGTTTTCTTTTATAATTATAGACAACACTAAACTAGCTGTGGTTGTTTTAGTGAGTGTGATGGACCTCAACTGGTTTCTGCCTTAGCACTGGCTTCATATTACACTGAACTGGATAAGTGGGGTAACAAGCTGGTGGTATTGGTGATGTGAAGATGAGTGTGAAATACTGCCAGACACATTCAGTCCTTGAAATTGGTAGTGTCTTAACACAGAGTTCATGCCTTTAAAATGTTTCAGATCATCATAAGAAATTCCCATCTACTTGGAATTAAAAAGCATAAGCTGAAAAATTATGAAAAACATGGGGGGGGGCAAGCCCCCCTGGTATCTTCGGCACCAAACCCCCAGTTGCGGCCAGAATATTAGTAAAATCTGTAAATGTACAAAAGAAAAAAATTATTTATTGGAGTCAAAATCACAAAATTCTATAAATATGTAAAAGAAACATGAATTATTATTTCTTCTTCTTCATTTGGCTGCTCCCGTTAGGGGTCGCCACAGCAGATCATCTTCTTCCATATCTTTCTGTCCTCTGCATCTTCCTCTGTTACACCCATTACCTGCATGTCCCCTCTCACCACATCCATAAACCTCCTCTTAGGCCTTCCACTTTTCCTCTTCCCTGGCAGCTCTATCCTTAGCCTCCTTCTCCCAATAAACCCAGCATCTCTCCTCTGCACATGTCCAAACCAATGCAATCTCGCCTCTCTGACTTTGTCTCCCAACCATCCAACTTGAGCTGACCCTCTAATGTACTCATTTCTAATCCTGTCCATCCTCGTCACACCCAGTGAAAATCTTAGCATCTTTAACTCTGCCACCTCCATTTCTATCTCCTGCTTTCTGGTCAGTGCCACCGTCTACAACCCATGTAACATAGTTGGTCTCACTACCGTCCTGTAGACCTTCCCTTTCACTCTTGCTGATACCCGTCTGTCACGAATCACTCCTGACACTCTTCTCCACCCATTCCACCCTGCCTGTACTCTCTTTTTCACCTCCCACAATCCCCATTACTCTGTACTGTTGATCCCAAATATTTAAACTCATCCACCTTCGCCAGCTCTACTCTTTGCATCCTCACCATTCCACTGACCTCCCTCTCATTTACACACATGTATTCTGTCTTGTTCCTACTGACCTTCATTCCTCTCCTCTCTAGAGCATATCTCCACCTCTTCAAGGTTTCCTCAACCTGCTCCCTACTCTCGCTACCGATCACAATGTCATCAGCAAACATCATAGTCCATGGGGATTCCTGTCTAATCTCGTCTGTCAACCTGTCCATCACCATTGCAAATAAGAAAGGGCTCAGAGCCAATCCATGATGTAATCCCACCTCCACCTTGAATGCATCTGTCACTCCTACCGCAGACCTCACCACGGTCACACTTCCCTCGTACATATCCTGTACAACTCTTACATACTTCTCTGCCACTCCAGACTTCCTCATATAATACCACAGCTCCTCTCGAGGCACCCTGTCATATGCTTTCTCCAGGTCCACAAAGACGCAATGCAACTCCTTCTGGCCTTCTCTAAACTTCTCCATCAACATACTCAGAGCAAACATCGCATCTGTGGTGCTCTTTCTTGGCATGAAACCATACTGCTGCTCACTAATCATCACCTCACTTCTTAATGTAGCTTCCACTACTCTTTCCCATAACTTCATGCTGTGGCTCATCAATTTTATTCCCCTGTAGTTACTGCAGTCCTGCACATCCCCCTTATTCTTAAATATCAGCACCAGTACACTTCTTCTCCACTCCTCAGGCATCCTCTCACTTTCCAAGATTCCATTAAACAATCTGGTTAAAAACTCCACTGCCATCTCTTCTAAACACTTCCATGCTTCTACTGGTGTGTCATCTGGACCAAAGCCTTTCCATTTTTCATCCTCCCCATAGCTGTCCTTACTTCCTCCTTGCTAATCCGTTGCACTTCCTGATTCACTATCTCCACATCATCCAACCTCTTCTCTCTCTCGTTCTCTTCATTCATCAGCCTCTCAAAGTACTCTTTCCATCTGCTCAACACACTCTCCTCACTTGTGCGTACGTTATCTTTATCCTTTATCATCCTAACCTGTCGCATATCTTTCCCAGCTCTGTCCCTCTGTCTAGCCAATCGGTACAGGTCCTTTTCTCCCTCTTTAGTGTCCAACCTCTCATACAACTCATCATGCGCTTTTTCTTTAGCCTTCGCCTCCTCTCTCTTCACCTTGCGCATTATCTCCTTGTACTCTTGTCTACTTTCTGCATCTCTCTGACTATCCTACTTCTTCTTTGCCATCCTCTTCCTCTGTATATTCTCCTGTATTTCCTCATTCCACCACCAGGTTTCCTTTTCCTCCTCCCTCTTTCCAGATGTCACGCCAAGCACCCTTCTTCCTGTCACCCTTACTATATCTGCTGTAGTTTCCCAGCTGTCTGGTAACTCTTCACTGCCACCCAGTGCCTGTCTCACCTCCTCCCTAAACTCAACCTTGCAGTCTTCCTTTTTCAACTTCCACCATTTGATCCTTGGCTCTGCCCTAACTCTCTTCCTCTTCTTGATCTCCAACGTCATCCTACAGACCACCATCCTATGCTGCTTAACTACACTTTGTAGTCTTCAATCTCCTTCAGATCAACTCTTCTGCATAGGATGTAATCTACCTGTGTGCGTCATCCTCCACTCTTGTACGTAACACTATGATCCTCCCTCTTCTTAAAATATATATTCACCACAGCCATGTCCATCCTTTTGGCAAAATCCACTATCCTCTGACCTTCTTCATTCCTCTCCTTGACACCATACCTACCCATCACCTCCTCATCTCCTCTTTTCCCTTCACCAGCATGTCCATTGAAATCTGCTCCAATCACCACTTTCTGTCCCTTGGGTACACTGTTCATCACTTCATCCAATTCACTCCAAAAATCTTCTTTCTCACCCATTGCACACCCAGCTTGCAGTGCATATGCACTAACAACATTCATCATCACACCTCCAGTTTCCAGCTTCATAATTATTACTCTGTCTGACACTCTTTTCATCTCCAAAACACTCTTAACATACTGTTCCTTCGGAATAACTCCTACCCCATTTCTCCTCCTATCCACACCATGATAGAACAATTTGAATCCACCTCCGATCCACCTGGCCTTATTCCCCTTCCATTTAGTCTCTTGCACGCACAATATATCAACCTTCCTTCTCTCCATCATATCTGCTAACTCTCTCCCCTTACCAGTCATACTGCCAACATTCAAAGTTCCTACCCTCAGTTCCACTCTCTTTACTTTCCTCCTCTCCTCCTGCCTCCGAACATGTCTCCCCGCTCTTCTTCTCCTTCTTCTTCTTCTTTGGTCAGCAGTAGCCCAATTTCCGCCAGCACCCTGTTGGCTAATAGTACTGGTGGCGGTCGTTGTTGACCTTGGGCTCGACCGATCCGGTATGGAAATTTGTATTGTTGTCCGCATATTGATTTGGCAAAGTTTTACACCGGATGCCCTTCCTGACGTAACCCTCCCCATTTATCCAGGCTTGGGACCGGCATGAAGAAACACACTGGTTTGTGCATCCCCTGTGGCTGGGTTACTTAACGGAGTAAGAATCATGAAATGAGAATAAAAAATGTACTCTCTTACCGATTGGAGTATTCCCGTTAAACTGAGGTCCACTATGCTCGATGTACGAGTTTCTTGATATTTTAGTTTATAATTAAAAAAAATGAAATAACAATCTGAAAATCTACAACATCACATTAAAGTTCAATAAGTTCCGGAAAGAATGATGCCAAACATATATATGTAGGTTTTAAAATAAACCCGATTTAAAGCGTGACAAAAAAGTCACATAAAATTGTTGCACTTTTAGGCTTAGGATTTTATATATAGAGAGTAGATTTAAAACAACAAAGCTCCCTGTGACTATTTTACTCAGTTTCACTCAGAACTTGTCCAGTTCCTCTTTACTTTAATGCATTTTGTGTTTAGTGAAGTTCCTCAACATTTCCATGATTTTGTTGAATTCACGGTGGGGTTCATTCATCACTAAATGTTGTTGTTGTAGCTGACAATTTCCATCCATTCAGTTTCAGGCCTTCTCATCCAGTTCTGAGTCACAGGGAGACAGAGCCTATCTTGCAAGCTTTAGGCACAAGGTAGGAGCACTTCTGGATGGAACAACAGTCTATCAGTATGCACTCACACTAGACCACTTTAGAGTCACCAGTTACTCCTCCAAACACACACACACACACACACACATCTTGGGATTGGGGGTAAACATCCACACAAACACATGGACAATATGCAGGCTTCACACTAGCAGTCCCAGGGCCTGGGATTTGAACCCAGGACTCTGGAGTTCTAAGGACTGAGGTGTTGTTTTGCACTGTTTTCATTTTACTTTCTGATTTTTCTTTTTCTCTAGTCCCTTACTTTGGTAATTATTTGTAATCCTTTGCATCATATTAAAGAAGAACTCTCAGGTGCTGTGCACGTTAGTCTGCAATGCCTGAGAGAACTATAAAAGACTCCCATTTGCCACATTTATTAGATAGATAGATACTTTATTAATCCCAATGGGAAATTCACACCAATGGGAAATTTGTTGTGGCCTTGGATTTGCTTCTGTGCTTTTGTCCTCCTTGCTTCTAGATCTTTGCTTTTTGATAAAAGAATACTCCATTCAAAAATGAAATTTTGTTTAAATGTTACTTGCCCCTTGTGCTTTATAGTAATTGCCAAGGAAAATTTTAATTGATGTTTTTATGTATGTAGAACACAAGAAAATTGTTTATCATACAAGTATAAGGAAATCTAATGATCACCAAGGCCAACTAACAGCAAACATTCTGAAAAAGTAAAAAAAAACTCTCACTTTACTCATGTCACATAATCTATATGTCCATTATTCAGTCACACACTCCAAACATGTAAAAAGTATGCATTTGTTGCTCAAATATTATTAACCTTTGCTTCCAGTAAAAGCAGCAAGCTTTGTAAAGAGTTACAGCGCATCGCATTCCCGCATTTCTTTGCTTTTGAACTGATGACAGGGCTCTTGACCAATGAGATAGGGAGAGAGGCGGGCTTTCAGTTCAGGTGCTCTTGGGTGTGTGTTTGTGTGCATTTCTTCCTCATCCACGAAAGCATTTTGTGAAAATGGCTTATTTAAAAATATTTTAGTAAAATTCATGTTTGGGATATTGTGAGCAAACAAATGTGTGGATTATGCAACACAAGTAATGCTAGATTTTTTTTCCATGAACGTTTTGATATTGTTTACTGTTGTCCTGCGTTTGTCCACCTACTGTGACCATTGAACCGTAAACTTTCTTTTCTGCTTTCTGCTTGAAAACATGAAATTAAAATTTGTCATGGCCACCTCACATGGGGTAAGTAACATTTGAACCAAATATCGCTTTTGGGTGGAGTTTTCCTTTAAACTCTTGTAGTGCTCTGTGCATGCCACACGTTTTGTGATAGTTACTTGAGTTTGCCACTTTGGAGGTATTTATATCTGAATTTCCTGACTTTAACATGTTTGTCTCATATCTTAACTTTCACTTTTCTTTGGATTTTACTCTTTTGGTGGTTCTTTGTTACACTGATTGTATTTTCTTCTCTTGCTGTTCTTCTATTTTGTTCTTGATGTATTCTTTTTGATTTCTTTTTTATCTTTACAATTTTATCCCTTGAGTTTTTATTATATTATTTGGTTTATTATTGGTTTAATTCACTCATTTGACTACTTCTTTAATAATATAAAGGTCTTAATTGGTGCATTTCCTTATGTTTTGGATTTTTGTCCTTGAAAGAAAAGTATTTTTAAATAAATGTTAGCTAGCATTCTTAATACACTTTTAAATAAGCGTGGCCCAGTTGGCTCGGGAGGCCAGTATGACTGCTCAGTGTATGGACTTTGCATGTTCAACATGAAGCCAAGTCCGTTTTCTTTAGCGTTCTTTCACATCAGTAGAAGTTCGGGTTTGGGTGATCTGTGTTTGAATTGTCTTGGCGTGAATCAGTGAGGATGTTTGTGTGTCATCCACTTTTGTTTCTGCCATGTGACTGATGTGCTCATGGTGGGCTCTAGTTCATGCAATCCTCTACTCTAATAAGGAAGTTTTTTACATACATTATATTTGACCATTGAACCTTTTAATTTGGAGAATTAAATAAGCTGTGAAGTGAATTGGTTTTAATTTTAAATCAACGGGATTCCAGTAGTTTGTAATTCTAAGAGGACATAAGTTTGGATTTCAGTCTCAAAGGCTTCTATGAGGTTTTGTTACCAGTATTATTTGGAACAGCTGTAGACCTGCTTGTCCATACAATTATCTCATCAGTCAATTGTGTGGCAGCTGCACAATGCAGATACAGATCAGGAGTTTCAGTTAGAGTTCACGTCAAACACCAGAAAAAATGTGATCTGTGTCATTACGACTGTGGCATGATTGTTGGTGCCAGTCAGGCTGGTTTGAGTGTTTCTGTAACTGCATATCTCCTGGGATTTTACACCCAACAGTCCTTAGTGTTTACTTACATCATCCAGTGAGCAGAATATCTATGGGCAGAAATATCTTGTTGATGAAAGAGGTCAGAGTTAAAATGGCCAGACTGGTTTCAACCGACAGAAAGGCTACGGTAACTTGGATCACCACACGGTACAACTGCGGTGAGCAGAAAGACATCTCAGATTGCACAACACATCACACTTTGAGGTCGATGGGCTACAACAGCGTAAGACCACATCGGGTTCCTCTCCTGTCGGCCAAGAACAGAAAGGTGAGGCTGCAGTGGGCACAGGCTCACCAAAACTGGCAGCTTAACAAAAATGTAGCCTGGTCTGATGAATCTCAGTTTATCCAAAGGCACACGGATGGTATAATCAGCAATTGGCACCAACAGCATGAATCCATGCAGTCAACCTGCCTTGTGTCACAGTCCAGGCTGGTGGTGGGGGAGTCATGGTGTGGGGAATTTTTTCTTGGCACAGTTTGAGCCCATTAATGCCAATCAATCATTGCTTGAATGCCATGACCTATTTGAGTATTGTTGCTGACCATATGCATCCCCTCATGGCCACAAATGATCCATCTACTGATGGATACTTCAGTGCACGCTCATGTGCAATGTCACAACACACAAGGCACCACAAATTGCTGTCATGAACATTGCAATCAGTTCAGTGGCCTTCCCAGTCTTTGGATCTGAATCCAGTAGAACACCACTGGGATGTGGTAGAACACGAGATTAGCAACATGAATGTGCAGCTGACAAATCGGCAGAAATTGTGTGATACTGTTATGTCAGTGTTTTGTCTTGGTAGAGTTCTATATTACTCTACTTTCCCGTTTTTGTATTCTTTATTGTGTAGCCTTTGTCAGAATGGCTCAAATCCCATAGATCAGGGGTTGGCAATGCCGGTCCTGGAGAGCCGTAGTGAATGCAGATTTTTATTCCAACCCAGTTTCTTAATGAGAAGTCAGTTATTGCTGATGAAGAAGCACTTACTGCTCAAGTGACATTTTTCTGCTTCATTTTAGTGGTCTCGCTTGTTAAGGTTCCCCACCCTTAATTGCTTATTTCAATCTTAAACCGCTGCATTCAGTGTTTTGATGGCTCCTTATTAGCAATAAGATGTAAAAGACAAAGCAGAAGGCAGTTCCCCTTTCTTTTTTTCCATTTACATCCATGTGTGTTCATCATGCACTGCTTGATTTAATAAAACACTTAATAGAAAAATGTAACAGACTGAAGATTATCCGTTTTACACTTCAAATCATTTGGATGATATTCTTGGAAAGGATAAAAATCTACGATATAAGAACCTAACATTGCAG